>NW_027362761.1:722248603-722887523 GCF_046119375.1 Phyllobates terribilis | reverse complement strand
TCTGAAAAAATATTTGGGCTTGGGCTTGTAGCAGTGTGTGGGACTAGTTCTATTAGTCCATCTATACTAACCTCCACCACCTGTGTATGTAATAAAATTGTTTTACTGCATCTAACCCAGCCAATACTTTTGGGCTAATACCACAGTTTGGCCACTCAGCTCTGCTCGGTTCCCATCCATTGTTTTTTGTGCAAACAACTCCAGAGTTATGAATTAGTTAACCACCAAAATGAGTGGAAAAAGGCCTGCTGCTGGTGGAAAGGGGAATAGGCGTGTTGGGAAGGGAAAAAAAGGTTGTGTCCATGGGGTAGGTGTTAAAGCAACAGTAACATCTGCAGAAGAAAGACCATCTTCCAGCCAAACTAAGATGTATACTTCTTTTAGCGGACAATGTGACAAGATCCCCTTCTTGCGGCCACGCCAATCGCTAAAAATTCCAGATGAGGCACAAAAACAGCAGGTGCTTCAACGGATATCAAGTGCTCCTTTAAGTGGGCTCTCCTCCACCTCAACTTCAACATCACAAATACTCCAGTCCTCAGAGGTGTCACCCCAATCGCACTTGCTTCCTCACAGCTCCCAAGTCTCCAGCTGACCATCTGAGTATGGGGTAGAACAGATGGTTGAGTCTGCAGAGCTGTTTACTCATACTATAGCCTGGGAATCAGAGATCTGCACTGATGCCCAGAGTCTTTATGAGTCGGATCCAGGACCAGACGCAGAAGGTTCTGACCATAATGTAGACCCTCGTTCCCAAACTGTAACTCCTGTTGGTGGAGACAATGAGGAAGACGATGATGAGACTCAAATACCTGATTGGAGCGACAACTTTAGTTTTTTGTCAGGGCAGGAAGAGGTTGGCTCTGAGGACGACAGGTGTGATAACACACAGGGTGATGATGACGAGGTTGGAGATCCCACTTACTGTCAACCCACAGTCAGCACGTCGATGAGGTCAGCAGAGGAGGAGCCCGTGTTCGACAATGCTGCAAACCTGGGTGCGGCCCTTCACCGGGGCAATGTCACACACGTGCCTTGTATGGCTCACGTGTTGAACCTGGTTGTCCAGCAATTTTTAGTCCACTATCCCGGACTAGATGGCCTTCTGCAGAGGGCACAGTCGCTGTGTGCTCACTTCTGCCGTTCGCATCCCGCAGCTCAGCGACTTACATCTCTACAGAAGTCGTTGGGCCTGCCACTTCACCGGCTAAAATGCGATGTGCCTACCCGGTGGAATTCAACTCTGCACATGTTGCAGCGACTGTGGCAGCACCGACAAGTCCTGGTGCAATACGTTCTGACGTATAGCCTGGGCCAACGAGATCCAGAGGTGGGGCAAATCACGCTGGAGGAGTGGTCTCAGATCAGGGACCTATGCACCCTTCTGCACAGTTTTGAAATGGCGACGAAGATGTTTAGTGCTGACGATGCCATTATCAGCATGACTATTCCGGTGATTTACATGCTGGAGCACATGTTAAACAGAATTCGGAGTCAGGTGATGGCACAAGAGGAGGTGGAGGAAGTAGAGGAGGAGTTGTATGCGGAAGGGCTAACATCTGCAAGGTCCAGACGGTCGGCAGCACCAAGGCGGCAGGCATGTGAGGGTGGGGGAGATGGTTTTACCAGGGCGCATGGTAGCAGCCAAACTAGTGAGGAAGGTGCAGGAGCCCAGGAAGAAGTGGAGGACGAACTGATGGAAGACTCATCAGATGAGGGAGACCTTGATCACATTTCTGTTGTGCGAGGTTGGGGGGAGAGGGCAGAGGAAGGAAGCATGATTGTTACCTCGCCACCAACACAACAGGGACTTGGTGCTCCTGGATGCGCAAGACACATGAGTGCCTTCTTGCTGCACTACCTGCAACATGACCCTCGAATTGTGAGAATTAGAAATAATCCTGACTACTGGGTTGCCACACTGTTAGATCCCCGGTACAAAAGTAAATTTGCAGAAATTATTTCTGCCATAGAAAGAGATGCACGCATGCAGGAGTATCAGCAGAGACTGTTGCAGAATCTTACATGTGCTTTTCCCCAAAACACTAGTGGTGCACGTAGTGAATCTCACAGTTCCAACTTGCCAACCGTGGGACCGTCGAGTGTTCAGCACTTAAAACGTAACAGAAACACAGTATCTGCTCGTAACATCAATTTTGCGGAATCATTTCACCACTTTTTTAGCCCATCCTTTGCAAGGCCACAGGATACAAGAAGTCTGACACATAGTCAACGCCTAGAGACGATGGTACAGGGGTATCTCCAAGTAAACACTGAAGCCATGACTGTGTGACTGGACCCTTGCTCTTTTTGGGCTTCCAATCTGGACAAATGGCCGGAGCTCGCCACTTACGCCTTGGAGATCTTGTCATGCCCCGCAGCCAGCGTTCTGTCTGAACGTGTGTTCAGCGCTGTTGGTGGTGTGCTGACAGATAAGCGCACGCGGCTCTCCACTAATAATGTAGACAGACTCAAGTTCATAAAGGTGAACAAATCATGGATCCGAAACGATGTTTCTACCCCTGTGTCATCCTGGGGAGAGTAAAAGCTTGATGATTTGTTAAAATCACCTCACCAACCGTTTTAAGCTTTCAAATTACTAATCATGTTTATCTGTATCTTGGCTGGAAAATAATTTGGGCCTTGTAGCAGTGTGCAGTACTGATTCTATTAGGCCATCTACACTAAACTCCACCAGATTTAAAATTACTAATCATTTTTTTCTATATCTTGGCTGGAAAATAATTGGGGCCTTTTAGCAGTTTGCAGTACTGATTCTATTAGGCCATCTATACTAAACTCCACCAGATTTAAAATGACTAATCATGTTTATCTGTATCTTGGCTGGAAAATAATTTGGGCCTTGTAGCAGTGTGCAGTACTGATTCTATTAGGCAATCTATACTAAACTCCACCAGATTTAAAATTACTAATCATGTTTATCTGTATCTTGGCTGGAAAATAATTTGGGCCTTGTAGCAGTGTGCAGTACTGATTCTATTAGGCCATCTATACTAAACTCCACCAGATTTAAAATTACTAATCATGTTTATCTGTATCTTGGCTGGAAAATAATTTGGGCCTTGTAGCAGTTTGCAGTACTGATTCTATTAGGCCATCTATACTAAGCTCCACCAGCATTCAAATTAATAATAATTTTTAGCTGCATCTAGCCCGGAAAATAATTTCGGGGCTCCTAGATGCGCAAGACACATGAGTGCCTTCTTGCTGCACAACCTGCAACATGAACCTCAGATTGTCAGAATTCGAAATAATCCTGACTACTTGGTTACCACACTCTTAGATCCCCCACACTCTTCAATCAACCTTTTCATTTTAATAAAGAACAAAAAAATGGTAATTTTTGAAATTATAAGCATTAGCAGGTTATTAGAAACTGAAATCAAACAGTTTTCAACTCAAAACTTTATTCTAGGTGATGTTACATTTTCACATAGGACCCCTTGTTCGAAAGGAGCTTCTGAACTCTCTCGTCCATTGAATTTGTCAGGTTTTGGATGGTTTCTGCTTCAATTGTTTTGCATGAGGACAGAATACCCTCCCAGAGCTGTTGCTTAGATGTGAACTGCCTCCTGCCATCATAGACACTCCTTTTGATGATGCTCCAGAGGTTCTCAATGGGGTTGAGGTCAGGGGAGCATGGGGGTCACACCATAAGTTTGTCCCCTTTTATGCCCATATCAGCCAGAGATGCAGATGTGTTATGTGCAGCATGAGACGGTGCATTATCATGCATGAAAATGATCTTGCTGCGGAATACACGGTTCTTCTTCTTGAACCATGACAGGAAGTGCTGTTTGAGAAACTCCACATACATTATGGAGTTCATCTTTACCCCTTCAGGGATCCTAAAGGGGCCGACAATCTCTCTCCCCATGATTCCAGCCCAAAACATTACTCCACCTCCTCCTTGTTGGCGCCGTAGCCATGTTTGCATGGGGTGTCCATCAACCAGCCATCCTCCACTCCATCCATCTGCACCATCGAGCATTGCACAGCACTCATCGGTGAAGAAAACAGTTTTGAAGTCAGTCTTCATGTATTGTTTGGCCCACTGGAGCTGTTTCTGCTTGTGTACAGTGGATAGAGGAGGTCGACAGGATGGCTTACGCACAGCTGCAAACCTCTGAAGGACCCTGCATCTTGTTGTTCGGGGGACGTTGGAGGCACCAGCAGCTTCAAAAACTTGTCTGCTGCTATGACAAGGCTTTTTTGCCACTGCTCTTTTAACCTGACGTAATTGCCTGTAGGAAAGAGTCCTCAATTTTCCCTTATCAGCACGCACACGTGTGTACTGTGAATCAGCTACATACTTCTTGATTGTGCGATGATCAGGATGAAGTGTCTTGGCAATGTTGATTGTAGTCATGCCTTGACCTAAACACTCCACAATTTGTTGCTTCTCAGCAGCCGACACATCCTTTTTCTTTCCCATTTTGGCAGAAAATGTAGGCCGCTTAATAATGTGGGACAGCCTTCTTAAGTAGTCTTGCCTTTCATTGGACACACCTGCCAAACTAATTAGCACAGGTGTCTGCAATTGCTTACAGTGATATAAAGAGCCCTGACACACATCACCATCAATGAGTTTAACTGACAAACAAAAACATCTTACCTTATCACTCCTAAACACTTTTTGCATAATAATTTGGAACACAGTGTACATGTGCTTTTCCACAAAACACCAGTGGTTCACGTAGTGAATCTTACAGTTCTAACTTGCCAACCGTGGTCTGTATGGAGTTGTTCAATAAAGGGCCCAAAATTAAGATAACATAGACGGGAGAGGTCTCTATGAATACGAATTCCTAAGTATTTGATACCCTGTGAGGGCCAGGCAAAGGGAAAGTTGGACTGGATGGAATCCTGTATGGATTTGGGGAGGGAGACATCGAGGGCCTCAGACTTCGCTGCATTGATTTTAAAATTTGACCATGTAACAAAGTGATCTATTTCAGCCATAACAGCAGGGATGGATATAAGTGATTGAGTGATATATAATAGGACATCATCAGCAAATGCAGAGCACTTGTACTCGGTGCCTCCCACCTCAATCCACCTAATATTGGGGTTATGGCGAATTGATGAGAGCAGGTGCTCCGTCACTAGGATGTATAAGAGAGGGGACAGAGGACATCCCTGCCTTGTCCCATTGGTGATTATGAAAGGTGATGAAAATGTTCCATTTATCTTCAGCCTAGGTGACGTATTGCGATACAGGGCCGTGATTTTGGCTATAAAAGGGTCTCTAGACCCCTACCCCAAGCTTTTTAAGAGAATAATATATGGCGTGCCAGGAGACTCTATGGAATGCTTTCTCAGCATCCAATGAGAGTATCTAATTACAAATTTTTAACTGCATCTAGCCCAGGAAATACTTTGTGCCTAGTAGCAGTGTCTGCTAGTCAGTGCATTATCCCAGCTGTTAAGCAAGCTACACCACCTGTAGTTTGGACACTTAATTTTTTCAAAGGAAATGCTTCGGGCCCCCGGGACACTTAGTGAAGAGCATCGGGGAGGCACCCCAAGGCACAGGGGCTGGGACTGGTGGTAGGACGCCTTGCGGTGGACCGCCAAGCTCGATCCTTATAAAAGCTTTTTAACTGCAGCAGCTTTAGTGGACGCTACTGGAGCTGAAATTACCGCGGCTGCTGGCATGAGACTTGCCCTCCAATAGATCCTTGTAAAAGGATTTCAAGTGTACTCATTCAAATTAGAGAGACAATTTAAATTAAAAAGATTAGACCTGCCTCCACCGCAGGGGGGCTCGGTCGACCCACCAGCGGACAAGCACCAGTATTGGTAGAGGGGGGCTGGCCATCAGGGTCCACCGCGGCTCTGGCACAAACCCGGCGACACGGAGATCGCAAGGGCAGGAACGGACTGGCCGTGTCGGCTTCGCACTTTTTTGGTTTTAGAAGGGCATGACTTGCCTATATCTGTGTCTCCCCCTCCTTTTACTCCTCCACCTCTTTTCTTTTCGCATGACTATATGTACTTGTCACTTTTCCATGTGTTAGTTGTGTCTTCTGAGCAGTTTGTCAGCTTTTGGACACCTTTGAAGTGTTTTCTATGTGTTTTCTATGTGTTTCTATGTGTTTTTGTTTGCCTGCCATTGGTTTTAACGGTGTTCGAAGGTGTTCGACGAACAGTTCGGCGAACATACGGGTGTTCGACGAACCGAACTTGAACACTACGGGGGTGGCTCAACACTAATCTGCACACCGTTCCATGTAAGCGTTCAGCTGTCCATCCCCCAAACACTTGTAAGGGTATTGCTACGCTTGCACTGGGACTGTTTAGCGCGATCATGGTTCCACTGTACCGTGGGCTGAGGAGAACCTGGAGGGGCGTGACTAAGTGCTACACCAAGACTGACCTCGGATGCATGGCAATTGAGGGTTCCGCGATCCAAGGGGGCGTTCGGGAGGGGCGGAACCAGGTGGTACACCATGGCAGACCTCAGACACACAGCAGCTGACCCACGATGAGGTATGCAGGTACTGGCAGGTCCGGCTGGTATACAAATAAGCACTGGCAGGTGCGGATGGGTCTGGCTGGTATACAGAATAGCACTGACAGGTGCGGGCAGCTCCAGCTGATATACAGGCAGGCTAGTGCAGGCAGGCTTGGCTGATATACAGGCCGGCAGGTAGTGGCGGGCACGGCTGATATACAGGCAGACGCTGGCGGGCACGGCTTATATACAGGCAGGAGCTGGTGGGCACGGCTGATACAAAGGCAGGTACTGGAGAGCACGACTGGTATACAGACACGGGTAGGACCCAGTTCAGACTGGACAGACATGAACAGCTTCAGGAATAACTGGGTCACAGGTAGGTATGATTGGAATGCAGGAACGGGTAGAACCCAGTTCATACTGGATGAACAGAAACACTTCAGCGAGAACTAGGTTACTGGCATGAGAGGTTCCAGTCCGCAGGTGCGGACAGGCAGGGAGCAGCAGGAGCAGCCAAACAGGGAACTGCAGGTGCGGACAGGTACAGAACCGCAGATGCGGACAGGTATGGAACCGCAGATGCAGACAGATACAGAACCGCAGATGCGGAAGAGCAGGGAAATGCAGATACGGATAGGTATGGAACCGCAGATGCGAACGAGCAGGGAACCGCAGATGTGGATGAGCAGGGAACCGCTGATGCAGATGAGCAGGGAACCGCAGATGCGGATGAGCAGGGAACCACAGATACGAACAAGCAGGAAACCGCAGATGTGGACAGGTACAGAACCGCAGATGCGGGCAAGCAGGGAACCGCAAATGCCCAACAAGCAGGGAACCGTAGATGCGGACAAGCAGGGAACCGAGATGCGGACAAGCAGGGAGCCGCAAGTTCCCACAGGAAAGACAGGACTCTGTTCACATGGAACAGACAGGGTCAGGTTCATACAGGACACATACAAGGATAGGTACAGACAGGACAGACTGGAATGAGTTCACACAAGACCGATACAAGACAGGGTCACGGGACAGAGACAGATTCACACAGGGTACTTACTATGAAGTAGCAAGTGTACACACTACTCGCTAATGTTGAACAGAGACAACAGATTAGAGATAGGTACTAATTCAGACACTGCAGGTTTTGACATAGGTACTGGTTCAGACATGGCAAGTTTTAGAGATAAGTGCTGGTACAGACACAGGAGGTTAAGGGAAGGATCCAGTCATAGATACAAACAGGTTCAGGAATAGATCCTAATTCACACAAGAACAGACACAGGTTCAGGATTGAGGCCTGGCTTCAGCCCCCAGGGTGGCAGAAACAGGGACAGAAACAGGACAGGACCTGGCAACTCAGTAGTTGCACAAACACACTGAAAGAGAATGCTGCTCAGGCACCTCCCAACAGGTGGAGGTGCCTTAAGTACAAAGTGCCTCCCAGCAATAGGCTGGGGACACATTAGAAATGCACGCACTATATCTTTAAGAATCAGGAAGTGCACGTGCAGCTGCATTAAGCATGCAGCCAGGAAACATACACAGCAAGCAGAGGACCAGGAGCTCACTGCACAGCCTGGAGTGGTGAGTACATCGGTGTCCCTGCATGGTCGGGGATGGGAAGCCATGCAGGGACGCAGGCTGTAGTGTTAGAGGTATGACTGGGACAAGCATGCTCTTATTCCCTTCCTAATAAAACGGGTGTACTTTTTGGTGTGATGTGAATAATGCTATAATGTTTGCTGTATTAAGATAAGGGAGAGCATAGAAACAGGATTAGGAAGCAGTTTTGGATAGGATTGGGAAGTGCAGTAGAGGGCACTGTAGTTCAGGAAGTAGCTAGTTATAGCAAGGTAATGGTTAACATAGATAGGAACAGTCCCAGTTAGGGAAGGGCATGTGTAATATAAGGGGAAGTATTTCCTGGGTTAGGGAGTGAGAGGTGCACATAGAGTTATTGAAAGAGTAGTTCGGGGCCAGTAAGAAAGAGAAGGAAACAGCAGGATGAAAACCGCCGCAACCAATTTCGGTGGTCCATCCCGTAAAGTCCAAGGCCTACGGCATGGAAAAGGTATGGAGGAGCCAGCCTTGCTTTCATCCCCAAAGGGGAAAAATGATGGGGATTCACAGTCAGAAATCTGGTCGGAGTTCTGGGAAGCTGCGGAGCTGGGAGGGACATCCCTGGGGCAAGAAGTGCCAGCAGAGAGAGGGATAACGCAGGCGGCAGGAACTGTTACCACTGTAACACACTGTGCTGTATCCGTGACTAAGGCTGAACTAAATATGTTAAGTAAAGTTGGATTGTTGAAAAAGCATCAAGCATCTATCGTGAACTGTGTGGCCGTGGCCGGATCCGGGATTGCGGAGCAAACTGAGCCTCTGGAAGCAAAAGTGAGTGTTGTCCATTACACACAAATCACATGACAGACAGGAAACTATTTATTATTTGTGGGGTGCCACCAATTTGTGAGAACAACAGCCCCTCGCCTATGACTACCACCCTGCGCACCTTAGAGACAGCGAAAGCCCCCTAACTACCCATGCACGAGCCCTGGTCCTAAATGATAGCATTTAAAAATGACTGGCTTTTGAAATGCCATTCTGGCTGATAGACACGGATAGTTTTAAAAAACTGATGGTGGTGGCTGTCCCACAATATGTGGTTCCCAGCCGCCACTACTTCCAGGCAAGCCATCCCTGCTCTGCACACACAAGGTGCAGAAAAAATCCTGTGTGCACTGCGCAACTCCATCAGTGGCAAGGTTCACATAACCACCGATACGTGGACCAGTAAGCATGGCCAGGAACGTTATATCTCCCTAACTGCCCACTGGGTAAATGTAGTGGTGGTTGAGCCTGAGGCAGAAGGGGTTCTTGTGCATGTTCTACCACCACCGAGGATTGCTGGACGTTTCTCTGTTTATGTTGCCTCCTCGTCCAGCTCCACTTCCTCCACTGCCTCTTCATCCAGTCACACTAAGATCTGCACTACCAACTAAAGCACAGCCAGGGGAAAACGACAGCTGGCTGTTCTGAAACTCATTTGCTCTGGGGACAAATCCCACACTGCTCAGGAGCTATGGACGGGGATCAAACAGCAGACAGATGAGTGGTTGGTGAGTCTCAAGCCTGGCATGGTGGGGTGTAATAACTGGCAAAATCTTGTAGCAGCTCTGGGCCTAGCTGGTTTGACGCACATCCCATGCCTGTCTCATGTGCTGAGTTTGGTGGTGCAGAGCTTCCTAAAAATGTACCCACATATATCAGAGCTGCTGCTGAAAGTGCGGGCAGTGTGTGCGCACTTTCAGCGTTTTCACCCTTCTACTGCTCGCCTATCTGCGCTGCAGCGTCACCCCTCCCTTCCTGCTCACTGCCTCATATGCGACGTACCCACAAGGTGGAACTCCACCTTGCATACGTTGGAGAGATTGTGTGAGCAGCAGCAAGCAATAGTGGAGTTTCAGCTGCAGCACACACACCACTTCACAACCAACAAGTGTGCCTCCATGCGAGACGTGTGCCGTGTTGCGCTACTTTGAGGACTCAACCAACATGGCCAGAGTTGATGACGCCATCATCAGCATTACAATCCCACTTCTATGCCTGCTTGAAAAAACACTTCAGGCGATGATGGATGAGGTGTTGGCACAGGAGGAAGAGGAGGAGGAACAAAGACCATTCATAGAAAACATAGAAAGGTAGAGTTGGAAGGGACCTCTGGTCCAACCCCCTGCTCAATGCAGGATTTACTAAAAAATCTCAGACAGATGGCTGTCCAGCCTCTGTTTGAAGACTTCCATTGAAGGAGAAATCACCACCTCTCATGGCAGCCTTTTCCACTCATTAATCACCATTATCAGGTCAGTCGTCCACTCATGGATCAGGGGGTGGGTTCCTGTACCGACAGTGGCCAGGTACACAACTGTCCAGCCAGGTGACAGCTTTGGAGGAGGAGGAACCATGTTCACAGCGGCCTGGCACTCAAAGCAGCTCACGGGCATCACTGGAGCGTGGCTGGGGGGTACTGAGGATCCAGACCATACACCTCCCACTGAGGGCAGCTTGTCGCTGCCTCTGAGCAGTCTGGCACACATGAGCCAATACATGATGCTGTGCCTTTGCAACAACCGCCGAGTTGCCCATATTGTTACCAGTGCTGATTACTAGATGGCCACCCTGCTGGATCCCCACTACAAGGACAACGTACCATCCTTACTTACATTCTCACTGGAGCGGGATCAGAAAATGCAGGAATATAAGCGCACTCTAGTAGACGCTGACTGCGTTCTCACCTGAAAGCGGGGGCTCGCTAAAAGAACAAGGCAGAGGAGGAAGTCGCTAACGCAGCTGAGTCACCTGCACCACCTCGGAAGGGAGAGTTCGCCTGCGTAAAATATGGAAAACCTTCCTCATCACGCTACAACATCCGGTATCACCATCTGATATGGTGTGATTTAGCACGAGGCAGCTTTTAAACAACATGGTGGAAGAGTACGTGTCCACACATCTCCATGTACTCAGTGATGTGTCTGCCCAATTTAACTTCTGGGTCTTCAAATTTGACATTTGGCCTGAGCTGGCCCTTTATGCCTTGGAGGTGCTGGCCTGCTCTGCAGCAAGTGTACTATTGGAACGTGTGTTTAGCATGGCAGGGGGTGTGATCACAGACAGGCGCATCTGCCTGTCCACAGCCAACGTAGGCAAGCTCACATTCATAAAAATGAACCAGGCGTGGATCCCACAGTACTTGTCCATACCTTTGGCTGACTAGAGAAGCAGACCAGCCGCAGACAGCCATTGTTATATTTCACCACAGTATGTTTATTCTATTTGCCATTTCCAATGTTTTCCTCCTCAAATTTAAAAAACAAAAACAAAACAAAACAGTGTTGGTTACCTCCTCCTCCGCCTCTTTCACTTACACCGCCACGTCCACCTACATCTCCTCCTCAACCTTCTCTTCCACTTGGACCTCCGCCTCCTGGTACAGGATTGTTGTTTTTTTTTAATTCTATGTTATTTTAAGTCATAGCCCTAAATAAAACAAAAAAAAAACACAAAAACAGTGTTGCATACTTCCCTTTGTGCCTCTTCCACCTACACCGCCATGTCCACCTCCTCCACTTTGAATGCCTCCTGGTTCTAGAATGTTATTTATTTATTTTTATTCCATTTTTTAAGCCATTCTCCTATCCACCTTCATTTGCAGGACAATTGTCCTGCTCTTACCTCCATTTTGTTTTCTTTTGCAGCCCCCTAACCCTTACTACGACCATTTTACAGCATATTTAAAGAACCAAACTTCGGGTCCCCATTGGATTCTATGGTGTTTGGGGTCAAGTTCGGGTCAACTTCTGGTACCCGAACTGAACTTTGAACGAACCAGAACATCCACGCGTCCGTTCATCCCTAATTACTATGTATTGCTTATTATTAGTGATGAACAAACATGCTCGGTGATACTCAGAAATCACTCGTATCTGGGTGCTCAGATGTGCACTGCTCAGCACTTGCTGAGCATTGGCTGGTGCTCGGATTTAATGCCCGAATCCCCCCCCTGCATGTTTGGTGCCTGTTATACAGTCAATAAACATGCAGGGATTGGCTGCCAGTCACTGTAATGCCATAGCCGTCTTGGTAGTGGCATTACTCTGATTGGCTGGCCGCATTATTATTATTATTATTATTATTATTATTATTATTATTATTATAGCGCCATTTATTCCATGGCGCTTTACATGTGAAAAAGGGGTATACATAGCAAAAACAATTGCAATAATCTTGAACAAAACGTGACGGTGACTGGTACAGGAGGAGCAAGGACCCTGCCCGTGGGGGCTCACAATCTACAAGGGATGGGAGAGGATACAGTAGGTGAGGGTAGGGCTGGTCGTGGAGCGGTATGGTGGAGCAATGGTTAATGCAGGTTGTAGGCTTGTCGGAAGAGGTGGGTCTTCAGGTTCCTTTTGAAGGTTTCCATGGTAGTTGAGAGTCTGATATGTTGGGGTAGAGAGTTCCAGAGTAGGGGGGATGCACGGGAGAAATCTTGTATGCGATTGTGGGAGGAGGAGATAAGAGGGGAGTAGAGAAGGAGATCTTGTGAGGATCGGAGGTTGTGTGCGGGTATGTCCCGGGAGACTAGGTCAGAGATACAGTACAGTTATATGAAAAAGTTTGGGCACCCCTATTAATCTTAAGCTTAATGTTTTATAAAAATTGGTGTTTTTGCAACAGCTATTTCAGTTTGATATATGTAATAACTGTTGGACACAGTAATGTTTCTGCCTTGAAATGAGGTTTATTGTACTAACAGAAAATGTGCAATCTGCATTCAAACAAAATTTGACAGGTGCATAAGTATGGGCACCCTTATCATTTTCTTGTTTTAAATACTCCTACCTACTTTTTACTGACTTACTAAAGCACTTTTTTTGGGTTTTGTAACCTCATTGAGCTTTGAACTTCATAGCCAGGTGTATGCAATCATGAGAAAAGCTACTTAAAGTGGGCACTTGCAAGTTGTTCTCCTGTTTGAATCTCCTCTGAAGAGTGGCATCATGGGCTCCTCAAAACAACTGTCAAATGATCTGAAAACAAAGATTATTCAACATAGTTGTTCAGAGATTTAACCTGTCAGTTTCCACTGTGAGGAACATAGTAAGGAAATGGAAGAACATAGGGACAGTTCTTGTTAAGGGCAGAAGTGGCAGGCCAAGAAAAACATCAGAAAGGCAGAGAAGAAGAATGGTGAGATCAGTCAAGGACAATCCTCAGACCACCTCCAGAGAGCTGCAGCATCAACTTGCAGCAGATGGTGTCACTGTGCATCGGTCAACTATACAACGCACTTTGCACAAGGAGAAGCTGTATGGGAGAGTGATGCGAAAGAAGCCGTTTCTGCAAGCACGCCACAAACAGAGTCGGCTGAGGTATGCAAAAGCACATTTGGAGAAGCCAATTTCTTTTTGGAAGAAGGTCCTGTGGACTGATGAAACCAAGATTGAGTTGTTTGGTCATACAAAAAGGCGTTATGCATGGCGGCAAAAAAACACAGCATTCCAAGAAAAACACTTGCTACCCACAGTAAAATTTGGTGGAGGTTCCATCATGCTTTGGGGCTGTGTGGCCAATGCCGGCACCGGGAATCTTGTTAAAGTTGAGGGACGCATGGATTCCACTCAGTATCAGCAGATTCTTGACAATAATGTTCAAGAATCAGTGATAAAGCTGAAGTTGCGCAGGGGATGGATCTTTCAGCAAGACAATGATCCAAAACACCGCTCTAAATCTACTCAGGCATTCATGCAGATGAACAATTACAATGTTCTGGAATGGCCATCCCAGTCCCCAGACCTGAATATCATTGAACATCTGTGGGATCATTTGAAGAGGGCTGTCCACGCTCGGCGACCATCAAACTTAACTGAACTGGAATTGTTTTGTAAAGAGGAATGGTCAAAAATACCTTCATCCAGGATCCAGGAACTCATTAAAAGCTACAGGAAGCGACTAGAGGCTGTTATTTTTGCAAAAGGAGGATCTACTAAATATTAATGTCACTTTTCTGGTGAGGTGCCCATACTTATGCACCTGTCAAATTTTGTTTGAATGCAGATTGCACATTTTCTGTTAGTACAATAAACCTCATTTCAAAGCAGAAACATTACTGTGTCCAACAGTTATTACATATATCAAACTGAAATAGCTGTTGCAAAAACACCAATTTTTATAAGTTGTGTATGGCTTTGTATGCCATGGTTAGGGTTTTGAACTGGAGTCTCTGGGCAATGGGGAGACAGTGAAGAGATTGACAGAGAGGAGAGGCCGGGGAATAGCCGGGGGACAAGTGGATTAGTCAGGCAGCAGAGCTTAGGATAGATTGGAGGGGTGCAAGAGTGTTGGAGTGCTGAATTCCTCCAGAACGAGATCCAGATTCTGAGCCAGCAGGTGGAATGGGCCCAGCAAGCAGCGGTCACCAGATGGAAGAAGGAGCTGCTGGCGAAGATAGCAGCTCGGCGACAGCCAGCGCCGGGTACCATCAAAGGCACCCCAGCCCAGGTGGAGCCAGATGAGTGCCAGGAGGCCGTGTGCAGCACAGGAGCAGGTAGGAAGAGTTCCCCTGTCCCAGGCGCTGTGAGCGCCGACCTGCTCCTGGGCCTACTACAGCAGCACCCCCCGTACCCAGCCACGTACACCCTGGAGCAGCTGCTAAGCCCGGAACCTCCACTCCCGGGCGCTGACTCTGCGGGCCTGCTGCTGGGCTCCCTCCCGGAACCTCCACCTCCGGGCGCTGACTCCATGGGCCTGCTGCTCGGCTCCCTCTTGGAACCTCCACCCCTGGGCGCTGACTCCGCGGACCTCTTGCTCAGCTCCCTCCCAGTACCGCCACCCCTGGCACCCGAGTGGGTGAACGGAGTGCCCTCTTTCGACTGGTCCGCCAGGTTTGAGGACCAGCAACCATGCCTGCTACTCCCGACACCAGCGCCCCTGGTTGCCTGCCCAGGAGGAGAAGAGTTTAGGTGGGACAACCAGGGGGGGGACCTGATGGGGGTCTCGCAGGAGACCCAAGCCCAAGCGCTGGCAAGAAAGGAGTTCTGCAGACGGGAGCTCCTACAACTAGAAAAGGAACGGCGCACCCGGCGGGCGCGCTACGAGCGGTTGGAGGCCCGGAACAAGGCCGCAAAAGCCCAAGTCCGGCAAGCAGAATCTGCCCGTCCTAGTCCCCATGAAGAGGGACTGGTCGTCAAATTTGACTTGGGGGCTGGGTGGGGCTTCATCCGCGATCCCCACTTCAGCAGAGACATATTTGTTAACCGGCGGGATGTTGAGCCCCATCTGGAACAGGGCCACCCCAACCTGAATTTGTACCCCGGTGACCGAGTCACCTATACTAGGCACCACGGGGAACGCGGGTGGTATGCCCTCCAGGTATACCGCGTGGTCGAGGAGGAGGAGGACATGCCCCCGCAGTTCATGGCTGATGACCCGGCTGGGTCAGCCAGCAAAAATCAGGAGTTTCCCCAGCGGGGACCCCACTACTAAGTACCAGTAAGTGAGACTAAACTTTGTAAATAAGTTACCCGTAAGGGTACAACCAGTTATTAGTGTGAGAACTGAAAAGTTTTGTGTGCATAATTACCCGTAAGGGTATACAGACTTCAGGCTGAGGACTGTGAGCGGCCAAGAATTGATCTTGTATATAGTTTGCACTTCTTAAAGTGCCTCTATTGGTTTTATATACACAACCACAGACCTCAGAACAAAAACCCATTTGGCGGGGCCGAAGACGGGGTCCAGGATCTGGATCGTCTATGTCCTGCAGCCACGCCCAGGGCCTACGTTGAGGGTTTTCGGACGGGTCCCTCATGTTGCTCGATTTGCACCTTTACCAGTGAGATGGACACCCTATTTGGGATCTCACTACAATTGCTTGAAAAATGTTGAAAATGTTTTACATGAGAAAATATGTATATGCATGTGAAAAGTTTTATATTGTTCTTGATAATGTTAACCTGTAACGTTTAAGAAATGTGCCTCCCATAAAGGGAAGAAAAAGTTTTATAATCTTCTAAGTGATGCATCTAAAAATTTTGTATGTCTAAAATACCGTGTTTTTGCTCAGTTCCAGCCCGCGGACGTGCTGTGTTTTACCAGGGGGGAGTGTGGCGCCCCTGAGGGTTCAGTCGCCACAGAGGTACTGCACCTCACCCAGAGGTGTGGTGTCTCCTTCTCTCAGGTAAGGAGGGAGTGCTGCCCGGAACCCCAAACCTGCACTCAACACTACACTGCTCCAGGCCGGCTGGAAGGGCAAGATGCACTGTGTTTCTGCTGAGCTCTGTCCCTGGCTGGAGTGGGGGGAACCAAAGAGAGGGGGAACAAGTAGTGGGTGTGGGTGGAGGATGTAGAGTAGGGGAGCACCATTATAGGAGGTATATAAAGGGAAGCCATTTTAGGGTGGCAGGTTAGTCAGTGTGGATTCAGTAAGGAGAGGAGGGGAGCAGAGCCTCTTCAGGAGCTCTGCTCCACAAGTGGGGCCTAGTAATAGAGGCCCAGGAGGGGAGCAGAGGAGAAAGGCTCAGGTAACATAAGGGATCCCAGGGGGTACGGTGAGTGCAGGACGGCACCCGTACGCTCGAATCTGCCAAGTGTCAGAGGGATCAGACCGCAAGAAGGGAACCGGTCCCTGGACATAGTAACATAGGAACATAGTAACATAGTTTTTAAAGCCAAATAAAGACTTGCGTCCATCAAGTTCGACCTATTAGTTCTGTAATTGCTAAAGTTGATCCAGAGGAGGGCAAAAAGCTCAAATGATTTAGCCAATCTTCACCTGAGGAAAAATTCCCTCCCGACTCTGAAACCAGCAGTCAGAATAAATCCCTGTATCAACCTACTATTTTATTTTTAAGTATACACTGAAATCTGCCAGGTATCTAGAAATGCATCCAGTCCCCGCTTGAACTGGTGTAGTGAATCCGACATTACCGTCTCCTCACTCAGTGAATTCCATATTCTCACTGCTCTTACCATAAAGAACCCCTTCCTATGCTGGTGCTGAAACCTTTTCTCTTCCAGGTCTCGGCTGGAAAACCGGAGGCTTCTGCACTTCCATGGTGCAGTTGCCACAGTCTCACCCTAGTCACCATGAAGGGCATCAAGTAGGTCCGGGAACTCCAGGTTGCCCAGAGGGACTTCAAAGCACCCGATCGGGACTGTGTGTGGGAAGCGCAGGGCAGGAGGGAGAAGACCCAGGGCGGGAAGTCGGTCTAGTAAGGAACATAAAGAAAGCGGAGTTCTGTCAAGCGCTCCTGATATACCTGAGAAAGTGCTGAACCCCTTGTCTGGTAGACGCAGTGCGACGCGGGAGGCTGACACCCGTACAGTGTACCTGAGGAACTTGAACAGAACTGTGAGTAAACTGGGATGACGGCACTGCACTGCCTCCGTCAGTTATTTCTGCTGCCCCATCTCTCCTGCACCACAAGCCCCAGCATCACCACCGTCTCCATCAACACTGCCCCGGGGGGTCCGCTCCACCTGTGGGGAGCAGAAACATCCCAGCTGCCATCTCATCACTCCAGGAGGTCTGCCACAGCACCGGTAACCATTACTGGAAACCACAGGTGGCGTCACGAAACAAACTGTGCACTAAAAAAAACCTTTTTCAAGAGAGACCCCAGAGTACGGGCCCGGGAGCCAACTGCCGTGACATCCTAAGCAACTTAAAAGGCCCAGGTACCGAGTCCCCTATATCCCCCCTGGGTGACACAAGTGCACTAGTGTTTTTGCACATTCATGGTTGAGGAATGTGCAGATCCGGGAGATATTTTTAAGTTGCAGTCAGCAGGAAGTGGAAAGAGCTTGGATATGTCGTTTGAAGGAGAGTTCAGAGTCCAGGGTTACCCCAAGACAGCAAGTTTGAGGGACTGGGGAGAGTGGATAGCCATTGACGTTGATAGATAGGTCAGTTGGGGGGGTTGAATGAGATGGCGGAAAGATGATGAATTCTGTTTTGTCCATGTTAAGTTTTAGAAATCTAGTAGAGAAGAAGGATGAAATAGCGGACAGACATTGTGGGATTTTGGTTAGTAGAGAGGAGATATCGGGTTCAGAGAGGTAGATCTGAGTGTCGTCGGCATAGAGGTGATAATCAAAGCCATGGGAATCTATGAGCTGACCCAGGCCTAAGGTGTAGATGGAGAAGAGTAGGGGTCCTAGAATTGAACCTTGGGGGACACCGACAGAGAGGGGGTGAGATGAGGAGGTGGTGTGTGAGTGGGAGACACTGAATGTCCGGTCTGCTAGGTATGAGGAGATCCAGGATAGGGCCAAGTCTGTTATGCCGAGAGATGAGAGAGTCTGGAGTAAGAGGGAATAGTCCACTGGCAGATGACAGGTCCAGGAGGAGGAGGACAGAGTAGTGTCGCTTTTATTTGGCAGTTAGTAGGTCGTTGGTGACTTTAGTCAGTGCAGTTTCAGTAGAATGGTGCAGTCGGAAACCAGATTGTAGGCGGTCAAAAAGGGAGCAGGAGGAGAGGTGCGAGGACAGTTCACAATGGACGTGTTGTTCCAGTAGTTTTGAGGCATAGGGGAGAAGTGATATGGGGTATAGCTAGTCAGAGAGGATGGGTCAAGGGAGGGATTTTTGAGGATGGGTGTGATCGAGGCATGTTTGAAGCATGAGGGGAAGACACCAGTTGTTAGTGACAGGTTGAAAAGGTGGGCTAGGGTTGGGATGAAGATAGTGGTAAGGTTTGGGATGATGTGGGATGGGATTGGGTCAAATTCACAGGTGGTGAGGTGTGATTTGGAGAGTAAAGAGGAAAGTTGATCTTCCGTAATGGTGGAGAAGGTGGTTTTGGAGGTGTGGGGTGGGGCTGTGGGGACTTTAGGCAAAAACTTTGTCTGATGGTGTCAATCTTCTGCTTGAAGAATGAGGCAAAGTCTTCAGCTGAAATAAGATGAGAGGGAGGAGGCACTGGGGGACGGAGGAGAGAATTGAAGGTGTTGAATAGCTGTTTAGGGTTGTGAGACAGGGAGGATATGAGAGATGAGAAGTATGTGTGTTTTGCTGCAGTGAGTGTGGACTTGAAGGTAGTGAAGGGCTGTTTGAATGCGATGAAGTGCTCATTGGAGTGGGACCTTTTCCATCTATGCTCAGCAATCCTGGAGGCCCGTTGCAGTTCTTTAGTTAGGCTGGTGTGCCAGGGTTGTGCGAGCTTTGGTATGTGTGAGGGGGGGGCGACCGAATTGAGAGCTGCAGCTGTTGTGGTGTTGTATAAAGTGGCAGCAACATCTGCATCATGTAAGGACCTAATGTCTGTAAAAGGGAGAAGGGATTCAGAGAGTGAGTGTAGGTCAAGGTGTTTAATATTTCTGTGAGGGTGTGCAAGTTTGTGGAGTGGGGATTGGTGCCCTGGAGAGGAGAGGGTAGAGAATGTAAGTAGGTTGTGGTCAGAAAGAGGGAGAGGGGAGTTAGAGAGGTTAGATAGGGAACAGAGGCGGGTGAAGATGAGGTCCAGTGTGTGGCCATCTTTGTGGGTGGCTGCGGAAGACCACTGAGTAAGGCCGAAGGAGGAAGTGAGGGATAGAAGCTTAGAGACAGCTGAGAGGGAAGTTTCAATATGGATGTTCAAGTCACCCATGAGGATAGTGGGGATGTCAACTGAGAGGAAATGAAGTAGCCAGGTGGTAAAGTGGTCAAAGAAGGTGGTGGTTGATCCTGGGGGTTGGTAAATGACAGCCAGTTGGAGGTTGCACGGGGAGTAGATGCGCACACAGTGCACCTCAAAAGAGGGGAGAGTAATGGAGGGTGGCAGTGGAATTTGGGTGAAGGAGCAGTTATCTGATAGGAGGAAACCTATTCCTCCACAATGCTTGCCGGTGGGGCGGGGTACGTGGGAAAGGTGGAATCCACCATACGAAAGTGCAGCAGGAGAGGCCGTGTCGGAGGGGGGTGAGCATTACCTCATCAAAGGTTATTAAAGGACCTGCAGCGCCACGCTCGGCACACTGATGCTGTTGCACAGCTCAGAGACAGTTCTGATTGGAGGGAGAGAGTAGTTGTCCAGGCCTATGTGCACAGTTTCAGGAATCAGAGTCCTGAATCCAAAAAGTCCTTCTAAGGGCTAATCGTATGCTTTTCTGTTTCTACACGATACATTCTGCATTTAGCGTAGGGACAGCTGCTGGAGCAGGGAGAGTGACTGAATACAGCCTCTAGGCAGGGCTTAGGGCTTTGCAGACCATTGATAAATATATAGCTGCTGCAGGTGACCACATTTTTTTTTGGGGGGGGGGGTGAAAAAATTGACTGTATTGTAATTTGTACAGTTTAACCTTCTTTCTGTGAAATTACATTGGCAATAACCAAAACTAAACCTTCTAAAAATTTACTGTATTGAATTTGTCATTCATGCAGTTTAATGTGCATTGTGTGAAAATACGATGGTATTAACCTAAAAAAAAGATTCAAATCAATTTACTATATTGAATTTGTCATCCATACAGTTCCCACAGACCTAGCAATTAGAGAATTCATAAAGCGAGCGGTAAGGGATGGGGAAGTGGAAGTGATGAAGCAATGCAGACACCAAAGACGTGCGCAGATGTGACTGCGCCTGTTGCTGGAGCACAAGAAACATGCCCATCCATGACACATAGCTTCCTGTCCCAAATTTGCAGGGATGCACGGTACATCACTTCTGAAGCCACAACAGTAAGAACAGATAGTCAGTTGGCTAGCAGATAATACTTCCAGTATGCTTGCCAGCACCACCCAGTGTTCCACATGGTCCAGTCTCACCAGCCAAGAGTCTGAATCACTTAATCCTCACCCTGATTCTTCTTCGTTCCACCATGTAGAGTCCCAGGAGACCAATGATCCCACACTAGGACACTCCGCCTCATTTCTTGATTGTGGCCTCTCGCCCTGCAAGTTCCAAGAGGGAAAGGAGGACATGCTGTTTATTGAAGCACAAATTTAGAGCAGCCACGGTCACAATAAGATGACGGTGGGGAATGCCAAATTTTGTCTAAGGTGGTAGATGATGATGAGACACAGTTGCCGATAAGTCATGTTGTTATTAAGTCACCAAGTCAAGAGGACCAGGGTGCGGTGGTGGAAGATGAGGCGGTGGATGACGAAGGAAGTCACTGACACAGCCTGGGAAGCTGGCATGCAGAGCGACGACAGAAGTACTGAGGGGGTGAGATCGGCAGCACCAAAACAGGCAGGAAGAGGCAGTTGGGTGACCGGAGAGAGAAGGCATGAAACTTTTCGGCAGAGCATCAACACTCGTGAATTTCTTTCTCAAAGAGTTAGGTGTTCCTCACTCTGGAACTTTTTTAAAGAGAGTCTTGAGACAAAAAAAATGGTCATTTTCAACCTGTGCCATGCCAAGATCAGCAGGGGCCTGACCACTAACAGCCTAACCACCATCAGCATGAGTGGCAGAAACATGTCATCTAAGCACCTGACAGCTTCCTTGCCCAACCAAAGAGGAGAGGCGAGGGGGACACACACTAGGTACAGCAGTAGCAGGGGTACACTTGCAAAGGCCTGGGCCAAATTCATGACACCCACCCAGCGTCCAGGCCCTGATGACTGGGTATTTTTGACATGGAGGGAAAAGTTTTTAAAGATGGTCAAGCAATATCTGGCCAACCAAACCAGCGTACTCCCTAATTCCTCTGCAACCTTCAACTATCGGGTCTCAAAGCTGGACACCTGGCATGAGCTGTCCCTCTATGCCTTGGAGGTGTTGTGCTGCCCTGCCACTTGCGTCTTGTCTGGGGTTTTAGTGCTGCTGGGGGGGTTATAACATGAAGGGGCTTTTGCCTGCCAACAGAAAATGCTGACAGGCTCACTCTGATAAAAATGAACAAAGCCTGGATTAGCCCCCACTTTTCCACACCACCAGATCACAGCAGCACATAAAGTATTTTAATCTTCTATTTGAATGAGGCCCTCCAGTTGTTGCCTCTAAGGGTCTATGGATGATCCTGCTTATAGTTTGTTTTTTGCTTTGCACTGTGTGCAGAGCCCTTATGAGTGTAGGAGTACCATAAATACACTTTGTTCACAATATTTGAATGAGGCACTACAGTTGGTGCCTTCAAATGTTATGGATGACACTACTTGTAATGTTTGGCAGGCTTTGCACTTAGTGAATAGCCTTTATGAGTCTAGGAGTACCACTACATAACAATTTGAACAGAATGTGTATGACGCCCTCCTTTATGTCTAATACAGGGTGTACCTGAGTCCCTCGTCCATCTAATTTTAGGCAGTTCTTGCTTCCTTCATAAATTGCACTGAAATTTCCAATTTTTTTGTAAAAATATCAATTTTGGTTTATTTAAACTATTCCTTTTTTAAATCCTTTTTAAATGTTGCCTTATATACAAGTCATTATGCAGGAAAGAATGTTTCTTAACTTTTTTTTTCCTGTAAACTCCAATTTCTCGTCGATTTTGAATGTTTTATTGTCAGTCTTTAAAGTGTAGTAAAAGTGTGACATCATTGTTCCCAGCAGCGATCTGGAAGTCAGAGATGCTTCCAGGGGTCTTTCCCATCCTGTTCTCCTTCCATCCAGCACTTTTTCCATCCATTTCAACATTTTCACTGCCCCCTAGACCTCCTTGTGGGGTCTGCCGGAAAAATGCTCAGATTTCCCATTGACTCCCATTATACTCGTTACATGAAACGGGCATCCGAGCATTAGGAACTGTTTGGTTGGAGTACTGAGAATCCGAGCATTTCAGTGCTCATTCATCTCTATTTGTTATTCATCACTACTTTTGTCATTTTGTGCTGACAGACTACTTTTATTTGTACTATGTGTACTTGGCAGAAGTAGTTGTACTATGGGTGTGAGCGGACTCTATTTATTTTATTGTGGGTGGCAGCATTAATTGAATACTAAAGAAATGCATTAAAACTGTGGTTAACACCTGTAAAACAAGCACTGGTGGTGCATTAATTGGACACTAAATGGCAGCATTACACAAGTTATATTTGTATGGGGGGTATTTACTGGGCAAAGTATTTGGAGAACTAAGTAGATATTGTAATATGAATTGGGGGAAAACTGTGATGGCTGACTAGTAACATTTTAACATTGTAGTGTGCTATTCTCTCAGGTGAGTAATTTTGCTTAAAGGGGCTACCCACTACAGGACAACCCTTTATTAAATGCACCAAGGTGCAGCATAAAGTAAAAAAAAACACTTGTTGGACCAGTGACGCCATTCTGCTCTAAGTAGTACTAAGATAATATATATCTTAATTAGGGAGCACTTAGCTTAGAAAGGTTGAGAAACACTGCTTATATGATACCTGGGGAAATGAATACTAGCAGTACTTGGAATTCTTCACTTATTGGTATAGGAAGAAACAAAGGATCCTGGCAACATGCAATGTGATACTTACCTTTGGGAAGAAAGGTCCCATGACATTGTGTTTTACTGCTGTAAAGATGTTACTACAGTAGTTTGAACAGAAATTACATATTAAAGTATTTAAAAAAGAAATAACCCATTTTGGGAAATTGATGCAGATCTAAAAATGACACATACACTTAAAGTTTATCTGTCAGTATGTTGAAACTGTTTATATGGTCATGTTGCTCTCTGAAAGAAAGTCATTCACACCGGATTCAATCTGTTGCTTCTTGACTGAGAAAACACCCATCATCATTTTCTTCTACTTGATTGACCATTCACTGACGTGACCAAACAGTCAGTGAGCTGCCAGTCAAGCAGAGGAAATCGGGGACAGTTAAGAATAAAGCCAGGGGGGTAGAGACTTGGAAAGTTCTTTAATACGCCCAGAGCACTTGAGCCTCATTTGCATATGAATTAAAACAGCAGTTTTTCAGTCAAGAGCAACAGATAACATAAATAAAGGTCTGGGTGACATTATCTTTAGAGAGCAACATGACCATATAAATATTTTTAGGGAGGGTATGTAGCACCCTGAGGATTCGGCTGCTACAGGGGTATTGCACCTCAACCCAGAGGTGTGATATTCCACTCCCGGGTAAGGATGGAGTGTGGAACTGAGCTCGGTAGGCTGCATGCACTACACACATCCCATTTCCGAGGAGCAGGCCGACGGTACTCCCACTTAGAAATGTGCAGGTACGACCGAGTCTGTTCCTGGCTGGAGTGGGAGGGGGGTGGTACATCCCAGTAGTGTAGGGGCAGATAGGGGGAGCAGCCTGGGTAAAGATAGGAGCTCATTGGGTGCTGGTCACCTGAGCTCACACATAGAGGGTGTATATAAGGTGGGCACCATCAGAGATCAGGGTCAGTCTGTCAGAGTCAGAGGAAGAGGAGCAGAGAAGCCCTAGAGAGAGAGAGAGAGGAGAAAGAAGGAAAGACCCAGAGAGGGGACAAAGAGAGGACTCTGAGAGCCCAAATTCAAGCTACGGGTGAAGAGTCGGCATCAGGGTACCGGAACCCAAGCTGGTGGGGGCAAAAACACACCCCAGCCAGAGACCGGAGGCCGTGGGCAGCGTCTGCCACGGCCACCCACCACATCCACCACGAAGGCATACCACGTGGAGGGTCAGGGAACCCAAGGCCAAGGGTCACCCAACAGAAGGCCCGAGGGAGCTGGACCTGGGTGGATCAATAGTGGGGACGGCCAGAGAAAGGACAGAAGGAGAGCTCAGGGTCACGCTCCGGACTCGCTTGGGGGTTGGCTGGATCCAGGACCTGGTGGACGCAGCACGGCTCGGGAGGTCACTTGAAGCTGGAGTGACCGGAACATCAGCAGTGAGTAAATACCCTAAACTGCACAACCCGACTCTGTCTTCCTTTAACACCTATGCTGCACCACCACAACCCCCATCCTCTGCACCTGACCCCCTGAGGCTATACCCCACCCGTTGGGGGTTATACCACCAAAAGCTGCACCTACACCATCAGCCTCAGCGGACCCTGCTGCAGCGGCGGCCATAGTGACCGCAATACAACGGGTGGCGTAGTCGACAATAAAGAACTTATAACATCTGTAGGACTGCCACATACAACTGAGTTTGACACCCTGGGCACGGACCGGGTCACAGCCACTCGGAAGACTACAACTCCCATCTGATCCGGCTCCGGATATTCCCCCTAAAGAATATGGCCCAGGGGGCGCGTCAGGTAGATGCCTAGAAATTCCCTTTAATGTTCACTGTGATTTATTAACCGCTTCGGGACAGGCCAATGTTTCATTTTTGTGGTTTTGTTTTTCCTTCCCCTATTCCAAGATTCACAACTTTTGAATTTTTCCGTTGACTTAGCTGAATGAGGGCTTCTTTAGCAGAAGGAGTTGTAGTTTTGAATGATATTCATTTTACTGTATCATGTACTGAAAAGCTGTAAAAAATTCCAAGTGCGGTGAAACTGTGAAAAAATGCAATTGAGCTGTTTTTTTTGTGGGTTTTATTTTACAGCGTTCATTATGCAGTGAAATTGACTTGGCAATATGATTCTCCGGCTCAGGCTGGGGTCACACGAGCATTGATTCTCTCATGCGAGAGATTGGGCTCGATTATGCTAATGAAACTCGGCTCAGACGCTGATCAGAGTTTACTGTGATCTGATTCTCTCACATGAGAGAATCGTATCACAGGTCTGTAGAAAACGGATGACATTCGGATGACATGCGTTCAGATGAAATTTTGATAGACCGTACTGTTATGGATGCAGTGATGCTACTAATTATGCTTATTATTTTTATTTATTTATTTTAAAACTGAGAAAAGATTGTAATTTAAACTTTTATATATTTAAAAAAAAAAAAAAAAGTAAACTTTTAATTTTTTGTCTCCCTAGAACTGCGATAATTAGCTAATTTATACTCATATATACTGCCCCCTGCCCTGGATTAACAGGTCTCTTCACATACGCACTGTAATGCAGCGGCTTGCGGCATTACTGTAATGGTCCAGGGTGTGTTCTGGCTGAACATGTACCTCTCCCTCAGGTGACTGATCACATAACTGTGACATCAGCACAGGTCCTGTGCACACAGAAGGACTGATCACATGACTGTGACTTCAGCACAGGTCCTGCATGCACTGAAGGATATATAAATCTTGGTGCTTTTGAGACAGTGTGAGAAAGGCGTGAGGCCTGTTCCCTGTGTGTGGGACACCGTTGGCCTGGTGAGGCCTAGAAAGAGAGGCCTGGTGAAGCCTGGAAGGCAGAGGCTGGATCCCTGTGTGTGTAAGAGATCCCAGTAGCCTTGGAAGGTACGAGGGCTGGAGACCCCCATCTGGGAAGCCGTAAAGCCACAGCTGTGGCAGAACAAAGCTGACTGAAGCAGCTACGACCCGGCAAAGGTAAAAACGCTGCGTTATATGGACATTGATATAGTTACTTTGCTGAAGGCTGTAACTGGAGCCAAGTGGGCCTGTCAGCCACTTGAAAGGCTCTTGGATGTTATGTGTGTAAACATGCTGGTGAGCCACTGAGATGGACTATGTTATAAGCAGTTATGAAGTGTAATAAACTGCTGGATTGTGAAATATCGGAAAGACGTTGCATGTGTGCTTTAATTCACCCAGTGAAGCGAGTGTCCCCCAGCGTGATGAATAGCGCTGCCTTACATGTGGTTGGAGAATGCGGGCAACTGCAGCCCAGTTGCTAGGGGCAACTGCAGCCCGGTTGCTAGGGGAAACTGCAGCCTGGTTGCTAGGGGTAATGGCACAGGACGACGAGTGTGGATACAAGCATCTTGCTGTGTCTTGGCGGGGTCACGAAGATTAAAGCATCTTGCTGTAACTCGGCGGGGTTACGAAAATTGTCCTCGCACTCAAACCTGGTTTGCTGTGGCTCGGCGGAGTCACGAAGATTAAAGCATCTGGCTGCAACTCGGTGGGGTTATGAAAATTGTCCTCGCACTCAAACCTGGTTTGCTGTGGCTCAGCGGGGCTATGAAAATTTTCCAGGGAGAGCGGTGTGAAGTGTCTAGTGTGAATAGTGTACCGCGATGGCTGTGAACGGAGCAGCAAATGAGAATGAAGCTATTGAGCGATTAAAGTGCCGGTTAAAACCGCAGCAGGTATTTGAGAAACGTCTACAGGACATGGTGCAGGAACGGCAGGAGCTGTTGGCACCGTATAGAATGGCGGCAGTGGACCATTCTGTGAAGTCTCCGGGGCACTAGTATTGTCCCAGAGTGCTCGGGGAGGTGGTAAGAGATGTTGTGAACTGGGTCCTAAGACTATTGCTGATTTTTTTTGTAAAAATCCCCCTACAGGTGTGGGTGTCCAAAAGGGGGCGGAGCCTCAAAAGGTGGCGGATTTTCAAAATAGTGTGGAGTATAGAAAACCCAAATTGGTTACTGGTTGTGGGTTGGTACCGCCTAAAAATGACAATTTGACCATTGATAACGGGGTAGCTCCAGTTGAAGGGGTTGACGTGAAAGTGGGAGGTGACCTGTTAGTCCACAACACCATGGGGAGTGACACAGACCCCGTAGCTGATGGTGACACTACGAAAGTATAAAGAGAGTTCAGCAAGCAGGAGCTAGACGAGGTGAGAAAGTCCCCCTCTCGTCGTCGACGGTGCAAGGGCCACAAAAAGGTTGCTCCTGTAGTCTTTGCTGAAAGTGAAAATGAAGAAAATGAAATGCTGTGTGCCTTTGTTCCAAGTGTGGATCCTCCTTTAGAGGCAGAAGAGGAGGTGACATTGCCAGTAGCAACCTCCGGTACAGTACTGAGACAGAAGGATCAGGATCTGACAGCCCTGAAAGAGGAGGTGGCCAGTCATGACCAAGAGCTGGAGCCTATCAGGCAGCAGTGTCAGAGTGACATGCAGCAACTATGGGAAAACCTGGAGAACGTGTCCTCAGACCAGCGGAGCCTGGAGTCTGAATGGCAGAAAATATACCAGGTTGTGAGGAACTTACAGCGAGAACTGAAGGGAAGCAGCGAGGAAGTTAACCAATGGAAGGAAATGTTCCAGGAAATTAAGGAGGACCGCTGCAAAACCAAGGAGGAGGTTTTTCAATTGGAGATTGACAAAGCGGAGTGTGAAGATGAGTTGTGCAACGTGAAAAATCGTTTCACCCTGGTACAGTTAGAGCTGTACCAAGTGAAGAAAGAGCTGTGTGAATCCAAGAAGGAGTATGGTGAACTCAGTGGGGAACTGCAACAAATTAAGAGAGACTATGAGGATCTCCTCAAGGTTAAAGAAAAACTAGAGGATGATAAGGCGGATGCAGACCACATGCACCAAGTGGTTGAGACCACTCTGCAGGACACCCGTGATGAAAATGATGATCTCCGCAGAAAGACCCTAGGTCTGAAAGCTCAGGTGAAGGAGCTGCAGACGTTCTGTGATAATTTCCAGAGGGCAGAGACGTGCCTTAAGGAAAGAATCAGCAAGATGGAAGCTGAGCGGAAAAAGATAGAGGAGTCTATCGGAGAAGCCACAGACCAGGGCCAGGAGTTGACCACTGGAGATGGGAGGTATGAAACAAATACCTCCTGGAATAATGCGAGCTCGGATGATTCGGTGGATGTAAGAGCCGAGATCAAGGAGCTCAAGGAGACGCTACAAGCCCATTTGAAGCAAGAGAAGCTTGAGAGACTGGCTGTTGAGAGCCAAGTGGGCGCATTGAAGACAGAGAGGTCTGAGAGAACTCTACTGTTAAAGGAGCAGTTGAAGCAGGAAGAGCTTCAGAGATGGGCTGCTGAAAGGCGAGTAGCTGAGCTAGAGGAAGAAGTTTTCGAGCTCAAAGGTCGTCTGGCAAAGTATCACTCAGTGAACGAGGCCTCCTTGGAGAAGGAAAAGGGCAAACAAGTTGCACTTACTCCTTTATACCATGAGAAGGTGGACCTGAGGAGAGATAAGAGAGTGTTAACAGAAGATAAATATGAAATGGAAGTGGTCAAGATGAAAATTCTTGAATTTGTAGCTGTGAGTCAGCTCAGGGGAAGCATACAGGGTGAAGAAGCTGAAAGTCAGTTGTCCCTGAAACCTGAGCCGGTTGATCGTCTAGAAACCACTAGTGAGACAGAAACGTCTCGGTATAAGTGCCTCATAGATGTACCCGAGGATTTGAGAGAAGAATGCACCAGTGAGTCTGTGCATGAAGAGTTTAAGAAGGCCGTGGGAGCCTGTAAGGTATACTCGACCTCAGAAGCTAAACAGCTGGTGGTCCTGTCCACAACAGAAGTCACAGTGAAGAGGGTGGCTATCCTAAGTGACATGCACTGGCGATGTATTCGCACAAAGCGATTTGTCCGGTGAAGACAGAACAAGCCATTAGACAACTGGAGCTTATGAGAAAAGCTCAAAGTCTGCATGAAGAGGTCATCCGGGTGCCTCTGGTAAGAAAGCTCATTGGGAGAAATGGCCGAGCCATGCAGATGATGGTAAAGAAGTCTGGTGTGATGAAAGTAAGCAGTCCACGTGATCGACAGGACTGGATACCAGATGAAAACGGCATGGTGTCATTCTCCGCTGTAGGAACAGAAGAAAGTCTTGCATATTTATGCATGCTGATGGGGTACCGAGTGACCTACCTGCAAGAGGTAGAACAGTTGAATCTCGCTAGACTGCGAGTGGAAAGACAGAATCGCCTGAGCAGCAGAAGATGGCAGCCGTCTAGAAATTGTGAGACCAGACAGAGAAAGGGCCCTTCAAATAATAGAACGGCTACAGTAGAAGTTAGAGACTTTCCAAGAGGTCCTGAGGATAGTGGGCGTGGGTTTAGATGTAGTGAGACCTCCAGTAACTCAGGTCTGAGTGGCCCATACAAACGACCCAATAGAGTACGGGACAGTACGGAGTCGAACCGGACCTTAGATACCAGGGCATGTGAGTCACACTGCTGTATTGACCGCTGGGAGCGGGGGAGGTCTGACAAGGTTACGACTGACCGCTGGGAGCGGTGGAGGTCTGGCAAGGTTACGACCCGGAAATGTGACTTGACGAAGTCAGTGACAATGACAGATGGTAGTTCCCTAAGGAATGGGCTGATGTCGATGACTAATGTTCCAGGGGCTGAGCAGCACAATTGTCAAGTACATGGTCTCTAGGTGAACTGTGGATTATAATGTGATTGTGTATATTATGTGTTCAACCCCACAAGTTTGAACGGGGGGGGGGGGTATGTAATGCAGCGGCTTGCGGCATTACTGTAATGGTCCAGGGTGTGTTCTGGCTGACCATGTACCTCTCCCTCAAGTGACTGATCACATGACTGTGACTTCAGCACAGGTCCTGTATTCACTGAAGGATATATAAATCTTGGTGCTTTTGAGACAGTGTGAGAAAGGCGTGAGGCCTGTTCCCTGTGTGTGGGACACCGTTGGCCTGGTGAGGCCTAGAAAGAGAGGCCTGGTGAAGCCTGGAAGGCAGAGGCTGGGTCCTTGGGTGTAAGAGATGCCAGTAGCCTTGGAGGGCAAGAGGCTTGGAAGACAAGAGTCCTGAAAGGCAGAGGCTGGATCCCTGTGTGTGTAAGAGATCCCAGTAGCCTTGGAAGGTACGAGGGCTGGAGACCCCCATCTGGGAAGCCGTAAAGCCACAGCTGTGGCAGAACAAAGCTGACTTAAGCAGCTACGACCCGGAAAAGGTAAAAATGCTGCGTTATATGGACATTGATATAGTTACTTTGCTGAAGGCTGTAACTGGAGCCAAGTGGGCCTGTCTGCCACTTTAAAGGCTCTTGGATGTTATGCGTGTAAACATGATGGTGAGCCACTGAGATGGACTATGTTATAAGCAGTTATGAAGTGTAATAAACTGCTGGATTGTGAAATATCGGAAAGACGTTGCATGTGTGCTTTAATTCACCCGTGAAGTGAGTGTCCCCCAGCGTGATGAATAGCGCTGCCTTACAGCACATACAGCTTTTAAAGTATGTTTTTCTCTAAAACCCCGCAGTATTTTAAAGTCAAACATACATGGCTGAGATCATACAGCCAGTGTCTGATATCTGCTGCCCGATCCACAGGAATCATGTATCAGCTGTCAGGTTCACTTTAACAGTTTACTACTCATTTAGGCTGGCTTCACACACATTAGTTGCATTAGATTCATTTTTTTTGTGCCTCATCCGATTTCAACAGATGCTACAACTGATATAAACATGAATCAGTTGTAATCTGGCTTTTTTTCTTCAGCCTTCCATTGGATTGGATTGTCAATGGCATCAGACTAAATTGTCGGGGTAAAAGAATATATATATATTTTTTGTAACTTTTATACTTTTGTAACTTTTATACGCTTTTTTGTTAATGTACTAACCACCATTTTGTGTTCTATAACAATAAGCTTTCCTTGCTACGTATTACTCAAATCGAAACTTAAACTAAGACAGTTCCAGTGTTGCCAAGATTTATTTCAGAGAAACGAAACAAGATTATAAGCTGACGGCTGCAATATCTGCCCAGAGACTGAGATAAGGAGATGTGGACCAATCAGGAGTGGCCAGACACTGGACTTTCATGGCTTACCCCGCCCCGGATAACCCCTTTTCCCTCCCCATTATGTAGTGTATTTAGGTTTGTGTATGTAGGAATAAACACAGAACATTGCTGAGAACGTTGTCTGTAGTAGTCTTTTGAGCGTGCTCTGAGTTTGAACCAGCTTGTTGCCTGACTCATTCTTTGAATGGTTGACCCATGCTCATAGTTTGAATTTGGAGTGACTGGAGGACGAGTGATTTGTCGTCACGACCCCCACAAATGGCGCTCAACGTGCGGCGTGGCTAGCGGTACGCCGCCCTCCCGGACCCATATTGCTTACTTCCCTGGTGGTGACCGCGGTGGCTGAATTTGAGGCCTGATCAACCTCCATCGAACACGGTAAGTTGAGATGTATTTTATATGTCTCACTTGCCTGTGTGTCAGCCGCAGCGGTTCCTGTTGGGTTGTCAGGTTGGATCTGGGTGGGTGACCGGTCGAGTGGTGAGACCTTGGGCGTCCCGCACCACGTCCTGAACCAGCAAGTGTTAAAACGAGTGACGTCGCATGCCTGCGCGTGCTCGTGTGCACACCACCTCCTCCTCCCCCGGTCACTGTACTTTTCTTAGATAGCTGCCTCCCGTAACTAATAGTCGAAGTTTCAAAGCATTCCTGAATTGTAGTGTAAGGGAGAAAGAATCTGTGACGAATTGAGGAGTGCTCTTCGTCTAACACAGAGACTGCTGTAAAGTCAAGGTTAGGAAACAGTGTATTGAGGTGTCTCTACACTGTCGGGTGGTGCCGTGGTAGGAAAGGAGATAGATTGAGGTGTCTCTCTATCTCATCAGTGTATTGAGGTGTCTCTACACTGTCGGGTGGTGCCGTGGTAGGAAAGGAGATAGATTGAGGTGTCTCTCTATCTCATCAGTGTATTGAGGTGTCTCTACACTGTCGGGTGGTGCCGTGGTAGGAAAGGAGATAGATTGAGGTGTCTCTCTATCTCATCAGTGTATTGAGGTGTCTCTACACTGACGGGTGGTGACCTGTAGTCAGGGTGCCGTGGTGAGTCGCACTGTAAAGTCGCCATTCAAGGCTAGGAAAGGAGTTAGATTGAGGTGTCTCTCTATCTCATCAGTGTATTGAGGTGTGCTCTACACTGAGGAGTGGCGACCTGTGGACTGCACCAGTGATCTGAGTCGCGACAGATCATTGCATTCTATAAGAAAATGTTGCGTATATTCAAATTTGAAAGATCTCGTAAGTTGCGGAATGCTGCTGTGGGAGTTAAGCCAATTAGTGGAGTTACGGGAAGGCAAGAAGGCAAGAAGAATGTTAGGAATTTGTATAACATGATAAGCTTATCCAGTACAGGCAGGCTTTAGTTTTCAGTGTAGAAAGAATGTGTTACACAGAAATTGGGAAAGCTGGGTGAGGACTTCTGCACCAGGCTCAAGCACATCTTAGAGTAGCGAGTGATTTGAAGTCTGAAGGCTGGAAAGAGGTAGATGGTGTGGGGGGGACAGAGAATGCCGAGACTTTGTTCGGATACATGAAAGCTGCAGAATGTGATTTGTTATGTGACCCTAAATTGGCCGTAACCCCGTTGATGCCTGTCACTACACCGAGCCCTCAGCCACCACCCTATAATGGCGCCCACACTAAATCATCGGAAGGATGGACGTGTCGTATGTGCTGACAGCAGAACCCGCCCTGGGCGAAGTTCTGCTGTGTCTGTGGGGGGGGGCCGCCCATGGCACGATGCCCAGCCTGCCCCCAAGAACAATCCCACCCCCACTCCCCCCTCCTCCCTCCAACGGCCATCTTACTACACCTTTCCCTGCCCCCAAGAACAATCCCACTTCCACTCTTAACTCATCCCTCCCACGGCCATCTTGCTACACCTCTTACTTGTTGTGGGAGGCCCGGAAAGCCCCAATCCGGCCTATATCCACTACTAGATCCGTCCGGTGCATATTACCAGCCACCAGCACAGGTGGAAAAGCCCGCAGTCCCAGAGCACCCATCTGAAGTTAATGTGACACCCTCTGCTCCAGTCCACGATGCTGAGACGCTCCCTCTGTTCCCCATGGGGGTCGCCCATAACTCTGGGGATATCCTCCTCAACTCCCCAGAATTTCAGGCCAGACTGCTCTCCCTCCGCCAACATACTGTTACTCAAGACGATACGGAGCCAGAGGAGGGATGGGCTCAAGATACTCCAGCCCCCCCCTTCTTTACCCCATACGTCTCCTATGGCATCCTCCACCCCATATCCATTACCTGTACTTCGGCCCTTGCTCCAAGCAACTGCTAAAAAAACACCGCCCCCCAGCCTCTCAGAAGTTTGGGACCCCTGCCGCTCCCGTAATCTAGTAGACCCATCAGGACGCCCTGTCACTCTGTCAATAGGCTATGGTGACATCCTTACACATCGGGTGGGGGCCATAGTCAACCCTGCAAACACCCTATGAGCCATGCTGGAGGATTGGCTCGTAAAATTGCCCTTGCTGCTGGTTCTACTCTGGCTGCAGAATGCCAGGCTCACTTAGCCGAAAACGGAGAGCTTTCAAAAGGCCATGGATTCCACAAAAGCAGGATCCCTTAGTACGTATGAATCCGGCCTAGAATACATGAAACAGTTAAAGGCCTGGGCTCAGGATCGCTTGTCAGATCAAGCTGGGTCTGTACAAGATGTTCAACAAGACCCTGATGACTCTGTGGAAAGATATGCTGCAAGACTCAGCATGCATTTTGAGGATCTCAGATACAGTCCTCACGTCAAGACGCAGGCCGCCCTGTTGGTTCAGGCCCTAGTAGATAGCCTACAAGACGCTCTCAGAGATGAAGTCCTGAGAGTACGGCCCGAGATTCGTTCTTCTTCTTTCAACGACGCGGTGGACATCGTTAAAGCTTTCCAAAAATCAATGCTAAAAATGGAAAAGGATACTAAGCCAAAGAAGAAAACCGCTCCTGCCATGGTATATCAAGCTCAAGAAAGCTACCCACCCCTTGGCAACCAACATGGAATCAAGTGGGTAATAGTTAAAGGCACAGGTGATGATACTCCTCCCACATATAGAAAACAAGACAGAAGAGATGACAAGGGACCATCTAGAAACAGAAGACAATCTCGTGATTCTGAAGGACGAATGTTGTGTTGGGAGTGTGGTAGCCTTAACCACATCCTCAGAGACTGTCCAACCCGCAGACAGTACCATGACCGGTCGTTCCGTGACGGTCCACACAACCATGGACCTTCCCGTGAACCATCTCATCTACGCCAATAACGGCTCGGTCAACCAGTGTCCACTTTTCCGGCTACGCATCTCACGGCCGCCTGTGGGACTGTCACTTTACAGGTGGACCATCAACCACTGGAGTTCCTGGTGGACACTGAGGCGGCCACATCTGTCATTTCCTCTGCACAGCTCCCTCCTTCTATATCCCTATTACCGGATACCCTCACCTGTGTTGGGATGGAAGGCCAACATATTTCCTCTCCACTCACAGTCCCTGTGTCTGCAGGACCGTTCACCGGAGTACTCACAAGATTCTTGGTCTCTGAAACTTGCCCTGTCAACCTGTTGGGAGCCGATCTCTTAGAGCGGATGAAGGCAACAATTACCTTCGGAAACCATGGTATGGAGCTTGTTTTGCGGGACCCTCATTCCGAACAAGGGACTGAAGACCGCTGTGTTCTTAGAGCCTTCCCTCTCATGATGATGACCATATAACCTCACACTCTTCTTGATACCTCACAGTTCCCTCATTCTCTGTGTTCCAGTGGGCCAGAGGACGTCGGCCTCCTGCAGGTTCCCCCGGTCCGAGTACACCTCAAGCCTGGACATAGGTACCCACGGTTGCCACAATACCCCCTCAAGGCTGCACAAGAACAAAGCTTGAGTACCCAAATCGCTTCCCTCCTGGAATCAGGAGTCCTTGTCAGATGTGTATCTCCATGCAATACACCCCTCTTTCCTGTAAAAAAGAAAACCGTTCCGGGAGAGTCTCCAAGATACCGGTTGGTTCAGGATCTCAGAGCCGTCAATGCAGCTACCATTTTAGAAACTCCAGTGGTACCTAACCCAAACACCCTCTTGTCTCAGCTGCCTCCAACGGCCACCTTGTTTACGGTGTTAGATCTGGCCAACACCTTCTTCAGTATACCCTTACATGAAGATTCGTGGTTTCTTTCTGCCTTCACCTTTCAAGGAGCACAGCTTACATGGACCAGGACTCCACAAGGAGCCCAGAACTCTCCTAACCAATTCACTCATTCTATGAAGTCTATTCTGGAGCCATGGGTTCAAGAGAACCCTCAGGTCACCCTTCTACAGTATGTGGATGATCTTTTACTCTGTGGCACTGAAGAAAATTTGCCAGAGATGTCAGCATCCCTTCTCTGGTTTCTTCACTCAGCTAACTGTAAAGTCTCGAAAGGCAAAGTCCAATGGTGTCTGCCCAAGGTCATTTTCCTCGGACATTGTATTTCACAAGGTGCTAGACATCTGACTGAAGAAAGAAAGCAAGCCATCATGGATATCACCTTCCCAACCACCTACTCCGCTATGCAGACTTTCCTTGGCCTCATCATTTACTGCAGGCAATGGATCCCTGATGCCTCAAAGCTCATGCAACCTCTGTATGACTGTCTCAAGGATGAAGGCTCAGTTTGGCTTCATGCTGAAGATCCACGTGTTTCTCATCAACACAGACTATGTTTTGACCGCCTTAAACAGGCTGTTGTCTCTGCCCCGGCCTTGGGCTTACTAGACTATACTCAGCCATTTCATCTTTTTGTCTCGGAATCGGAGGGTCATGCCTCTGGAGTTCTAGCACAACGCTATGATCATAAGTATCGGCCTTTGGGCTACTACTCAGCCCGCCTGGACCCTGTCGCCCGAACTGCCCCCACGTGCCTTAAGGCGGTCCACACTGCTCACATCCTCCTTGACAAGTCAGCTGATATCGTCCTTGGACATGATCTAGTTATACAGGCTGGCCATGATCTCTCAGCTGTTCTGCAACAAACATCTCCGAAACATCTAACCAACCAAAGACACCTGCGGCTGCAGTGTTCCCTATTGTTGCCCTCCAATATAACATTTACCAGATGTCTGACTATCAATCCTGCCACTTTGCTTCCACCTTCTAGGGGGGAAGGTGAAGAGGGTGAAGGTCCATTGGTGGAACCTCATGATTGTATAAAAATTTTGCAGGAAGAGATTTCTGCTCAAGAGAATATGGTGGCACATCCGCTCGCAGACCCTTAAGGGAAGTTCCACACGGGATATGCTGTCACAACGGACCTAACAGTCCTCAAGGCTGAAGCTCTACCACCATACATGTCTGCACAAGAAGCTGAACTTGTGGCTCTCACAGAGGCCTGCCACCTGGCAGCAGGAACAAAGGCGAATATATATATATACCGATTCCAGGTATGGACATGGAATTTGCAATGATTCTGGACTCTTGTGGAAGTCTAGAGGATTCATCACAGCTGCAGGTACACCAGTGAAACATGTCTCATGGATTAAGGCTCTAATGAAGGCCCTGGAACTACCCATTCAGGTTGCTGTTATCAAGGTCAAGGCTCATGGAAGACTAGAATCCAGAGAAGCCAGGGGCAACCACCTAGCTGACCAAGCAGCCAAGACTGCAGCAGTGGAGAATGTGTCATCAAAGTGGCAGGAAAAGGAAGAAGAGATGGGGGAGACCCTGCAAACCGTAGCTGTGGCGCTCACTAGAGCAAGAGCCAAAGAACAGCCGGCGGAAGACCATACAAGTCCAGCGGAGACACGAGTGGAATCCAGGGGGGTCAAGATGCCTGAAGAAAAATTGTGTGAGGAACAAAAGAAGACCCCCCACTGAAGAAGTCAAGCAATGGAAAGCGGCAGGAGCTGTGCTGGCAGGTCGCAAAGATTCAAAGGTCAACTCGACTCTTTACCAAGTGGATGGGAAGCCTTGCTTGCCTAGACGCATGTACTCAGCTGTGGCAGCATGGGCTCACGGGCCTATACACAGAGGAAAGAATCAAGCCTTGGCATGTATCAAGAAACTGTACTTTGCACCCGGAATCTCTTCCACTGTGACTGCATACTCAAAATCCTGCTCTGTCTGCGCTACCTGGAACCCAACGTGTACGGCACGGGTCCCTCTCCAACACCTGGCTAAACCAGACTACCCTTGGCAGAGAATACAAGTCGACCATATCCAAATGCCTAAAGCAGGAAAATATGAGTACGTTTTGGTAACCGTGGATATGTTCTCAGCCTGGCCCGAGGCCTATCCGGTTGTCAACATGACTGCTAAAGTCACAGCCAAGAAACTGATCACCGAAATTGCCTACAGATTTGGAGTTCCCCAAGTCATAGAATCGGATCAAGGACCAGCTTTCACAACAAATATCTACGAAGAACTCTGGAACATGTTGTGAACAGATTAGGGCCTCCACACTCCATACCATCCTGCCAGTTCAGGCAAAGTGGAGAGAATGAATTCCACACTCAAGACCCAGCTCTTGAAAATGACCTAAGATCATCCCCTCCCCTGGCCCGACCTACTCCCCATAGTATTGTATCATATCACACACACTCCTCAGGCCAAACATGGGCTGACTCCCTATAAAATTTTGTTTGGGACCCCACCCAAGATAGGAGAGATTAGGCCCCAAGAGTTGTCTGAAACACATGATAGAGTGGTAAAATTTGTGATTGCCTTGTCTAGAGAATTGACTAACACCCGCTCTCCAGTATCTGCTTCTCTCCCAGAATTTACAGGTGATGCAGTACATGATTTCATCCCAGGCAATCTAGTGTATGTGAAGAAGTTTGTCCGGAAAGACTGCCTCCAGCCGCGGTTCGAGGGACCGTACACTGTGCTTCTCACCACCCCGACGGCTCTGAAGCTTGAGGGCAAGAGCACCTGGATTCACGCCTCCCACTGCAAGAGAGACAGAACGAGTCTATAAAAGATGACTACCTTCTTCTATATCCTTTCCATATGCTTACTGTCTGTCCCAGGGTGGACAGCTACCACACAGGGGTAGATACCTCCTTCTTCTCAAGTTGGTTGGGAGGGCTCAAGGGATTCTTCCAACAAGTTTGTCTAGTAATGGGAGGTCTACTAGTATTGGGCCTGGTGGTCCTGTGCTGCATAGTCCCCTTATATAGGAAAGCTATAACCAATGCTGTCCCAACCTCCGGGATCTTTCTGAATCAAGAGAAATACACTCCTTTGAACAAGCCTGACCAGCCCCCCCATAACAAAGTCCAATTGAAAGATTCAGTTTAGGATCAGTTGGGAGAACTCCATGTGTCACCCAGGATAGGGCTCGATTGTCTGGGGGCGTCCCATAAGGGGGCAGCTTCTAAGATGATTGGGTGAAGAAATCCACCTCCCCTCTCCCCACACATGGACAGTCTCAAAGGCCCCGAAGCAAGGGAAAGCTTAGTGTTTAGGGGGGAATGTCGGGGTAAAAGAATATATATATATTTTTTGTAACTTTTATACTTTTGTAACTTTTATATGCTTTTTTGTTAATGTACTAACCACCATTTTGTGTTCTATAACAATAAGCTTTCCTTGCTACGTATTACTCAAATCGAAACTTAAACTAAGACAGTTCCAGTGTTGCCAAGATTTATTTCAGAGAAACGAAACAAGATTATAAGCTGACGGCTGCAATATCTGCCCAGAGACTGAGATAAGGAGATGTGGACCAATCAGGAGTGGCCAGACACTGGACTTTCATGGCTTACCCCGCCCCGGATAACCCCTTTTCCCTCCCCATTATGTAGTGTATTTAGATTTGTGTATGTAGGAATAAACACAGAACATTGCTGAGAACGTTGTCTGTAGTAGTCTTTTGAGCGTGCTCTGAGTTTGAACCAGCTTGTTGTCTGACTCATTCTTTGAATGGTTGACCCATGCTCATAATTTGAATTTGGAGTGACTGGAGGACGAGTGGAATGTCATCACGACCCCCACAAAATAATGTTCCATCAAACATTGTAATCTTGCAACTAGATCTGTGCAAGACAACAACTGATGTGCCACACAGGAGGGAATAGTTCCACTGAAAACATTGGGATCAGTTCCTTCATTAGTGCCAACAGAAAAACCTACTGAAGGCTTGCTATCCTTACAGTGAACATTTGGCCACTGATAATTTGACCAAAACTTCTACCCCAGAAATAAAAGAGTAAAAGCACAGTAAAATAAATCTCAAATAGAGGAAAGGGGGATATGAACTTGACTGCTGAGGTTGGAACCTCAATGGTGAGTGCCGATCCCAATGGTGAAGTGCAGCTGACAAAGAAAAAAGTGGGGTTTATATCTGGTATGTCCATTTAAACAATAAAGTTCAAGAAATTTATTAGATATCCATTAAAAATGATATAATTAAAAACAAAACCTGACGCGTTTCTGACGCATACACACGCCCTTAGTCATAGGATATAGAATTGAATCATAGTAGTAAAATTTAAATACACAAGAAACCAATTACTGCAATGGAACCAAAAATCACATTATGGAAACAACAGTTGTGTACATCCAACAGAAGGTGAGTGAAAGCATAGACCAATCTAATGAAACAAAAATTACAATCAAACATAATTAATAAATATAAAACCATGATCAGCCTATGGCGGTTAAAAAAAAGAGCTTTATCCTACCTGCCCATATGATTGTAGGCTTTTAGCCCGGGAGAGGTATTATGTTAGGTTAGGGTCAAAGCAGAGAGGGTCTCCTTGTCTGCATACTATAGCGTTTAACAGAGTACAGCTTTAATTTGTTAGTAAATTACATGTACGGTCAATACAATAGACTATGTGATGTGAGTCACAATTAATGAAGGACTCAAAATTGTGTTCTGCACCATGGGGCAATGAGAAAAATAGTTTTTTTTATTTGCAGCAAAGGTCCAATTACCTGACAATGATAGATCTAATATAGAGACTTGATTGGTAGGATCACTAAAAGTAAACCATAAGTTACAATAAGAATTTAAATAATTAATGAAATCAGGAACAACAGATGTGTCCCTAGTTCACACATAAAGGAGATCTGTGTGAAAAAAATGGGTTATTGTCAGTCAAAATAAAAAATTCTTCCCACCATGCCATAAATATAACCCCTGGCAAAAATTATGGAATCACCGGGCTCGGAGGATGTTCATTCAGTTGTTTAATGTTGTTGAAAAAAAGCAGATCACAGACATTGCACAAAACTAAAGTCATTTCAAATGGCAACTTTAGGGCTTTAAGAAACACTAAAAGAAATCAAGATTAAAAATGTGGTACTCAGTAAGGGTAATTTGTTTCAGACCAAGCAGAGGGAAAAAATTATCGAATCACTCAATTCTGAGGAAAAAATTATGAATCTGTGATCTGCTTTTTTTCAACAACATTAAACAACTGAATGAACATCTTCCGAGCCCGGTGATTCCATAATTTTTGCCAGGGGTTGTAGCATGGATAAAGAAGGAGAGAAAATAGAACCAATCAGGGCACCCAGTGTTTGGAGAAAAAAATGAGTGTCAAACATGAAAAAATTGTGACCCAATAAATAATCCAAAGCCAAAAGAATGAATTGCTTTAAACCAGGTGAGTAAGAACTATAACAGTCCAAATGGTGTGGTTTAGCTGTCCTGGCTAATGAATGGGGAATGGTGGAATAAAAGTTAATAACCTCACATGTAATAAAAGAAAAATCTTGTTACCCCAGAAATGTATCAAAAACTTTAAGGACAGGTGATGAATCCCTGAGATAGCCAGGGGTTCTAACAACCAAAGATTGAAGATGCTCATCGAGCCACTAGCTCAAATTCTCATTTTTCAGTAAGTTTTACAATATTTTTTTTTCAATATGCAACATCCTCTTGGGAGCAATTTGTTAGGAATTTTTTCCATAGTAAATATTGAAGTTAATTTACACATAGTATACACTTGTGTTCAGAAGTTGTATTTAAGAGGACCTATCACTAAATTTTTATTCTTTATTTTAACCCCTTAGCGACCGAGCCAAATTTTACAATTCTGACCAGTGTCTCTTTATGAGAAAATAACTCTGGAATGCTTCAATGGATCCCACTGATTCTGAGACTGTTTTCTCATGACATATTGCACTTCATGGTAGTGGTAAAATTTCTTTAATATGATTTGTGTTTATTTGTGAAAAAAAAATTAAATTTGCCAAAAATTTGGAAAATTTAGCAATTTTCAAACTTTGAATTGAAAAAATAATTGTTTTTTCATCACTTTATTCTGAGAGCTATAACTTTTTTATTTGTCCACTGATAGAGGTGTATGGTGACTTGTTTCTTTGTGGGACAAGATGATATTTTCAGCAATACCATTTTTATTTCCATTTGACTTTTTGATCGTGTTTTATTCCACTTTTTGTTAAGCGGCACGATGAGAAAGCAATTTTTTTTACCACGTTTTTTATTATTTTTTTTTACTGTGTTCACTGAAGGGGTTAACTAGTGTGACAGTTTTATAGATTGGGTCGTTCTGGATGTGGCAATACAAAATATGTGTACTTTTTTTTATTTACAAAAATGTACATATTTATTGGTTTAATATTTTTTCTTTTTTTTTAATTTATTTTGAAATTTTTTTTTAATAGTTTAAAAAAATAACTTTTTTTAACTTTTTTATTTAGTCCCTGCATGGGACTTCAACTTTTATATGTCTGATTATTGGTCTCATGCATTGCAATACACATGTATTGCAATGCATAAGAACTGTCAGTTTTACTGGCAGATCGCCTGTTAGACTTACAGTGGGTACGGAAAGTATTCAGACCAATTTAAATTTTTCACTCTTTGTTTCATTGCAGCCATTTGGTAAATTCTAAAAAGTTCATTTTTTTCTCATTGAAGTACACTCTGCACCCCATCTTGACTAAAGAAAAACAGAAATGTAGAAATTTTTGCAAATTTATTAAAAAAGAAAAAATGAAATATCACACGGTCATAAGTATTCAAACCCTTTGCTCAGTATTGAGTAGAAGCACCCTTTTGAGCTAGTACAGTCTTCTTGGGAATGATGCAACAAGTTTTTCACACCTGGATTTGGGGATCCTCTGCCATTCTTCCTTGTAGATCCTCTCCAGTTCCGTCAGGTTGGATGGTGAACGTTGGTGGACAGTGTAGAGTCGGCGTCTCTGCCTCCTGCCTCATCGCCGCGGTCTCGGTCCGGCATCCTCCGGCTCCCCTGCTGCTTCTCCCCGGGGTGCGCTCACCACGCGCAGTTCCCCGGGCACTGTACTTAGGGCGCGTGCGCTCCCTCCCTCTTAAAGAGTCCATGGCCAATGGCCGGAGGACTGCCCTTATGTAAGGCACCTCCTCCAAAATGGAGGTACCTGTGCAAGGTTGTTGTTTGTGTGCTAACACTCTCCTCAGCCCTCAGGTTCCAGTGCCTGCCTGCCTGTCTATCAGCTGTGCCCGCCTGCCTGTCTATCAGCCATATCCACCTGCCTGTCTATCAGCCATGCCCACCAGCCTGTCTATCAGCCGTGCCCGTCTGCCTGTCTATCAGCCATGCCCGCCTGCCTGTCTAGCAGCCGTGCCTGCCTACCTGTCTAGCAGCCGTGCCTGCCTGCCTGCTTGTCTACCCACATCACCTGCCTGTCTGTCCGCCATGCTCATCTGCTGTGCCTGTCGACTTCGGCCATCAGTCCGGTGGGAGTCGCCTGCTCTCACACAAGGTCGGTCCCAGAGTGGCAGCTGGTTCACCTTCCGGTCCCTCCTTGGTTCACGGTGTCAACTAAGCCACCGTGTGGCCAGGGTCGGTCTGGGTAGGCACTTAGTTACACCCCTCTGGTCCCTCCTTGTATCACAGCACAGAGGTTCCACCACCCGGATCCGTAACAGTTTGCACAGGCCATGGAATCCGATGACTCCCTTCGCTCTCAGACTTGTACCAAGAGGTCTCTCACCAGAGATCCCAACAGGATAGTATCCTGTCCTATCTGCGGACAGTCAACTCCCGCTTGGACTGTTATGATCTGCTACAAGCACTAAGGAAAGACAGGAGATCTGTCCCTACAATAGAACTAAGCTTGATCCCTACGATGTAACGGGGAACCTGATCCTGCGATCAGACCCGCTAAAGTCCTAAGCTAGTCTGTACGAAGATCTATAGATGTGAGGGAGGGATCCCTACAAGAACTAGGGACTGGGAGTAAGATGGACACCTCCTAGCAGAAATTGTAGCAGAAAAGGACAAACAAACAACATATAAAATAGAGGTCAAAAGACCTAGCAAAACTGACGGAGTAAGGTAACAAAACACCAGGCTAGCTTAAGAGTTGAAATTACAATGAAGTCCAGCAAGGCCAGAAGGGCGGAGCAGGACTAAATTGGCAAAAAGGTCATGTGACCAGCAAACTAGAAACAACCTAACAGCAGAGTTCTAACATGGACACGCTGTCCACCCCGACTGTGTCCGCCTCTAAACAAGCGGTACCCGCTCCGGCGGCACCTCATCCCAGTGGCGCTGTGGCATCTGGCTTAGGACCCCGGCTATCTGCTCCTCCACGCTTTGGTGGCGACCCTGCCCTATGTCGGGGCTTCATAAATCAGTGCACGCTGCACTTTGAGCTCCTGGCACACCAGTTCGCCTCTGACCAGGCTAAGGTGGCATTCCCCATGTCTCACCTCACCGGACAGGAGTTGGCGTGGCTTAACCCTCTGTGGGAGAGAGGGGATCCCCTGGTGTCCGACCTCCAGGCCTTCCTCGCGGCTTTCCAGAAGGTGTTCGATGAGCCCGGACGAAAATCTTCGACTGCCTCCTCTCTTCTCCGACTCCGCCAAGAGAGTCTCTCTGTGGGACAGTATGCCGTACGTTTCCGCACCCTTACATCTGAACTTGCCTGGAACAATGAGGCTCTGGTGTCCACCTTTTGGGAGGGCCTTTCTGTACAGATTAAGGATGAGCTAGCCGGTCGTGACATACCTCCCTCTCTGGACGACCTGGTGTCATTAGCTACACGGATCGACATCCGTTTTCAGGAGCATTCTAAGGAGGCAACCCGTGAGAGAAGATCCCTGCACCTCGCACCAACCTTCCAAAGGCCAGTCTCACAACCAGCATCCCCTCCGGTGTCTTCTCCAGAGTCTATGCAATTAGACCAAGTTAAGATGGTCAAGTCTCGCCAGGAGGCCCGCCGCGCCAAGGGGAGTTGCTTCTACTGTGGCAGTATAGAGCATCTAATCCGCTCCTGTCCGGTGAGATAAGGAAACTCCAGTGTCTAGGACAGCTCGGAGAGGTCGTCCTAGGCAAAATTTCTTCCTTTCTGCCCTTGACTCTGTCCATTTCGGTTACCAGTGATGAGACCCGCTTCTTCGAGACCGCTTATCTGCATTCCGGAGCCGCTGGGAACCTCATTCAACAGGCCATTGTGGAGCGATATCAGATTCCTACCATACGTCTGGCTGATCCTTTAGCGGTTTCCTCTGTGAATGGAAAGCTTTTCTCTGAGACCATCTTGTTTGTCACTGAGCCTGTAACTCTTCAGGTGAGAATGCTACATTCGGAGAGGATCTCCTTCTACGTGCTGTCCGGTCTCTCTCGTCCCCTCTTGCTTGGCCTGCCTTGGTTACAGAAATATGAGCCCATCCTGAATTGGAGCTCTGGTGAGGTGCTCCGTTGGGGTCAGGAATGTCATAAGTCCTGTCTGGTTCCGGTTCATCCTGCTCGACTTCTGTCTACTCCAGCTAACCTACCTGGCTTGCCGGCATCCTACTGGTCATATGTGGATGTCTTTGATAAAAAGGAGGCACAGACACTACCACCTCATAGGTCGTATGATTGCCCCATCGACATAATACCTGGTACTTCACCTCCTCGCAGGCGAATCTACCCCTTGTTGCTGGCCAGACCCGTGCTATGTCTGAGTACATAGAACAGAATCTTGCTAGGGGATTTATCCAGAAATCCACCTCTCCTGCTGGAGGATGATTCTTCTTCATCAAAAAGAAAGACAGCTCTCTTCGTCCATGTATCGACAATAGGGGCCTAAACCAGATTACCATCAAAAATAAGTACCCCCTGCCTCTCATCTTGGAGCTGTTTGACCACCTAAAAGGCGCGTAGATCTTCACTAAGCTTGATCTTCGTGGGGCGTACAATCTGGTCCGGATTCTCCAGGGAGAAGAGTGGAAGACGGCATTCAACACTCGGGATGGTCACTACGAGTACCATGTGATGCCCTTCGGTCTCTGTAATGCTCCAGCCGTCTTCCAGGAGTTAGTAAACGACATCTTCCGAGATCTCCTGTATTCCTGCGTGGTGGTGTACCTGGACGATATCTTGGTGTTCTCCCCTGATCTGCCCTCTCACCGGAGGGATGTTCGTCAGGTACTGCTGACGCTCCGGAAGAATCGCATGTATGCTAAGTACGAGAAATGTCTCATTGAGCAGACCTCCCTACCAATTTTGGAGTATATCATCTCTGAGACCGGACTGCGGATGGATCCTGAGACGGTGTCTGCCATCTTAACGTGGCCCCGACCTGAGGAGTTGAAGGCTATTCAGCGGTTTCTGGGATTCGCTAACTATTACTGCCTCTTCATTCCTCATTTCTCCTCCAGGACTGCTCCCATCTCTGCTCTCACCCGTAAAGGAGCAAATCCCAGGGAATGGACTTCCGAGGCGGAAAGTGCCTTTGTCTCTCTTAAACAAGCCTTCTCCTCCACTCCAGCGCTACATCATCCAGATTGCAATAAACAGTTCTTCCTGGAGGTTGATGCCTCTTCCCCTGGGGCAGGAGCAGTGCTCACCCAGAAATCCTCATCCGGGCAAATGGTGACCTGCGGCTTCTTCTCCAAACTCTTTTCTCCATCCGAGCCCAATTACCCCATAGGTGATCTAGAACAACTGGCCATCAAATTAGCACTGGAGGAGTGGCGCTACTTGCTTGAAGGGGCTCTGCACTCGGTGGTCATCTACACTGACCATAAAAACCTTGCTTACTTGCAGACCGCTCAAAGACTAAATCCTCGTCAGGCCAGATGGTCCTTGTTCTTTGCTCGTTTCAGCTTCACTCTCCAATACCGCCCAGCAGACAAAAATATTAAAGCTGACTCTGACGCTCTATCCCGCTCTTTTCTGTCTACCGACCAAAAGGAGGAGCCTCTACACATCATTGACCCCTCCAGAATAATGACTGTTGCTCCGCTTGACCTGTCTCATCTACCTCCTGGTAAGACCTTTGTAGCGGCTCTGGATCGGAAGAGGGTCTTACTCTGGGGTCATCCGGCCGAGGAAGACGCTTCGGCTCATTGCCCGATATTATTGGTGGCCCACCCTGTGCAAGGATGTTGCGGATTTTGTCGCGGCTAGTTACTCATGTGTTATGATCTGCAACAAGTACTAAGGAAAGAAAGGGGAAAGCTATCCCTACAGTAAGACTAAGCTGAATCCCTACGATGTAGCGGGTTGCCTGTTCCTTGCGAACAAACCCGCCTTAGTCCTCGGCTAGTCTGAACGAAGACCCATAGCGTAAAGGAAGGGGTCCCTAAAAGAACTAAGGACTGGAACAAAAATGGGACACCTCCTGAACCGAGAAGTTTGTTGTAGAACACAAAATGATAAGCTGACAAAAAGGTACTAGAGGTCCCAGAAGGACCAAGCAAACTGACAGAGAAGGGCACAGAAGCACCTGGCTAGCAAAACAGTCAAACAACACTGAAGTCTAGCACAGTCAAAAGGGCGGAGCTGGAATATATAGGCAGATGGTCACGTGACCGCAAAACACAAGATGGAAAAAACAAACAGGAGGGTTCTAACAATACCCCCTCTTTTATGAGGATCCTCCGGATCCTCCAGGTCCAGGCCTATCCGGGAACCTCTTGTGGAAAGCTCTGACAAGCCTAGGAGCACAGACATCATCCGCCCTTACCCAGGAGTTATCTTCAGAACCGAACCCCTTCTAGGATACGAGATACTGTAATCTCCCTCTATGCCATCTAGAATTCAAGATACGAGAAATTTGATATTCGCCGTCTTCCACCACAGGAGGAACTGTGACAGTGGCATCCCTATCTGGTACATCAGCCTTTTTCAACAAGGAAACATGAAACACAGGATTAATCTTCCAGGAAGTAGGGCCATCCAACCTAACCGCAGACGGGTTAACAACCTGAAGCACTTTAAATGGACCCACAAACTTAGGACCCAGTTTTTTAGAGGGAATCTTCAACCGCAAGTTCCTTGAGGACAACCAAACCATGTCACCCACAGTAAACAAAACCTCCATACGTTTCCTGTCAAAATACTTCTTGGACTTCTTGTTAGCCTCTTTAAGGTTGCAAAGTACATTAGTCCAAACTCTCTCCAAATCCCCGGAAAAATTCTCCTCCTCCAACACCGCCGACCCCAATTTGGAGAACGAATCAAAAGACGGATGTCTCCCAGTACAGCAAAAAAAAAGGAGAACACCCAGCAGAGGAAGATATAAGATTGTTAAGAGCAAATTCTGCGAGAGGCAGAAACTCAGACCACACCTCTTGATTGTGCGCCACAAAACAATGCAAAAACTGTTCTACATCCTGGTTCTTTCTTTCAGTCTGTCCATTAGACTCAGGATGATACCCAGACGAAAATCACAAATGGACTCCCAACCTGTCACAAAAAGCACGCCAAAAGCGAGCGACAAACTGAGGTCCTCTATCAGAAACAATAGCCGTGGGAACTCCATGAAACTTGACAATCTCCTTAACAAACGCCTTAGCGAGTGTCTTGGCGCAGGGCAACTTAATGAATGGAACCAAATGACACATCTTACTAAAACGGTCCACGACCACCCAGATGACAGTAAAACCCTCGGACACAGGCAGATCAGTAATAAAATGCATTGTGAGATGCGTCCAAGGTACACTAGGAACCTCCAGAGGGTAAAGCAACCCCGCAGCAGGGGTATGTGAAGCCTTTGACCTAGCACACACAGTACATTGACGCACCCACTTGATGACTTCTTTCTGCCATCCAGGCCACCAAAAACTGCGACTGATAAGTCTCTTAGTTTCAGAAATTCCTGGATGACCTGCCAACCGAGACTCATGACACTCCACAAACAAATCTCTCCTAAAGGTTCTTGGCACGAACAACCTCCCATGGGGAGTGTTAGATGGAGCATCATCTTGAGCTTCAGAATCCCATTCTCCAAAATGGAGTTCAATGCCCCCATCACAATTCCTTTCTGTAAAATGCTTTCCTCCTCCTTGGCACCGACTGTAGGAGAGTACCTGCGAGATAAAGCATCGGCTTTAACATTCTTAGTACCAGGGATATAGGTAACAGAAAAATGAAACCGAGAAAAAAAAAGTGCCCACCTAGCTTGACGGGCTTTCAAGCACTTGGCAGCATCCAGATAGATCAAATTCTTATGATCTGTGAAAACCTGAATAGGAAATCTAGCGCCTTCCAAAAAATGACGCCAATGTTCAAACGCGAGTTTAATAGCCAGCAGCTCCCGATATCCAACATCATAATTCAGTTTGGTTTCCGAAATTTTTTTCGAAAAGAAGGCACAAGCATGTACTCCATCCTTGTTCTCCTGAGACAAAACTGCTCCGACCCCCACCGATGAAGCATCGACCTCAACCAAAAAAGGCTTGGTCTCATCAGGCTGCATAAGGATAGGGGCAGAACTGAACCTCTCTTTGAGATACTTAGCGCTTCAATGGCCTCAATAGTCCACTGGACCGTATTCGCACCTTTCCTGGTGAGATCGGTCAGAGGCTTAACAATTACAGAAATTTTTTTAATGAATTTCCTGTAATAATTGGCAAAACCCAAAAATCTCTGTATAGATTTCAAACCAATAGGCCTAGGCCATTCCTGCACAGCCTGAACCTTCACCGGGTCCATCTCAAAACTCTTGCTGGAGACAATGTAGCCCAAAAGACTAATTTTCTGCACAGCGAACTCACATTTCTCCAGCTTAACAAAGAGTGAATTATGACTCAATAACTGCAAAACTTCACGTACACTCTGCCAATGGGACTCCAGATCTGGCGAATAAATCAGAATGTCATCTAAATACACAACCACATTCTTACCAATCAAAGGTCTCAGGATGTCATTAATAAGGTTCTGAAAAAAATGCAGGTGCATTGGTAAGACCAAAAGGCATCACCAGATTCTCAAAATGACCTACCGGAGTGTTAAAAGCAGTTTTCCATTCATCACCCTCCTTCACACGTAAAAAATTGTATGCCCCCGGAGATCAATCTTAGAGAAGCACTTGGCCCCCACTAACTGGTTAAACAAGTCAGGAATTAACGGCAATGGGTAGGAATTGTGTACGGTAATTAATTTCACGAAAAACCCCCATCCTTTTTTTTAACAAAGAAAAATCCAACTGCCACAGGCGACTTAGAAGATCTAATGTGACCAGCAGCCAGGCTAGTCTGTATGTACTCCTCCAAGGCCTTTCTTTCAGGGATAGTCAGATTAAACAAGCGACTCTTGGGAAAAGTAGCTCCCAGAACAAACTCAATGGCGCAATCATAATCCTATGAGGAGGTAAAACTTGCAACTCCTCCTCCGAAAAAACCCTCCAAAAATCTTGAATAGGTACAGGTAATTCCCCTTTTTCCACAGCCGCAATGCGACCATTACAACATTTATCATAGCACTTCAGACTCCTAGACTTTATCATATTAGTAGACCAGTCCAGCAAAGGATTGTGCAATTTTAACCAAGGCAATCCTAGAACGACCGGAGAGGGTAAATTATCTAATACAACCAAGTCCAAAATTTATTGGTGAAGACCATTGATAGTAAGGGGAAATGCAGCAACCTTGTGAGTAATACATTTCAAGGGAGTGTTATCAATTGCAATCACAGAAATAGGTGATGACAAAGGTTTGGATTTCAATTTAAGTTTTTCCAAAAATCCTTTATCAATCACATTAAGTGTTGAACCACAATCCACAAATACCTGAAATTCAATCAAATTTTCCTGCAAAGTAGTACTCCCTGAAAGAAATACTCCTGCAGAGCGTAAACAAGCTATACGGGCGCACCTGACCTTTTCTTTTTCTTTACTTAAACGAAGCTCAAAAAACTTAATCAAATGGTCAGCTTTACCACAATAAAGACACAATCCCTCGGCGAACCTCTGGTCTCTCTACTGAGAGCGGAGCGACATCACCCCAACCTCCATCGGTTCTCTGTCATCTGAGCAGATTTTCTGGGGACTAGGACCTGGCATTACAGGAGTCTTTACCTCATTCTGCCTAGATCTCAGCTTCCTATCCACACGAACAGCTAATTGCACGGCATCCTGCAGAGTCTCAGGTGCGGGAATGCAATTAGCAAATCCTTAACCCTTTCACTCAGACCAGCAAGAAATAGACATTTCAGAGCAGGATCATTCCATTTGACTTCTGAAGCCCATCTTCTAAAGTGTGTGCAATAATTTTCAACATCACCTGACCCCTGATTCAGACGCCTGAGTTCTGCCTCAGCAGATGAGATTCGATCAGGATCGTCATATAATAGACCCATAGCAGAAAAAAATTCTTCTATCGACCTTAAGCATGGATCATTAGGTTGGAGAGAAAGGGCCCACCCTTGTGGTTCATTGCGCAAAAGTGACATAATAAAACCAATGCGCTGTGATTCATTCCCAGAGGACCTTGGTCTCAAATGAAAATATAACAAACTAGCATTTTTAAAGGAAAAAAAATCTTGCTGTTTACCATAAAAAAACATCAGGCAGTCCTACCTTGGGTTCCACAAAATGCGCTCCAGAACAGCTACTCACGTGTTGCTGGAGCTCGGCCACCTCCAGAGACAATCCCTGCAAGCGTTGAGCCAAATCCTGGATGGAAGCCATACTAATCCCTGAATTTCTTTCCTTTAATTTTTTTTGGACAGGACTTACTGTTATGATCTGCAACAAGTACTAAGGAAAGAAAGGGGAAAGCTATCCCTACAGTAAGACTGAGCTGAATCCCTACGATGTAGCGGGCTGCCTGTTCCTTGCGAACAGACCTACCTTAGTCCTCGGCTAGTCTGAACGAAGACCTATAGCGTAAAGGAAGGGGTCCCTAAAAGAACTAAGTACTGAAACAAAAATGGGACACCTCCTGAACAGAGAAGGTTGTTGCAGAACACAAAAAAATAAACTGACAAAAAGGTACTAGAGGTCCCAGAAGGACCAAGCAAACTGACAGAGATAGGCACAGAAGCACCTGGCTAGCAAAACAGTCAAACAACACTGAAGTCCAGCACAGCCAAAAGGGCAGAGCTGGAATATATAGGCAGATGGTCACGTGACCGCAAAACACAAGATGGAAAAAACAAACAGGAGTGTTCTAACATCATGTGCCCGTAACATGATACCTAGGCACCTCCCAACTGATCGTCTTCTTCCTCTACCCGTTCCTTCTGCTCCTTGACAACACATTGCTATGGACTTCATCACTGATCTCCCGGTATCTGCCGGTTCTACGGTCATATGGGTGGTCACTGACTGCTTCTCCAAGATGGCTCACTTCATTCCTTTGCCTGGTCTTCCATCCGCACCTGTGCTGGCTAAGGACTTCATCCGTCACATCTTTCGTCTCCACGGCTTACCCCTCCACATTGTCTCAGACAGAGGAGTTTAGTTCACTTCTTGCTTCTGGAGAGCCACGTGTAAGCTGCTGGATGTCACTTTTGAACTTTTCTTCGGCCTATCATCGTCAGTACAATGGTCAGGTGGAACGTATTAATCAGATCCTTACCAGTTTTCTTTGGCACTTTGTCAACGCTCACCATAGCGATTGCGTAGAACTTCTGCCTTAGGCCGAGTTTTCTTATAACAACCATGTGAGTGAGTCCTCTGCTAAGTCTCCGTTTTTTGTGGTTTACGGTCGACACCCCCGAATTCTGTTTCCCGTCTCTTCTTCGGTGGACAATCCTGCCGTGGAGTCTCTCGTCAGTGACTTTTCGGTGATTTGGGAAGACATTAGATCTACGCTTCTTCAGTCCTCCGAGCGGATGAAGAAGCATGCTGATAAGAGACGTCTGGATCCATCTCTATTTCGTCCAAGAGACAAGGTCTGGCTTTCCTCCAAATACGTCCATATCAAGATACCATCAAACAAGCTGGGCCCGCGGTTCATTGGTCCTTTCGAGATTCTGAACCAAATAAATCCAGTGGCGTACAAGCTGAAACTCCCTGCCTCCTTAGGGATTCCCAATTCCTTTCATGTGTCTCTCCTCAAGCCTGTTGTCCTTAATCCTTTCTCTGACAATCCAGGTACCACTCCAGCTCCAGTCTCCGCTGAGGACGTCTTTGAGGTAGAGAATATTTTGACCAGCAAGAGGGTAAGAAGAAAGACTTTCTTTCTTGTGGATTGGAAGGCGTTTGGTCCTGAGGAGAGGTCTTCGGAACCGAGGGAGAACATTCATGCTCCTCGTGTTCTAGAAAAAATTTCTTGCGGGCCTAAAGAAGAGGGGGCGTAAATGGGGGGTACTGTAGCGTCGGCGTCTCTGCCTCCTACCAGGCAGAGACGCAGATCCCCTCACCACCGCGGTACCGGTCCGGCATCCTCCGACTCCCCTGCTGCATCTGTCCGGGCTGCGCGCACCATGCGCAGTTCCCCGGGCACTCTGCTTAGGGCGCACGCGGTTGCGTTCCCTCCTTCTTAAAGGGGCTGTGCGCGCCGTCCTAAAGAGTCCCCGGCCAATGGCTGGAGGACTGCCCGTATATAAGGCACCTCCTCCAAAATGGAGGTGCCTGTCCAAGGTTGTTATTTGTGTGCTAATACTATCCTCAGCCTTCAGGTTCCAGTGCCCACCTGCCTGTCTATTAGCTGTGCCCGCCTGCCTGTCTATCAGCCGTGTCCACCTGCCTGTCTATCAGCCATGCCTGCCTGCCTGTCTATCAGCCGTGCCTGCCTATCAGCTGTGCCCACCTGCCTATCTATCAGCTGTGTCCACCTGCCTGTCTAGCAGCCGTGCCCGCCTGCCTGTCTAGCAGCTGTGCCCACCTGCCTGTCTATCAGCCGTGCCCGCCTGCCTGTCTATCTGCCGTGCCTGCCTGCTTGTCTACCCGCATCACCTGCCTGTCTGCCCGCCGTGCTCATCTGCTGTGCCTGTCGGCTTCGGCCATCAGTTCCGTGTGAGTCGCCTGCTCTCGCACAGGGTCGGTCCCAGAGTGGCACCTGGTTCACCTTCCCGGTCCCTCCTTGGTTCACGGAGTTGACTAAGCCACCGTGTGGCTAGGGTCGGTCCGAGTAGGCACTTAGTTACGCCCCTCTGGTCCCTCCTTGTATCACAGCACAGAGGTTCCACCACCCGGATCTGTAACAGACAGCCATTTTCAGGTCTCTCCAGAGATGCTCAATTGGCTTTAGGTCAGGGCTCTGGCTGGGCCAGTCAAGAATGGTCACAGAGTTGTTCTGAAGCCACTCCTTTGTTATTTTAGCTGTGTGATTAGGGTCATTGTCTTGTTGGTGTTATGATCTGCTACAAACACTAAGGAAAGAAAGGAGATCTGTCCCTACAATAGAACTTAGCTAGATCCCTACGGTGTAACGGGGAACCTGATCCTGCGATCAGACCCACTAAAGTCCTCAGCTAGTCTGTACGAAGACCTATAGATGCAAGGGAGGGATCCCTACAAGAACTAGGGACTGTTCCATAGCCAGATGTGTCCAAGGTGCACTAGGAACCTCCAGAGGGCAAAGCAACCCCGCTGCAGGAGTATGTGAAGACTTAGATCTAGCACACACCGTACATTGACGCACCCACTTAATGACTTCCTTCTGCTATCCAGGCCACCAAAAACTGCGACCCACAAGTCTCTTGGTCTCAGAAATTCCTGGATGACCTGCCAACCGACACTCATGACACTCGACAAACAAATCTCTCCTAAAGGTCCTAGGCACAAACAACCTCCCATGGGGAGTGTTAGATGGGGCATTCTCCTGTCCTTTAAGAATCTCATCTTCCAAAATGGAGTCCAATGCAGCAATCACAACACCTTCTTGTAAAATGCTCTCCTCCTCCTCAGCACCGACCATGAGAGAAAAGCTGCGAGACAAAGCATCAGCTTTAACATTCTTGGTACCCGGGATGTAAGTAACGGAAAAATTAAACCGCGAGAAAAAAAGTGCCCACCTAGCCTGACGGGCATTCAAGCGCTTGGCAGCATCAAGATAGATCAGATTTTTATGATCAGTGAAAACCTGAATGGGAAATTCAGCACCTTCCAAGAGATGACGCCAGTGTTCAAATGCGAGTTTAATAGCCAGCAATTCCCGATTACCAATATCATAATTAAGTTCAGTCTCAGAAAAAAATTTTTTTGAAAAAAAAGCACAGGGATGTACTCCATCCTTGTTTTTCTGAGACAACACACCGACCTCCACCGAAGAAGCATCAACCTCAACCAAAAACGGCTTAGTCACATCAGGCTGCATAAGGATGGGAAAAGAGCTGAACCTCTCCTTTAGAAACACAAAAGCTTCAATGGCCTCAGTAGTCCACTGAACCGCATTAGCACCTTTCCTGGTGAGATCGGTCAGTGGTTTGACAATAATAGAAAATTTTTTAATGAATTTTCTGTAATAATTGGCGAAACCCAAAAACCTCTGTATCGATTTCAAACCAATAGGCCTAGGCCATTCCTGCACAGCTTGAAATATCACCGGGTCCATCTCAAAGCCCTCGCTGGAGATAATGTAGCCCAAAAAACGAATTCTCTGTACAGTGAACTCACATTTCTCCAGCTTAGCAAAAAGCGAATTGTCAATTAATAACTGTAATACCTCACGTACGCTCCGCCAATGAGACTCCAGATCCGGTGAATAAATCAAAATGTCATTCAAATACACAACCACATTTTTGCCGATCAAAGGTCTAAGGATGTCATTAATAAGATTCTGAAAAAATGCTGGAGCATTGGTAAGACCAAAAGGCATAACCAGATTCTCAAAATGACCCACAGGAGTGTTAAAAGCAGTCTTCCATTCATCACCCTCCTTCATGCGCAACAAATTGTATGCCCCCCGGAGATCAATTTTAGAGAACCACTTGGCCCCCACTAACTGGTTAAACAAATCAGGAATCAATGGCAGTGGGTAAGGATTGCGTACAGTAATTTTATTAATCTCACGAAAATCCAGACAAGGACGTAAACCGCCGTCCTTTTTTTTAACAAAAAAAAAATCCAACAGCCACAGGAGACTTGGAAGGCCTAATGTGACCGGCGGCCAAGCTTGTCTGTATGTATTCCTCCAAAGCCTTTCTCTCAGGAATAGTAAGATTAAATAAACGACTTTTAGGAAGAGTCGCTCCAGGGACAAATTCAATGGTACAATCATAGTCTCTATGGGGAGGCAAAATTTGTGACTCCTCCTCAGAAAAAAACTCTCCAAAAATCCTGAATAGGTACAGGTAATTCCCCTTTTTCCACCGCAGCAATACGTCCGTTACAACACTTGTCATAACACTTAGGGCTCCAGGACTTAATTTCATTGGTAGACCAATCCAGTACAGGATTGTGCAATTTTAACCAGGGCAACCCCAAAACTACTGGAGAAGGCAAATTATTTAATACTACCAAATCCAAATTCTCTTGGTGAACACCATTAATAGTGAGGGGAAATTCACAGACCTTGTGAGTAACACTCTTCAAGGGAGAGCCATCGACAGAAACCACAGCAATAGGGGATGACAAAGGTTTGGGTTATAATTTAAGTTTTTCCAAGAATCCCCCATCAATCACATTCAGAGTAGAATCACAATCCACAAATACCCGAAATTCAATTAATTCTTCCTGAGCAGCGGTAGTAGCAGATAGGAATACCCCCTTAGTATTTAAACAGGCTATACGGGCGTAACTGACCTTTTTTTTTTCTTTGTTCATACGAAGCACACAGTTCTTAATGAAATGATCAAATTTTCTGCAATAAAAGCACAAACCTTCAGAAAATCTGCAGTCTTTTTCCTGAGAGCGGGGTGCCATCACCGCAATCTCCATCGGCTCTCCAATGTCAGTACAGACCCTCTCAAGACTCGGAGCTGACATGGCAGAGGATTTACTCTCATTAACCCTTGCACGCAGTCTCCTGTCCACCCGTATAGCTAATTGCATTGCCTCCTGCAAGTTTCCGGGTGTGAGATAAGCAATCAGCAAATCATTAACCCTTTCACCTAGCCCCGCAAGAAACAAACTTTTCAAAGCTGAATCGTTCCACCCCACCTGGGCAGACCACCGATGGAAACGTCTCAATTCAGTCTCAGCTGATGAGACACGATCAGGATCATCATACAACAAACCCAAAGCAGAAAAAAAACTATCCACTGATCTAAAGCATGGATCACTAGGTTGGAGAGAAAAGGCCCATCCCTGAGGTTCTTTGCGCAAAAGTGACATTATGAACCCTATGCGCTGTGATTCATCACAAGTGGATCTGGGTCTCAAACGAAAATACAACAAACAAGCATTTTTAAAGGAAAAAAATTCATGTTGATCACCAAAAAATAAATCAGGCAAACGTACCTTTGGCTCCACAAAATGTGCTCCAGAACAGCTACTCACGTGTTGTTGGAACTCGGCCACCTCCAGGGAGAGTCCCTGCAGGCGTTGAGCCAAATCCTGAACTGACACCATGATGGAAACGGGAAGTCTTTCCTTAGAGATATTTTTAGGCTGGACTTACTGTTATGATCTGCTACAAACACTAAGGAAAGAAAGGAGATCTGTCCCTACAATAGAACTAAGCTAGATCCCTACGGTGTAACGGGGAACCTGATCCTGCGATCAGACCTGCTAAAGTCCTCGGCTAGTCTGTACGAAGACCTATAGATGCAAGGTAGGGATCCCTACAAGAACTAGGGACTGGGATAAAGTTGGACACCTCCTAGCAGAAATTGTAGCAGTAAAAGACAAACACACAACATAGAACATAAAGGTCCGAAGACCTAGCTAAACTGACTGAGAAAGGTACTTAGCACCAAGCTAGCTTAAGAGTAGAAATTACAATGAAGTCCAGCAAGGCCAGGAGGGCGGAGCAGAACTAAATAGGCAAAAAAGGTCATGTGACCAGCAAGATAGAAAAAACCTAACAGGAGAGTTCTAACAGTTGGAACCTTCGGCCAAGGCTGAGGTCCAGAGCACTCTGGAAGAGGTTTTCATCCAGGATATCTCTATACTTGGCCGCATTCATATTTCCTTCAATTGCAACCAGTCGTCCTGTCCCTGCAGCTGAAAAACATCCCCATAGCATGATGCTGCCACCACCATATTTCACTGTTGGGATTGTATTGGGCAGGTGATGAGCAGTGCCTGCTTTTCTCCACATATACTGCTTAGAGTTATTACCAAAAAGTTCTATCTTCATCTCATCAGACCAGAAAATCGTATTTCTCATAGTCTGGGAGTCCTTCATGTGTTTTTGATCAAACTCTATGCGGGCTTTCATATGTCTTGCACTGAGCAGAGGTTTCCGTTGGGCCACTCTGCCATAAAGGCCCGACTGGTAGAGGGCTGTAGTGATAGTTGACTTTGTGGAACTTTCTCCCATCTCCCTACTGCATCTCTGGAGCTCAGACACAGTAATCTTGGGGTTCTTCTTTACCTCTCTCGCCAAGGCTCAGTTTGGCCGGACAGCCAGGTCTAGGAAGACTTCTGGTGGTCCCAAACTTCTTCCATTTAAGGATTAAGGAGGCCACTGTGTTCTTAGGAACCTTGAGTAATGCAGTAATTCTTTTGTAACCTTGGCCAGATCTGTGGCTTGATACAATCCTGTCTCTGAGCTCCTTGGGCAGTTTCGTTGAGCTCATGATTCTCATTTGGTCTGACATGCACTGTGAGCTGTGAGGTCTTATAAAGACAGGTGTGTGCCTTTCCAAATCAAGTCCTATCAGTTTAATTAAACACAGCTGGACTCCAATGAAGGAGTAGAACCATCTCAAGGAGGATACCAAGGAAATGGACAGCATGTGAATTAAATATGAGAGTCTGAATCAAAGGGTCTGAATACTTATGACCATGTGATATTTCAGTTTTTCTTTTGTAATAAATTTGCAAAAATTTCTACATTTCTGTTTTTTTTCAGTCAAGATGGGGTGCAGAGTGTACTTTAATGAGAAAAAAAATGAACTTTTTAGAATTTACCAAATCACTGCAATGAAACAAAAAGTGAAAAATTTAAAGGGATCTGAATACTTTCCGTACCCACTGTAGCTGCTGGCTAACATGTCACATCACAGTACCTGTTCCAGAGTACCATAGTCTAACAGGCCACAGTACCTGGCACACCTGGAGGTCATCATGTGACCTTCAGCTGCCATGACAATGTGGCACCCCAGGGGTCTGGTTTCCACAGTAATAGCAGTATTACGTCTGTGAGCAGGTGGGAGGTCTCCTGGGCAGGAATCCTAAGCATGCCACACCTCCTGCCCAGTCCTGGGAGGGGAAGAACTTCCCCTACATAAACTGGGGCTGAGGCAGGGTTAGAGAAGAGGAGTTCCAGACAGAGACGGAGTCTGGTCTGGACACGCAGAAACAGGGACAGATAGACATCAGGAGCTCTGTAGGAGCCAAGGAGAAGCGCCAGGGGCTGGAGCTGTGCAGAGCTCGCCCTGGGAGAAGGTACTAAAACCGGACACAGGAGTCCGAGGCTGTGGGGACTAAGATATACCCAGCAGCAGAATCCATCCGGCAGGGGATTCCAGGTCCTCCGGCCATAAAAGCCCGGAGGCTCAGTCACAACAAAGGGACCAGCACCGCCATCCCGGAGCGGAGGCTAACAGGAGGCCCCAGGTCACCAGCCATACGGGTGAGCACCACACGGTATACCCAGGGACGTGGGCTACTTGTAACCGCAGAAAGCAGGGTAGCCAGGAAGGGTACAGACTAACGGGAAGGCCTACAACTCCACCTAGCCAGGGGAACTCCGGCTTACTCGCAGACTAACCAGGCCCCAACTACTAGCCAGTACTCCCGGGGGAATTTGCCTTGTACCATCAGTAAAGGCCCTGAACTGTACCCTCGCGTCTCCGTGCTTCCTTGTCGCACCGTTAGTGCTGGGACATCCACACCATCACTCCCAACATCACCCACATCCGCTGCCCTGAGGCCATACCTCTCCCGTTGGGGGTTATATCAACATTGCTGCACACCTATACCACCGGCCTCAGCGGTCTGCCCTGCAGCGGCGGTTTCATAACCGCATTCAACGGGTGGCGTAGTCGGACACTAATACCATCATACCAATAACTGCCACTTAGTTTGACCACCCTGGGCGCGGAACGGGTCACCGCCACACGAAGACTACTACCCCCATCGGATCCGGCTCCGGGTATCCCCCGCGCGCACGCGCGCCGCACTAAAGCATTGGCCCAGGGGGTGAGTCAACAACCCTCGGCTCCCCCGTGATCACATCACAGGGGGTGCCGGAGAGGTAAGAGAAGGCGCGCTCTCCCTCTCACTATTTTCTAAATGCCGCGATTGCTATTGATCGGCAACCGGAAGATAGCAAGCTGTTAACATCATCTTGAGCGCTGCGAGACCGCCTACTGTTGATAAACATTGGCGCTGCACAAAGCCCAGCAAGCGTCGACATTTACCGGTCGGAAACTGGTTAAAGTAGCACAAATAAGTATTAATATGCATAATGATCATTAAAACCAACAGCTGCAAAATATAAGAAAATGAAGTCTCCTTTTGAAGCACACTCATCCAATGGGAAGTCAGGCACAGTGGTGATTTCCAACCCCTCTAACATCCTCCCCCCTTGACCAGTGGCCTGCATCACCCAGCAAGTTACAAGATCAGTCAATGACATCTTCAACCAATCACGTGAAAGGCCATTATTAGGACACAGAGATACCGGGTATACAGAGAGGGAGGTGGAACATGCATATGGTCATAGGCACATTTATTAAAGAAGCACTCCCAACAAAGTTTATATCATGTTAATGTATTGCAGTCATCATAGTATATAGCACTGTGTACTTACAATTGCTCACTTTGCCTTTCTACCCAGTTAATTCTTCTCTTTTCTCTGCTCTTTATAGAAACAGTAAGTCTCTTGTCCCTGCATTTATCATCCCCCTCTTCCCCTTTAGATTGAGGTGCTCTGCTCCTCCCCCTGTCAGGGCCTTTTGCAGTGACTTATGACTTATACAGGGAAATTTGACTTCCTGTTTCTACATAGAGCTTAGAAGGATTCAGTTTTTAATCACGTGATGTCATAGATCTAAAGTAAAAGAGAAGAATTAACTGGGTAGAAAGACAAAATGAGCAACTTTAGAATATATATAATGTGATGATTGCAATATATTAAGAGGACAACAATTTTGATGAAAGTGCTTTTTTTTTTAAAGGGCCTGTACATTGCCCTTTAATATACAGTAAGTGCCTAGGACTATACGCTTGTGCTCCTCTTTACCTATCTGCCCAGCCTGCTTGTGTCACAGTACTGGGCTTTCTATTGACCAATACACTTGTCTTACATTGCCATCTAGTGACAGCAATTGACATTTCCTATAATTGTAATAGTTCTTGTTGACTTATCTGCTTTGATCACTGCATATATTTTTTTGCACCAGAAACTTTAGGGTCATCGTTGACTTTAATTTGTTCAATTTGATCAATTTGTGATTTCCTTTTATGCACCGAATATATCTTTTTAAAACAAAACAATCATTTTATATAATGTTATATAGATTAAAATAATTTTATATGTTAGAACACATACAGTGGTGGCCAAAAGTATTGGCACCCCTGCAATTCTGTCAGATAATACTCAGTTTCTTCCTGAAAATGATTGCAATCACAAATTCTTTGGTATTATTCTCTTCATTTAATTTGTCTTCAATGAAAAAAACACAAAAAAAATTGTCCTAAAGCCAAATTGGATATAATTCCACACCAAACCTAAAAAAGGGGGTGGACAAAAGTATTGGCACCCTTTGAAAAATCATGTGATGCTTCTCTAATTCGTGTAATTAACAGCACCTGTAACTTACCTGTGGCACCTAACAGGTGTTGGCAATAACTAAATCACACTTGCAGCCAGTTAACATGGATTAAAGTTTGCTCAACCTCTGTCCTGTGTCCTTGTGTGTACCACATTGAGCATGGAGAAAAGAAAGAAGACCAAAGAAATGTCTGAGGACTTGAGAAACCAAATTGTGAGGAAGCATGAGCAATCTCAAGGCTACAAGTCCATCTCCAAAGACCTGAATGTCCCTGTGTCTTCCGTACGCAGTGTCATCAAGAAGTTTAAAGCCCATGACACTGTGGCTAACCTCCCTAGATGTGGACGGAAAAGAAAAATTGACGAGAGATTTCAACGCAAGATTGTGTGGACGGTGGATAAAGAACCTTGACTAACATCCAAACAAGTTCAAGCTGCCCTGCAGTCCGAGGGTACAACAGTGTCAACCCGTACTATCCGTCGGCGTCTGAATGAAAAGGGACTGTATGGTAGGATACCCAGGAAGACCCCACTTCTTACCCCGAGACATAAAAAAGCCAGGCTGGAGTTTGCCAAAACTTACCTGAGAAAGCCTAAAACGTTTTGGAAGAATGTTCTCTGGTCAGATGAGACAAAAGTAGAGTTTTTTGGGAAAAAGCATCAACATAGAGTGTACAGGAAAAAAAAAGAGGCATTCAAAGAAAAGAACACGGTCCCTACAGTCAAACATGGCGGAGGTTCCCTGATGTTTTGGGGTTGCTTTGCTGCCTCTGGCACTGGACTGCTTGACCATGTGCATGGCATTATGAAGTCTGAAGACTACCAACAAATTTTGCAGCATAATGTAGGGCCCAGTGTGAGAAAGCTGGGTCTCTCTCAGAGGTCATGGGTCTTCCAGCAGGACAATGACCCAAAACACACTTCCAAAAGCACTATAAAATGGTTTTAGAGAAAGCACTGGAGACTTCTAAGGTGGCCAGCAATGAGTCCAGACCTGAATCCCAGAGAACACCTGTGGAGAGATCTCAAAATGGCAGTTTAGAGAAGGCTCCCTTCAAATATCAGGGACCTGGAGCAGTTTGCCAAAGAAGAATGGTCTACAATTCCAGCAGAGCATTGTAAGAAACTCATTGATGGTTACCTGAAGCGGTTGTTCGCAGTTATTTTGGCTAAAGGTTGTGCAACCAAGTATTAGGCTGAGGGTGCCAATACTTTTGTCCGGCCCATTTTTGGAGTTTTGTGTGAAATTATCAATAATTTGATTTTTGCTTCATTCTCTTTTGTGTTTTTTCCTTGCAAGCAAATTAAATGAAGATAATAATACCAAAGAATTTGTGATTGCAATCATTTTCAGGAAGAAACTGAGTATTATCTGACAGAATTGCAGGGGTGCCAATACTTTTGGCCAGCACTGTATTATATACACAAAAATATACAATGAGTTTAAAAATGTAGGAAAGGGCAGTATCACCAGAGGGAAAAAGGAATTGTATATATCCATTCAATATAGATATTTTCATACCTGCACTTTGCATCAGATTTATGTTACCCCTATTTTTGTTTGTAGGTTAAGATTTAGCTTTTTAGGGCAAGTAAATGGTATCATGTGTTACATACAGGTGCATCTCACTAAATTAGAATATCATGTCAAAGTTAATTTATTTCAGTTCTTCAATACAAAAAGTGAAACTCATATATTATATAGAGTCATTAATAGTGATGAGCGAGCGTGCTCACCACTGCTCGGTACTCGCCCGAGCATCCCACTGCTCGAGATGCTCGGCGCTCGCCGAGTATTTCCGGGGTTGCTCAGCGGGAGCTTGGGTCTCCTCCCTGCATGTTTGGCGCTCCTTACAGAGCCAATGAACATGCAGGGATTGCCTGCGACTCACTGTAATGCCGTAGCCATGTTGGTTGTGGCATTACAGTGAGTGGCTGCCCGCATAGCGTCATCGATTCTATATCAGACCTGGCGCCGCCATGCTCGTCACAGTCACTCCGGAATCAGACAGTGTAGGGAGAGGTGCTGCTGCGTCAGGGAGAGATTTGCTTGTGTATTAGCTAGTGTAGGGAGAAAAAACATACATTACACATATCCATCTTAACAAACAGTCCTTTTGAGGACTAACTAATCCATCTGCAGAGATATCAAGCAGGCAGTGTACATAGGCAGGCAGGGTATATAGCAGACTACAGTGCATATAGCACAAGAGGCTCCATTCCAGTTCTGCCTTCTGCTGCTGTTAGATATTTCTATACAAAGGCCCAGGTCTCAGGGGCCAGGAATACTTTTCTTTGGATCTTAATCCTCATTATTTGCTTAAAAAGCAATCCAGAGAACACCGTTTTTCTGTGCCATTTGCTTGCTGGCACTGCAGAATACAGCCAGGTCCTTTCCATATTACAGCGCTAAAAATCCAGCTATTTAAAACTGTGTTCTCTCCGTCACACGGATCACATATACGTTGTCAGAAAATACTGCCATTTCTGGCTTCCATTAAAAATTTCTTTCAGAGTGTCAGTGAAGCAATTCACAGCAGTTTGCTGTTCAAACTACTTACCTACAGGCCAGCTATTTGAAACTCTGTTTTCTCTGTCACACGGATCACATATAAGTTCGCTCCAAACTCAGTCATTTGTAGTGAGCATGGAAGATACTGTCCTCCATTTAAAATAGGCTAGGCACGTGGCAAGGGACGGGGAACTGGACGTGATGGTAATGGTGCATGCAGTGGCCGAGAACAAGGCCGTGGGCAAGCTGAAATTGTGCCACAACAAACACCCACATCTTCTCGCCTGACCTACCTGTCCCAATTTCTAGGGGACCACAGCACACCACTATTGAACCCAGAGCAGTGTCAAAAGGTTGTTGGTTGGATAGCGGATAATGCTTCCAGTCACTTAGCCACCACCACGTCTTCCACACGGTCAAGTCTCAGTAGCCGTGAGTCTGGACCGCATATTCCTCACCCTTATCCTCCTTCCTCCCACCATGCCGAGTACCCAGAGACAACTGATCCCACACTTGGACAGTCTGAAGAGATGTTCACTTTTCCATTTATAGATTCAGGCCTCTCGCCCGATCCACTTGAAGCGGGGCAAGAGGAGATTGCATGTAGCGATGCCCAAATATTTGAGCAGCCACCGTCACACAAAGGCGACGGTGGGAAAGTGTTCAAAGAGGTGGACGATGATGAGACACAATTGCCAGAAAGTTAGGAGGAGGACCAGGGTGCGGAAGTGGAAGACGAGGTGGTGGATGATATAGTAACTGACCCAACCTGGCAGGAGGACATGCAGAGCGAGGACAGCAGCACACAGGGGGAGGGAGGCAGAGCACCCCAACAGGCAGGAAGAAGCAGTGTGGTGGCCGCAGACAGAAGGCAGGTAACCGTTCTCCGTAACACCGACACGAAGGAAGTTGCCAGTACAACTGTTAGGTCTTCCCGAGTCTGGTTGTTTTCTAAAGACTCTGCCGATAACCCCAAAAAGGCCATTTGCACCACCTGCCAGTCCAGCATCAGCAGGGGTGGCAAAACGACCAGCTTGACCACCACCAGCATGATCAGGCACATGGCAGCAAAGCACCCGACTTTGTGGGCTGAACCCCAGGGTCCAGGAACAGTGTCTGCGGGTGGCACCATTGCTTCTTCCGCTGTTGTGCATGCAAGCCAATCCCCTGTCCATAGTGCATGCGAAGATGCCTCCTGCCCTGTACCTGTCGTTGAACACTCTAAAGTAGCAGCATCAGGAAGCACGTCCATGTCCTTGTCCCAGCACAGCGTTCAGTTGTCCATACCACAGTCCTTGGAACGCAAACGCAAATATGCAGCCAATGCCCCACAGGCCACACTACTAAATTCTCACATTTCATGACTGCTTGCGCTTGAAATGTTGCCTTTTAGGCTCGTGGAGATGGAAGCATTCCACAACCTGATGGCGGCAACCGTCCCTCGGTACTCGGTCCCCAGCCGCCACTATTTCTCCCGGTGTGCCGTCCCCGCATTACACAAGCACGTGTCCCAAAACATTAGCCGTGCTCTCAACAACGCAGTTACCCGTAAAGTCCACCTAACCACAGACACGTGGACAAGTGCTTGTGGGCAGGGACGGTACATCTCGCTGACGGCACACTGGGTTAACATAGTGGAAGTTGGGACCCAATCGGACCTTGGGACGGAACACGTCCTCCCGACGCCAAGGATTGCGGGACCTAGGTCAATCAGGGTTGCCTCCACGGTCTACAGCTCCTGCACCTCATCCTCCTCAGCCTCCTCCTTCTCTTCAGCCTCCATCTCTGAAATGACCACATCAGTCACAAGCTGGAAGCACTGCAGCACTGCCTCGGCCAGGCGGCAACAGGCTGTGCTGAAGTTAATATGCTTAGGTGAAAAACCGCACAATGCTGAAGAGTTGTGGACAGCTCTGAAAGAGCAGGCAGATCTGTGACTCACACCGCTGAACCTACAGCCAAGCATGGTCATGTGTGACAATGGCCAGAACCTGGTGGCGGCTCTGATGCGAGGCGAGCTCACACACGTACCATGCCTGGCCCATGTGCTTAACTTCATGGCTCAGCGATTTCTCAAATCCTACCCGGAGCTGCCGGATCTGCATGTTAAAGTACGCCACCTGTGTGCCCATTTTAGAAAGTCAGCTACAGCTTCCGCCGCCCTTGCAGTGTTTCAGCAGCGTTTGCAGCTTCCGGCTCACAGACTGTTGTGTGATGTCCCCACGAGTTGGAACTCTACACTGCAGATGTTGGGAAGGATTTGTGAGCAGAAGAGGACAGTTGTTGAGTACAAGCATCAACAAGGCCATCGATATTCAGTTCAGACTCCACACATAAGACCTCAGGAGTGGACATGGATGTCAGATATATGTACCATCCTCTAAAATTTTGATGACTCCACCAAGATGGTGAGCACCATAATTAGCTTCACCAGCCACTTCTCTGTCTTCTGAAACGCTCTCTGCTCACAATCAAAGAGGATGCATTGCAGACGGAGCACGATGAGATGGAGCAAGGAACCATACAGGGTGATTACACACAGCCAAGCCTCATCTCATCCCAACATGGATTGGGTGACAATGAGGAAGAAGCAAAGGAGGAGGAAGGACAGGAGCTAGTTTCATGCACTATAGACGGTACTACCTGTACAGCTGTCATACCGTCTGTTCAGCGTGGATGGCCAGAGGACAGAGAGGAGGAGGAGAGCATGGTCAGTCATCCTCTTGGTGAGGACACGGAAGTCTTGCCTGTTAGTAGTCTGGCACGCATGGCTGAGTTTATGTTACGCTGCCTTTCCCATGACCCTCGCGTTCTCAAAATTTTGGGTGACAGTCATTACTGGTTGGTGACACTTCTAGACCCATGCTACAAGGAGAACTTTATATCTCTTATTCCTGAGGCGGACAGGTCTACAAAAATGGGGCAGTACCAGCAGGCCCTTGTTGCGGAACTATTAAAAAAATTCCCATCTGAAAACACTGGCGGCAGAGGGCACACTTCGTTGGACAACCAAGGAGTACAGGTGAGAGAGACACAACTTCAATCCAGCAGAGGCAGGGGAACACTGTCAAAGTTCTGGGAGAGTTTTCTTAGACCCTCCCATCGCACAGGCCCTGAGGCGCGGTGTACTCTCACAAGGAGTGCAAAGTTTTGGAAGATGCTGAGGGAGTACCTTGCCGACCGTACCAACATCCTCCGTGATTCCTCTGTGCCTTATAATTATTGGGTATCCAAGCTGGATACGTGGAATGAACTGGATCTCTATGCCTTGGAGGTCCTGGCCTGCCCTGCTGCCAGCGTTTTATCAGAGCGGGTTTTTAGTGCCGCTGGTGGAATTATAACTGATAAGCGCATCCGCCTGTTAAATGAAAATGCTGACAGGCTGACTCTTATAAAAATGAACAAGGGCTGGATTGGGCCAGACTTCTCAACACCGAATGATAGCAGTGTAACATAAACTCAAATCCAGTGTCTTTTCTTGGGAGGTGTATTCCAATGCACCTTTTCACACCCACACATGGGTATACGCTTCCTTATTTTGGCTATTTGCTCTTGTCCTCCTCCTTCTCCTCATCCTCCACCACCATATCACCAGGGTGACCGTGGTCCGTGATGCAACACCCACATAATTTTTTTAAAGGGTGTTTATGTTTTTATACAGTATGTTCATGTATACCCCCAGGGGTAAATGTTTGTCAGCCCATACAATTAGTGCATGGGCATTACAAGTATAGGAGGCCCGCTCCTTTCAATGGGAACATTTTTTTATGAGGCCCTCCTCCACGTCTCTTCCAAGGGGCATTGAAGTGCCTCCAAATTTTTGGCAGCCCTTGCATTCACTGCATAGGCCAACACTATGGGAGACTCTCTCCTTTCTAATGGGAATTTGTCATTACTGTGGCCCTGCTCTGTGTGTCTTTAAATTCTTAGTGGGGTTTTTCCTAAAAATGGTCAGCCATTGGACTCACTGCATATTCTATAACGGTATAGCAGACTCTCTCCTTTCTAATGGGAACATGTTGTACCTTGTTACTGTGGCCCTGCTCCGTGTGTCTTTAAATTATTAGTGGGGTTTTTCCTAAAATTGGTCAGCCGTTGGACTCACTGCATACCCTATAACTGTATAGCAGACCCTCTCCTTTCTAATGGGAACATGTCATACCTTGTTACTGTGGCCCTGCTCTATGTGTCTTTAAATTCTTAGTGGGGCTTTTCCCAAATTTTGGCAGCCCTTGCAGTCACAGCATGGGCATTACCACTATAGGAGACCCGCTCCTTTATAATGGGAACATTATTTTTACTGAGACCCTCCTCTATGTCTCTTCAAAGGGGTATTGGGTTGCATCCAAATTTTTGGCAGCCCTTGCAGTCACTGGATACGCAATAACAGCATAGGAGACCCACTTGTTAATAATGGGAACAACAAAGCATAGCCGGCTGATGGCTCTCTAACAATAGCTAGGGCCGACTGCTAGCCTTTTAAGAATAGTAAAGGCCGTCTGATGTCCCTATAAAAATAGGCTTTATGACTTTCAGAGTTCCTCCATCATAAATAAAAAAGGATATGTCTGATGATGTGTCACACACCATATTGCCAGATAAGGTTGTAAAATGTTAAAATAACATTTCCTGGTGAATGCATTTGTCTTAAAAAATAACGTAAAAAAAACAAAACAATAGGATCTTTCTTTAGTATAAAAAACAGCGTCACCAATTTAACCTCAATGTAATCACATTGTTCAGCTCATGCACCTCCTCCTCCATCTCCGAAATGACCACATCAGTCACAAGTTGACAGCACTGCAGCACTGCCTTGGCCAACCGGCAACAGGCTGTGCTGAAGATAACGTGCTTAATGCTTCATTGACAAACCACCCAGTGCTGCAGAGTTGTTGAAAGCTGTAACACAGCAGCCTGATCTGTGGCTCTCACCGCTGAACATACAGCCAGGCATGGTCGTGTGTGACAATGGGCGGAACCTTGTGATGGAGAAATGACAGCCGGGGTAGATATGGTTTTCCTCCATGCCAGTCCTTTCACCAAGCTAAAGAATATGGCTGTGGTGAAATACAACTCCCACTGAGAAGCTGTTTCAGATTGAAAAAAAATTGTGCCCACCAGAGGATTTGATTCTGAGGGCTAATTTTTCTCACCTGCTCAAGAGCCCCATAGCAGCTGCAAAGTTAGCGCTATCATGAACTCTACTGAGGTAGAAGCCAAGGCACACCAGAGGATTCTCTGGTGGGACCGTCCAACCCTGCCGAGAAGCAGTCCTGGCTAAGAAAAGTGTGTGGGAAGGTTCCCGGACACTCTATGGCTGCTTTTTTACTGAGGAGGAAACACACGCAAACACGGGGAGAACATACAAAGTCCTTGCAGATGTTGTCCTTGCTGGGATTTGAACCCAGGATCCCAGCGCTGCAAGACTTCAGTGCTAACCACTGATCCAATGTGCTGTCATTCACCCTCTAATATCTAACAGGCTGGAGAAACTTGCACCTACTGCCACTCTATCTTCAGCTCCTTTGTGAGAAAATGTATTTGGGCAGCCACTCAGTCTACCAAATAAAATTCCTGAGAAGGAAATTGGGGATGGCTTTGCTACTGGTACTGGGGGCAGTGCTAATACCATGGTGTCGTACCATAGTTTGCTGGAAATATTCCAGGTTGGTAGGAGGCAAGCAAATTCCCACAAAAAAGTACCAGCAGTAATGTTCAGGCCACATTTCAAGTGCAAGCAGCTTTAGAGGACTTCCTGGGAGAAATGACACGCAGGGTAGATATGGTTTCCCTCTATGCCAGTCCTTTCACCGAGCTAAATACAACTCTCAGCAAAAAAGTTGTGGACTGGCTCCGTACCGTCCCTGGCCACTTTCACCTATCCACGTGTTTGTGGTTAGGCGGTCCTTCCCAGTAAGTGCACTGGGGAGGGCACGGGTAATGCTGTGGGACCCGTGCTTGAGGAAGGCGGAGGCGATACCGGGAAATATAGTGGCGGCTGGGGACCGAGTATGGACACCCGGCCGCCGCCGACATGAGGTTGTGAAAAGCTTCCACTTCCACAAGCTTAAAAGGCCATATTTCAAGTGCAAAGAGCTACCCAGAAATCTGGCAGTTTAGTGTTGCGGCCTGTGAGTGGGTGGGTGGCTGGCTGCATACTTGCACTTGCATTCCAAGTAACAGAAAACTAAGGAGATGGTGGCCTCTATCATCATCATGGCCTCACCTCGGCACTATGAACTCTCCTGAAGGAGAAGCCAGGGCCCACCGGAGGAGTCTCTGGTTCTCTGGTGGGCCCGTCCAACCCTGCCGAAAAGCAGCCCTGGCTAAGAAAAGTGTGGGGGAAGGTTCCCGGACACTCTATGGCTGCTTTTTTAAAGTGGATCGGCCATGCTTATGCATGTTATTTCTCAAAACGCATTACAGATCAGGCCATTGTCCAACTCTGTATTCAAGAAATTAAATGCGCAAAGAAAGATGTGTGTGTGTGTCAAACCACCACCGACAAGGGCGAGTTGATGTTGGACGGGCTGCCATTGCTTCTGCAATGTGGTAAGAATTTCGTGTCAATAGCACCTTTAGAAATACATTTACTTAGAAAATTGGTGACGTGTTCAATACTTATTTTATCCGCTATATTGGGGCCACAAAGGGGGATATTATCAATATGTGAAGGTTACAAAGGAAGGGAATTAATCATATACATAGACCACAAAGGAAGGGGGGATTATACATATATGGAGCCACAAATGGAGCGTTATTCATATATGGCTGCGATAAGGAGGTATTATGAAAGAGAACCTAGTCGGAGATTCATGTTGCCTAACCTTGGGCAGCATGAATCATGCATTAGCTGGGTTATCACAGCCATGTATGTTTTAAGCCGGCTGGAGACCACGCATCTTGAATGACAAGTTGAAGAGGCAGGTCCCCAGGGGCTTGTACCTACCTCACTCACTATAGGTCTTTTCCTACACACACAGAGAGACCTGTCAGTCCTTCGAAGCAGGGTGCAGAGAAGCCATCTAGGACCTGCATCGGACTAGGCATCCAAGACATGTGGTCAACAGACAACTTTTGAAAGTATACTTTCTCTGATAAGCCACTGCATATTAGAGTAAAACATACCCAACTTTGATAATGTAGCCGGTGTCAGATTCATGCTGCTCATTGTTACAGCAGCATGAATCAGCTGACAGGTTTCCTTTAAGGTGAGGTCATACCTATAGAAATGACTCCTACTTCACTCATCTTCCAAACAGTCCTATAAGAACGACCTCTCACTTGTATTTTCTTTCTATATAAATACCTAGCACGAGGGGAGGACATGACTAGTTGATAAAGCTACACTGACACTTTTTTGTCTTCACTAATTATTTCAAAAATTAATTCTATAAAGGGAAAATGAATAAAGTTTCTTTAATAATGCAGAGCAATATTTTACATAACACACTGACCAGGATATAAGCTGGAAAAGAGCAGACAACCTACTAATTGGCTTCTAACAATGATGTGTAATTGTCATTATAGGATCCACATGAATCTTATTATTTCTTGCTAAGATTTTTTGGAAAGAAGAAAGATTTGCTTACCGTGGATGAAAAGCTGCTGGAGTTTAGGCAACTTGCAATGAGCAAAACAAGGATCGATGCAGTGCGTAGATTTTATCCAGCTGGCTCCACCCTATAGATCGGTTCCCAGGTTTCCTACAGTCATGTTTCTCATACACCTGTTCTCATGAGGTCTGCAGTGTGCACGCAAAGCTATGCAAAGTGATTTTCCTCTTCAATACTCCACAAAAAGGCATTTGAGAAGTGGGAAATCTGATACTGAATAATAGTGGAGTAATACAATACCGTAGGAGTGGAAGACTTTTTATCTTTACAGAACTTAGAACATTGAAATACAAGGTAAATATATTGTTACGGACAAATGAAATTGTGGAGTGTGGTAAAACCTAATTTTTATCAGACAGCAAATGTTAAGCGGAATGAAATTTGTAACACGGCTTCTTTTTTCTTTTTATAGTTTTTTAAGCTTTTGTGGCCCCAAATGTGGCTTCTGACTCACAATTATTACTCCTGTGATTTTTTTTGTCCCTTTTATTAGTAAATAGCAATGTGTATGCAGAGTGTGTATTGCAATAGTCACCAGTCACTGTCTTCTGCTGATTCCAGTGCCACTAAGATGTCACGTGACCATATTTGAGTGTTTCTGAATCACACAGTGTCTGCCGTGTCAAGTGGAACTCTCTAGCCCCGTTTTTAGTCTCATAGACCTACACTGAGGAAGTGACATCCGCTCCACACAGAAGACACTGTTTTATTTGGCAAGGTCACAAACGTGGTCACATAATGCTGGAGTGGACATGAGTGGCATTGGAAATGGCAGTAGATGGGAACCGGTGAGTATTGCAATACACTCTCTGAATACACATAACTATTTGCTAAAAAAAAGGAAAATCATTAACCCTCCGTCACATACAATATCTGTTCTAACGAGTTCACATACAATGTGACTGTCAGGCGCAGGCTAGAAAAATACCTATAATATCTAATGTTTGCAATTTCAGTGCTCTAAAAGTGATCAGTGACCTTCATAGGGATGTAATAAAATAGACTACACATAATCAGGTGCAAAAAAACCATTTACTTAACATAAAACTAATAACTCTGAAATACAAACATTTCAAAACTCCCGCCAAATAGTCCCCAGTTCGACTCTGTCCAAAAACTCTACAAAGAAAATTTATGGAAACAAACTTAATTTTAAGGTACCTTAAGTACTATTAAACACATATTCAATCAGAATTAGATCCTTAAGTTTCCCGAGAAAAATTACACTTGCAGAGCAAAGAGCAAGAATTACACAGCATTTTTGCATGTGTCAGGCAGATTGCATTATGACATTTGTGACATTCATAATTTGAAAGCCTTCTGATTCCGCTTTCCGTGGTGCAGGTGGTGCATCTCCTTCTTTTGGGAGGTGGTGCAGGTGGTGAATTTTCACTATCATCTTCTGGGCGGAATCTTTTGAGCTGAACTTGAAGGCGAGAGGGGATACCGTTTGTTTTCATACTTCTCCTGCGTAGCTCTCCAAGCACTAGTTCATGGGCCAATTTTTTCAGATAGAATCGTCTACGGAGTGGTTCAAGCTTGTTTTCAAGGTAAATGACTTGTGAATTTATACCACCCAAATTCAACATAGCAAAAAATATGACCATTGGCCAGCGTTTGGTGTTTCTGCTGACGTTGAAAGTTGAGCACATCTGATCAGCTGTATCAACACCCCCTTTGGTTGCATTATAAAATGTAATTATCTCCGTTTTTTTTGTGCCTCAGTCCCAGGATCGATGGCATCATCATCATGAAGTGTTGATAGAAGAAGTACAATTTTTTTTGCTTGTGGTACATAGGAAACCAAAACCTTTCCTTTATGGAATGCAAACATACTGCTGTACTGTTGTCTCCCTTTCACACTTACAAACTGTGTAGGCAATTCTTTTTTATTTTTTCTTACAGTTCCGACATATGAAAGCTTCTGCATTTTCAGATAATCAATCAGATCACAATTTGAAAACCAATTGTCAGCTGTTATATTGCGACCCGATCCAAATAAGGGCTCAGCCAGTCTTTTTACAACATCACTGGGTTTGTTGCTGACACAGTTAGGACCTTCTGGTTGTTTTCCTGCATAAACTTCCAGGTTGTAAGTGTAGGTCTTACTGGCATCAACAAGGGCATACATTTTTATTCCATATTTGTTAGGCTTTGATGGAATATATTGACGAAAGGCACATCTACCACGAAAACCAGGGAGCATTTCGTCAATAGTGAGATTCTCCCCAGGGCAATAGCTTTTTTTACAGTTTTCAACAAATTTTTGGAATATATCACGAATTGGAGCAAGTCGGTCATGTGTTTTACGTTCGGTTCGGGTAGTTCTGTCGTCAAACCGAAGGCAACGAATTAGAAGCTTGAATCTGTTTATGGACATAACAAGGCCAAATTTTTCAACTACATCCCCATCTTTACTCCAAAGTTCCTCCAAACTTTGTCTATTTGCCCTATAAGCTCCTGCAAGGTATAATAATCCAAAAAAAGCACGCAGTTCTATTTCATCTGTGGCCTTGATGGTTCTGTTGCAGATGAACTTGTCCTTTATAATGTCTATATATTGGTTGGTATATGTGACAATAGAGTCCAGAATGTCATCTGTGAATAAACTATTCCAGCATTCAACTGCAGTTTTTGCATTACTTGCAGTTCCTATAACTGCAGGAAGGTGAGTAATAATGTTTTGAGGTTCCCTACGTTTTTTCTGGAGTGGCTTCTTGTTCCATTGGGTTTTTTATCTTTTCCCATATAATAAGATTCTACATCTTCATCCTCATCACTGTCACCATCTTGCTCTGTTTCAGAATCCACTTCACATACTTCCACCTCATCATGAGAATCAATCTCACTTTCCTCTCCTAAATCCTCATTCAGTGTGGGGTCTGCATCATCTAACAGCATGTTTGTTACTTCCTCAACATCAAGGTTTTTTGATAAATTGTACATTTTCCTCTCCATTTCAGCAGATAATCTGAAGCAAGAGAAGGAATATGTGTTAGGGAACTACTGTATATGCTTGAGCAGCACACTTTCTTTTTTAATCTGCCTTATTTCTATGAAATATCCTCACACTTTGTGCTATACATTCATAAAACAAGCTAAATAAACAATTGTGATGAATAAAAACATAAAATACCAACCTTATTGAGTGTGACGTGTCCACATACAATGAGCCAGTTATATCTGTCCTCCTGAAGCTCTGCAATCCAACTGTGGTATGAGGTTTCACAGAGCTGCTAGAGACAGGAGACTACCTGGAGGGAGGGGATTTCCTCACAATCTGGTGAGGAAGGAGAAATTAAAGTAAAAGAGTTGTGCCTGTCAGGCCTATTGTATGTGACGGAGGGTTAAAAAAATCACAAGACTTTTCCTTAAAGGTTTGGATTCAATGAGTTTCTATATATCTCCTGTTGGCCAAAAATATGTGTACACTTGGCCACCACATCTTTGTGAGTTTGTTGGGCATCATAAAAGTGTTTTTTTCAAACCTATCTACCTCTTCCACACTATACTTGACAGACTATGCCTTTATGGACCTCACTTTCTATCCAGAAGCATGTCATGCTGCAAAAGAAAAGTGCCTGTCCCCAATTATTACAACACAGTTGGAAATGACAATCCATTAGGCATTGTATTAGGTACTGTCTGTATCGTTCTTTGAGTAGCTCCCAAACCACATATGTCCATCATATTGCACAGTAGTGAAACATGACTCATCACTCCAGAGAACACATTTACACTGCTTCAAAGCCCAGTGGCAGCATACTCCATACCATGCCAATACTTCGCTTTGTATATAAGACATGAGTGTGTACAACAACTCGACCACGTAATTTAATTTTATGATGCTTTTATCACTGACGAGCAAAAAGTAACAATGTTTTGAACTTTTGACTTTCAGGCTCCATACAGTGGCTTGCGAAAGTATTCAACCTCCTTGGCTTTTTACCTATTTTTTTAACATTACAACCCGTGTTTAAGAATTTTTGTAATCTGATTTGTCTGTCATGTATCAGCACTAAATAGTCTAAGTTGGTGAAGTGAATTGAGAAAAATATAGTCATACATTAAATTTATGGGATAAAATAAAGAAAAATTGGCATGTGCATATGTATTCATCCCTTTTGTGATGAAGTCCCATTTCTGGTGCAAGTCATTACCTTCACAAGTCACATGCTTAGTGAAAGGAAGTCCACCTGTGTGCAATCTAAGTGTCACATGGTCTGTCAGTATATACACACTTTTCCCAAAATGGCACAAAGGCTGCAACACCATTAAGCAAGAGACACCACTAACCAAACAACACAATGAAGACCAAGGAGATCTCCAAACAAGTCAGGGGCAAAGTTGTTGAGAAGTACAAGTCAGGGTTAGAGTTATAAAAAAGTAACCCAATCTCTGATGATTCCCAGGAGGACCATCAAATCCATTGTCATCAAATGGAAATAACATGGTACCACAACAAACCTGCCAAGTGAGGGCCGCCCACCAAACTCTCAGACAGGGCAAAGGGGGCATTAAAGGGAATCTGTCACCATTTTGGAGCAGACCTGTACTATGGCCATACAGGGTATAGAAAAGTAAATCTATACTTACCTGTATGGCCCATAGTAGACGTTTGATTGCAGAGAAATGCAATTCAATCAATTCTATTTTGTACAGGCTTGGCGTCCGGGGGACGACAAGTAATCACCACCTATGTGCTTATTATTCCCCCAAATTCCCACCTATATGCTTAATTATCATATTCCCCCCTCTCCTGCACGTCACAGGGCCCTGTGATGTGCACTGTGCCCCCTGACTTCCCGGGCATGCGCAAAGCGCCGCTCACATAGAGCGCGCTTTGCTTCATCCCGGCCTTGTCTCTCTGTGCACTGTGCCGCAGGTTTCTATTGCGCAGGCACCGGGGAGTCAGTTTCACTTCCCGACGCCTGCGCAATAGAACCCTGCAGCGCAGTGCACAGAGAGACAGGGCTGGGATGAAGCAAAGCGCGCTTTATGTGAGCGGGGCTTTGCGCATGCCAGAAAGTCAGGGAGCACAGTACTTGTCACAGGGCCTGTCACAGAACCCTGTGACATGCAGGGGAGGGGGGGAATATGATAGTTAAGCATATAGGCGGGGATTTTGGGGAATAATAAGCACATAGGTGGGGATTTCTTGGCCTCCCCCGGACGCCAAGACTGTACAAAATAGAATTGATTAAAGTGCTTTTCTCTGCAATCAAACCTCTACTATGGGCCATACAGGTATGTATAGATTTACTTTTCTATACCCTGTATGGCCATAGTAGAGGTCTGATGAATCCAAAGTGGTGACAGATTCCCTTTAATCAGAGATGCAGCACAGAGATCAAAGGTAACCCTGAAGGAGCTGCAGAGTTCCCAACCAGAGACTGGAGTATCTGTCCATGTGACCACTGTTACAGGTCCGGGGGGTGGAACCTCTGTGCTACGGTGCAAGGAGGGAGCCAGAGGGGCGTAACTAAGTATCAACCCGGACCGACCCTGGTCGTACGGCGGCTAACGACTCTGTGACCAGGGAGGGACCGAGCCGAAGGACCAGGTGCTACTCTGGGGACGACCTTGTAAGGGAGCAGGTGACTCCCACGGTACAGATGGCAGGGACTGACCAGAATAGCAGGTAGGCACAGCAGGCAGGCTGGCGAGCAGAAGCCTCCAGGTAGGCTATCAGGTAGACACGGCAAGTGACGGCAGGAGTCTCTAGGTGGTCACGGCAAGTGACGGCAGGAGTCTCTAGGTGGGCTGGCAGGTGGTCACAGCAAGTGACGGCAGGAGTCTCTAGGTGGTCACGGCAAGTGACGGCAGGAGCCTCCGGGAAGGCACGGCAGGTAACAAGCAGGTAACAGGCAGGCAACAGGCAAGTGCTCCCAGGTGAGCGGACTGGCAGGCATGGCAGGTAATAGGCAGGCAACAGGCAAGTGCTCCCAGGTGAGCGGGCTGGCAGGCACAGCAGGTAACAGGCAGGCAACAGGCAAGTGCTCCCAGGTCAGCGGACTGGCAGGCACGGCAGGTAACAGGCAGGTAACAGGCTGGCGGGCAAGACTGGTACTCAGGCTAGCAGCGGGACCTGAGGGCTGAAGCAGAGGTCAGAAACACTGTGCAACAACTTTTGCTCGGTCACCTTCATTTTGAAGGAGGTGCCTTATATATGGGAGGACCCTCGACAATTGGCCGGGGACTCCTTAGGACGGCGCGCGCGGCCCCTTTAAGAGGGAGGGAGCATGCGCACCCTAAGCACAGTGCCCGGGGAGCTGCGCGCGCGGCAGCAGGAAGAGGAGCGCTGGTGAACGCAGAGCGGGGAGCGAGGAGGTGAGTGGGACGGCGTCTCTGCCTGGCAGGGGGCAGAGACGCCGATGCTACAACCACAATAAGCCATACACTCCATAGAAGTGGCCTGTATGGAAGAGTAGCCAGAAAAATGCCTTCGCATACACACAAATTGTAAAGCTTGTTTTGAGTTTCCCAAAGACATGTGGAAGACTGTCCAAATGTATGGAGGAAGATGCTGTTGGTAGATGAGACCAAAATTGAACTTTTTGGCCACCAAGGTAAACGCTATGTCTGGCGCCAAACCAACAGAAAAATTGTAAGGCTTGTTTTGAGCAGGGCTGTGGAGTTGGAGTCTGAGTCTGTGTACATTTTGGGGAAGTCTGAGTTGGTATAAAATATATAATAAATTGGGTTCCATAGATCAATGCAGTATGTGCTGTACATTTTTTCATAATAATTTGATTAAACGTCTTATGTCTGTTCTATTCCTGATCTAAAGATTTAGGCTTTTAGTTGAGATGAATCTGTGCTGAACTTTATGTACATAAACATTGCTCAGTAGTGAGGAAGGGTTGTGGAGTCGGAGCTGGGAGTCAGGGAAATTTAGGTGTTGGAGGTTTGGCTTACTGAATCCACAGAACTGGTTTTGAGCTTGTCAAAAGAAATGTGGGAGACTCGCCAAATGAATGGAGGAAAGTGCTGTGGTCAAATGAGACCAAAATGTAACTTTTTGGCCACCAAGCTAAATGCTGTGTCTGACTCCAAACCAACAAAGAACATAATCCCAAGAACATCATCCCCACAGTGAAACATGGTGGTGGCAGCATCATGCTCTGGGGTTGTTTTTCAGCAGTTGGGACAGGAAAAATGTTTTTCGCCGAGGGAAAGATGGATGGTGCGAAATACAGGAAAATTCTTGAACAAAATGTGTTTCAGTTTGTTAGTGATTTGAGACTGGGACGGAGGTTCAACTTCCAACAAGACAATAACCCAAAGCATACTGCTAAAGCAACACTTGAGTGGTTTAAGGGAAAACGTGTAAATGTTTTGGAGTGGTCTAGGCAAAGCCTAGACCTTAATCTAATTGAGAATCTGTGGTCAGACTTGAAGATTGCTGTTTATCAGAAGAAACCGTCTAACTTGAAGGAACTGGAGCCGGTTTGCTTTGAGGAATGGGCAAAAATCCCACTGGCTAGATTTGGAAAGCTCATAGAGACTTATCCAAAGCAACTTGCAGTTGTAATTGCTGAAAAAGGAGGCTCTAAAAAGTACTGACTTTAGGGGGATGAATAGTTATGCACACTAAAGTTTTCAGTTATTTGTCCTATTTGTTGTTTGCTTCACAATAAAAAGAAAACCAAATGTTCACAGTTATATGCATGTTCTTTACATGAACTGATGCAAACCCTAAAAAAAACAGTAAAGTTTCAGGTTGTGAGTTAGCAAAACATGACAAAATCCAAGGGGGTGAATACTTTCGCAAGCCACTGTATACCAGCATAAAAGAAAAATCACAAATGGGGCAGAGTTTGGTGCACCTTATAAGTATCAATTAAAATTTCCACCTATCTTATCAGCTCACAGGGAGAAGAAATTCCTCATATTTTGTGCTGCTGTAAGGGATAAAAGGGAATCATTTCATTTTCAAATATAATGTTCTCCACTTTGTATCATAACTATACATGCAAATTAAAACATGCAAATATGAATGGCTAAGTTTGCAACTCCATATTTAGGAGGCGTTCAAGCCTTCAGTTAAGGTACTTTCACATTGCGTCTAGGGACACGTTCACTGGTACTGTCAGGGCATACGTCCAAACCCCCCACAAAATAATATCTGGACGTATGCGCCGAGGGGCCATAGACTATAATGGTGCAGACAGAGTGAACGTGCACTCTGACGTGCATCATTTTCGGGAGTGTACACCTTCAGGAGGAAAACACTCAGACGTATTAGACTGCGTCAGTCTTTCCTTGATGATTTTTTGGAGAGAAGTGACTTCTTTGCCACCATTCTTGGCATCAAAGTTAAACAAAACAAAAGTTAAACAAAATCCTAATCGTCTAAGCCCTTACTAAACTAAATGAATTCTCTTTTTGTCTTACACACAGAGCAGTAGCAACCTGTTCCCATTGTCATGTGTAGCGCCCCGAGGGTTCGGTCGCTACAGAGGTATTGCACCTCAACCAGAGGTGTGATATCCCACTCCCGGGTAAGGATGGTGTGTGGACCGGGACTCAGTTAGCTGCATGCATCACACATACCCCATTTCCGGGGGACAGCTCAACGGTGCTCCCATTAGTACAGTAATGCAGGCACGACAGAACATGTCCCTGGCTGGAGTGGGGAGGGGGGAGGAAAACCCAGTGATGTAGGAGCAGGAGGGGACGGTTTCTGGGTATAGGTAGGAGCCCATTGGTTGCAAGTCACCTGGGCTCATACACAGAGAGGGAGGTATAAAAGGTGGGCACCATCTTAGTTCTGGGTCGTGGAGTACAGTGCAGTGAGAGAAGGAGTTCAGCCAGAGAGGGCTGACAGGGAGCTGTGGCTCAGTCTGGGCCCAGCTCCACGAGGCAGGCCTAGGGTGAAGGCCGGAGCCAGAAGAAAGGAACAGAAACAGAAAGGAACAGCAAAGAAAGAGAAGTACCCAAAGTGTAGAAAGGCCCAGAGACACGAAGGCGGAAGGAACCCTAAGGACCCAGGAGTTTACGTGTGACGGGTTGGCAGAACAGGGTACCGGATCCCAAGTTGGTGGAGGTGACTAATCCTTAACCAAGAACCGGTGGTCGTGATCATTTACTGGTGCGACCCCTCACTACACCTATTAGGAAGGCACACCACATAGGGTCAGGGAAGTGGACACCCAGTCCCCCCAGGAGAAGACCCGAGGCAGCTGGACAGAAGTAGCGTCACTGGTGGGGCACGGCTGACGAAAGGATAGAAGGGAGTCCTGTGCCACACTCCGGAATTGCCTGGGGGTTGATCGAGCCCCCCTGCCTGGTGGACGCAGCACGGCTCGGGCGGTCCTATCTGTGCACAAGTGACCTGGATGAGAACTGTGAGTAAAGAACCTGAACTGCAACACCTTGTCTCTGTGCTTTCTCACCGCGTCAGCACTACTAGTACTGGGACGCCCCGCACCACAACCACCATCATCACTCTACACTGCCCTGAGGCTATACTCCTCCCGTGGGGAGTTGTACTACACTCTGCTGCACCCACAACACCAGCCTCAGCGGTCTGCCCTGCAGCGGCGGTACACCCTGACCGCAATCCACGGGTGGCGTAGTCGGACATTTAATCATAAAAACTACATAAATAGACTGCCACTGGTTTGACCACCCTGAGCCATGGGACCGGGTCGCCGCCACAGTGACTACAACCCCCAGCATCCACAAAAAGGCCCGATTCCGGGTTTCCCACGTGCACACGCGACCCAGGGGGCGCGTCAACTTTGGCGTAGTCGGCAGGATCGTTACCAACCCGCCACAAACGGGTATTGCGCGCCTGAAAAGAGACTGTTTCACTGTACTAAAGATGGCGCCCGCCCCAGAAGAACGAGCGCCATAATGTGCGCGCCAAAAGACAACAGGAAACCACCTCCCATCGTGGGCCAGGTCCCAGAATGGCGCCAAAGAAGGAGCCCGCCCCCAACAGCCATGAGTGCGGCTGTAGAGATGTCCATCAACGTGGGGGGGCTGCCCCTGAAAGTGATTGTCAGCAGATGGCCCCAAGACCACCCCCAATGGGGGCGGACAAGAAAGAAAACTGTGGGGCAGGGTGCGGTCTGGATCAGTCTGGACATACCGCACCCGGGAACAGAAGGAGCACCGAACACCACCAGCACCTTGGCCCGTAGCCTGTTGCAGGCTGAACCGCCATGCAGCTTGACAGAATTGCTAGCACAGCTCCCCAGGGACCCGGAGTATGCGCGAGCTGCGCTGGAGGATTTGGACTGGAGGATGGTCCGGGAGCAGTGGGATGTGTTTGCCGGGTGGAAGGAAGAGATGGCCTGGCGGGCCGTGATCCAGCAGCAGGAGGCGCCGCCGGCACCCGACAGCGTGCCTGCCCCCGAGGATGGAGAGAGGAGACCGGAGGCTGAGGACGACGCTGCAGAGGAGGCAAGTAAGGCGGACACCCCTGCCCCAGGTCCTGACACCATAATCTTACCTCTGGATCCCGCCGCGGAGCCAGAAGTCCCGGGAGCTGCTGCAGCTTCCACGCGCCCGCCGCAAACACCTAGGCCGCAAGCCACGAGCACTGTCGCTGAACCACGCCACCCGTCGTGTCCTCTGACCCCAGGCGCGGTAAGAAGTGGCCCGCTCCAGGCCCGGTCGCAAGGCCTGATCTCCCCAGGCGCCTCCCAACCGCGTGCGCCCCCGATCTCGAAACCACCACCCCTGGGCATGGACCTGTATGCTCAATTGGCAGGTCCGGAGGAGGAGCGGGCACGGCGTCGGAAGAGGGAGCAGCTGCAGGCCCGAAGCGCGGATGAGAGGATGCGCACCCGTCGGAACCCCCATGCAGCACGCGGTCCTAAAACACCTGGGACCGTGGTGAAGTTCCACCTGAAGAAAGGGTGGGGGTTCATTCGGGACTCTGCCACCGCCACAGACATCCATGTTGACAGGAGGGATGTGGAGGGTCACCTGCCAGAGGGCCATCCGGAACGGGATCTGTTTCCAGGAGACTTGGTGTCCTACACCCGACACCGAGGCCTAAAGGGATGGTATGCCCTTCATGTCCAGAGGATAAGAGAGGAGCAGTATTACTCAGAGCCCGAGTACCAAGAGGGCCCGGACGGGCCTGAAGACGACCAGGAGGAGCAAGGAGCATCAGGAGGACTCCATTACCAGTCAACGGTAGAGCGTGACTGTATATAGTTACCCGTCAGGGTATAAGAACTGTTATGGGACTGTTTCCACTGAGAGTGTGGTCCCCGTTGGGACTGATATAGAACTGATAAAAATTGCCCCATCCCCTAAGTTACCTGGCTGGGGACTGAGAACAGCCATCCCTTTTCCCTACCTGGCCGAGGACTGAGAGCGGCCGCCCCTGTAAATAGTTGCGCTTCCTAAAGAGCCCCCTACTGGTTTTATAAAAAGACTGCAACGTCTACCTCAAGACAAATTTACTGGACTGTTGCACCTTTAAGAAAAAAGGACTCCTGGTCGCAAGATGCAAGGCGGCCAGTACCCAAGAATATGTTTTACTTGAGAATGTTTTATACTGAAAAGTTTTATATGCTGCTAAAAGAGTTTTATGGTATTTTATATGTGTAATACTTGTTAAAAGAGAAAAGTGTACCAGTCACGTTGAAGGAGAAAAGTGCCTCCCATAAAGGGAGGGGTTAAATGGTTATTTTCTTATATGCGAATGCATTCTAAAAATTTTGTATGTTTTTAAATTGTCTTTACTCTTTTCCAGCCCGAGGACGTGCTGTGGTTTACCGGGGGGGAATGTAGCGCCCCGAGGGTTCAGTCGCTACAGAGGTATTGCACCTCAACCAGAGGTGTGATATCCCACTCCCGGGTAAGGATGGTGTGTGGACCGGGACTCAGTTAGCTGCATGCATCACACACACCCCATTTCCGGGGGACAGCTCAACGGTGCTCCCATTAGTACAGTAATGCAGGCATGACAGAACATGTCCCTGGCTGGAGTGGGGAGGGGGGAGGAAAACCCAGTGATGTAGGAGCAGGAGGGGACGGTTTCTGGGCATAGGTAGGAGCCCATTGGTTGCAAGTCACCTGGGCTCATACACAGAGAGGGAGGTATAAAAGGTGGGCACCATCTTAGTTCTGGGTCGTGGAGTACAGTGCAGTGAGAGAAGGAGTTCAGCCAGAGAGGGCTGACAGGGAGCTGTGGCTCAGTCTGGGCCCAGCTCCACGAGGCAGGCCTAGGGTGAAGGCCAGAGCCAGAAGAAAGGAACAGAAACAGAAAGGAACAGCAAAGAAAGAGAAGTACCCAAAGTGTAGAAAGGCCCAGAGACACGAAGGCGGAAGGAACCCTAAGGACCCAGGAGATTACGGGTGACGGGTTGGCAGAACAGGGTACCGGATCCCAAGTTGGTGGAGGTGACTAATCCTTAACCAAGAACCGGTGGTCGTGATCATTTACTGGTGCGACCCCTCACTACACCTACTAGGAAGGCACACCACATCGGGTCAGGGAAGTGGACACCCAGTCCTCCCAGGAGAAGACCCGAGGCAGCTGGACAGAAGTATCGTCACTGGTGGGGCACGGCTGATGAAAGAATAGAAGGGAGTCCTGTGCCACACTCCGGAATTGCCTGGGGGTTGATCGAGCCCCCCTGTCTGGTGGACGCAGCACGGCTCGGGCGGTCCTATCTGTGCACAAGTGACCTGGATGAGAACTGTGAGTAAAGAACCTGAACTGCAACACCTTGTCTCTGTGCTTTCTCACCGCGTCAGCACTACTAGTACTGGGACGCCCCGCACCACAACCACCATCATCACTCTACACTGCCCTGAGGCTATACTCCTCCCGTGGGGAGTTGTACTACACTCTGCTGCACCCACAACACCAGCCTCAGCGGTCTGCCCTGCAGCGGCGGTACACCCTGACCGCAATCCACGGGTGGCGTAGTCGGACATTTAATCATAAAAACCACATAAATAGACTGCCACTGGTTTGACCACCCTGAGCCACGGGACCGGGTCGCCGCCACGGTGACTACAACCCCCAGCATCCACAAAAAGGCCCGGTTCCGGGTTCCCCACATGGCCCAGGGGGCGAGTCACATGCCTTCAGCATTAAGTTTCATATTTGAGTTTGTTTGCAGTACACAAGTTCCATCTATTGGCTGAATTTACTTATCTGCACTAGCTATTTGTCCCTCTGCTCTTCCCATCTCTTGCTGTCTAGTGGTGCATTTTGGGGAAAAAAAAAGCTCATTACCACACAGACTGGTGTTCAGAGGACATCCACCATCTTATTCCCCTTTGTGATAGCATCGCTGGCAAGAAGGATTATGTGGTACTTGTTTACAGCCACCAGATACCTAAGACCAGAGTTGGACATACCGCCGTTGCAGCCAGTGCAGCTGCACCAGGGCCCGGAGGCGGAGGGGGGCCCTTGGCTAACAATGAGGGCAATCTGGCATGTTTCCAGGGGGCCCATGGCCAGATTGCCCTCATCGTGTAAGGCAGGCAGGGAGCTGTAGGGAGCTTTGCTGCCTACACCAGAAAATGGCAGCGGGGCTGCAGGAACACTTCCTCTGCTTCCTGCCCGACACTTTCTGCCTGACACAGCCGTGTACGGCTTGATGATGTCAGCATGCAGCACGTGCCTGTGTGAGAGAGAAAGTTACCAGAGATGAGGATCTGCATGAGGGACGGACAGATAAGTGTTGTGGTGGGGGAGAAACTAAACACTAATGAAAACTGTTGCTTCGGCAACTCCCTAAGGAGTAGGGAGTCTTTTATGCAGGATGGCTCCCAGCTCTAGGCTGAGAGCCATCTTCCAGATGAACTCATTATACTAAATGCCTCTCAGCAACAGGCTGAAAGCATTTTACTATATGCATGCACTGCCCTTTTAAGAGCAGGGGAGCGTGCACGGACTGCAGTGCACACGCTGGTAACTGCAGTGCACACTACAGCAGAGGACAGCGAACACACCGGGAACCATGCCACGTGGCCAGGGCATTGAGTATACTGGTGTCCCTCCATGGTGGGGGAACAGGGCACCATGCAGGGGCACCGGCCATTGCGCTATAAACGATACCTTATTATTTAATCGCTCCTAGTTTCACTAAATGTATTTACTGCACAGACTTCAAGATACAGTCTTCTTACTGGACTACGGAAGATCGGTTAAGCTGCCTGTCAGACGACCCACACACCTCAGGGTAACGTATAGCGAGGACAGAACACCTATAGTTTGTGTGGAGCTAGAGAGCAGCCACCCTGCTCTGTCCAGACTAGACTATGTCCAGCAAAAGATCCCCCTAGGTACAGATCAGGGTTGACTTTAAGGAGGACATGTCACCAGTTCAAAAGTGTTCTGTTTTTCCTCTTATATAATTCTTGCTGCTTCCCTGATTAAACTTTTTAATATTAAATCCACCATATGGTTCCAGAGGTATGAGCCTTATTATTTAGTGCTAATTTTATTGGTCTTTACCAAAGGGGCCTTGCTTACAGGGTAATAATGCAGAGGAGCCTAATGACATGACCCCAGAGAATCCTGCGAGCAACATCCCCTTGGTAAAGACCATAAAAACTGTACAGCAGAAGGTAAAAAAATAACATAAAAAACAAAAACCGGAATACTCAGTAAAACAAGTATTGGACTAGGAACGGAAGCTTCATTCCAGCCAGTACACTGAAAGCTCAGTCCATGCTGAAAAATCAACCCTATAGTTTTATAGGGATTTACACTGGTATCTATTTTGTGGTCCCTTTGTTACTATCACTGAGCAGCCTCTCTGCGGCCATGTGGAACTTTGGTTGCACCAGTAACCTGCTTCTTCTTTGCCTATACCCTATCTACCCCCATCTTTCTTTGCCATTCTCATTTTACTTCTGACATTTTCCTCCCTCCAATTACTTCTGACCTTTCCCTCCCTCCAATTTTCTGCAGCTCTTATCTTTTTTTCTAAATAATTAGTTGCTATTTACCTTGCTCAAACCTCCTTTTTAAAAGCCTTCCCCTGGCACTGTGCAGGTCCACCTTTTACTTCTCTGTACTGCTGCAGAGAGTAGGCACAGGCATCATGGTGCCTTGGGAACAAGCTCTGAAAGTTATAACACTACCTTCTACAATACACAATCTCCAGAGAACACGTTCTGTCTCCCTAGCAATCTCTTTTTCTTTCCATCTCTCAACATTATTTTATTTATTATATATTTGGGTCTCCATGCATATAACTTGTTTTGTATATTACAATACCTCCTAACTGAAAAAGAATCTGAATTGTCATCAGCGTGTAATCATTTGATAACAATAAAGCAGAACGAAATTTGTTATCTGCAGCAAATTCACTGATACAAAAGGTATCAAAATAACCAAAACAGTCCAGATCCACGTCTTTCAAAAGATTAGTTTGCTCAGCAGAATAGTGAATAAGAAATATATATTAGTGTTATTTAAAATTACATTAAAAAGATTATATGTGTAAATTCAGTGAATAATCCCAGAACAATTGCCTTGGGAGTTTGTTCAAACAACATGTAAAAAATGGTTTCATATGTAAAACAGAAATGGTGACCGAACATCTACTGTATGTATATGTAAAATTCGCTATAGCTACATGTGCAGAGAATAATATCATAAAGTAAAGTCCATGTGAGATAGTGATATATAAGTGGCGCCCCTGAGGGTTCAGTCACCACAGAGGTACTGCACCTCACCCAGAGGTGTGGTGTCTCCTCTCAGGTAAGGAGAGAGTGCTGCAGGTTCAGACACTGCAGGAAAAGGGAAGGTACGGACATAGAGAGAAACAAGTAACGGGCTAGGACACTGTTCAGACAGGAACTGAACCGGGAACAAGATACAGGAACGAGCCTGGGAACTCAGCCCCCGGGGTGGCGGAAACAAACTAGAAGTCAGAGATACAGGTAGCGGCCCTGGGTACTCAGCCCCCAGGGTGGCGGAAAGAGACTAGAAGTCACAAGTACAGGAAAAGGCCCTGGGTACTCAGCCCCCAGGGTGGCGGACAGACTAGAGTCAGGACAGGACCTGGCACCTCAGTTGCAAAAGACAAACTGAGTGAAAGTGTTGCTCAGGCACCTCCTACTGGGTGGAGGGGGTTTAAGTATCCAGTGACTCACAGCAATAGGACTGTGCACACAGTAGCTATAAGAAACAAGCAGAAAGCCGCGCCGACACCCTAAGCAATCAGACAAGAGTCATGGACCCAGCAGGTACTTGAGCAAAGAGTGCAGCATGGACTGACAGGTAAGATTGCGGTCTTGCATAATGGGAGGTGGTACACCATGCAAGCACGCCGCCAGGGATGTTACAGTGACACTGGTCAAAATTGAAAAAATTGGCCTGGTCAGAATGGTGAAAACAGGCTTCTGGGTGAAGGAGTTAATACAAAAATAAATGTAAGTACTTTTATGCCCAAAAATTACAAAAATATTCTAGGAGTGATATCTTTATTAGGTAATCAGAAAAAAATATACACAGGTGCTTCTCACAAAATTAGAATATCATTAAAAAGTTAATTTATTTCAGTTCTTCAATACAAAAAGTAAAACTCAAATATTATATAGAGTCATTACAAACAGAGTGATCTATTTCAAGTGTTTACTTCTGTTAATGTTGATTGGAGCTAGTGAGGCTCAAATTCATGAGTTGTGGCATAGCTTACCTGAAATCTTACTCTAGACCCCATGGAGGCACACGCCACTTTGTGCCTTGCTTGATTCATTAAGAGGCTTGTGCTCTATGACGCCAGAAAGCATCAGAGTGGTCTCTGTTATCACACCATTCCCATGTGTATTTTTAACTCTATGCATCTTTAATAAAGTCTGATGTGCCTATGCCTGGACGCTGGGGCCTTCGTGATTCCTAGTCCGGTTATTGCTGGTAGTTTCAGGATGACCAGGGGTCTGGAAGCCTCCTGATAAGCCGGTAGTCCCTACTGGGTATAGAGGACCCTGTAGGCGAGGACCCGGTGTCCGGTTTGTGTCTTGGGGTGAGCCTATGATGCTCCTCTGCCCCCTCAACTCCTGTCTCCTCTCCTTACTGCCTCCGGCCACCCTCGAGGCCCTCAATCCAGCAGCAGACGTGCTGCGTCTTCACTGCTCTCAGTGGCAGCACACTCTCTGAACTCTCTGACTGAACTGCCTGGCTCCACCCTCCATATATATATATCCCTAACAGACTCCCTCTGGTGGTATGAGGTGGAAGGGTGGAGGTGTCTGTTGTAGTGAGGGCCTCTTGTGGAGAAGTCCATCCATGCACCCTTTTGGGTCCTGTGGTACCTGTGAACAGCAGGATGCCACACCCCCTTATGGGAAGCATGGGATCCTATCGTCTCTGACCTGCAGGCCTTCCTGGTGGCCTTTCTAATGGTCTTCGATGACCCTAATCCTGAAGCTTCTGCTAAAGCTTCCCTTCCCAATATCCTGGAGCAGCCCAGATGGGTGATGTGTGTAGGTAGCCTACCAGTTCTCCAGCCTGAAGAGACTGCTGCCTACACAGAATCCACACAGGATGACAATGCTCCACAGAATACTTCTCTTCCCAACCTCAAGAGGCAGTCCAGACGTGCAAGGCGTAGAGATAAACCGTCACGCCGGGTTCTGTGCTCCCAAAGACCTCCTGTTCCCCAGCCTGTGGAGGCTGCTATCCGCACAGAGTCCATGAAGGATGACTATGTTCGTCAGGCAAAGCAGAGGCCAGAACTCGGTCACAAAGTCGGATTGCGGTCCCGCTGCGGTTGTTTGGGACCCCCTGACGGTCTTTGTCCAGCGAAGGTTGGAGAATCCCAAGATATTAGGCCTGTGGGAGAGGCTGCCCTTGGCGTTAGTGTTTCCTCTCCACAGATGACCATGACTGTCTCCGTGGCAAGTGAAGGCCTCGGATTAACCGGACGTTTCGGGCTTAAAGCCTTGAAGAGTCAGTGTCCGATTCCCGTCCGACAACTCCAGAAGCCGGTTTGGGCATTGTCAGCGGAAGGAAGAGCCCTATTCAGAAACTGTCAAAATATGTCTGTACAAATTAAGCTCCAGATTGGAGCATTGCACATGAAGAAGTTCACATTTCAGGTGCTGTCTGGTTTACCCACAGGTCGTCCAGAGCCGAGAGGTCTAGTGCCCGCTCAGGTCTGGAGATCCTGCATGGTGCTTCCTGGGGGACTGCTGAGGTGCAAGGGGTGTCCAGTCCCCATATCTTCAGGACAGTCAGCAGTTTCTTCTTCTTCTTCACCAGATCTGCTAGTCGCTGACTCGCTGTGCGCTGAAGTCTCCGAAGGAAGGGAAGCGGAGGCATTGTCCCCATACAGTCTCGACGATTGTACCAATGATCTGGATTTAGGCACCGCCCCGCCTTGCAGACATGTCATCTCAGAAATCAGACTGAAGTTGGTCCCTAAGCAAGGATCCTCCATCTTTAACAAATCTGGCAATAAGTCCATCAAGGCGGTGGCTACCTCCAAATCTCTGCACCCCTCCAACCAGGCGGAGGACCTCTAGTTGTCTCCTGAATCCTCCGGGGTGCTATCTGATAACAAATGGAGAGAGACTTCTCTGCACCCTGTACCTGGTACTTCACCCACTTCATCCAGTAAGCTTGGCAAAGTGTACATCAAGGCGGTGGTTACCACCGAGTCTCTGCACCCCTCCAACCAGGCGGAGGACTTCCAGTTGTCTCCTGAATCCTCCGGGGTGCTACCTGATAATAAGTGGAGAGAGACTTTCCTGTGTCCTGTTCCTGGTACCTCGCCCACTTCATCTGTTGCTGAGGATGGCCCGATGGAAGGAAGCATCCTAGTTACCAAGACCAGCTTTGTTCCCTCTAGTGGACAGAACAGGAAATATTCTTGAGGAGAAGCATCGGCCTCCAAATTCTCTGCAGAAAATCCTTGCTGGCTGGAGGAAGAGGGGGCGTAAAGGGGGGGTACTGTAACATCCCTGGCGGCGTGCTTGCATGGTGTACCACCTCCCACCATGCAAGACCGCAATCTTACCTGTCAGTCCATGCTGCACTCTTTGCTCCAGTACCTGCTGGGTCCATGTCTCTTGTCTGATTGCTTAGGGCGTCGGTGCGGCTTTCTGCTTGTTTCTTATAGCTACTGTGTGCACAGTCCTAATGCGTCCCCAGCCTATTGCTGAGTCACTGGATACTTAAACCCCCTCCACCCAGTAGGAGGTGCCTGAGCAACACTTTCACTCAGTTTGTCTTTTGCAACTGAGTTGCCAGGTCCTGTCCTGTATCTAGTCTGTCCGCCACCCTGGGGGCTGAGTACCCAGGGCCTTTTCCTGTACTTGTGACTTCTAGTCTGTTTCCACCACCCTGGGGGCCGAGTACCCAGGGCCGCTACCTGTATCTCTGACTTATAGTTTGTTTCTGACACCCTGGGGGCTGAGTTCCCAGGCTCATTCCTGTATCTTGTTCCCGGTTCAGTTCCTGTCTGAACAGTGTCCTAGCCTGTTTCTTGTTTGTTTCCATGTTTGTACCTTCCCTTTTCCTGCAGTGTCTGAACCTGCACCTAACTCCAACTCGTTGTCTCTGTACTTCTGTTTGTGAGTTTTGTGTCCACTCGCTACTTCATTGTAAGTACCTTGTGTGTATCTGGTTCTGCTTGTCCCCTTTCTCTGCCTCCGTATCTACCTCCTGTGTTCTAACCATCTTCCTGTATTTTCCAGTCTGTTCCATGTGAACAGAGCCCTGTCCTGTCTGCCTTCACCTTCTGTTCTGTTCTGCTCTGCTTGTTCACCGCTCCGGCGGTTCCGCTCTGCTCCGCTTGTTTACCGCACCTGCAGTTCTGTTCTGCTCTGCTTGTTCACCGCTCCGGCGGTTCCGCTCTGTTCCGCTTGTTTACCGCACCTGCGGTTCTGTTCTGCTCTGCTTGTTCACAGCTCCGGCGGTTCCGCTCTGCTTGTTCACCGCACCTGCGGTTTTGCTCCGCTCTGCTTGTTCGCCGCACCTGCTGTTTTGCTCCGCTCTGCTTGTTCGTCGCACCTGCGGTTTTGCTTCGCTCTGCTTGTTCGCTGCACCTGCGGTTTTGCTCCGCTCTGCTTGCTCGCCGCACCTGTGGTTTTGCTCCACTCTGCTTGTTCACCGCACCTGCGGTTTTGCTCCGCTCTGCTTGCTCACCGCACCAGCAGTTTTGCTCCGCTCTGCTTGCTCACCGCACCTGCGGTTTTGCTCCGCTCTGCATGTTCACCGCTCCTGCGGTTTTGCTCCGCTCTGCTTGTTCACCGCACCTGCGGTTTTGCTCCGCTCTGCTTGTTCGCCGCACCTGCGGTTTTGCTTCACTCTGCTTGTTCGCCGCACCTGCGGTTTTGCTCCGCTCTGCTTGCTCGCCGCACCTGCGGTTTTGCTCCTGCCTACATACCAGCCGTGCCTGCTAAGTACCCACCTGCCGTCATACCAGCCGTGCCTGCCAGTAACCACCTGTCTGCATACCAGCTAACCTGCCTGTTCCTGCATTCCCCGGTGTGGGTCAACAGCTGTGACCGGGGTCTGACCTGGAGTAGCACCTGGACCCTCTGCTTGGTTCCTCCCTGGTTCATGGAGTCGACTGATCCGCCGTGCGACCTTGGTCGGACCGGGTTGATACTTAGTTACGCCCCTCCAGGCACTCCTCGGTTCATGGTACAGTGGGATCACTAATCACGCTCACGCCAGTCAGTCCGGGCGCGAGCGTAACAGTCACTTTTTGAGGAAATAACTCTAGAACGCGTCAATGGATTCCATAGATTCTGAAATTGTTGTCTCAGGACATATTGTACTTCATGTCAGTGGTAAGATTTGTTCGATACGACTTGCATTTATTTGTGAAAATAACAGAAATTTGGCTTAAATTTTTAAAATTTATTTTCAAACTTTTCATTTTTATGCCCTTAAACCAGAGAATTATGTCACAAAAAATAGTTAATAAATAGTGATGATCAAGCACTAAAATGCTCGGGTACTTGTTGCTCGGGTCGAGCAAATTGAAATGCTCGAATGCTCTGTCCGAGTACCGAGCCCAATGTAAGTCTATGGGAAACTCGAGCATTTTTCCTGTGGCTCCCCCCGGCGTTCTGCAGAGAGCCTAAAAATTTCCCAAATTGATGGAAACAGTGCTCAAATGACATGGGAACAGCATGGGGAAGACCCCTGGAAGCATTTCTGACTCCCAGGTCGCTGCTGTCAACAACGTTGTCAGAGTATTACGCCACTTTTACGGACTCACAATAAAACATACAAAAACTAAACTAAAATGGATTTTCCTAGGAAATATGTTAAGGAACATCCTGTCCAGGATAATGACTTGTATATAAGGCAAAATAAATAGCCAAATACAAAATTGCTCCTCCACCCCTTGGGCTATGTTCACACGTTGCGTTTTTGATGCGTTTTTGCACTTTTGCATTGCTTTCAAGCAAGACAAATGCATTCCCCGGGAAATGTCATTTTAACATTTTACAACCTTATCTGGCCATGTGGTGTGTGAAACATCATCAGACACCTCCTGTTTCATTTATTTATTGTGAAAGTCACAAACACTATTTTTACAGCCTTACTACTCTTAAAGGGCTAGCAGTCGGCTATGCTTTGTTGTTCCCATTATTAAAGATTGGGTCTCATTTACTGCTATTGCGTATCCAGTAACTGCAAGGGCTGCCAAAAATTTGGACACACCCCAATACCCCTTTGTAGAGACATAAAGGAGGGTCTCAGTAAAAAAAAATATTCCCATTATAAAGGAGTGGGTCTCCTATAGTGGTAATGCCCATGCTGTGACTGCAAGGGCTGCCAAAATTTGGGAAAACCCCACTAACAATTTAAAGACAGATAGAGCTGGGCCACAGTAACGACATTTTCCCATTAGAAAGGAGAGGGTCTGCTATCCAGTTATGGGGTATGCAATGAGTCCAACGGCTGCCAAAATTTATTAAAAACCCCACTAACAATTTAAAGACACATAGAGCTGGGCCACAGTAACGACATGTTCCCATTAGAAAGGAGAGGGTCTGCTATCCAGTTATAGGGTATGCAGTGAGTCCAATGGCTGCCAAAATTTAGGAAAAACCCAACTCCCACTAACAATTTAAAGATACATAGAGCTGGGCCACAGTAACAACATGTTCCCATTAGAAAGGAGAGGGTCTGCTATACAGTTATAGGGTACGCAGTGAGCCAACGGCTGCCAAAATTGAGGAAAAACCCCACTAACAATTTAAAGACACATAGCGCTGGGCCACAGTAACGACATGTTCCCATTAGAAAGGAGAGGGTCTGCTATCCAGTTATAGGGAATGCACTGAGTCCAATGGCTGCCAAAATGTAGGAAAAACCTCACTAACAGTTTAAACACACATACACCTGGGCCATAGTAATGACATGTTCCCATTAGAAAGGAGAGGGTCTGCTATCTAGTTATAGGGTATGCAATGAGTCCAACTGCTGCCAAAATTTATTAAAAACCCCACTAACAATTTAAAGACACATAGAGCTGGACCACAGTAACGAGTACGATATGTTCCCATTAGAAAAGAGAGGGTCTGCTATCCAGTTATAGGGTATGCAGTGAGTCCAACGGCTGCCAAAATTTAGGAAAAACCCCACTCCCACTAACAATTTAAAGACACATAGAGCTGGGCCCCAGTAACTTCATATTCCCATTAGAAAGGAGAGGGTCTGCTATACAGTTATAGGGTATGCAGTGAGTCCAACGGCTGCCAAAATTTCAGAAAAACCCCACTAACAATTTAAAGACACATAGAGCTGGGCCACAGTAACGACATGTTCCCATTAGAAAGGAGAGGGTCTACTATTCAGTTATAGGGTATGCAGTGAGTCCAACGGCTGCCAAAATTTAGGAAAAACACCACTAACAATTTAAAGACACATAGAGCTGGACCACAGTAACGACATGGTCCCATTAGAAAGGAGAGGGTCTGCTATCTAGTTATAGGGTATGCAATGAGTCCAACTGCTGCCAAAATTTATTAAAAACCCCACTAACAATTTAAAGACACATAGAGCTGGACCACAGTAACGAGTACGATATGTTCCCATTAGAAAAGAGAGGGTCTGCTATCCAGTTATAGGGTATGCAGTGAGTCCAACGGCTGCCAAAATTTAGGAAAAACCCCACTCCCACTAACAATTTAAAGACACATAGAGCTGGGCCCCAGTAACTTCATATTCCCATTAGAAAGGAGAGGGTCTGCTATACAGTTATAGGGTATGCAGTGAGTCCAACGGCTGCCAAAATTTCAGAAAAACCCCACTAACAATTTAAAGACACATAGAGCTGGGCCACAGTAACAATATGTTCCCATTAGAAAGGAGAGGGTCTACTATTCAGTTATAGGGTATGCAGTGAGTCCAACGGCTGCCAAAATTTAGGAAAAACACCACTAACAATTTAAAGACACATAGAGCTGGACCACAGTAACGACATGGTCCCATTAGAAAGGAGAAGGCCTGCTATACAGTTATAGGGTATGCAGTGAGTCCAACGGCTGCCTAAATTAAGGAAAAAACCCACTAACAATTTAAATACACATAGAGCTGGGCCACAGTAATGAGTACGACATGTTCCCATTAGAAAGGAGAGGGTCTGCTATCCAGTTATAGGGTATTCAGTGAGTCCAACGGCTGCCAAAATTTAGGAAAAACCCCACTTACAATTTAAAGACAAATTTGGAGGAACTCCAATATCCCTTGCAAGAGATGTAGATATGTTGATATGGTACATATAGTGGTGATATATAGGAGGATGTGGAGGATGAGGGTAAGGAGAAGGAGGAGGACATGAGCAAATAGACAAAATCAGAGAGCGTATACCCATGTCTGGGTGTGAAGACAGAGGTGCATGGGAATAGAGTTAGACCTCCCAAAAAAACAACTGTATTTGAGTTTATGTTATGCTGCTATCATTCGGTGGTGTTGAGAAGTCTGGCCCATTCCAGCCTTTGTTCATTTTTATAAGAGTCAGCCTGTCAGCATTTTCAGTTGACAGGCGGATGAGCCTATCTGTTATAATTCCACCAGCGGCACTAAAAACCCGCCCTGACAAAACGCTAGCGGCAGGACAGGCCAGGACCTCCACGGTATAAAGAGCCAGTTCATGCCACGTGTCCAGCTTGGATACCCAATAATTATAAGGCACAGAGGAATCACAGAGGGCGTTGGTACGGTCGGCAAGATATGCCCTAACCATCTTCCGAAACTTTTCCTCCTTGTGAGAGTACCTCGCATCTCAGGGCCTGTGTGATGGGAGGGTCTGAGAAAACTGTCCCAGAACTTTGACAGTGTTCCCCTGCCTCTGCTGGATTGCATTTGTGTCTCTCTCGCCTGTACTCCTTGGTTGTCCAATGAACTGTGACCTCTGCTGCCAGCGTTTTCAGATGGGAATTTTTTCAATAATAACTAGGGCCTTCTCTTACTGCCCCATTTTATTAGGCTTGTACTGCGCGGTAATAAGAGACAGAAAGTTCTCCTTGTAGCGTGGGTCTAGAAGTGTCACCAACCAGTAATGACTGTCACCCAAAATTTGAACAACACGAGGGTCACGGGAAAGGCAGCGTTACATAAACTCTGCCATGTGTGCCAGACTGCAAAGAGGCAAGACTTCCGTGTCCTTACCAAGAGGATGATTGACCATGCTCTCCTCCTCATCCTCCTCTTCTTCCTCCTCCTCCCTGTCCTCAGGCCATCCACGCTGAACAGACAGTATGACAGTTGTGCAGGTAGTTTCTCCGCAGGAAACTAGCTCCTGTTCTTCCTCCTCCTCTTCCTCATTGTCACCCAATCCACATTGGGATGAGATGAGGTTGGGCTGTGTGTAATCACCCTGTATGGTTCCTTGCTAGTTTTGGAGGATGGTACATATGTCTGACATCCATGTCCACTCCGGAGGTCTTATGTGTGGAGTCTGACCTGAATACCGACGGCCTTGTTGATGCAATGTAGAGTTCCAACACGTGGGGACATCGCAAATCAGTCGCTGAGCTGGAAGATGCAAATGCTGCTGAAGCACAGCAAGGGCGGCGGAAGCTGTAGCTGACTTTCTAAAATGGGAACACAGGCGGTGTACTTTGACAAGCAGATCCGTCAGATCCGGGTAGGTTTTGAGAAACTGCTGAACCACAAGGTTAAGCACATGGGCCAGGCATGGTACGTGTGTGAGCTCGCCTCACCTCAGAGCCGCTACCAGGTTCTGGCCATTGTCACACAAGACCATGCCTGACTGTTGGGTCAGCGGTGTCAGCCACAGATCTGCCTGCTTTTTCAGAGCTGTCCACAACTCTTCAGCATTGTGCGGTTTGTCCCCTAAGCATACTAGCTTCAACACAGCCTTTTGCCGCTTGGCCGAGGCAGTGCTGCAGTGCTTCCAGCTTGCAACTGATGTGGTCATTTCGGAGATGGAGGCTGAAGAGGAGGATAAGGAGAAGGTGCAGGAGCTGTAGAATGTGGGGGCAACTCTGATTGACCCAGGGCCCGCAATCCACAGAGTCGGGAGGATGTGTTCCGCCCCAAGGTCCGACTGGGTCCCGGCTTCCACTATGTTAACCCAGTGTGCTATCAGCAAGATGTACCGTCCCTGCCCACAAGCACTTGTCCACATGTCCGTGGTTAGGTGGACTTTCCCAGTAACTGCATTGCTGAGGGCACGGCTAATGTTGTGGGACGCGTGCTCTTGTAATGCGGGGACGGCACACCGGGAGAAATAGTGGCGGCTGGGGACTGAGGACCGAGGGATGGCCGCCGCCATTTGGTTTCGGAAAGCTTCCGTCTCCATGAGCCTAAAAGGCAACATTTCGAGCGCAAACATTCGCGAAATGTGTGAATTTAGTAGTGTGGCCTGTGAGGTGTTGGCTGTGTATTTGCACTTGCTTTCCAAGAACTGGGGTAGGGACAACTGAACGCTGCACTGGGACAGTGTGCAACGACAGGTGCAGGGCAGGATGCATCTTGGCATGCGCCATGGACAGGGGATTGGCATGCAGGCACAACAGCGGAAGAAGCAGTGGTGTCACCCGCAGATACTGTTTCTGGACCCTGGGGTTCGGCCCACTTAGTCGGGTGCTTTGCCGCAATGTGCCTGATCATGCTGGTGGTGGTCAGGCTGCTAGTTTTGCTACCTCTGCTGATGCTGGCCTGGCAGGTGGTGCAAATGGCCTTTTTGTACTGGCAACTTCTGTCGTGTTGGCGTAACGAGGAACGCTTTCCCGCCTTGTGTCTGCGCCCACAACACTGCTTCTTCCTGCCTGTTGTGATGCTATGCCTTCCTACCCCTGTGTGCCGCTGTCCACCTCTTGCGACAGTAATTGCACTTTACCACCGTTGCCTTCGTGTGACCGTGGCTGCTCCAATATTTGGGCATCGATACACACGTTCTCCTCTTGACTCACTTGAAGCTGGCCAGGCAAGAGGCCCGAATCTATAAATAGAAAGGTGAACAGCTCTTCTGAGTGTCCAAGTGTGGAATCAGTTGTCTCTGGGCACTCGGAATGGTGGGAGGAAGGAGGATCAGGTTGAGGAATATGCGGTCCAGACTCATGGCTACTGAGACTTGACCATGTGGAGGATAGGGTGGAAGAGGTGGCGGCCAAGTGACTGAAAGCATTATCTGCTATACAACCAATAACCTTTTCACACTGCTCTGTGTTCAATAGTGGTGTTCTAGTAATTGGGACAGGAAGGTTGAGCGACAAGATGTGGGTGTTTGTTGTGGCACAATTTCACCTTGCCCACGGCCACGTCCTCGGCCTCTGCATGCACCATCACCATCACGTCTACTTCCCCATCCCTTGCCATGCACCTTGCCCATTTTAAATGAAGGACAATATTTTCCACTTTCACGAGAAATGGCTGATTTTGGAACGCAGTTATATGTGATATGTCTGACAGAGAACCACGATTTTAAATAGCAGGCCTGTAATTTACTAATATTATTCTACATGGGGAAGTAGTGTGAATAGCTTCACCGACACACTGCAATAGATTGAAAATGGAAGAAATGTATAATTTTATAAGTCTTTTCGGTGACATGTCTGACAGAGAATCACTGTTTTAAATTGTAGGCCTGTAATTTACAAATATTATTCTACACGGAGACCTAGTGGGAATAGCTTCAACGACACACTGCAACGGAATGAAAATGGAAGAAATGTATGATTTTAGAAGTCTTTTCAGTGATATGTCTGATAGAGAGCCACGGCTTTAAATTGTAGACCTGTAATTTACTAATATTATTCTACACGGAAACCTAGTGTGAATAGCTTCACCGACACACTGCAACGGAATGAAAAATGGAAGAAATGTATGATTTTTGAAGCCTTTTTGGTGATATGTCTGACAGAGAACCATGACTTTAAATTGTAGGCCTGTAATTTACAAATATTATTCTACACGGAGACCTAGTGTGAATAGCTTCACTGACACACTGCAATGGAATGAAAATGGAAGAAATGTATGATTTTAGAAGTCTTTTTGGTGATATGTCTGATAGAGAACCATGGCTTTAAATTGTAGGCCTGTAATTTACTAATATTATTCTACACGGAAACCTAGTGTGAATAGCTTCACCGACACACTGCAACGGAATGAAAATGGAAGAAATGTATGATTTTTGAATAGTCTTTTAGGTGATATGTCTGACATAGAACCATGGTTTTAAATTGTAGGCCTGTAATTTACTAATATTATTCTACACGGAGACCTAGTGTGAATAGCTTCACTGACACACTGAAACAGAATGGAAAAGGAGGCCAATATTTTCCAGGTTCAGTTCAAATTTCTGGATTTTTATTGCTGTAACATGGAACAGATCTGGCTTTATTCTGCAGTGAGCAGAAAAATGGTGTACTCTGGATTGCTTTTTAAGCAAATAACCAGGATTAAGATAAAAAAAAAATTCCCTGGTATCTGGGGCTATGTCTAGAAATATCTGTAATTATTACAGCAGCAGCAGACAGGACGTTCAATGGACCCTCTTGTGCTGTATTATACACTGCAGTTTGTCACATACACTGCCTGCCTGCCTAGCACTGATTATATGCAGCTGGATTAGTCCTCAGAAGTAGAGATGAGCGTTGTTCTACTCGAACTGTTCGCCAATCTCAAATTCGAGCTGTTTTGGGCGGTGTTCGAGCCGTTCGGCGAACACGAACAATTTGAGAAAAATTCGGCTGTTCGAGGTTATGTTCGATAACTGTTCGTGCACCAAAATCATAACTGGATTTTTTCTCAGTAATGATGAAAATTAATGTTAATACGCAGTTTGAGTGTACAGCGGGGTGGGGGGAGGGGCAGGGGATGGATCTCTGCAGGAACAATGAAGATCTCCATTTTTTTTTTCTCTTTCCCGCATTTACAGTGGGGAGGTGCAATCTGTCAGCCTATCAGCAGCGCACACACGGAGCGAAGTGCTTTTTTTCACACAAGCAAGGGCATGTGTCATTGGCAGTGTATGTCACATGTCCTTGCCCTATAAGACCAAGCCATTTTCTCCGTCGCCACCATTTTCTCACTGCTGCAGCTGCGTGTTAGACGGCACCGCTGTTGCTGTGTGCGCTATACCTTGTTAATTTCAAGCCAATTTTCGCACAAATCTACAGATAGCTTGGGAGTAGGGAATAGTTGTGATTGCAGTCCTTTTAAGGACTAGGTTACAGCATTTCCTACGACTTTTATCAGGCAGGTCTGTGCTCTTAAATAGATAGATTGTGGGAGTAAAGACTAATTGTAATTGGAGTCCTTTTCAGGACTAGGTTACATCAGTTCCTATCCGTTTTTGCCAGGCAGGTCTGTGCCAGTGCTGTGCAAGTTTTTTTCACAGCATTTGGCTGAATCTAGCAAAGCTAATCCTTTTTGGCCTATTGCAGAGTGTGTTAGTCAGTGGAGTAGCCTATCTGTGTTGCAAGATATACCACCTGTGTATAGAATACCAATTTTTTTACTGCACCTAGTGAAGTAAAATCTTTTGGGCATAGCATCATTCTATTAGTCCATCTATACTGACCTCCATCAGGTTGCAAATTGAATATAATTTTTTTCTGCATCTAGCTCTGAAAAAATATTGGGCTTCTAGCTGTGTGTGGGACTTGTTGTATTAGTCCATCTATACTGACCTCCATCAGGTTGCAAACTGAATATATTTTTTTCTGCATCTACCTCTGAAAAAATATTGGGCTTCTAGCTGTGTGTGGGACTTGTTCTATTAATCCATCTATACAGACCTCCATCAGGTTGCAAACTGAATATATTTTTTTCTGCATCTACCTCTGAAAAAATATTGGGCTTCTAGCTGTGTGTGGGACTTGTTGTATTAGTCCATCTATACTGACCTCCATCAGGTTGCAAACTGAATATATTTTTTTCTGCATCTACCTCTGAAAAAATATTGGGCTTCTAGCTGTGTGTGGGACTTGTTCTATTAATCCATCTATACAGACCTCCATCAGGTTGCAAACTGAATATATTTTTTTCTGCATCTACCTCTGAAAAAATATGTGGCCTTCTAGCAGTGTGTGGAGCTTTCTCTATTAGTCCATCTATACTGACCTCCATCAGGTTGCAAACTGAATATATTTTTTTTCTGCATCTACCTCTGAAAAAATATTTGGCCTTCTAGCAGTGTGTGGGACTTGTTCTATTAGTCCATCTATACTGACCTCCATCAGGTTGCAAATTGAATATAATTTTTATCTGCATCTAGCTCTGAAAAAATATTTGGCCTTCTAGCAGTGTGTGGGACTTTCTCTATTAGTCCATCTATACTGATCTCCATCAGGTTGCAAATTAAAAATAATTTTTATCTGCATCTACCTCTGAAAAAATATTTGGGCTTCTAGCTGTGTGTGGGACTTGTTCTATTACTCCATCTATACTGACCTCCATCAGGTTGCAAACTGAATATATTTTTTTCTGCATCTACCTCTGAAAAAATATTGGGCTTCTAGCTGTGTGTGGGACTTGTTGTATTAGTCCATCTATACTGACCTCCATCAGGTTGCAAATTAAAAATAATTTTTATCTGCTTCTACAGTACCTCTGAAAAAATATTTGGGCTTCTAGCTGTGTGTGGGACTTGTTCTATTAGTCCATCTATACTGACCTCCATCAGGTTGCAAATTGAATATCATTTTTATCTGCATCTACCTCTGAAAAAATATTTGGCCTTCTAGCTGTGTGTGGGACTTGTTCTATTAGTCCACCTATACTGACCTCCATCAGGTTGCAAATTCAAAATAATTTTTTGTCTGCATCTAGCTCTGAAAAAATATTTGGCCTTCTAGCAGTGTGTGGGACTTTCTCTATTAGTCCATCTATACTGACCTCCATCAGGTTGCAAACTGAATATATTTTTTTTCTGCATCTACCTCTGAAAAAATATTGGGCTTGTAGCTGTGTGTGGGACTTGTTCTATTAATCCATCTATACAAACCTCCATCAGGTTGCAAACTGAATAAAAAGAATTTCTGCATCTACCTCTGAAAAAATATTTGGGCTTCTAGCTGTGTGTGGGACTTGTTCTATTAGTCCATCTATACTGACCTCCATCAGGTTGCAAATTGAATATAATTTTTTTCTGCATCTAACCCAGCCAATAGTTTTGGCCTAATACCACAGTTTGGCCACTCAGCTCTGCTCGGTTCCCATCCATTGTTTTTTTGTGCAAACAACTCCAGAGTTGTGAATTAGTTAACCACCAAAATGAGTGGAAAAAGGCCTGCTGCTGGTGGAAAGGGGAATAGGCGTGTTGGGAAGGGGAAAAAAGGTTGTGTCCGTGGGGTAGGTGTTAAAGCAACAGTAACATCTGCAGAAGAAAGACCATCTTCCAGCCAAACTAAAATGTCTACTTCTTTTAGCGGACAATGTGATAAGATCCCTTTCTTACGGCCACGCCAATCGCTACAAATTCCAGATGAGGCACAAAAACAGCAGGTGCTTCAACGGATATCAAGTGCTCCTTTAAGTGGGCTCTCCTCCACATCAATTTCAACATCACAAATACTCCAGTCCTCAAAGGTGTCACCCCAATCGCACTTGCTTCCTCACAGCTCCCAAATCTCCAGCTGCCCGTCTGAGTATGAGGTAGAACAGATGGTTGAGTCTGCAGAGCTGTTTACTCATACTATAGCCTGGGAATCAGAGGTCGACTCCAGCGCTTCTGTGAATCCAGACGAGGAAATGATCTGCACTGATGCCCAGAATCTTTATGAGTCGGATCCAGGACCAGACGCAGAAGGTTCTGACCATAATGTAGACCCTCATTCCCAAACTGTAACTCCTGTTGGTGGAGACAATGAGGAAGACGATGATGAGACTCAAATACCTGATTGGAGCGACAACTTTAGTTTTTTGTCAGGGCAGGAACAGGTTGGCTCTGAGGACGACGGGTGTGATAACGCACAGGGTGATGATGATGAGGTTGGAGATCCCACTTACTGTCAACCCACAGTCAGCCAAGAGATGAGGTCAGCAGAGGAGGTGGAGGAAGATGCTAGAGACGACGAGGTCAGGTTGCGCCTTCCTGGACAGAGACGTAGTACTGGAAGCACGTCAACAACTGCATCCTCAAACACAACTCTGCCTCTCACCACAAGTCGTGGTGGCTCTTCAGGTCGCATGGGTGCTAAGCCTTGCATAGCCTGGGCATTTTTTCAGATCGATAAAGATGACCCAACTCGTGTTATCTGTAACATTTGTCAGCAAAAGCTAAGTAGAGGCCAAAAAATACATAGTTTGAGTACTTCATGCATGAACCGGCACATGGACATGAAGCATAAGTTGCAGTGGGAAGCTCAGTGTGCTACAATGCGGCCTAGCCGGCCGGGCCAACCACCGTCTGCCATATCTTGTGCATCCGCGGCCTCTTCATCCTCTGTGACTGGGGGGACAGCAGTCACACCTGTTTTGGGGCGCAGACCTGCCACCTCTTTACCCGCAACAGCCAGCGTGATTGGCAGGTCATCATTTTCTTTGGAGGGGGTAACACCAGCTGATGTTGAGCGCTGTCCGACATCGATAGCACCACCTTTGGATCAAGGCAACCTAACATGTCCGCCTGCATCTTCCTCACAGACCGGCAGTTTGCCGGGGACACCCTTATCAACCCCGTCTAAGCACAATAGCCAGCCCTCAGTCCCTCAGATGTGGACAAGTAAAAGACCATTTCCTCCTAGCCATGAGAAAGCTAAGAGGTTGAATTTCACCATCTGCAAGCTCTTGGCTACAGAAATGCTGCCTTTCCGCCTGGTGGACACAGAGGATTTTCGAGACCTTATGTCCGTCGCAGTGCCCCAGTACCAGATGCCCAGTCGGCACTACTTCTCAAAGAAAGGTGTGCCTGCGCTCCACCAGCATGTCGCACACAACATCACCGCTTCTTTGAGAAACTCTGTGTGTGACAGGGTGCATTTCACCACAGACACTTGGACGAGTAGGCATGGACAGGGGCGTTACATGTCGCTGACTGGGCACTGGGTAACTATGGTGACAGCAGGACAAGGGGCTGCTGTCCAAGTCTTGCCGTCCCCACGAGTTGTGCGTCAATCCTCTTTATGTCAAAGTTCCTCCACTGCTTCTGCCTCCTCAACCTCCTCTCGGTCGTCCACCTGCACCCAAAGCCTGTCTGGTCATGCCACAAGCTTTCTAACTGTGCAGAAGGGATCCTGCACACCTCCTTACTATGCTGGCAGTAGGGCTCAACGTCATCAGGCGGTTTTAACATTGAAATGTCTGGGAAATGTGAGTCACACAGCTGAGGAGTTGTGGTCAGCTCTGGAGAACCAATTTCATGAATGGTTGTCTCCACTGGACCTGAAACCAGGGAAGGCCGTGTGCGACAATGCTGCAAACCTGGGTGCGGCCCTTCGCCGGGGCAATGTCACACACGTGCCTTGTATGGCTCACGTGTTGAACCTGGTTGTCCAGCAATTTTTAGCCCACTATCCCAGACTAGATGGCCTTCTGCAGAGGGCACGGTTGCTGTGTGCTCACTTCCGCCGTTCGCATCCCACAGCTCAGCGACTTACATCTCTACAGAAGTCGTTGGGCCTGCCACTTCACCGGCTAAAATGCGATGTGCCTACCCGGTGGAATTCAACTCTGCACATGTTGCAGCGACTGTGGCAGCACCGACAAGCCCTGGTGCAATACGTTCTGACGTATAGCCTGGGCCAACGAGATCCAGAGGTGGGGCAAATCACGCTGGAGGAGTGGTCTCAGATCAGGGACCTATGCACCCTTCTGCACAGTTTTGAAATGGCGACGAAGATGTTTAGTGCTGACGATGCCATTATCAGCATGACTATTCCGGTGATTTACATGCTGGAGCACATGTTAAACAGAATTCGGAGTCAGGTGGTGGCACAAGAGGAGGTGGAGGAAGTAGAGGAGGAGGAGTTGTATGCGGAAGGGCTAACATCTGCAAGGTCCAGACGGTCGGCAGCACCAAGGCGGCAGGCATGTGAGGGTGGGGGAGATGGTTTTACCAGGGCGCATGGTAGCAGCCAAACTAGTGAGGAAGGTGCAGGAGCCCAGGAAGAAGTGGAGGACGAACTGATGGAAGACTCATCAGATGAGGGAGACCTTGATCACATTTCTGTTGTGCGAGGTTGGGGGGAGAGGACAGAGGAAGGAAGCATGATTGTTACCTCGCCACCAACACAACAGGGACTTGGTGCTCCTGGATGCGCAACACACATGAGTGCCTTCTTGCTGCACTACCTGCAACATGACCCTCGAATTGGGAGAATTAGAAATAATCCTGACTACTGGGTTGCCACACTGTTAGATCCCCGGTACAAAAGTAAATTTGCAGAAATTATTCCTGCCATAGAAAGGGATGCACGCATGCAGGAGTATCAGCAGAGACTGTTGCAGAATCTTACATGTGCTTTTCCACAAAATACCAGTGGTGCACGTAGTGAATCTCACAGTTCCAACTTGCCAACCGTGGGACCGTCAAGTGTTCAGCACTCAAACCGTAACAGAACCACAGTATCTGCTGGTAACATCAATTTTGCGGAATCATTTCACCACTTTTTTAGCCCATCCTTTGCAAGGCCACAGGAGACAAGAAGTCTGACACATAGTCAACGCCTAGAGACGATGGTACAGGAGTATCTCCAAGTAAACATTGAAGCCATGACTGTGTCACTGGACCCTTGCTCTTTTTGGGCTTCCAATCTGGATAAATGGCCGGAGCTAGCCACTTACGCCTTGGAGATCTTGTCATGCCCCGCAGCCAGCGTTCTGTCTGAACGTGTGTTCAGTGCTGCTGGTGGTGTGCTGACAGATAAGCGCACGCGGCTCTCCACTGATAATGTAGACAGACTCACGTTCATAAAGATGAACAAATCATGGATCCGAAACGACTTTTCTACCCCTGTGTCATCCTGGGGAGAGTAAAAGCTTGATGATTGGTTAAAATCACCCTACCAACCGTTTTAAGCTTTCAAATTACTAATCATGTTTATCTGTATCTTGGCTGGAAAATAATTTGGGCTTTGTAGCAGTGTGCAGCACTGATTCTATTAGGCCATCTATAATAAGCTCCACCAGATTTAAAATTACTAATCATGTTTATCTGTATCTTAACTGGAAAATAATTTGGGCTTTGTAGCAGTGTGCAGCACTGATCCTATTAGGCCATCTATACTAAAGCTTCACCAGATTTAAAATTAATAATAATTTTTAGCTGCATCTAGCCCGGAAAATAATTTTGGGGCTCCGAGATGCGCAAGACACATAAGTGCCTTCTTGCTGCACTACCTGCAGCATGACCCTCATATTGTCAGAATTCGAAGTAATCATGACTACTGGGTTGCCACACTCTTAGATCCCCCAAACTTTTCGATCAACCTTTTCATTTTAATAAAAGACCAAAAAAATGGTCATTTTTGAAATTATAAGCATTAGCAGGTTGTTAGAAACTGAAATCAAACAGTTTTCAACTCAAAACTTTATTGTAGGTGATGTTACATTTTCACATAGGACCCCTTGTTCGAAAGGAGCTTCTGAACTCTCTCGTCCATTGAATTTGTCAGGTTTTGGATGGTTTCTGCTTCAATTGTTTTGCATGAGGACAGAATACCCTCCCAGAGCTGTTGCTTAGATGTGAACTGCCTCCCCCCATCATAGACACTCCTTTTAATGATGCTCCAAAGGTTCTGAATGGGGTAGAGGTCAGGGGAGCATGGGGGTCACACCATAAGTTTGTCCCCTTTTATGCCCATATCAGCGAGAGATGCAGATGTTTTATGTGCAGCATGAGATGGTGCATTATCATGCAAAAAAATGATCTTGCTGTGAAATACACGGTTCTTCTTCTTGAACCATGGCAGGAAGTGCTGTTTGAGAAAATCCACATACATTATGGAGTTCATCTTTAGCGCCTTCAGGGATCCTAAAGGGGCCGACAATCTCTCTCCCCATGATTCCAGCCCAAAACATTACTCCACCTCCTCCTTGTTGGCGCTGTAGCCGTGTTTGCGTGGGGTGTCCATCAACCAGCCATCCTCCACTCCATCCATCTGGACCATCGAGCGCTGCACGGCACTCATCCGTGAACAAAACAGTTTTGAAATCAGTCTTCATGTAATGTTTGGCCCACTGGAGCCGTATCTGCTTGTGTGAAGTGGATAGAGGAGGTCGACAGGATGGCGTATGCACAGCTGCAAACCTCTGAAGGACCCTGCATCTTGTTGTTCGGGGGACGTTGGAGGCACCAGCAGCTTCAAAAACTTGTCTGCTGCTATGACAAGGCTTTTTTGCCGCTGCTCTTTCAACCTGACGTAATTGCCTGTAGGAAAGAGTCCTCAATTTGCCCTTATCAGCACGCACACGTGTGTACTGTGAATCAGCTACATACTTCTTGATTGCCAAGACACTTCATCCTGATCATCGCACAATGTTGATTGTAGTCATGCCTTGACCTAAACACTCCACAATTTGTTGCTTCTCAGCAGCCGACACATCCTTTTTCTTTCCCATTTTGGCAGAAAATGTAGGCTGCTTAATAATGTGAGACAGCCTTCTTAAGTAGTCTTGCCTTTCATTGGACACACCTGTCAAACTAATTAGCACAGGTGTCTGCAATTGCTTACAGTGATATAAAGAGCCCTGACACACATCACCATCAATGAGTTTAACTGACAAACAAACAAATTCTTCCCTTATCACTCCTAAACACTTTTTGCATAATAATTTGGAACACAGTGTACATGTGCTTTTCCACAAAACACCAGTGGTTCACGTAGTGAATCTTACAGTTCTAACTTGCCAACCGTGGTCTGTATGGAGTTGTTCAATAAAGGGCCCAAAATTAAGATAACATAGATGGGAGAGGTCTCTATGAATAGGAATTCCTAAGTATTTGATACCCTGTGAGGGCCAGGCAAAGGGAAAGTTGGACTGGATGGAATCCTATATGGATTTGGGGAGGGAGACATCGAGGGCCTCAGACTTCGCTGCATTGATTTTAAAATTTGACCATGTAACAAAGTGATCTATTTCAGCCATAACAGCATGGATGGATATATGTGATTGAGTGATATATACTAGGACATCATCAGCAAATAGAGAGCACTTATACTCGGTGCCTCCCACCTCAATCCACCTAATATTGGGGTTATGGCGAATTGATGAGAGCAGGTGCTCCGTCACTAGGATGTATAAGAGAGGGGACAGAGAACATCCCTGCCTTGTCCCATTGGTGATTGTGAAAGGTGATGAAAATGTTCTGACGCGCCCCCTGGGCCTTGGGACACCCGGAGCCGGACCCTTTTTGGTGGATGCTGGTGGTTGTAGTCTCCGTGGCGGCGACCCGGTTCCGTGGCTCAGGGCGGTCAAACCAGTGGCGGAACTATTTATGTGGTTTTGATGTTTAAATGTCCGACTACGCCACCCGTGGATTGCGGTCAGAGTGAACCGCCGCTCCAGGGCAGACCGCTGAGGCTGTTGTTGTGGGTGCAGCAGAGCGTAGCATAACTCCCCACGGGAGGAGTATAGCCTCAGGGCAGTGTATGCGGAGGATGGGGGTGATGGTGCAGGGCAGCAGCAGTAACGACACGGAGTCAGTGATGCAGTCCAGGGCCTTTACTCACAGTTCTTATTATCCAGACCACGTCTGCAGGTAACGGCTGCCCACGTCGTACTGTGCTCACCAGGTGAGGGGCTCAGACAACTCCCAGATAACTTTGGAGCGCTTCACAGGACCCCCTTTGTGTGTCCTTTGTCTGGCCTTTCTTACCAACCCTTCTGTCCGGCTGCCTCGGGCCTCCTCTTGGTAAACTTGGCGCCAGTTTCCCTGACCCTATGTGGTGCCTTCCTAGCGGGTGTAGCGAGGGGCTGCGCCACATAAAATGTCACAGCCTCCTGTTTCTAGCTGAGGGTCGTTTCCTGCCTCCACTAGTTTCGGGGACCGGTCTCCCCCTTTGGCCTGACCCCTCTATGCAGGTGGATTCGGGCGTGCGGTGGCGACTCGCCCGTCCGCACCCCTGGGATCCCTTCGTTCCTCATTCCTGGAGCCTTCTCCGCTCCTCTTCCTTCCTTCTCCCTCTTCCAGGCCTGGGCCTCTGTTACTAGGCCCGCCTCCGGAGCAGAGCTCATGCAGAGCCCCTGCTCCCTGCCACTTCTGCTCAGACTTCTCTGCACTGAACTAAGATGGTGCCCACCTTTTATACTCCCTTCTCAATGCACCCAGGAACTGCTTCCTCCCTGCTCCTGCACTACAGGGTTCCCCTTCGTCAGTGTTCCCTCCCCCCACTCCAGCCAGGGACAGGGACTGTCGTGCCCATCTCAGGGGCATATTGGTCGCCCTGCCCCACGGCAATGTGGTGTAATGCATGCAGGTGTCGAGTCCTGATCCACACTACATCCTTACCTGAGAGTGAGATATCACACCTCTGGGTGAGGTGCAATACCTCTGTAGCAACCGAGCCCTCAGGGTGCTACAGTTCCATTTATCTTCAGCCTAGGTGACGTATTGCGATACAGGGCCGTGATTTTGGCTATAAAAGGGTCCCCTAGACCCCTACCCCAAGCTTTTTAAGAGAATCATATATGGCGTGCCAGGAGACTCTATGGAATACTTTCTCAGCATCCAATGAGAGTATCTAATTACAAATTTTTAACTGCATCTAGCCCAGGAAATACTTTGTGCCTAGTAGCAGTGTCTGCTAGTCAGCGGATTATCCCGGCTGTTAAGCAAGCTACACCACCTGTAGTTTGGACACTTAATTTTTTCAAAGGAAATGCTTCGAGACCACGGGATACTCAGTGAAGAGCATCAGGAGGCACCCCAAGGCATAGGGGCTGGGACTGGCAGTAGGATGCCTTGCGGTGGACAGCCGAGCTCGATCCTTATAAAAGCTTTTTAACTGCAGCAGCTTTAGTGGACGCTACTGGAGCTGGAATTACGCGGCTGCTGGCATGAGACTTGCCCTCCAATAGATCCTTGTAAATGGATTTAAAGTGTATTCATTCAAATTAGAGAGACAATTTAAATTAAAAAGCTTAGAGCTGCCTCCACCACAGGGGGGCTCGCTCGACCCACCAGCGGACAGGCACCAGTATTGGGAGAGGGGGGGGCTGGCCGTCAGGGTTCACCGCGGCTCTGGCACAAACCCGGCGACGCGGAGGTGGCACGGGCAGGAGCGGACTGAACGTGTCGGCTTCTCACTTTTTGGATTTTAGAAGGGCATGACATGCCTATATCTGTGTCTCCCCCTCCTTTTACTCCTCCACCTCTTTTCTTTTCGCATGACTATATGTACTTGTCACTTTTCCATGTGTTAGTTGTGTCTTCTGAGCAGTTTGTCAGCTTTTGGACAACTTTGAAGGTGTTTTCTATGTGTTTCTATGTGTTTCTATGTGTTTTTGTTTGCCTGCCATTGGTTTTAACGGTGTTCGAAGGTGTTCGACGAACAGTTCGACGAACAGTTCGGCGAACACACGGGTGTTCGACGAACCGAACCGAACCGAACTCGAACACTACGGGGGTGGCTCAACACTACTCAGAAGGACTGTTAGTTCAGATGGATATAGATATGTGTTGTGGAATACCTATACTAACTATGAACAAACAAATCTCTCCCTGACGCTGCAGCAGCTCTCCCTACTCTGCCTGTTTCCAGAGTAGAATGTGACGAGCATGGCGGCGCCTGGTCTTATATACACCTGATGATGCTGTGCGGCCAGCCAATCACTGTAATGCCCACAACTAACATGTCTACGGCATTACAGTGCATGTCAGGCAATCCCTGCATGTTCATTGGCTCTCTAAAGAGTGCCAAACATGTAGGGAGCGGACCCAAGTTCCCGCTCGAGCAACCCGGAAATAATCGCCGAGCTTGTCGAGCACAGTGATGCTCGGGCGAGTACCAAGCAGTGGCGAGCGCATTCGCTCATCACTAATCACTACTAATAAATAACATTTCCCACATGTCTACTTTACAACAGAACAATTTTTTGATTTTTTTTTTATTTTATAGGAAGATAGAAGGGTTAAAAGTTGACCAGCGATTTCTCTTTTTTACAACAAAATTTACAAAACCATTTTTTTAGGGACCACATCACATTTGAAGTGACTTTGAGGGGCCTATAGAAAATACCCAAAAGTGACACCATTCTAAAAACTGCACCCATCAAACTGCTCAAAACCACATTCAAGAAGTTTATTAACCCTTCAGGTGCTTCACAGGAACTGAAGCAAAGTAGAATGAAAAAATGGACATTTAACTTTTTTTTCACAAAAAATTTTACTTTAGACCCAATTTTTTTTATTTTGACAAGGGTAAAAGGAGAAAATGGACCCCAAACATTGTTGTGCAATTTTTCCTGAGTTCGCCATTTCCCCATATGTGGGGGAAAACCACTGTTTGGGCACACAGTAGGGTTCGGAAGGGAAGGAGCACCATTTGACTTCTTGAATGCAAAATTGACTGGCATTGAGAGTGGGCGCCATGTTGCTTTTGGAGAGCCCTTGCTGTGCCTAAACAGTGAAAACTCCCCCACAAGTGAAAACATTTTGGAAACTAGACCCCTCAAGGAACTTATCTAGATGTGTGGTGAGCATCTTAAAACCCCAGGTGATTCACAGAAGTTTGTAACGTAGACCTGTAAAAATAAAAAATCTATTTTTTTCCACAAAAATGATCTTTTAGCCTGAATTTTTTTATTTTTACAAGGGTAACAGAAGAAAATGGACCATAAAAATTGTTGTGCAATTTCCCCTGAGTACGCAGATGCACCATATGTGGTGGAAAACTACTGTTTGGGCACACGGCAGGGCTCAGAAGGGAAGGAGTGACGGTTTGCAGCGCAGACTTTGATGAAACACTTCAAACTTTTACTTGAACTTGGCCCTATCTAACTATCTACAGGAAGCAGTCACTTTCCCTAACACTAAGCACCCCCCATGATGGGCTAGTCCCAAACATTAATTCCTAACTTATCCTAATGTCACAATCTAACTGCTGTCTACTACCTTATACTACTAACATTACTATACATTATACATTACACATGACGGGATTGGTATCTTCAGGGGTAGGAACGCGACAGTCCAGTCCACACCCCTTACAAAGCCACTCAGGCCCAATCCACTGCAGTATTTCCCTTCAACATTCCCAAACCAAACATGAGTCTACCTGACACATTTTTAGGTGACTCCCTAGCAAAAAAAATTTCACCATTAGAGAAAGCTCTCACATGTACTTCAGGTTCCACCCACAATCATTTGTTTCTGAAAGTAAAAGAGTGAAACCTACAGTGGGTGCGGAAAGTATTCAGACCCCTTTACATTTTTCCCTCTTTGTTTCATTGCAGCCATTTGGTAAATTCTAAAAAGTTCATTTTTTTTCTCATTAAACTACACGCTGCACCCCATCTTGGCTGAAAAAAAAAACAAATGTAGAGATTTTTGCAAATTTATTAAACAAGAAAAACTGAAATATCACAGTCATAAGTATTCAGACCCTTTGTTCTGTATTAAGTAGAAGCACCCTTTTGAGCTAATGCAGCCATAAGTCTTCTTCGGAATGATGCAACAAGTTTTTCACAACTGGATTTGGGGATCCTCTGCCATTCTTCCTTGCAGATCCGCTCCAGTTCCGTCAGGTTGGATGGTGAACCTTGGTGGACAGCCATTTTCAGGTCTCTCCAGAGATGCTCAATTGGGTTTAGGTCAGGGCTTTGGCTGGGCCAGTCAAGAATTGCCACAGAGTTGTTCTGAAGCCACTCCTTTGTTATTTTAGCTGTATGCTTAGGGTCATTGTCTTGTTGGAAGGTGATCCTTCGGCCAAGTCTGAGGTCCAGACCACTCTGGAAGAGGTTTTCATCCAGGATATCTCTGTACTTGGCTGCATTCATGTTTCCTTCAATTGCAACCAGTCGTCCTGTCCCTGCAACTGAAAAACACCCCCATAGAATGATGTTTCACTGTTGGAATTGTATTGGGCAGGTGATGAGCAGTGCCTGATTTTATCCACACATACCGCTTAGAATTATCACCAAAAAGTTCTATCTTCGTCTTATCAGACCAGAGAATCTTATTTCTCATAGTCTGGGAGTCCTTCATGTGTTTTTGAGCGGGCTTTCATATGTCTTGCACTGAGGAGAGGCTGCCGTCGGGCCACTCTGCATAAAGGCCCGACTGGTGGAGGGCTGCAGTGATAGTTGACTTTGTGAAACTTTCTCCCATCTCCCTACTGCATCTTTGGAGCTCAGCCACAGTAATCTTGAGGTTCTTCTCTGCCTCTTCCACAAAAGCTCTCCTCCCACGATTGCTCAGTTTGGCTGGACGGCCAGGTCTAGAAAGACTTCTGGTGGTCCCAAACTTCTTCCATTTAAGGATTATGGAGGCCACTGTGCTTTTAGGAACCTTGAGTAATGCAGAAATTCTTTTATTACCTTGGCCAGCTCTGTGCCTTGTTACAATTCTGTCTCTGAGCTCCTTTGGCAGTTCCTTTGAGCTCATGATTCTCATTTGCTCTGACATGCACTGTGAGCTGTGAGGTCTTATATAGACAGGTGTGTGCCTTTCCAAATCAAGTCCTATCAGTTTAATAAACACAGCTGGACTCCAATGAAGGACTAGGACCATCTCAAAGAGGATCACAAGGAAATGGACAGCATGTGACTTAAATATGAGTGTCTGAGCAAAGGGTCTGAATATTTATGACCATGTGATATTTCAGTTTTTCTTTTTTAATAAATTTCCAACATTTTCTACATTTCTGTTTTTTTTCAGTCAAGATGAGGTGCAGAGTGCACTTTAATGAGAAAAAAAAATAACTTTTTAGAATTTACCAAATGGCTGCAATGAAACAAAGAGTAAAAAATGTAAAGGGGTCCGAATACTTTCCGTACCCACTGTATTATATCCCTGCTGCAGGCTTATGCTTTTACTTTAGCGCTAATGTTCCAGAACTCTCCGCACCTTTTTATTGTGACATTGGGCTCCTTTATGGTGATCCTGATGGTGTAGCAGTAGCAGAAATAACAATATCATCACCACACCAAGGACGACATACTGCTGAGGAGTACTGTACTATGATTCAGTGCTAGTGTGACATGCAGAAGTAGTGCTGTTGCTTCAAAAGCATCCAGCAACTATTAGAGTTAACACAATCACAGGAGAGAGGAAGTGTTGTGCTTCAGAAGCATCCAGCAACTAGAGGGGTTAACACTGTCACAGGAGACAGGGAGTGTTTTAGCAGAGCCCCAGGGGGATTGTGGGGAAGTTGTTTACTGTCTGGCTGGAGCGGAAGAGAAAGGTGGTGTGTGATCTGTATATACAGAAGGCAAGGGAACAGAATGCAGATCAGGAGGGAAGCTAAACACAGGTCAGATAGACTCCCTGAGCTAACAGTGTAGATAATTATCAGGCAGAAAGATAAGGACTGGAAGGAATTGTGTAATAGGGATCTTCTCTCTCATCAAACCATCCCCCCCCTCCATCTCCATGCAGGATAAAGAATGCTGTGCACTATTGAGTCATTGTGAAGGAAAAGCTTGTGGTTGTTTATGCATAGAAGTGTACTGCTAAGAGATCTAATCTGTGCTGAATTATGCTACTGAAGAGATTGACGTTACTGTGCCTGCTTTATTAACCTGTACTGTAATGAAGATTGTGGCTGTAATATCCCTGAATTGCACTGGCCGTGCTTCAGATTAAATTCCACTGTTAAACTGTTAAAAAAGACTCAGATTCAGTTGCTGACCAGACACATTTGACATATCATGTACCTGAGAGAAGCTGCAGCCTATGGTTGCCCTGAGTGACGGTTTCCCCAGGATGCCAACAAATTCATGAAACCCGTCTCGCCTTATCTGAACCTAGCAGCGTGCGTGTAATATTGGTGGCCTGTATGGGGAGTCCTGAGCGGGAATTAGCGTGTGGAGGGAGAAGAGGAAAAGTGTCTGGAAAAACACAGCAGCACAGCACCTCAACTCAACTCTGCTACACCAGTTAAAGGGAACCAGCCCTAAAGAAAACTCACTAGCATCAATGGATGTGGAAATACAAATGGACAGAATTAGTGAGCAGTTTCTTTAGTTAACCTGTGAAGAATTGAGAACAGTAGCAGAACATATAAAGATGTCAGAAGAACAGATTTCTAAAGCACACAACCGCAGGCAACTGTTAGCTGCCATTAATGCAAAAATGGATGAGCTGGGGGAGAAAGAAGCTGAAGACGTTGTGGGGACGTTTTTCCAGGAACATAGTTTCTAACTAGGTTGAAGTTGGAGGATGGAGGGGCGGTACCAATTATCAAAAGCGGAATCTCCGTCCGCAGACTGAACTACAGGAATTGAATGAACAATTCAAAGCCCTATCAACAGCCTTGCAGGAATCGATCAAAACCTCTGAACGGGCGACAGACTCAGACTGAACCTTTAACCTGCTCGAGTTAGATAAATCAGGAAGACAGTCCTAACACCACAAATCATCATAAGGAAAGAATTCAAAATCCTGAGACAGATTGGAGAGAGTGAACAGAAAGAGAAACTGTCTTAAATGATCTTTTTGCACCAGATTGATGCAGGCTTACAGAAAGGCTACCAGCCAGATGAGATCGTTGAGGGGGTGGTGAAAGAAATCAGCCCAGGACTGAACCTCCATAGCATGTTAGAAATGAAGAGTCAATTGACCTTGCAACAGCTGAAGATGATTTTTAAAAGGCACTATAATGAAGAGAGTACTTCAGAATTGTTCCACTGACTCTTTAACCTCTCACAGAAAAATAATGAATCACCCCAGGGATTGAAGCTTGAAGAGGACAATTTGCATATTCCAGGTGCCTTCTGGGAAAAGCGAAGAGTCTCCTTCAGCTAGAAGATCGTTGGGTACAGCCAGGACCAGCTGCTTGGAAAGCATCGCCAAACCAGGGATTGAAGCTTGAAGAGGACAATTTGCATATTCCAGGTGCCTTCTGGGAAAAGCAAAGAGTCTCCTTCAGCTAGAAGATCGTTGGGTACAGCCGGGACCAGCTGCTTGGAAAGCACCGCCAAACCAGGGATTGAAGCTTGAAGAGGACAATTTGCATATTCCAGGTGCCTTCTGGGAAAAGCGAAGAGTCTCCTTCAGCTAGAAGATCGTTGGGTACAGCCGGGACCAGCTGCTTGGAAAGCATCGCCAAAACAGGGATTGAAGCTTGAAGAGGACAGTTTGCATATTCCAGGTGCCTTCTGGGAAAAGCGAAGAGTCTCCTTCAGCTAGAAGATCGTTGGGTACAGCCAGGACCAGCTGCTTGGAAAGCATCGCCAAACCAGGGATTGAAGCTTGAAGAGGACAATTTGCATATTCCAGGTGCCTTCTGGGAAAAGCAAAGAGTCTCCTTCAGCTAGAAGATCGTTGGGTACAGCCGGGACCAGCTGCTTGGAAAGCACCGCCAAACCAGGGATTGAAGCTTGAAGAGGACAATTTGCATATTCCAGGTGCCTTCTGGGAAAAGCGAGGAGTCTCCTTCAGCTAGAAGATCGTTGGGTACAGCCGGGACCAGCTGCTTGGAAAGCATCGCCAAACCAGGGATTGAAGCTTGAAGAGGACAGTTTGCATATTCCAGGTGCCTTCTGGGAAAAGCGAAGAGTCTCCTTCAGCTAGAAGATCGTTGGGTACAGCAGGGACCAGCTGCTTGGAAAGCATCGCCAAACCAGGGATTGAAGCTTGAAGAGGACAATTTGCATATTCCAGGTGCTTTCTGGGAAAAGCGAAGAGTCTCCTTCAGCTAGAAGATCATTGGGTACAGCCGGGACCAGCAGCTTGGAAAGCATCGCCAAACCAGGGATTGAAGCTTGAAGAGGACAATTTGCATATTCCAGGTGCCTTCTGGGAAAAGCGAAGAGTATCCTTCAGCTAGAAGATCGTTGGGTACAGCCGGGACCAGCTGCTTGGAAAGCATCGCCAAACCAGGGATTGAAGCTTGAAGAGGACAATTTGCATAAAACAATAATAAAATTATCATAGGAGTCTGTTATAAACCACCAAATATAGCAGAAGCCACGGAAAGTCTATTAATGAGACAAATAGACGAAGTAGCAAAAAATAACGAGGTGATTATTATGGGGGACTTCAACTACCCCGATATAGACTGGGAAACCGAAAGCTGTAGATCTCAGAAAGGAAACAGGTTTCTGTCAATTATCAAAGACAATTATTTGTCACAACTTGTGCAGGAACCAACTAGAGGGATGGCCCTTTTAGACTTAATATTAACTAACAGGCCAGACAGAATAACTGAGGTGCAGGTCGGGGGGCACCTGGGAAATAGTGACCACAACATTATACAATTCCACATGTGCTTCAGTAGGGTCCCAGCAAGGGAGTCACAAAAACACTGAACTTCAGGAGGGCAAAGTTTGATCAGCTAAGAGATGCCCTTCACCTTATAGACTGGGATAGTATCTTCAGTAATAGGAGCACGGATAGAAAATGGGAAATTTTCAAAACAGTCCTACATAGTCACTGTAGAAGGTACATACCTTATGGGAATAAAAGGGCTAGGAATAGGAGGAAGCCAATGTGGCTAAATAAGGAAGTCAAGAGGGCAATGAAAAACAAAAAAAGGGCTTTCGGTAAACTTAAACAAGAAGGCAGCGAGGAAGCGCTAATATCTTATAGGGAAAAAAACAAAATCTGTAAGAAACAAATAAGAATAGCAAAAGAGGAGACAGAGAGACTAATTGCCAAGGAAAGTAAAACGAATCCCAAACTGTTCTTTAACTATGTAAACAGTAAAAGGATTAAAACTGATGGAGTTGGCCCATTGAAAAATAACCTGGGTAAAATCATAGAGGGCGATGAGGGTAAAGCAAACCTACTCAATAGCTTCTTCTCCACTGTTTTCACAAAAGAAAACAATTTATCGGAGGAAATGCAGAGTGATAAAGTAAACCCTCCGTTAAATATCACCCACCTAACCCAGGAGGAAGTTCAGAAACGCCTAAATAATATCAAAATAGACAAGTCACCAGGCCCAGATGGCATACACCCCCGGGTACTAAAAGAATTAAGTAATGTGATAGACAGACCGCTGTATCTTATATTCAAGCACTCTTTATGGACAGGGACTGTCCCACTAGACTGGCGCCAAGCAAATGTGGTACCAATATTCAAAAAGGGGTCTAAAAGTGACCCTGGGAACTATAGACCAGTAAGCTTAACGTCTGTTGTGGGTAAATTGTTTGAAGGATTTCTTAGAGATGCTATTGTAGAATATCTTAATGATAATAACTGTCTAACTCCATATCAACATGGATTCATGAGTAGTGTTGAGCATTCCGATACTGAAATATCGGGTATTGGCCGATATTCGCGGTATCGGAATTCCGATACTTAATTCCGATACTTTTGCAATATCGTATACCGGAATCGGAAGTTCCCATAATGCAATGAGCCATTTTCATTTTATTCAGCCAATGAGGATCCTAAGAAGTGTGGGCACATCCTGTTAGGCATGTAGGCATCTTAACTAATGGCATGGCTGTGATTGGTTGCTGAAATGATGTCATGATGCACTATAAAAGCCGCCGCCGCCATTTTCAGCTCACTCTGCTGTGAATTCAGTTAGGGATAGGATGCTGTTGTTCTGAGGGACAGTTTTAGCTACCTATTTGGTCTATTCTGCTTTACCCAAGCTACTTTATAAATCACTGTGCCTTGCAGTGCTAGTTCACTGCTTTCTGCAAGGTCTCTGTGTGTGAGTGCAGCTCACCCTGTAGTGTGTGCTTCAGCCACGTCTGGTTATAGTGCACTCAGTGTGTGTCACTGCCTCATACATTGTCCTTTTTTGCCAATTCATAATTTTTCCTGATATCTCTTATTAGTGTGGTGGTTCCATCCGTATTCAGCTAAATTTGTTCCAAACACACTATATAGGAGTAGATAGAGAAATGTTTTTGGTCTTGCAGCGCTAGTGCACAGTGCTCTGCATCTGCACTGTTCACCGCTGTCTGCAAGGTCTGGTGTGTGAGTGCAGCTCACCCTGTAGTGTGTGCTTCAACCACATCTGGTTGTAGTGCACTCAGTGTGTGTCACTGCCTCATACATTGTCCTTTTTTGCCAATTCATAATTTTTCCTGATTTCTCCTATTAGTGTGATGGTTCCATCCGTATTCAGCTAAATTGGTTCCAAAGACACTATATAGGAGTAGTTAGAGGAGCCTTTCTGCAGCATTGGGCCCTGCAGCGCCAGCCAGATTAGTATTAGCCTATTTTTTTGCAGCCTCATCTATTGCATTGTAGGTTACCTTCCTACATTGTAATAGCTACAAAAAGTTTGTGATACTATCGTTATTACATCTTTAGGCACATCCAGTGTCTTTTTGGGACAAAAAAAACCTAAATAAAGTTCACCAAACACTCCACTTTACAGTTGTGTAGGCCACATTAGCTCATATTAAAGTCTAGTCCACACTTTATAAAATTAGTGTTTCTTATACCTGTTAGCAGCTGTTCAGGAATAAGCACACTAAGCCCTTAGTACTTTTCTGCCTATCTTTATCAGTCTACCAAGATGAAGAAGGCAGGGAGTAAGGCATGTGGTCGTGGGCGTGGGCGTGGAGTTTCTGCAGGGAGAGGACGTGAGGATTCTGTGCATGCAGGGAGAGGACGTGGGGATTCTGTGCCTGCTGCGGGCACCAGTGACTCAGCATCCCCCAGTTTTACCAGGGAACAGTCCTTTATGCGCAGCTTTGTAGGAGCTAGCTGTACCCCACTGCTGCGGGAGGACCAAATTGAAGCCGTTGTCGGATGGATGGCAGCTAACGCATCGACTTCAATTAGTTCCAGATCCTCTCAGGTCCTGAGCACCCATCTGTCTCTTCACCACCTGCCAAATTGCCCAGGCAGTCAGAGAGCCCTGGACAGGAGCCATCTCTACTTCTGTTCTCTGAATCTCTTGGCTTGGAAAGAGGGGGCCAGCCAAGCAGAATTCGAGAATTTGAAGAAGTGGTAGTATGCAGTGATGCGCAACCGTTTTGTCTCTCTGAATCTGAAGAGGCGGGTGGGCCAGTGCCTATGGTCAGCAGCACACCTCAGTACGCATCTGATGATGAGACTCAGGTGCCACTTTCTGGTGCGTACTGTGCTGTCGAGACTACCCAGGAGAAGCAGTTGTTTGAAGAGGGTGGTGTAGATGATGAGGTCCTTGACCCATCATGGCGTGAGGGACAGGAAGGTGGTGGGAGCAGCTCTGAGGAAGAGATTCCCCGAACAGCCCAAAAAGGAGGGAGAGGGAGGGGGCAGACTTGGTTGCCTGTAGCCTCCACTTCGGCACCCATTAGGAGCATGGCTCTTCCAAAATCCAAAGCGGGCGCTCCCAAGACTTGCAGTGCCTGGTCCTTTTTTGACACAGTTGCAGATGACATTTGCTTTGTCAAATGCAAGCTGTGTAATCAGAAGGTGAAAAGAGGGAAAAGTGTCAGCAACCTCAATACCACAAATATGTGGAAACATGTGCGGACCAAGCACGTGGTGGAGTTACAAAAACACACTGAAGACCTAGGCCAACCTACAGCGCCACCTACCACCTCTTCAGCTCGTGTTGTAGCCTCTTCCTCCAGCTCACACACAGCTGGTTCGGCTTCCTCACAGGATCGCCATGGAAGAATCTCTGGCACTGTTGTACAGAGACACAGTGTAATTCCACCCACAGCACCACTTTCCCAGTCATCCTCACACTCCCAGGCCAGTCTACAGCCATCGTTAGCACAGGCATGGGAGAAAAGGCGCCCATACTCGGCAAACCACCCCCGAGCACAGGCTCTGAATGCTGGCATTGCTAAACTACTGGCCCTTGAAATGCTATCATTCAGGCTGGTGGAGACTGACACATTCCGTAACTTTATGGCATTGGCAGTCTCACAATACAACGTGCCCAGCCGATTTTATTTCAGCAGGCAAGCCGTCCCTGCCCTGCAACATCATGTGGAGGGAAAAATTAAACATGCGCTACAAAAAGCCATCAGTAGCAAGGTCCACCTGACCACCGATGCGTGGACCAGTAAGCATGGACAGGGACGATACCTTTCCCTCACTGCCCATTGGGTAAATGTTGTGGAGCCGGGTACAGATCTTGAGAGTGGCGCTGTACGTGTTCTGCCAACTCCAAGGATTGCAGGAATCCAGTCTGTACACATTGACTTCTCCTCATACTCCAGTTCCTCTGAATCAGCGCTGCAGGAGCCGTCACGGTCTACCTCCACATCGACCCGTGAACGTTTACCTGTTATGGTGACCAATATGAGCACAGCCGTGGCCAAACGTCAACAGGCCGTATTAAAATTAATTTCTTTGGGGAATCGAAGCCACACAGCGCAGGAGCTCTGGAATGCCATCAAGCAGCAGAGCGACGTGTGGTTTGTGCCAGCGAATCTCCAGCCAGGCATGGTAGTGTGTGACAATGGCCGAAATCTGGTGGCAGCTCTGGGCCTAGGCAACCTCACTCACATCCCATGTCTGGCACATGTGCTCAACTTGGTCGTGCAGAGTTTTTTGAGGGACTATCCGGATCTTGATGCACTGCTTCACAAGGTCCGCATAGAGTGCGCTCACTTGCGGCGTTCCAGCAATGCAAGATCACGCATTGCAGCTCTGCAGCGCCGATTACGTCTTCCGGAACATCGCATCATATGTGACCTACCCACCAGGTGGAATTCAACGTTACATATGTTGGAGAGGTTGTGTGAGCAGCAGGCAGCAGTAATGGAGTACCAGCTGCAGCAGGCGCAAACAAGTCGCAGTGCGCGCCGTTCACACTTCACCACCACTGAGTGGGCCTCTATGAAGGACATTTGCCACGTTTTGCGTGCCTTCAATTATTCCACGCGGATGGCGAGTGCAGATGATGCACTAGTCAGCATGACTATCCCCCTTATCTGCCTGCTTGAAAAAACACTGCAAGCACTAAGGGACGAGGTTTTGGAAGAGGTGGAGGATGAGGAGTCACAAATGCCATCTGCTTCTCTACAGTCTGCGCAACGTGGTTCCTCACAAAGGCCTAGGCAGGGGACACTTTGTGAGGAGGATGAGGAGGAGTCAATGGATGAGGAAGACATCTGTCCAGAGGAGGGAGGTACACAATGCTCTAGTAGTCAGTATCTAGAGCGAGGGTGGGGTGATGCAGAGCAGGCAGAGATCACGCCTCAAGCAGGGGACAGCGTTTCTTGGCCAGTTGGCAGTCTGCAGCACATGGTTGATTTCATGCTGCAGTGCCTGAGAAACGACCGCCGCATCGCCCACATTCTCAACACGGCTGATTATTGGGTGTCCACCCGCCTAGATCCTCGCTACCGGGACCACTTACAAAGCCTCATAACACCGTTGAACCGGGAGCGTAAAATGCGGGAGTACCAAGACGCACTGGTGCATTCCATCATGTTCTCCATTCCAACCGAGAGCAGTGCTGCTAGTGCTTTACAAAGCAGCTCAGTGCGTCGAGGCAGTGGAGGAAGCTCTGCACAAAGAGGGAGCAGAAGCAGCGCCTCAGCACAAGGCAAGACCAGTATGGCCGAAATGTGGCAAAGTTTTGTGTCCCCGCCGCCACAAATGTCTACACCATCACAGGCGGCTCCAGTCAGCAGGAGGCAACGTTTCCGTCAGATGGTGACAGACTACATGTCTTGCCCTCTTAGTGTACTCCCAGACGGCTCTTCTCCCTTCAAGTTTTGGGTCTGTAAGCTAGATACATGGCCAGAGCTAAGTCAGTATGCATTAGAGGTGCTAGCTTGCCCTGCTGCTAGTGTATTATCGGAACGCGTCTTTAGTGCCGCAGGTGGTGTACTAATAGACCGTCGCATGCGACTATCCTCCGATAACGTTGACCGGCTTACTTTTCTCAAAATGAACAAGGCCTGGATCTCTCATGAATTTGCCAGTCCTCTTCCAGAATAAATAATTGTTGGCAAAAGTATCCAGGTCTCCTGTTCTGTTCATGTTTCTACCACCTGAACAGTAATCCCTGAGCTCCAACACCGCCAGTTGGCGCTCGGAAGTGCCGTCTGCACAGTCAACACTTGCTGCCGTGTTATTGGGGTTCAGTAACGTCAGCTGTTCCCCTGCTGTGCGGACGGCACTTTCTCCTGCTCTGTCCACATCCACTGTACTACTGATTTAAAACCTCCTCCAAATACACCTCTGGCTCCTCTGTTTTCAGTATTATCCCTGAGCTCCAACATCGCCAGTTGGCGCTCGGAAGTGCCGTCTGTACAGACAACACTTGCTGCCATGTTATTGGGGTTCAGTAACGTCAGCTGTTCCCCTGCTGTGCGGATGGCAATTTCTCCTGCTCTGTCCACATTCTCACTACTACAGATTTTAGAGTTGCTCCAAGTACACCTCTGGCTCCTCTGTTTTCAGTATTATCCCTGAGCTCCAACACCGCCAGTTGGCGCTCGGAAGTGCCGTCTGCACAGTCAACACTTGCTGCCGTGTCATTGGGGTTCAGTAACATCAGCTGTTCCCCTGCTGTGCGGACGGCAATTTCTCCTGCTCTGTCCACATCCACTGTACTACTGATTTAAAACCTCCTCCAAATACACTTCTGGCTCCTCTGTTTTCAGTATTATCCCTGACCTCCAACACCACCAGTTGGCGCTCAGAAGTGCCGTCTGCACAGTCAACACTTGCTGCCATGTCATTGGGGTTCAGTAACGTCAGCTGTTCCCCTGCTGTGTGGACGGCAATTTCTCCTGCTCTGTCCACATTCTTACTACAACAGATTTTAAAGTTGCTCCAATTACACCTCTGGCTCCTCTGTTTTCAGTATTATCCTTGAGCTCCAACACCGCCAGTTGGCGCTCGGAAGTGCCGTCTGCACAGTCAACACTTGCTGCCGTGTCATTGGGGTTCAGTAACGTCAGCTGTTCCCCTGCTGTGCGGACGGCAATTTCTCCTGCTCTGTCCACATTCTCACTACTACAGATTTTAAAGTTGCTCCAATTACACCTCTGGCTCCTCTGTTTTCAGTATTATCCCTGAGCTCCAACACCGCCAGTTGGCGCTTGGAAGTGCCGTCTGCACAGTCAACACTTGCTGCCGTGTTATTGGGGTTCAGTAACGTCAGCTGTTCCCCTGCTGTGCGGACGGCAATTTCTCCTGCTCTGTCCACATCCACTGTACTACTGATTTAAAACCTCCTCCAAATACACCTCTGGCTCCTCTGTTTTTAGTATTTACCCTGGGCTCCAATACCGCTAGTTGCTGCTCAGAAGTGCCGTCTGCACAGTCAACGCTTGCTCCAGTGTTATTGGGGTACTGTAACATCAGCTGTTCCCCTGCTGTGTGTCCGGCAAATTCTCCTGCTTTGTCCACATCCACTGTACTACTGATTTAAAACTTGCTCCAATTACACCTCTGGCTCCACTCTGTTTTTAGTATTTACCCTGGGTTCCAGCACCGCCAGCTGGTTCTCGGTAGTTCCATTTGCTCTTGTACCTTCTACTACCCATCCGGGTTCCAGTACCGTCAGCTGGTTCTCGGCAGTGACTTTGGCACGGGTACTCCCTCCTGCCCAGCCTGGTTCCAGCACGCCAGCTGTTTCCGGGTAGTGCCAACGTCACTTTGCCTCCAATGCGTTGTCCTGTTGTGTTGCGGTCGGGTTAGCCGACTCTATGGTGCCTGCAGTTTAGGTGACTCCTATGAGGGCTGCGGGATCTGGCAATGAAGGCTGGTTCCATAGTGCCAATAGGACAAGCACCCCCTGTAGGACTGTTGGTTTTGGTAACTGCGGCCGGCTCGCGGCCTTGAACTTTTTTTTACATGGGTACCTTCTGCTACCCATCCGGGTTCCAGTACCGTCAGCTGGTTCTCGGCAGTGCCTTTGGATTAGGTGCCTCCTTCTCGGTATCCAAGTTCCACCAACGTCTGCTGGTCCTTGGTAGTGCTTTCTGGCACAGGTACCTCCTGCTTAGTAACCGAGTTCCAGTACCGTCAGCTGGTCTTCGGCAGTTCCATTGGCTCTTGTACCTTCTGCTACCCATCCGGGTTCCAGTACCGTCAGCTGGTCCTCGGTAGTTCAATTTGCTCTTGTACCTTCTACTACTCATCCGGGTTCCAGTACCGTCAGCTGGTTCTCGGCAGTGTCTTTAGCACGGGTACTCCCTCCTGCCCAGCCTGGTTCCAGCACGCCAGCTGTTTCCGGGTAGTGTCAACGTCACTTTGCCTCCAATGCGTTGTCCTGTCGTGTTGCGGTCGGGTTAGCCGACTCTATGGTGCCTGCAGTTTAGGTGACTCCTATGTGGGCTGCGTGATCAGGCAATGAAGGCTGGTTCCATAGTGCCAATAGGACAAGCACCCCCTGTAGGACTGTGGGTTTTGGTAACTGCGGCCGGCTCGCTGCCTTGAACTTTTTTTTACATGGGTACCTTCTGCTACCCATCCGGGTTCCAGTACCGTCAGCTGGTTCTCGGCAGTGCCTTTGGATTAGGTGCCTCCTTCTCGGTATCCAAGTTCCACCAGCGTCTGCTGGTCCTTGGTAGTGCTTTCTGGCACAGGTACCTCCTGCTTAGTAACCGAGTTCCAGTACCGTCAGCTGGTCTTCGGCAGTTCCATTGGCTCTTGTACCTTCTACTACCCATCCGGGTTCCAGTACCGTCAGCTGGTTCTCGGCAGTGTCTTTGGCACGGGTACTCCCTCCTGCCCAGCCTGGTTCCAACACGCCAGCTGTTTCCGGGTAGTGTCAACGTCACTTTGCCTCCAATGCGTTGTCCTGTCGTGTTGCGGTCGGGTTAGCCGACTCTATGGTGCCTGCAGTTTAGGTGACTCCTATGTGGGCTGCGGGATCAGGCAATGAAGGCTGGTTCCATAGTGCCAATAGGACAAGCACCCCCTGTAGGACTGTGGGTTTTGGTAACTGCGGCCGGCTCGCGGCCTTGAACTTTTTTTTTACATGGGTACCTTCTGCTACCCATCCGGGTTCCAGTACCGTCAGCTGGTTCTCGGCAGTGCCTTTGGATTAGGTGCCTCCTTCTCGGTATCCAAGTTCCACCAACGTCTGCTGGTCCTTGGTAGTGCTTTCTGGCACAGGTACCTCCTGCTTAGTAACCGAGTTCCAGTACCGTCAGCTGGTTCTCGGTAGTTCCTCAGCTTTCTTGTACCTTCTGCTACATTTCCAAGTTCAAGCTTTTTGAAATGGTTCTTGGTAATCACTCTGGATCTCCCTGACGAGGACCCTGAAGACGAGGACCCTGAAGACCAACCCTAAGAAGACGAGGACCCTAAAGACAACGACCCTGAAGACGAGGACCCTTAAGACCACCCCGAAGAAGACGAGGACCCTGAAGACCACCCCGAAGAAGACGAGGACCCTGAAGACCACCCCGAAGAAGACGAGGACCCTTAAGACCACCCCGAAGAAGACGAGGACCCTGAAGACCACCCCGAAGAAGACGAGGACCCTGAAGACCACCCCGAAGAAGACGAGGACCCTGAAGACCACCCCGAAGAAGACGAGGACCCCGAAGACCACCTCGAAGAAGACGAGGACCCCGAAGACGAGGACCCAGAAGACCAACCCGAAGAAGACGAGGACCCCGAAGACGAGGACCCCCGAAGACGACGACCCTGAAGACCACCCCGAAGAAGACCAAGAAGATGACCCTGAAGAAGTTGACCAAGAGGACAAAGAAGAGAAGACAAGCACCAAGATACAGAAGAACAAGAGACTGAAAACCAAGAAGCAGAAATACAAGAAGCTGCAGAACAGAAAGCGGAAGAACATTAAGCATAAGACTAAAAATCAGAGCAAAAGATAAAATCTAAATTATAAGCAGAAGATGACTAAGCAGTGTATGGGGGTGAGTCCGTTCCTCTTCATGGTGCCCCTGGAAAAGACCTGCTGCTGCAGGCCAAACTGAACGCGGACAAATCCTGTTGTAAATCTTTTGTGACGGGCAGAACGAAAGGTGTAATGTCCAACCTTTTATAGATAACAACTACAGGAATGCCTGTCACAAATAAGAATATGATGAAGAAGAAGAATATGAAGAAGTAGAATATGAAGAATGTAAAAAAAAAAGAATAATACGAAGAAGGTGAAGAAGAAGATGAAGAAGGTGAAGAAGAAGAGGATGAAAAAGATGCTGAGAATGATGAAGGAGAAAGTGTGGGAGAAGTAAAAAAGAAGGTGAAGAGCATGGAAGTAGTGAAACATAAATATCTGACAAAATATAAAAATACTTAACATAGTCAATATTTCCGTAACTCAGAACGTCTTAAAAAAAATATTAATTCCTGCTATTCCATTTGATTGGGCTAAACCTCTATGCCTTTATTGTCTCCCCCACCTCCCCCAATACATTCTACATTATTCTTAGTTGTTTTCCTTCATGTAGAATTAGAAAATAGCAAAAGGCAATGGTACTCACCAGCCAAGGTTTCAAGAAAAAATGCACACCAGGACACGGCCGGCCCCCTTTTGCTAGAAGGAGGTAACACAGGTGCAGAATGCTAATGAACAATCGCCCTCACTCACTCTCACTGGAGGGGCGACTACCCAGCACTAAAACTGCACACAGATGAAACTTGCAGTAGGGTGCAATTCACACACTCGCGGCACTGTGACTAGCCAGCATCCTATTGCACGCCCCTACTATTCGACTAGGCGGGATGCCCGGCACCCTATCCGTGCATCGCAGAGTTGTGAAGCCCCCACTCACAAGGTCACCATTACTGGGCCTGGCCGTGCCCTGGCAGATAAAAAAAGTGCAAAAAATATCAAATGAGGTATTAGTTGATATTTTGGCCAAAATACGTAAGCTCGCAACCCATCGTCAAGGGTCCTCACGGTTTTGCGAGTCCCTACTCTAATATTAAAAACAGACAGCATAGCCAGAACAATAGACAGAATTTTTAGAAAATAGCAAAAGGCAATGGTACTCACCAGCCAAGGTTTCAAGAAAAAATGCACACCAGGACACGGCCGGCCCCCTTTTGTTAGAAGGAGGTAACACAGGTGCAAAATGCTAATGAACAATCGCCCTCACTCACTCTCACTGGAGGGGCGACTACCCAGCACTAAAACTGCACACAGATGAAACTTGCAGTAGGGTGCAATTCACACACTCGCGGCACTGTGCCTAGCCAGCATCCTATTGCACGCCCCTACTATTCGACTAGGCGGGATGCCCGGCACCCTATCCGTGCATCGCAGAGTTGTGAAGCCCCCACTCACAAGGTCACCATTACTGGGCCTGGCCGTGCCCTGGCAGATAAAAAAAGTGCAAAAAATATCAAATGAGGTATTAGTTGATATTTTGGCCAAAATACGTAAGCTCGCAACCCATCGTCAAGGGTCCTCACGGTTTTGCGAGTCCCTACTCTAATATTAAAAACAGACAGCATAGCCAGAACAATAGACAGAATTTTTACAAAATAGCAAAAGGCAATGGTACTCACCAGCCAAGGTTTCAAGAAAAATGCACACCAGGACACGGCCGGCCCCCTTTTGTTAGAAGGAGGTAACATAGGTGCAGAATGCTAATGAACAATCGCCCTCACTCACTCTCACTGGAGGGGCGACTACCCAGCACTAAAACTGCACACAGATGAAACTTGCAGTAGGGTGCAATTCACACACTTGCGGCACTGTGCCTAGCCAGCATCCTATTGCACGCCCCTACTATTCGACTAGGCGGGATGCCCGGCACCCTATCCGTGCATCGCAGAGTTTTATCTGCCAGGGCACGGCCAGGCCCAGTAATGGTGACTTTGTGAGTGGGGGCTTCACAACTCTGCGATGGAAGTGAATTTTTCCTCAATGATGTAAATTGGCCTATACCGCATGTTTTTTTTTTTGCCTTCCCCTGGATCAACGCTGCGGAATAGCTGCAGTGCACAAGAAATAGGCTGAACTGGATGGACGCTTGTCTTTTTTCGGCCTTATAAACTATGTAACTATGTAACCCCAAAGTTTCTTGTTCAGAGCAATTGAACTGAAGGATAGATTGTTGCTTGCATCCAGAGATGTAGAAGAGGAGGAGAAGTTTGATGCTGGACTATTCCAGAAGAAGTTCTTGAGATCATTGGGAACGGGGTTAATCAGCAAAGACATCAAGTTGCAGCTGAAACAGTACCTAGAAGTTCCTGACATTCTTGACGAAGTCCTAATTGAAAAAATGAATGAGGCAGCAAGTTTGGAGTCAGAGAGTGAACAGAAGTTAAAAAAGGCTCTGCTCCTAAAATCACCAAAATGAGTCAGCTGAAGTTGGAGACCCCCGAGGCCAGTCCGAACATCATCATGGAGACCCTCCAGTGCCACCTCCGAGAGGGAACCTTAAAGCACTAACAAAAGAGAGGACCATCATCGCTGACTGGGAGGAAGCAATAGGAGAACTGATTGAGGTGAAAATGTTGATTCATTCCAGGCCAGAACCTGTATCCCTCAGATCCAGGAGTGGGTTCCAAAACAGAAGATACCCAGCTTGTGAAGCGTGCCGTTCATCAAATCCGAGTGCGGTGTGTGTCTACTGTCTAAGATGTGGTGAGGAAGGACATTATGCCAAGGAATGCCAATGGTCACGGTCTTTTGGGTTAAAAGACAGGAGGTTGCCAGTGCGGGGCGACTGGTAACTGCGACACGGAGGAGGTCACAGAAGCAAATCTAAATCTCACAAAACCCCAGAACGGTGCATGAGGTTAAACGGTTGTGTCAGTACTATCCCCAAGTATGTTCCCATCTACAATAGCTGCAAGAGAGACAGGGGCATCAGTTACTTAATGCCCAGTGCGGAGGTCAAACGATGTACTCCTGGGAGGAGGATTCCTTCTCGGTCAGTAAAGATAGCCTTATCAGCCTAATTGGTGAAAGGTGCTTTATACAGTGCCAGCTAGATGGACTCCTGGTAAAAGCACTGTGTGACACAGGAGACCAAGCGAGCCTTTTAAATGAAGAATGGAGAAGGCGCTAGCTGCCTCATACCTGCCTTCGGTCACTAAAAGAACTCTCAGGACCAGTGGAACTCCACAGCAAAGCTGTCAACTAGACCAAAATCCCTTTCATAGACTGGGTGGAAGTGACTTTCCAACTGAGGGCCACGAAGAACAGTAACATCATTGAGCTTTTGGTACCTTTTTTAGTGACCAGTGATCAGAACGTGGCAAAGGATCCTATTCTGGGTTATAATGTAATCAGTGAGGTCATCACGAAATACAAGTCAGGGACGCTGGTGGTGGATGCAATTGACACATCGCTTGCCATACCCAATGCCATGGCGGAAAATGTGATTCATAGAGTAAAGAAAGCACAGAATACAAATGGACATAAAAGAAGTCAAGGTAGGCTGGCACCCAACCATCATCCTTGCAAACTAAATGGTGGGGGTAAAGTTTGTAGTCCAGGTAGAAATGGGAAGAAAAGTCCAGAAAAGTCTGTTCATGCTAAAAGACTCCTCAGAACTTCCGAAAGGCCTAGTTCAAGGTGCTTACGATTCCTACTGGATGGTTTGCTCGAGTGACAGTACCGGTGATGAATACTACAAAACACAAAATTGGATCCAAAGATTGTGTTAGGTCACATTGAAACTGTTAAAACAGTATATCCAGCTAGTGTGAGACCCGTCCAGGGGTCTACCGTGAATTCAGTCTCCCCACCAAGGAACAGGAGTTGCCCAGGAGAGGAAATTGCATGACCCACCTCGGGGTCCTGGGATCCTCCAGTATCCCCGGAACACTTGTGTGCTGAAGATCGAGCAGTAGCAAAACAGATGCTGAGAGAAGAGTGTCATGCATTCTCCAAAGATGACTCTGATATAGGCTGTATCCCATTGTTGCAGTTGAAAATCAATTTGAAAGACACGACCCCCGTAACCAGAAGTTACATGTCTGTGCCGAAACCATTACACCGTGAAGTGAAAGAGTATTTACAAGACCTAATCATCAGAGGTTGGGTCCAAAAGTCAAAGTCGTCTTATTCCTCTCCTATTGTTTGCATTAGGAAGAAGGACGGTATGTTGAGACTCTGCTGTGATTACCGGGAACTAAACCGAAAGTCAGTACCTAATCGGCACCTGATACCAAAGATTCAAGATATGCTGGATAGCCTATCAGGAAGTACCTGGTTCTCTGTCCTCGATGAGGGTAAAGCATACCACCAAGGGTTTGTGGAAGAGTCCAGCAGACCTTTGACAGTATTCATCACAACGTGGGGGTTATATGAGTGGATCCGCATACCGTTTGGGCTCAGTTCAGCTCCAGAAGAATTCCAGAGGAGCATGGAGACATGTTTAGAAGGATTGAGGGATGATATCTGCCAGCCGTACTTGGATGACAATATGGTACACAGCAAAATCTTCCGGGAGCATGTTGAACACGTGAGGACCGTATTACAGAAATATCAACAACACGGAGTTAAGTTGACCCCAAAAATGTGTCAATAGTGATGAGCGAGTGTATTCGTTACTATTCGCTATTGGCACGAATAGTACGGTATTCGAGTTAATCGTTATTCGGCGAGTATTAGTGTACTAGCCTCGCTATATTCGGATGTCCCACCCTGCAGTTTTGGTGCCTCCTTTGCAGCCACTAAACATGCTGGGCTTCTTAACCAATCACAGTAATGCCGCAGACATCTTGATTGTGGCATTACTGTGATTGGCTGGCCGCCCAGCGTTATAGGGTCTATTTAAGCCCTGCCGCCGCCATTTTGTGCATGTTGCTCTGGAGCCTATGTTCTAGGGTGAGATCTCTGAGCTGCTAGGGAGAGTGTTTAGGCCTCTTGATCAAACAAAAGCCCTTCTAAGGGCTACCTGCAGGGTGTACTAGTTCTGTGTTTAAAGGAGCCGCTCACTAGCTCCATAATACCACCAAAAAATAGCTCTTTTCAGAGCTGAAGACTCACAACAAAGTCAGAGTACAGGGGAGAGCTTGTGTATTAGGTAGGGAGAGGATAAAGTATTTTTCCAGTGTCCATCTTAAAACAGCACTTGTCAGAGGCAAAGCAATATTTTTCCTGCACACACAGAATTAGCATTGTGTGCTGCCTTTTTTTTTTTAGCACTGGTCTATTTTCCCTGCTGTTTTAGGGGTCAGAGCCTGCCTTTTGTCCATATTAGTGTACGTAAAAAATCTTTGATTGCCCTGCACAAAGCCGTAGTCCAAACATTTCTTGCTGCCTGCTACAAACAAGCACCAGGCCATTTTAAGCACTATTTTGGGGTGTCAGCCTGCCTTCTATCCATATTAGTGTACGTCAAAAATCTGTGATTGCCCTGCACAAAGCAGTAGTCCAAACATTTCTTACTGCCTGCTACAAACAAGCACCAGGCCATTTTAACCACTATTTTGGGGTGTCAGCCTGCCTTCTGTCTGTATTAGTCTACATAAAAAATCTGTGATTGCCCTGCACAAAGCAGTAGTCCAAACATTTCTTACTGCCTGCTACAAACAAGCACTAGGCCATTTTAACCACTATTTTGGGGTGTCAGCCTGCCTTCTGTCTGTATTAGTCTACATAAAAAATCTGTGATTGCCCTGCACAAAGCAGTAGTCCAAACATTTCCTACTGCCTGCTACAAACAAGCACCAGGCCATTTTAACCACTATTTTGGAAGCCACCATCCCAAGGGCCACCAATCACAAATAGTAGTTAGGCTGGAGTAGGAATACTGTCCTGGTTTGTCCACTGCACAATGTGCATAAGGTTTCTAAAAATTAGCCCTATGGGCTGAGTCATGGTTGACGCAGGAAGGAAACGGGTTCTTATGGGAAGGGGGTGAGGTAACAGCTGTAGCATGAATCAGCATTATTGGTGAATTTAGGTTTGCTTGCTCTCATCTGGAGGGATTAAAAACTGTGGAGATATGCAGTCCTTGTTAAATTTAATCAGAGTAAGTCTGTCTGCATTTTCCGTGGAGAGGCGTGTGCGCCTATCAGTGATGATTGCCCCAGCGGAACTGAAAACACGCTCAGACACCACACTAGCAGCCGGGCAGGACAGCACCTCCAAGGCATATAAGGAGAGGTCGGGCCAAGTGTTCAGCTTAGACACCCAATAATTAAAGGGAACTGAATTGGCAGAAAGGACGCACGTATGGTTACTTAAGTACCTCTTGACCATGTTCTGCAACTTATCCTTCCTTGGCATTGTTACAGGCACAAATAGCCTTTACTGTTGTGCTGGTCTATTGAAAATTGCCCAACTTGTGCACATTTTCCCCCCACCTGTTGGAGCTATTGTTCTTGTCTCTCCCCATTATCCCTTGGTGTTGAACAGAGCCGGTACCTCTGCCACCAGCATTGTCTGAGGGTGCTGTTTTCAGCAATTGGTCTACAACGGCCCTCTTGAACAATTTAATTGTAAAACTCTTTGTTGACTCCAAAAGGAGAGAAGGAAATTTCTCCTTGTACCGTGGATCGAGAATGGTGGCCAACCAGTATAGGTCGCTCTTGTCACCTGCACCTTAAAAACATCTCCAGAATCCAACCTTTTCTCACCTTTGAAACTGCTAAAACTCTTACTGTCGGTTTTATTCACTCTCGTCTGGACTACTGCAACTCTCTTCTGATCGGTCTCCCTCTTACCAAACTTTCTTCACTTCAATCCGTCCTGAATGTGGAAGCCAGGGTCCTATTTCTGTCCATCTGCTTCACTGATGCCTCCATCGTGTGCCAGTCATTACACTGGTTGCCCATTTGCTACAGGGTCCAATATAAACTCATCACTCTCACCCACAAAGCTCTAGTCTCCACATTTCTGCACTGCCTTATATCGCCTCTCTCATCTCTGTCTATCACCCTACACATGCCCTCCGTTCTACAAATGACCTAAGACTAACATCCCCCATAATCTGAACCTCGCACCACCGTCTCCAAGACTTCTCTCGTGCTGCACCAGTTCTCTGGAATGCTCTACCCCAGATGATCCGACTGATGCCTAGGCACCACGTCTTCAAGCGCGCTTTAAAAACCCATCTCTTTAAATAAGCCTACCACCTCAACTACTCAGTAAACTAACTTTCCCCTGTTCCCTCCTTCTAAATATTATTCTTAATCTGCACCCTACTATTCATCTGTCTCCACACCCTCCATGCACACAATAATTACACTCGATACTTGATTATTGCACTTAAACATACTGGCTGATGACCGGATCATGCAGTCTTATATGAAAATCCCTACATATTATGATTGCCTGACCTGAAATAACATGCACTTTTCACCTATTGTGTCCACCCATTGCCTTGTTGAATGTAAGATTGCAAGCAAGGACCTCACTCCTAATGTAACTGTTTAAACTGAATTTATTGTATGTACATGTCTCAGCCTAATTGTAAAGTGCAGCGGAATATGTTGGCACTATATAAATAAAAATTATTATTATTATTACTGTTGGATAAAATGTGTATCACGCGAGGGTCTTCCCACAGACACTTACACATGAACAGTGCCATTGGGGCCAAGCTGCAAAAAGGCGAATGTTCTGTGTCCCCAACAGTAGAAACAGTACCTATCCTCTCCTCACGCTGACTCGCCTCCTCCTCCTCCTCCACCTCCTCTTCTCCAGCCCATCCAGGCTGGACAGACATGAAGCTTGGGTTGGGTGTCCCCTCTGTAGCATTACGAGTCCCCTCGGTAGCACAGAAAAACAAGTCCTCTCCCTCCTCATCTTCCTCCTGATCACCCAATGTTGCCTCAGAATATTGGCTAGGCTGGGTAGTATCACCCATTGGGAAATCTGGCTACATACCAACATGCTGGGCACTCAAAGCTTCCTCTTTGAGATTATGCAGTGATTGTTTCAAGAGACACAGCAGTGGGATGGTTACGCTGATAATAGCGTGATCCAGGGGCGAACACAGACTGTAGTGGGCCCCTGTGCAAGAATTTTTTGGGGCCCCCCCCCTGCCCTTCATAGGGGGCATGAAGGCCCCCCCTCCGTGCATCTCTCATCCCCCCCGTGCATCTCTGATTCCCCCACTCCTAGTTAATTAATTGTATTTAAAAAAAATAAAACTTGTCATACTAAGGCTATGTGCCCACGATGCAGAAATGAAGCAGAAAATTTCTGCAGCATTTCTGAATCTCCCTGGCAGAAAAAACGCATGCAGATTGTGCATGCGTTTTTCCTGCAGAATACATGCGGATCCACATGCGGATTCACATGCGTTTCCGCATGCAGATTGACAAGCGCTTTCCAGGCGATAGCATCACTTGGAAAGTGCTTGACAACTAGGTCACACTGTATAAATCCATGCAAACAGCATGGATTTATATAGTGTGAACCGTAAAAATGAAAACAAATAAAGCTATACTCACCCCCGAGGCCCCGGCGTGGCTGCAGCGCTGCTTCCTGGCTGGTTCCCGGCTGCCGGCATATCGCGAGACAGAGCGGTGAAGGGCCTGCGGTCACATAACTGTGACGTCACCGCAGGTCCTCAAGCGATGCCGGCATTCAGAGAGAAGCCGCCGGACAGGTGAATATAAACTTTATTTGTTATTTTATTCTTTTTTTCCAGAACTGGGTCCCAACCGCACATAGAGACGCATAGAAGCCGCTTGTAAAAATGTACAGTCGCGGTTTCTATGCGTCTCAATGCAAGTCAATGGCGGGAGTTCCGCTGCGCTTCCGCAAAATTAAATGACATGCTGCGGATTTTTGTACGCAGCATAAACGCTGCGGAAAAATCCGCAGCATGTGCATAGAACATGTGGAATCCCCTTGGGGACCATGGGGTGCGGATTACCTAGCGTTTCACAAGCGTTTATGCTGCGGAAATTCCGCAGCATAAACGCTTGAAAAACGCTACATGGGCACTCAGCCTTACCCCCAGGGCCGGCTCCAGGTTTTTGTGGGCCCTGGGCGACAAAGTTTCAGTGGCCCCTTTAACACATACCATGATTCATGATGCACAGATAACACAGAGAAATATATATATAGTACAAGGCCAAGGATTTCACTTACTACATTACATGAGCGATATCTATTGTAAATTCTACAATAGCTCAGAAACCGGCGAATCCACACAGCGCACAGTGCAGACCGGACAGTATAGTCCTCCATACAGTATTATGGGCACCATATAATGCTCCATACAGGATACTGAGCCCCTTATAATGCTCCATACAGGATACTGGTCATCATATAATGCTCCATACAGGATACTCGTCCCCATATAACGCTCCATACAGGATACTCGTCCCCATATAACGCTCCATACAGGATACTCGTCCCCATATAACGCTCCATACAGGATACTGGTCCCCATATAACACTGCATACAGAATACTGTCCCCCATATAACGCTCCATACAGAATACTGACTCCCATATAACGCTCCATACAGAATATTGGCCCCCATAAAACGCTCCATGCAGGCTGTTCCCCCCCTTATAATGCCCCATTACACGAGCGATATCTATTGTAAATTCTACAATAGCTCAGAAACCGGCGATTCCTCACAGCGCACAGTGCAGACCGGACAGTATAGTCCTCCATACAGTATTATGGGCACCATATAATGCTCCATACAGGATACTGACCCCCTTATAATGCTCCATACAGGATACTGGTCCCCATATAATGCTCCATACAGGATACTGGTCCCCATATAACGCTCCATACAGCATACTGGTCCCCATATAACACTTCATACAGAATACTGGCCCCCATAAAATGCTCCATACAGAATACTGACCCCCATATAACGCTCCATACAGAATACTGACCCCCATATAACGCTCCATACAGAATACTGTCCCCCATATAATGCTCCATACAGAATACTGACCCCCATATAACACTCCATACAGAATACTGGCCCCCATGTAACGCTCCATGCAGGCTGTTCCCCCCTTATAATGCCCCATGCAGGATGACATCCCCCTTTTAATGCCCTATTCAGGATGTCACCTCTACCCCCCCATAAAATGCCCCATGCAGGATGTCACCTCCCCCCCCCATATAATGCCCCTTGCAGGATATCACTTCCCCCCTTTTCAATGCCCCATGCAGTATTTCAGACCACCCCCTCCCTTCCAATGCCCCATGCAGGAGGTCACACCACCCCCCTCCTTATAATGCCCCATGCAGTATGTCACACACCCACCCTCCTTATAATGCCCCATGCAGGATGTCAATTCCCCCCTCCCCCTCTTATAATGCCCCATGCAGGATGTCACACCCCCTCCCTTATAATGCCCCATGCAGGATGTCACACCCCCCCTCCCTTATAATGCCCCATGCAGGATGACATCCCCCTTTTAATGCCCTATTCAGGATGTCACCTCTACCCCCCATAAAATGCCCCATGCAGGATGTCACCTCTCCCCCCCCATATAATGCCCCTTGCAGGATGTCACTTCCCCCCTTTTCAATGCCCCATGCAGTATTTCAGACCACCCCCTCCCTTCCAATGCCCCATGCAGGAGGTCACACCACCCCCCTCCTTATAATGCCCCATGCAGTATGTCACACACCCACCCTCCTTATAATGCCCCATGCAGGATGTCAATTCCCCCCTCCCCCTCTTATAATGCCCCATGCAGGATGTCACACCCCCTCCCTTATAATGCCCCATGCAGGATGTCACACCCCCCCTCCCTTATAATGCCCCATGCAGGATGTCACTTCCCACCTTCCCCTCTTATAATGCCCCATGCAGGATGTCACTTCCCCCCTTCCCTTCTTATAATGCCCCATGCAGGATGTCACACTCCCCCCCCCACCCCCATATAATGCCCCATGCAGGATGTCAATTCCCCCTCCCCCTCTTATAATGCCCCATGCAGGATGTCACACACACCCCCACCCCAATATAATGCCCACATGCAGGATATCACCCCCCCTCCCTTATAATGCCCCATGCAGGATGTCACCCCCCCCTCCCTTATAATGCCCCATGCACGATGTCACTTCCCCCCTTCCCCTCTTATAATGCCCCATGCAGGATGTCACCCCCCCAGGATGTCACCCCCCCACCCCCATATAATGCCCTCATGCAGGATGTCAATTCCCCCCTCCCCCATATAATGCCCCATGCAGGATGTCAATTCCCCCCTCCCCCTCTTATAATGCCCCATGCAGGATGTCACACCTCCTCCCTTATAATGCCCCATGCAGGACGTCACTTCCCCCCTTCCCCTCTTATAATGCCCCATGCAGTATGTCACCCCCCCCATATAATGCCCCATGGCCCCATACATAAAAAAAAAATCAAATACTCACCTCACTTCTTACCTGATGCTGCTCCGGACTCCAGCATCGCCCGTGTCTTCGCGCTGTGACAGCTCAGGAGAGATCGCGCGCGGTGTAAATGACGCACCCCTGGGCCTGTGTCGCGCAGCGTTGCGCACGCGGGAGCTTACCCGGAGCCGGATCTGTTGAGGGTAGTAGTCTCGTGGCGGTGACCCGGTCCGTGCCCAGGGAGTCAGACTAAGTGGCGCTGTATTAGCGGTAGATGTTGGACGACTACGCCACCCGTTGAATGCAGCTATGGAGCTGCCGCTGCAGGGCAGACCACTGAGGCCGGTGGTAGGATTGTGCAGCGTGATAGTATAACCCCCAACGGGAGGGGTATGGCCTCAGGGCAGCCGACGTGGACGATGGGGGTAGCAGGAACCACTCGGAGACGGTACGGTGTAGTTCAGGGTCTTTACTGGTGACAAAGATAGACCCTCCCGGAGTACTGGCTAGCGATTGGGGCCTGGTCAGTCCTTGAGCAGATGGGATCTCCCCTGGCCAGGCGGAGTTGTAGGCCTCCCAAACTAACTGTACTCTTCTGGCTACCTTGCTAGAGGCGGGTAAAAGTAGCCCACGTCCCTGAGTGTGCCGTGTGGTGCTCACCCGTATGGCCGGTGACTCGGGGCCTTCTAGTAGCTTCCGCTCCACGACGGCGGTGCTGGTCCCATGCGTGTGACCGTGCCTTCGGGTTTCTTGGCCAGAGGACCTGGAATCCCCTGCCTGACGGATTCTGCTGCTGGGTAGGAGTTAGTCCCCACAGCCTCGGACTCCGGGTCCGGTAAGAAATCTTCTCAGTCAGGGCGAGCTCTGCAGCTGCCAGCCCCTGACTCCTTGTAACACTGCTCCCACAGAGCTCCTGATGTTCTGTTCCTATATTTGCTTCTTTTCTCTGTCTCTACTTCTTCTCTACTCACTAACCCTGACTCAGCCCTAGGTTTATATAGGGGAAGTTCTTCCCCTCCCAGGACTGGGCAGGAGGTGTGGCATGCATAGGATTCCTGACCCAGAGACCTCCCACCTGCTCTCAGACATAACATTGCTGTTACTGTGGAAACCAGATCCCTGGGGTGCCACATTCCCCCCTAGTGAAATTTAGTACTCCGGGACTAAACATATTTTAGAAGAACATAACAAGATATAACAATAACAATACAATAAAGAAACACATAAAGGTGGTCACGGCATGTCCGTAACCGGGTGCAGTCTTTGAAGAAAGCAAGGTGTCCATTTACCAAAACAGGGAGACGTAACCAGGTAGGGGTCTGTCCTGCCCCGAGTCCTTAACAGTCTTTAGTCCGTCCTGGGTTACGCTCCAACTACGTACACAGGATTCCCGGTAAATCCACCAAAGACTCCTATAAACAACTAGAAACACATAATTATACACAAGCAACAAGAAAAACAGGTAACCACAAATAAAACAATTTATACACTTCAAATCCTCCAACGTGCGGGTAACTGGCCTCTAGTGGCCCTAGTGGACCTACGGAGCTGACTGTCTGGCCCTGAACTACAGGGTGTAGGAGCTGTTAAGGGTAAACTGGGCAGCGGTCTACGGGCCCTTTGGCTCACTAGGGATATGGCAGGCTCACTGCAAGCAGAGGGTTGATCCTCCTGGCCTGCTGGTGTGGGGTCTTCTGCCTCCTGGACCGGCTGTTCTTCCAGCTCTACCTGTTGCTCCGTAGGTGCTTGGGATGCTGGTTGGAGGAAGGTGAGTACGGGTACCACAACTGCACCATTGACTTGAGTCCAAGACCGAGGGAAGTCTCCGAGCACAGTACTAACCATATCTTCCCTTTCCTCTACGGGTCGATGGTCTTCTTGTTCCTCTTCAGGGTTCCGTAGCTGTTCAGGACACTTCTTCAGGTGATCCCGGGATACAATGGCTGTGGTCTCCCCTCCGTCTTTACTGATGGTACAGACCTTCGGGTTCTCGTGGCTTGAGGGCAGTACGGTGTACGGGTCCTTCTCCCACTGGTCGTCCAACTTGTGGAGCCGTCTTTTCCTCTTCAAGACCTGCTCTCCGGGCACCAGGGGAACAGCGGGAGCATACTGGTTGTAAGTTTTCTCTTGTCTCTCCCTAGCCTGACAGAGACTTCGCTCCACGCTCTCCTGTACTTTCCGGTACTGCTGCTGCCTCTCTGTGTCCCAGTCTGCTTCTGGTGAAGTGTCCTTGGGTGTCAGGACTCCCATTTCCAGGTCAACAGGTAACTTACCAGGTCTCGCCCTCATTAGGTAAGCCGGGGTACAGTTGGTGGAACCTACCGGGATGTGGTTGTATAGGTCCACCAGATCGGGAAGCTTCTCAGGCCACAGACTGCGTTCTTCCAGGGGCAACGTTTTCAGAAGATCCATTACCACCTGGTTCATTTTCTCACAAAGTCCATTAGTTTGCGGATGATAGGGTGTCGTCCTTATCTTCCGGCAGCCATACAGATTGCAGAATTCCTGGAAGACCTCCGCTTCAAAGGCAGGTCCCTGGTCCGTCAGCACTTGGTCCGGGTACCCGTGTGGACGGCAGAAGTGCTGCTGGAAGGCTCTAGCTGCTGTTTGAGCCGTTAAGTCCTTGACGGGGACGACAACCAAGAACCGGGAGTAATGATCCACGATGGTTAACGCGTAGACGTAGCCACTTCTGCTTGGGGTCAGTTTTACATGATCCAAGGCTACCAGTTCCAACGGCTGCCGGGTGACGATGGACTGCAGGGGAGTCTTCTGGCTGGCACGGTCCTTCCTCCTCAGGTTGCACGGGCCACAGTCTCTGCACCACCTCTCGATGGTTCCCCTCATGCCTACCCAATGGAACCGCCCGCACAGCAGGAACTCCAGCTTCTTCCATCCGAAATGCCCAGCTCCATCGTGGTATGCCTCCATCACCATGGCTGCGTCTCGTCGTGGCACCACTACTTGCCAGATTAGTTCATGCGTCCGGGAGTTAACCATCCTGCGGCACAACTTCCCCTTGTAAAGGAACAGTCTACTCTTTTCTGCCCACAGTTGCTTGGCTTCCTCCGGAGCGTCTGGGTCAAGGCGAGCCTCTGGCTGAGTCAGCATCTCCTTCACCAGCCGGACAGCAGGGTCACTGTCTTGCGTTTCCGCCCAGTTGTAGTGAGGTAAGGGGTTAAGCGTAGCGCCTTGCTTACTCCTTACCCGATGGGAATACTGGATAGTCCCATGACGGTGAAACGCGGGGAGTTCGACTTCTTCCAGTCCCTCTGGATCTTCTCCTACGTCCGGTAGGTTTGGCATCCTGGACAGGGCGTCCGCGTTGGTATTGGAGCGTCCTGCCCGGTATTTGATGGTGAACTCGTAGTTGGACAGGCGGGCCATCCATCTCTGCTCTAGGGCACCGAGTCTTGCCGTGTCCAGGTGTGTCAACGGGTTGTTATCCGTGTACACGACGAACCGGGAAGAAGCGAGGTAGTGCTTAAAGCGTTCGGTGACTGCCCACACCACTGCCAGGAACTCTAGCTTAAATGAGCTGTATTTCTCAGGGTTTCTTTCGGTGGGTCGCAGTTTTCGGCTGGCGTAAGCGATTACTCGCTCTTTCCCCTGCTGGATCTGGGACAGCACGGCTCCTAGCCCGATGTTACTTGCGTCGGTGTAGAGGATAAAGGGCTGGCTGTAATCCGGGTACGCCAGGATTTCATCCCCCGTGAGGGCCATCTTCAGCTGGCGGAAGGACTCTTCTTCCAACTTCTCCCATCTGAAGGGCGGCTTCTGGTTCTTGGCCTTCCGGGACTGGCCTATCAGGAGGTCCTGCATAGGAGCTGCCTTTTTGGTGAAACCGGGGATGAACCTGCGGTAGTAGCCTACCAACCCGAGGAACTGCCGCACTTCCTTTACACTGGAGGGACTTGGCCATTCCTTAATTGCGGTGATCTTATCAGGGTCGGGAGCCACTCCGTCAGCGCTCACCACGTGTCCCAGGTACTGTACCTTTGGTTTCAGGAGGTGACACTTGGAGGGTTTCACCTTTAGGCCGTAGCTTGCCAGAGCTTCGAACACTTCCGCCAGGTGTTTCAGGTGGTCCTCATAAGTCTTAGAATATACGATGACATCGTCCAGGTACAACAGGACCGTCTCGAAGTTTCTGTGGCCCAGACAGCACTCCATTAATCGTTGGAAGGTTCCTGGTGCGTTGCAGAGTCCGAACGGCATGCAGGTAAACTCGCTAAGTCCCATCGGGGTGGTGAATGCGGTCTTCCCCCGGTCCGCCTCTGCTACAGGAACCTGCCAGTACCCACTAGTGAGATCCAAGGTAGAGAAGAAGTTAGCAGATCTTAAAGCAGCCAAAGACTCCTCTATCCTTGGTAAGGGGTACGCATCCTTGTGTGTGATACGGTTGATTTTCCGGTAATCTACACACATCCTCATGGTGTTGTCTTTCTTTTTGACTAAGACTAGTGGAGCTGCCCAGGGGCTACAGCTATCCCTGATCACCCCAGCCTCCTTCATGTCTCTAAGCATCCCCTTGGCGTGTTGGTAGTGTGCAGGGGGTACGGGTCGATACCTCTCTTTTATGGGAGGATGGTCTCCCGTGGGGATGTGGTGCTCTACCCCCTTGACTCGCCCGAAGTCTAACGGGTGTTTACTAAACACTCTCTCGTACTCTTGAACCACCCGATAGACTCCCTGTTTCTGGTGTGAGGGAGTGGAGTCAGTACCCAAATGTAGTTGCTGACACCAGTCCTCCATTGTTTTCTTAGAGCCGTTACCTTTCTCCGGGTGAGATGGAGGCAAGGGTTCCACAGATTGTATAGCATTTTGGTTAATGGTATATAATTTGGCTAGCGTGGCATACCGGGGCAGGTACACTTCCCTCTTCCCGATATTGATTATGCGAACGGGCACCCTCCCATGGCGTACATTAACCACCCCCCGTGCTGTCAAGATGGTGGGCCTACTGTCTGAGTAAACTGGTTCTACCATTGCCTGGTAATCTCTACCTCTCAGACCAATAGCTGCCCGGCACCAAATCATCATTTCACTTTTTGGGGGCATGGCAATAGGGAAAGGGTCACACATTCTCACGCTACCAATCTCACCACCGGAGAGTTCCACCTGTTGCCGTCGCATCAGTGCCCGGATCTCTTTTTGGAGCACTCGCTGCTCGCCGGAGCTGGCGTTCTTGGCAACCTGCTGTAAAAGGAAAATCACCTCTGCAAGACAATTTTCAATTACATTAGTTCCTAGAGTTATCTTTGGGTGACTCTCGTGTTTGTCAATGTCTACAATGATCAGTCCCTGTGCTGCCAGTTCAACTCTACCAATTTTAATGGTCACCTCTTTAAATCCGATCTGTGGCACGGGCTGACCATTGCTGGCGATGATACTCAAGTCGTCGTCAGGGTAGCGGGTAATATCCGAGTCATTCCAGTACTGCTTGAAGAGCACGTACGGGATGGTGGTGACCTGTGACCCGGTGTCCAGTAGGGCACTCATAGGAATGCCATCCAGTACCACAGGCAAGACTGGACGTCCTCCCACATATTTGTCGCGCCAGTTCGATGGGCCTGATGATCTTTTTCCTAGGGGTTGGCCCTCTACCCTAGGTTGTGCCAGTTTAAAGGACAGTACCTTGCCATATGTCCGGGTTGATTACAGCGGCGGCAGATGGGTCGTCCGTCCTCGTTGTATCGGTCGCTGGGTCTTCCTCTGGCCGGTGGGGTCCTCCTTGGTCGACGCCACGGGATGTCCTCCGGTCCGGATGCCAGCTGGATCTTCCCTGGAGTAGAAACCTGTAAAGACTGCACAGTTCAGGTTAGCGCAGCAACGCTTTTAGCTAGCTCTTGGACCTGATGGTGCAGGTCTGGAGCCGGGTCATTGCTCAAAGCCTGCGCATCAGCTCCCACAGGCCCTGCCGACAAGGGCGCCGCCTCCTGGTGGTAAGTGGTAGTGGGGCGTCTGTGGGTCACAACGCCACCTGGTGCCGGTTCTCGGAGCACCCGGATGGCTCTGTCCTTGAACTGTGCAAATCCCAGATGAGGGTCCTGTAAGGCCATTGCCCGCAACTGGGTTCGGTGGGCATTGCAATATAAACCCTCTATAAATTGTTCAGTCAACAGCCTGTCCTCGTCTCCCACGCCGTCAGGGTCGGTCTGCTTAATGGCTCTCAGGGCTTCTTGTAGGTTTAATGCATAGTCCCTTATACTCTCATGTGCCCGCTGTTTGCACCCATAGAATCTGAGCTTGATCTCGGCTGAGGTGCGGGTATCAAAGGTGTCCCTCAGCCGGGCCAGTATCCCTGCGACAGTCCTCCCCCCAGGTGGCCAGGACTTTACCTCCCTTTGGGCTGCCCCGGTTAATTGGGCCACCAGGATGCTCACTTTTTGCTCTTCTGTAAGGGGGTACACCTGGAAGAGGCTATCCAGCTTTTCTCTAAAGTCATGCAGGGTATGCGATTCCCCTGAGTACTGGGGTAGCCAGGCTGCCCCCGGGATATAGGGCATGGTGAAAGGCATGACCGCAACAGCGGTGGCGCTGGCGGGGGTTGAAGCGGTGAAGCTCTCCTCCGTATCCGACATCCTTCTCCCCCCTAGTGGACCGTGGCCTACCTTGCGATGATCCTCTTCCGTAGGCCGCGGCTCCGCAGTGGATCGTCAGGGTTGAGGACCTTCCGTCGCGCTCCTGTGACGTCGGCGTCTGCTGGGCTCCTTCCAGGACCTTACGCAACGTCCGGACGTGAGGCGGGACTTCAGTTCTCGCGCGCTTTCGGAGTCCACGCCCCTCTTCTTCCCGCGCGGCGTCCTCAAGATGGCGTCCAATGGCGGGAAACCTCCACGGATGGCAGGAAGAAGGCCGAAGATGGCGCCGGATGGCGGGAAAACTTCGCGGATGGCGGGAAGAATTTAGAAGATGGCGCCGGATGGCGGGAATCTTCACCACTGGTAAGTTTGAACAGTCTTTTTCAGGCACACAGTACCCGGTGGTTGCGAGCACGAAATCCTGCCGACTACGCCAAAAGTTGACGCACCCCTGGGCCTGTGTCGCGCAGCGTTGCGCACGCGGGAGCTTACCCGGAGCCGGATCTGTTGAGGGTAGTAGTCTCGTGGCGGTGACCCGGTCCGTGCCCAGGGAGTCAGACTAAGAGGCGCTGTATTAGCGGTAGATGTTGGACGACTACGCCACCCGTTGAATGCAGCTATGGAGCTGCCGCTGCAGGGCAGACCGCTGAGGCCGGTGGTAGGATTGTGCAGCGTGATAGTATAACCCCCAACGGGAGGGGTATGGCCTCAGGGCAGCCGACGTGGACGATGGGGGTAGCAGGAACCACTCGGAGACGGTACGGTGTAGTTCAGGGTCTTTACTGGTGACAAAGATAGACCCTCCCGGAGTACTGGCTAGCGATTGGGGCCTGGTCAGTCCTTGAGCAGATGGGATCTCCCCTGGCCAGGCGGAGTTGTAGGCCTCCCAAACTAACTGTACTCTTCTGGCTACCTTGCTAGAGGCGGGTAAAAGTAGCCCACGTCCCTGAGTGTGCCGTGTGGGGCTCACCCGTATGGCCGGTGACTCGGGGCCTTCTAGTAGCTTCCGCTCCACGACGGCGGTGCTGGTCCCATGCGTGTGACCGTGCCTTCGGGTTTCTTGGCCAGAGGACCTGGAATCCCCTGCCTGACGGATTCTGCTGCTGGGTAGGAGTTAGTCCCCACAGCCTCGGACTCCGGGTCCGGTAAGAAATCTTCTCAGTCAGGGCGAGCTCTGCAGCTGCCTGCCCCTGACTCCTTGTAACACTGCTCCCACAGAGCTCCTGATGTTCTGTTCCTATATTTGCTTCTTTTCTCTGTCTCTACTTCTTCTCTACTCACTAACCCTGACTCAGCCCTAGGTTTATATAGGGGAAGTTCTTCCCCTCCCAGGACTGGGCAGGAGGTGTGGCATGCATAGGATTCCTGATCCAGAGACCTCCCACCTGCTCTCAGACATAACATTGCTGTTACTGTGGAAACCAGATCCCTGGGGTGCCACATAAACATATCACCGCGCCCTCTGACCTGAGACGTCACAGTCAGAGGACGCGGAAGATGCTGCGGAGGCACGGGGAGGGGTAAGTATTGTGCCGGCGCCGTCACATGACTGGAGATGTCCCTGCTCTCAGCATGGGGCCGGGGAACCATGCTGAGCGCAGGGACATCTCCGGTCATGTGATGGTGGGGGGTCCTGCGGGGGGGGCCCATGAGGAGACACACAAGAGGGGGGCCCCAACGGGGCTCCGAGGGATCCCCGACCGGCCGGGCCCCATGCTGGAGTCAGGGCAGTCATGCCCTGATGGCGGCCCTGCTGGAGGCTGGAGGGGCCCCCTCTCCCTCGGGGGCCCCCATTCAATGAACCGGCTGCACGGGCGGTAGGTCCGCCCCTGGCGTGATCACCGCTCACAAGGTTGGTGCAGTACTCAAAGTTCTCAAGAACCTCCCAGATATCAGCGATCCACACCCACTCGACAGTTGTTATGTGTGGTGGCTGACTCTCAGTCTGACCAGCATACTGAAGCTGGTATTCAGCTACTGCCCTCTGCTGTTCACTCATCCTCGCCAACATATGATAGGTGGAGTTCCACTGCGTGGGCAGGTCGCAAATGAGTCAGTGACATGGCAAATTCAAGCGCTTTTGAAGCGCTGTAAAAGCAGCAAAAGCAGTATACGGCGCACCTTCTCAAGTAGGTACGGCAAGTGACGGAAAGTTTTCTGAAATTTCTAAACTAGGTTCAGCACATGATGCATGCATGGCACATGCACCAGCTTGCTGATCTTTAAATCCGCCACTAGGTTGCGCCCATTATCGCAGACGACCAGACCGGGTTGGAGGTGCAGCGGAGAGAGCCACTGATTGGTCTGTTGTTTTAAAACTTGCCACAGCTCTGCTGCATTGTGTGCTTTCTGACTTAAAGAGATCAGTTTCAGCAGAGCGTCTTGCCACTTTGCCAATGCGCTGCTGCACAGGTCCCAGCTTGGCAGTGATGGGGAGGGTAATTCAGCAGAGGATGAGGAGCAGGAGAAGGGGAGAGAGGAAGTGGAATATGAAGAGGTGGAAACCCTGACAGAAGTTGGGCCCGTTATTCTTAGCGTGGGTGGGATGTATGATGTTCCAGTTTGCACCTTTGTCCCACCCTTCACCAGGTTCCCCCAGTGTGCCATGACAGAAATGTATCGTCCCTGTACACAACAATTTATCCAGGTGTCTGTTGGTAGGTGGACCTTCCGAGTTACGGCGTTGGTGAGAGCACGGTTCAGATTGTTTAACACATGCTTGTGTAACGCAGGGACGGCACTCCGGGCAAAATAGTGGCGGCTGGGAACACTGTACTGTGGGGCAGCCACAGCCAAGAGATCATGGAAGACTGTGCTCCCACAAGCCTAAATGGCAACATCTCCTCAGCTAGCAATTTGGCAATGTGCGAGTTTAGTATTTGTGCCTGTGGGTGCGTGGCTGGGTATTTACGCTTTCTTTCCAAGCTCTCAGGCATGGACCATTGGAAGCTTTGCTGGCACAAGGAAGTGGATGTGGTTGATGTTTGTTGTGTGTGAGCAACTGACGCGCCCCCAGGGCCGTGGGGTACTCGGCAGCTGGGCCTAGAGATGTCGGTATGGGGGATATCACGGTGGCTGGCCCGGTCCGTGACCCAGGGTGGTCAATAAAAAGGGGGGATTAATTATAGGGGATTTGGAAAGTTCGTGACGCCACCTGTGGATTGCTGCTAAAGGGTGCCGCCGCTGCGGAGCAGTCCTCTGGAGCTGGTGCTACGACAGCAGAGATGGTGTGGCCCTCCACAGGTAGAGCTAGCTCCAGGGCAGTGTAGGTAGTATAGGTTGCGCTGGGCGTCGTAGTGCCGGGAGGGAGAGATGGGCACAGATGAAAGAAGGGACGGAGGCAGTGCGGTGCAGTCATCCGAGTTTTTACTCACAGTTCTTATGACAGTTCCACTGGTGCACTGTACAGATGTCAGCCTCCCACGTCACGCTGCGTTCACCAGGCAGGGGTTCAGCACTTTCTCAGGCAGATTAGGAGTACTTGACAGAACCCCACTTTCTTGTGTTCCTAGCTAGACTGTCTTCACGCTGGGTCTTTCTCCCTCCTGCCCTGCGCTTCCCACTCTCAATCCCGCTCAGGTGCTCTGAAGTCCCTCCTGTCTTGTTGGAGTTCCTGGACCTGCTTGACCCTCACGGGGATTAGAATGAGGCTTCGGCAACTGACTATATAAGCCAGAAGCCTCCGTTTTTCCCAGCCGAGACTTGAAGTAACACGGCTGGACCAGGGGCCGGTCCCCTTTTTGTGGCCTACGATCCCTCTGTCTTCTGACAGATTTGAGGTGTACGGGTGCTGTCCTGCACTCGCAGTACCCCCTGGGATCCCTTCTGTAGATCGGAGCCTACTCCTCTGCTCCCCACCTAGGCCTCTAAGACTGGACCCTACTTGTGGAGCAGAGCTCCTAAAGAGCCTCTGCTCCCTGTCTGTTCTCCACTGACTAATCTTCTGTTCTGTTCTGCCACCCTAAGATGGCTTCCCTTTATATACCTCCTTCTATGGTGCTCCCCCAAACTGCTTCCTCCACCCACACCCACTACTGGTTCCCCCTACCTTTGGGCTCCCCCCACTCCAGCCAGGGACAGGGCTCAGCAGGAAAAACACATTGCATCTTGCCCTTCCAGCCGGCCTGGAGCAGTGTAGTGTTGGATGTAGGTGTTGGGGTTCTGGGCAGTACTCCCTCATTACCTGAGAGAAGGAGACACCACACCTCTGGGTGAGGTGCAGTACCTCTGTGGCGACTGAACCCTCAGGGGCGCCACAAAACCGCAGCTTGTGGGCAGGAGGTATGAGCAGCACCTGCTTCTTTAACAGCAGACTTTCAGAAAAAAAATTCCACACAGCAGCTGAACGCCCCCTAGCCCTGACTTGGTGCACAGTGGGGGTGCTCTTGGGAACAGTTGACCCAGTTCTCACTCTGGGCAAACCACGACCCCTTGGTGCCTGTGTTGGTGCTACATATCTATCTTCCTCTGTGTTGCTGTCATGGCTATGCGTGCCAACGGTCCAGGTCAGATCAGTGGACTCATCATCGACCACCTCGTCTTCAATCTCATCCTCCTTCCCAGTTGACATTGTAGGCTGACCTGATGGCAACTGTGTCTCATCATCATCAGCCTACACCTCTGGAGATAGTAAATGACGTTCCGCCAAGTGGCTTTATTCTGGCCGTAGGTCCTCAAATACTTGAGCATCAACGCAGGCCACCTCCTCTTGTCCCTCTTCAATGCTGCACAGTGATAGGCCAAAGCCAACCAAAGGATATATACAGTTCGGTCCATATATATTTGGACAGAGACAACATTTTTCTAACTTTGGTTCTAGACATTACCACAATGAATTTTAAACAAAACAATTCAGATGCAGTTGAAGTTCAGACTTTCAGCTTTCATTTGATGGTATGCACATTAAAATTGGATGAAGGGTTTAGGAGTTTCAGCTCCTTAACATGTGCCACCCTGTTTTTAAAGGGACCAAAAGTAATTGGACTATTGACTCCAAGGCTATTTCATGGACAGGTGTGGGCAATCCCTTCGTTATGTCATTCTCAATTAAGCAGATAAAAGGCCTGGAGTTGATTTGAGGTGTGGTGCTTGCATTTGGAAGGTTTTGCTGTGAAGTAAACATGCGGTCAAAGGAGCTCTCCATGCAGGTGAAACAAGCCATCCCTAAGCTGCAAAACAGAAAAAAAAACATCCGAGAAATTGCTACAATATTAGGAGTGGCAAAATCTACAGTTTGGTACATCCTGAGAAAGAAAGAAAGCACTGGTGAACTCATCAATGCAAAAAGACCTGGGCGCCCACGGAAGACAACAGTAGTGGATGATCGCAGAATAATCTCCATGGTGAAGAGAAACCCCTTCACAACAGCCAACCAAGTGAACAACACTCTCCAGGAGGTAGGCGTATCAATATCCAAATGTACCATAAAGAGAAGACTGCATGAAAGTAAATACAGAGGGTTCACTGCACGGTGCAAGCCACGCATAAGCATCAAGAATAAAAAGGCTAGACTGGACTTTGCTAAAAAACATCTAAAAAAGCCAGCACAGTTCAGGAAGAACATTCTTTGGACTGATGAAACCAAGATCAACCTCTACCAGAATGATGGAAAAAGAAAAGTATGGCAAAGGCGTGGTACAGCTCATGATCCAAAGCATACCACATCATCTGTAAAACACGGCGGAGGCAGTGTGATGGCTTGGGCATGCATGGCTGCCAGTGGCACTGGGTCACTAGTGTTTATTGATGATGTGACACACGACAGAAGCAGCCGAATGAATTCTGATGTATTCAGAGCCATACTATGTGCTCAGATCCAGCCAAATGAAGCCAAACTGATTGGTCGTCGTTTCATACTACAGATGGACAATGACCCAAAACATAAAGCCAAAGCAACCCAGGAGTTTATTAAAGCAAAGAAGTGGAATATTCTTGAATGGCCAAGTCAGTCACCTGATCTCAACCCAATTGAGCATTCATTTCACTTGTTAAAGACTAAACTTCAGACAGAAAGGTCCACAAACAAACAGCAACTGAAAACCACCGCAGTGAAGGCCTGGCAGAGCATCAAAAAGGAGGAAACACAGCGTCTGGTGATGTTCAAGACTTCAGGCAGTCATTGCCAACAAAGGGTTTTCAACCAAGTACTAGAAATGAACATTTTATTTACAATTATTTCATCTGTCCAATTACTTTTGGTCCCTTTAAAAACAGGGTGGCACATGTTAAGGAGCTGAAACTCCTAAACCCTTCATCCAATTTTCATGTGGATACCCTCAAATGAAAGCTGAAAGTCTGAACTTCAACTGCATCTGAATTGTTTTGTTTAAAATTCATTGTGATAATGTCTAGAACCAAAATTAGAAAAATGTTGTCTCTGTCCAAATATATATGGACCTAACTGTACCAAACAGATCCTCGGAGCGGCCAAGCTTGGGGTCATATGTCTCCTGTGACTGATAATGGCGGGAGGAAGGAGAACCAGCTTCAGGATTGGAAGGGCCAGCCTTCTGTGTATCCACAGTAGACTGTATGGTCGTGGAACATTTGTTGATGCTTGACATGCATAGAGGCCTTGTCTGCTATCCAAGACAGAATCTGCTCTCACTCTTCTGGCTTCCACCCACATTTACGTTCCAGACCGGGAACTTTTTCCTGGAAAATATTGGATGCATCAAGCTTCTTCTGACCTGACACAGACTGAGTGTCTTCTCGCGCACCACTGACAACACTACGTCCACGTCCCTCAACAACAGGCTTTTTTGCCATTTTGGGTTTTGTTGACAGATTTTCAGATGTTGATGGCACAAGCCAAGCTAGCTGTCACAGCCACAGCCAAAATAGTGAGTCAACCATGACACAGCCCATAGGGCTAATTTTTACAAATCCTATGCACATTGTGCAGTGGACAAACCGGACTGTATTCCTACTCCAGCGTAACTAATATTTGTGATTGGAGGCCCTTGGGATGGTGGCTTCCTGCGTCAACCATGACTCAGCCCATAGAGCTAATTTTTACAAACCCTATGCACATTGTGTAGTGGACAAATCTAGAATGTACAGTAGTCCTACCAAACTAATGTTTGTCATTGGAGGCCCTTGTCACAGGTTGTGCCACATTGTGACTGAGATAGGGGATACATATGTGACGCTCACAGTCCACCCTGGGAGATGGGGAACTCGGAGCCGGGTCAGATGTTGGGGGAAGTAGTCGTGGCCTGGACCCGCTCCGTGCCCAGGGCCGTCACATAAAAGTAATGTTCAGGGATGGAGATCACAATCAAAGACCATGAGGCCAAGATGGCTGTTTATTAAATATGAAATATTAAGTGTAACTAAATGTGCGTCCTTCACCCTCACCCATTAAATGGTCCCCCCTATCTCTTGGTTCCCCAGTCTCCCATTTTCCAGTAGGGGCAGCACACTAGTGCCTACTAGCCCCTTCTGGTGGGAGAAGTGTGGTGTTGGATGTGGAGGTGGGGTCCTGACCATTGCACCGTTCTTACCTCGAAGGAGGAACACCACACCCCATTGAAGAGGTGCAGCATCCCTGTGGCGGTCGAACCCTCAGGGGCGCCACACATATTCAATAGAAATTTACACTGACTGTTGATGACCGACTGATGGCCCTCTGAAAACTTGAATTGAGGGCCATAACTACTAAAGAACTCCATCGTAGATAATGTTTGTCAAGGGAGGCCCTTGTCATTGAATCTTCCTGCACCTATGACACAGCCCTCAGCCCCAGGAGTAATTTTTGGAAATACAGTACAGACCAAAAGTTTGGACACACCTTCTCATTTAAAGATTTTTCTGTATTTTCATGACTTTGAAAATTGTACATTCACACTGAAGGCATCAAAACTATGAATTAACACATGTGGAAATATATACTTAACAAAAAAGTGTGAAACAACTGAAAATATGTCTTATATTCTAGGTTCTTCAAAGTAGCCACCTTTTGCTTTGATGACTGCTTTGCACACTCTTGGTATTTTCTTGATGAGCTTCAAGAGGTAGTCACCGGAAATGGTTTTCACTTCACAGGTGTGCCCTGTCAGGTTTAATAAGTGGGATTTCTTGACTTATAAATGGGGTTGGGACCATCAGTTGTGCTGTGCAGAAGTCTGGTGGATACATAGCTGATAGTCCTACTGAATAGACTGTTAGCTGCTTTTTTCTTGCCATAATACAAATTCTAAGTAAAGAAAAATGAGTGGCCATCATTACTTTAAGAAATAAAGGTCAGTCAGTCCGAAAAATTGGGAAAACTTTGAAAGTGTCCCCAAGTGCAGTTGCAAAAACCATCAAGCGCTACAAAGAAACTGGCTCACATGAGGACCGCCCCAGGAAAGGAAGACCATGAGTCACCTCTGCTTATGAGGATAAGTTTATCCGAGTCACCAGCCTCAGAAATCGCAGGTTAACAGCAGCTCAGATTAGAGACCAGGTCAATGCCACACAGAGTTCTAGCAGCAGACACATCTCTTCAACAACTGTTAAGAGGAGACTTTGTGCAGCAGGCCTTCATGGTAAAATAGCTGCTAGGAAACTACTGCTAAGGACAGGCAACAAGCAGAAGAGACTTGTTTGGGCTAAAGAACACAAGGAATGGACATTAGACCAGTGGAAATATGTGCTTTGGTCTGATGAGTCCAAATTTGAGATCTTTGTTTCCAACCACCTTATCTTTGTGCGATGCAGAAAAGGTGAACAGAGGGACTCTACATGCCTGGTTCCCACCGTGAAGCATGGAGGAGGAGGTGTGATGTGTGGGGGTGCTTTGCTGGTGACACTGTTGGGGATTTATTCAAAATTGAAGGCATACTGAACCAGCATGGCTACCACAGCATCTTGCAGCGGCATGCTATTCCATCCAGTTTGCGTTTAATTGGACCATCATTTATTTTTCAACAGGACAATGACCCCAAACACACCTCCAGGCTGTGTAAGGGCTATTTGACCAAGAGGGAGAGTGATGGGGTGCTACGCCAGATGACCTGGCCTCCACAGTCACCAGAACTGAACCCAATCAAGATAGTTTGGGGTGAGCTGGACCGCAGAGTGAAGGCAAAAGGGCCAACAAGTGCTAAGAATCTCTGGGAACTCTGGGAACCATTTCCGGTGATTACCTCTGGAAGCTCATCAAGAGAATGCCAAGAGTGTGCAAAGCAGTCAACAAAGCAAAAGGTGGTTACTTTGAAGAACCTAGAATATAAGACATATTTTCAGTTGTTTCACACTTTTTTGTTAAGTATATAATTCTGCATGTGTTAATTCATAGTTTTGATGCCTTCAGTGTGAATGTACAATTTTCATAGTCATGAAAATACAGAAAAATCTTTAAATGAGAAGGTGTGTCCAAACTTTTTGTCTGTACTGTACGTTGCACATTCTGCACTGGACCAAGTAGTACAGTATCAAGAAGTCTTCTCTTGCTATATAATCTGTGGATTATTGACAATCACAATCTCTAAGCCATTTGGAAAAGCTTCTCCAACCCATCCTGGAGGGGGGTGTGACGCCCAGCTGCGCTTGGTATCACAGATCCTAGAAGAGTGCATTGATGGATTCCTCCACAAGAGACCCCCATAACCATTCGCACATCTCCACCTTCCACCTCAGACCACCAGAGGGAGCCCGTTAGGGATATAAATAGGGAAGGTGGGGCCAGGCAGTTCAGTCTGTTGAGAGAGTTCCTGCAGTAGAGAAGCCTAAGAGAGGTCAGTCTGCAGTGGAGTACAGTCCAGACTCAGTGTAGCTCAGAATAGTGAGCTTTAGGTGTGCCGGTGCCATAAGATCGGTGAAGCGCGGCAAGCTGCCGTTAGTGTGTATAGCCTAGTGAGGGCCCGAGTAGGCTGAAGGCGAGTGGAGAGTTAGTATATAGGGGGCAGAGGAGCTTAACTAGCTCACCCCGAAGAATTTACCTACACCGGGTCCAAAGCTTACCGGGATCTCTATGACCCAGTAATGCACAACCGGAATCCCTGGAGAACTACAAGTCCCAGGATCACTAAAGTGCTGATACGTAACAGAGCCAGGAGACACATAGGCCCCGCAAGCTGAGGAGCGTGTACTCCAAGGAAAGGCCCTACCACAAGGTCAGCCAGCGCAGGACAGAGACAAAGTTAGGCCTAGCTCCAGGCAGGTCAGAAACTTACTACGCAGAGGCAAGTAACAGGAGGCCCTACATCCGCTCATCGGGGAGGATCCTGACATGCACCCTTCACCCTACAGTGCTCCGGGATGTGCCTGAATTTCCATCAGTAAAAGGTACTGAAGTGACTATCATGTCTGTCCCTGTCCTTGCTCTGACCCGGCTGGGTCTCGCCTGTCCTGCATCCCTTCTTCGTACGCTGCCCTGAGGCCTAGCTACACCTGTGGGGAGCTATACCATCAAGCTGCCTTATCATCGGCCTCAGTGGACTGCGCAGCGCTGGTGATTCTCACCAGAAGCCACAGGTGGCGTCACAAACTTTTATAAAAGAAACAACTATCAACGCTTTTAAAGAGTGTCCCCAGGGTACGGGCCCAGGAGCCGACCACCGCGATATCCCTAAAGGCAAAGGCCCGGGTACCGAGTAATCCCCATCCCCCTGAGTGAGTCAGGGGCACCATATGTCCCTTGTCCATTGACTTGCACAAGTGATATATTTGAGTTTGTCATCCAGTTGACTAGTGCAGCTTCCGGTTCACAGAGTTCAGCCATACCTGATGATCGTAATCCGCACTCACTGCTACCTTCTAGTACTCTATGTCTCTTGGCCATTTTCTCTATAGTCTCTGCCCTTAAATGAGTTAAATAATAGTGAGGGCCCTACAATATGAATAAGTGAGGGCACTCTCAAATGTACACAAGAGGAACCTCCAAAATTTCTAGAGGAGGGCATTTCAAAATGTATGTTACAGGGCCACACGAGGGCTCTCACAAAACTCAGCTTTCCTGCCTACCGCAGGCCCTCTGAACATTTGAATTTAGGGCCGCAGAATCACATGGTGGTGGAGGAGGAGGGTCAAGCTCAACGTTACAATGGGCACATTGTAAACTGCTATGGAATATGTATTCCACGATCTGAGTGTCAATGATGGAGGGACCGCCCAAATGTCTAAGTAACAGTTGTCCCTCCAAAACGCATGTTACAGAGCCACCTGAGGCCTCTCAGGTCAAAGATCAACATACCTACTTGTGCGTTCTAGCTGTGCTTATAAAGTGCTGGAGAATAGTGAACTAAAAATGATGTATGACAGAGGGACCTACAAAATGTATAAGTCAGGGCCCTCCCAATTGTAAAAGGCGATTGTAAAAAATCCATAACACTATGTGTGAACAAAGGCTAAAAGGGATATTTTTTTGCTTTCTCTGGTTTATTTAGCCTTATATACAAGTGATTATGCAGGAAAAACTGTTTCTTAACCTTTTTGGCCTGTTAAATGCAATTTAGGTAAGGTTTGGTAGTTGTTCTTGTGTGTCTGTAACAGTGGCATAATACTGTGACAAACTTATTCCCAGAAACCATATGTGAGTCAGAAATGCATGCAGGTACATTCTCCAGGCTCTTCCCATCCATTTCAGCCTTTTCCTCAGGCCCCCAGACCTCTTTGTAGGGTCTGTGGCGCCCCTGAGGTTTCAGTCGCCACAGAGGTACTGCACCTCACCCAGAGGTGTGGTGTCTCCTTCTTTCAGGTAAGGAGGGAGTGCTGCCCGGAACCCCAACACCTGCATCCAACACTACACTACTCCAGGCCGGCTGGAGGGGCAAGATGCATGTGCACAGTGCTGAGCCCTGTCCCTGGCTGGAGTGGGGGGAACCAAAGGTAGGGGGAACCAGTAGTGGAGGAAGCAGTTTAGGGGAGTACCATAGAGTGAGGTATAAAATGGGAAGCCATCTTAGGGTGGCAGAAGAGGAGTGAGTGGAGTAAGAGAGGACAGTCAGTCTGGGAGCAGAGTCTCTTTAGGAGCTCTGCTCCACAAGTAGGGCCTAGTGCTAGAGGCCCAGGAGGGGAGCAGAGGACTAGGACTAGGACTAGTTGTATTGAAGGGATCCTAGGGGATACGGCGAGTACAGGACGGCACCCGTACGCCCCGAATCTGTCAGAAGACAGAGGGATCGTAGGCCGTAAGAAGGGGACCGGCCCCTGGACCAGCCGTGTTGCTCCAGATCTCGGCTGGAAAAACCGGAGTCTCTTGGCTTTTATAGTCCAGTTGCCGAAGTCTCATTCTAATGTCTGTGATGGTCAAGCAGGTCCGGGAACTCCAGTTAGACAGGAGGGACTTCAGAGCACCCGAGCGGGACTGAGAGTGGGGAAGCGCAGGGCAGGAGGGAGAAGACCCAGTGTGAAGATGGTCTAGAGAGGAACACAAGAAAGCGGGATTCCGCAGCGCGACGTGGGAGGCTGACACCCGTACAGTGCACCTGTGGAGCTTACATAAGAACTGTGAGTAAAGACTCGGATGACTGCACCGCACTGCCTCCGTCCATTATTTCAGCTGCGCCATCTTTCCCCCTGCACTACAACGCCAAGCACAACCAACAACATCTACACTGCCCTGGAGCTAGCTCTTCCTGTGGAGAGCCACACCATCCCTGCTGCAGTAACATCAGCTTCAGAGGACTGCTCCGCAGCAGCGGCTCCCTTTGGCCGCATTCCACAGGTGGCGTCACGAACACTTCCTAAAACTACAAACCCCTTACAAATAACAAATCCCCTTTTTGTTGACCGCCCTGGGCCACGGACCAGGCCAGCCACCGTGATATCCCACACCAGCAGCCAGAGGCCCAGCTGCCGAGTACCCCACGGCCCTGGGGGCGCGTCATCTCCAGCAGAAAATTACTCGCATTTCCCATTGACTTACATTGTACTCGCTATTTGAATACTCGATTATTACAAAGTACTCGTTACGAGTATAGCAATTACGAATATTATGGTACTCCCTCATCACTAAGTGTGAACTGTTCAAAAGGCAAGTCCGATTTCTAGGGAAAATTGTGTCCGGAGAAGGATATACCATGAACCCAGCACAAATCGCTCCGATACTGGCCTTAAAGGACAAGCGGCCCTCTACTGTTGGGGAGTTGAGGCAGATATTAGGATTCCTCTCCTACTATCATACTTACGTTCGGAACTTCTCCAGGATTGCCGCCCCACTACAACTCCTGTTGGGGGGGACGACAGAGTCAACAACACCCACGGAGAAAAAGAAGAACGCGGGTAGGACCGGGCTTAAAAGAAAAAACGCTATTTCGTCCTGACAGCCCATTCTCTGGACAGCAGACCACCAAGAGGTATTGGAAAAACTAGTAGACTACCTGGTAAAACCACCCATCTTAGGATATCCTGATTTCAACTTACCGTTTGTTCTTCATTGTGACACTTCTCAAGTTGGAGCTGCCTTGTATCAGCATCAAGATGGAAAATTGAGATTCATCGGTTACTGTTCTAGAACATTGACAGACACCGAGAAGAATTAGCATCTACAATCCAGAAAATTGGAATTCCTAGCATTGAAACGGGCTATCTGTGAACGATTTAGAGATTATCTCTACTACAGCAAAGAGTTTGAGGTATTCACTGACAACAACCCTTTGACCTATGTCCTCACTACAGCCAAACTGAATGCAACGGGTCAGAGATGGGTCGCTGAACTAGCTGACTTCAATTTCAGCATCAAGTACAGGCCACGAAAATGCAATGTGGAAGCTGACGGATTGTCGAGAATGCCACTAGAGCCTGAGGAGTTCATGTAAGAATGCTCGGAGGAAGTAAGTCTGGAAGCAATTGAGAGCACTACCCAAACAGTACATGCTTATCAAGAGAAAGACACACCATTGTGGTGTCTGTTGACGGTGGAAACCACAATAAAAGCGAGAGAACAAGATCACCCCCTGTCTATTCAACAACTACCGAAAGGAAAAATCCATAGAGCACAATGGGAAGATCAGATAATTGGTAGAATACTACTTTATGTGGACCAAAATTGTTTTCCAAGTAAACAGGAGAGGGATAATGAGTCACCAGCGGTATCTGTTTTAGTTAAAGAATGGACGAAGCTCTACCTCTGTGAAGACGGTATCCTGTATCGTAAAGGAGGACAAAACCGGCAGTTAGTACTACCCAGAGTATTCCGTAGGTTGGTCTTCAAAGAACTCCATGAAAACATGGGACACTTGGGAGTGGAAAGGACAAGAAACTTGATCCTGGAACATTTCTTCTGGCCGTACATGCAGAGAGATATTGAGAGGTACGTGACCAGGGAGTGTGGGTGTCTGAAAGATAAATGTCCCAACACATCAACCCGGGCACCTATGGGCAACATCCAAACTATGTATTAGTTTGAGATGGTCTCAATAGACTTTCTACATCTCGAGACATGCAAGGGTGGTTACCGATACATCTTGGTGGTGATGGACCATTTTACTTGATTTGCTCAATCATATGCCACCACCAATAAAGTGGGTCGAACAGCGGCAGAGAAGATTTTCAACGACTTTTCTTTGAGGTTTAGGTTCCCTACAAGGTTACACCATGACCAAGGAAGAGAATTTGAGAACCAGCTCTTTGCCAAGCTAGGAAAGTACTGTAGAATTTAGAGATCCCACACAATGCCCTATCACCCAGAGGGTAATGGACAAGTGGAACGTTTTAACCAGACATTATTGTCGATGTTGCGCACTTTAACAGCTGACGAGAAGAAAGACAGGAATAGTTCTGTCAAAAGTGGTACATGCCTATAACTATACAAAGAGCGATGCAAGGGGTTACCCACCCTTCTTCCTATTGTATGGACGATTGCCAATCGACATCATGTTCGATACTCCGGTGTCAGAGACTTACAGAATGTATTCGGAGTATGTTCGGAAATGGAAGGAACGGATGGCAGAGGCATACAACATAGCGTCCAAAGTGGTTACGCAAGGACAGAGCAAGAGTAAGGAGTACTATGATTGAAAATGTTATGGAGCAGAATTGGCACCGGAAAGCTGGGTGCTAGTCAAGAACGTACGTAAAAAAGGGGGTCCAGGAAAACTTTGTTCGTACTGGGAAGACAAGGAAAGCCGATGACAGCCCAGTGTATGAAATCCGATTGGAAACGGGAGACAAGAAAACCAGAATAGTCCATCGTAATTTACTACTACCCGGGGATTATCTCCCACCACAATAAGACTTCACAGAAGTAGACCGACATCATCAGAGATCGACTAAGGGACCACCACAGACTGAAGCTCCGAAGGTGGATAGTGACCTTGAAAGTTCAGATGAAGAAGAACACACCGTTGTATTTCTCGGACTGGCAAGGAGAGGGATGTACCATCCTCAGGAGAGTGAACTAAGTCCCGACGCTCCAGAGTTTGTACCAAGGAGTACATATGAAGTCCGATTCAGATCTGATGATCGAACACCGGTCCCTGAAGAGACCGATCGACACTCAGGAGGAGCGGAATTACCAGACCATGCTGAAACAGGCGATTCAGAAGAAGTACAGGAACTTACAGAGGCAGCTCCAAGAGCATCTGAGGAAGCATGTGAAATCAGTGCGGCGGAAGAAACTTCTGTCACCGAAGAACCCGTGGTATCTGAGGAACAGTCCACCAGGAGGATGTCGACTCGAGAAGTGAGGAGGCCCGTGATGTTGAGACACTTGGTGAACCAAGTCAAGTGCCAAGGACTGTCAACTGGAAACAGGTTTCTCTGGCTACGGACCAGGTAAGCTCACTGGAGTGGTATTCACCACCAAGAGGCAGTATGGAAGATGTTCCCTGGTGGAAAGACTTGTTTTCATGCTTTGATTTTCCTTAAAAGACTTTGTAGAAACAAAGAACTGTTATAGCCTAGTGAGAGAGAGAGCTGGTTGAAGACGTACTAAAAGCTCCAGCTGAAGAGACGCTGATTGTGTTAATTGTGTCAATTGTTTATTTCTTACAGGAATACTACAAGAAAAAGGTTGTAGAATAAGTTGTTATCAATGTTTATGAATGTTATACCAAATTTGACAATGCCAATTTGTATATAAAGTTATTCAACTTTTACCACTGTCTCAGAATTGGTCAGATTGACCAATTAAGGTGAATGTCGAGGACGAAATTCAAAAAGGAGGGAAGAGTGCGATATGCAGAAGTAGTGCTGTTGCTTCAAAAGCATCCAGCAACTATTAGAGTTAACAAAATCACAGGAGACAGGAAGTGTTGTGCTTTAGAAGCAACCAGAAACTAAAGGGGTTAACACAGTCACATGAGACAGGGAGTGTTTTAGCAGAGCCCCAGGGGGATTGTGGGGAAGTTGTTTACTGTCTGGCTGGAGCCGAAGAGAAAGTTGGTGTGTGATCTATATATACAGAAGGCAAGGGAACAGAATGCAGGTCAGGAGGGAAGCTAAACACAGGTCAGAAAGACTCCCTGAGCTAACAGTGTGGAGTATTATTGGGCAGAAAGATAAGGACTGGAAGGAATCGTGTCATAGGGATTTTCTCCCTCATCAAACCCTCCCCCCTCCATCTCCATGCAGGATAAAGAATGCTGTGTACTATTGAGTCCTTGTGAAGGAAAAGCCTGTGGTTGTGTATGCATAGAAGTGTGCTGCTAAAGATCTAATCTGTGCTGAATTATGCTACTGAAGAGACTGACGTTACTGTGCCTGCTTTATTAACCTGTACTGTAATGAATATTGTGGCTGTAATGTCCCTGAATTGCACTGGCCATGCTTCAGATAAAATTCCACTGTTAAAAAAGACTCTTGTCAGATGTGTCTGGTCAGCAACTGAATCTATCGTGTGCCTGAGAGAAGCTGCAGCCTATGGTCGCCCTGAGTGACGGTTCCCCCAGGATTCCAATGAATTCATGAAACTAGCGGCGTGCGTGTAACACTAGGCCATGAACTCACAGAGGAATGACCCAGGCCTTTGCCAAAAACTTCCATACCTAACTTTCTGACCAAATCAAGGACATGTTATTACAATTGTCACCCCCAGTTTTCCTTGACTTTTCCATGTCCTTGGCAAACCATCTTCATAGGCAGCTGCAGGAACACAGGCAGGAATGCATTACTGATTATGCATCTCTACTACATATACTGAGGAGCTCATGTAGACTGGAGTGAGTCAGTCCCTTCAACAACAAGGGATAAAGTGACTAAAAATGGATCCTTGTAGCTACTGTGGAGAGTCTGGACATCAGATACTTAACTGCCCAAGACAGCTGCCGTCAGAAAGGCACTGGAACCAAGGTGTGTCTGGGGATGCCCATCTAAGCACATAGGTATTTTCTCATGTTTCTGCAAAATTATTGCTCTCTATTCCTGTTTGTTTATCCTGCCTTGAAAAATCTTTGTTACCTTTGCTAAAATTGTGTTTTTCATATGACAGTTACCGCTATTGACACCTTTTACCCAGGGTGTGGTGAAGTATATCGCTAAGGCAATGTGCACACGTTGAATATTTGATGTGTTTTTACCTCAGTGTTTGTAAGTCGAAACCAGGAGTGGGACAGTCAGAGGAAAGTACAAGTATATTAGAAACACGTGCATCAATTCTGCATTTTTTGCCCTCTCCTGGCTTTGGCTTATAAATACTGAGTTAAAAAACTCACCAAATACTCAACATATGCACATGGCATAAGGGCTCATACATACAACTGTATTTTCAGTCCGAGTACTATTCGTTAAAAAAACGGACCAATGTTATTCCATGGGACAGCACAGATGAACGATTTTTTTCACTGACCAAATCTGTGTGTCCTAGGTATGGTGGACTAATTTTATCTAATACAGGATATAAAACCTTACAGTGGTGAACAGGCTTGGACCCGCAAGAAGTGTATGGTATGGTTACATCTTTACAACTGTCTGGTCTGGTGCGGTATACCAGACAATTGGGATATCACAGTATCTTTGAATCCCTTTGGCCGAGCACTCCTACTATGGTTGTTAAAATCCTGTGAATAAAATAAAGCTGTGGGCATTTTAACATCCAAACTCGTGTCTTTTGTGTATTTACTCCAGTGTCGAGGTTTATTGTAGTTATGGTTGTTTAAAGGGGAGTGAGGGTTCATCCCATATTCAAAAGTCATTGCTTGAAAAATCTTTGTGGCCAAAGTGCCACAGTGATAAAAGATCTTTACTTACCTTTGTTAAAATTGTGTTTTTCATATGAAAGTTACTGCTATTGACAATACACCTTTTACCTGGGGTGTGATGAAGTATATTGCTAAGGGCTCATACACACAACCGTATTTTCGATCCGAATGTGATCCATTTAAAAAAACGGATCGCACTCGGACCAATCTTAGTCAATGGGGCAGTGAAAATGAATTATTTCATATGTGTCTGTACAGTACTGCTTAGCTACACGGCAAAACTCGAGAGGGATGGAGCGCTATTTGCCTTCTGGAGCGCAGATTTTCCTAGAATAGTTTGCTGACTCCATATACAAAGCCCCTAAATACTAGAAGAGCAGAATCCCCCCTCAAGTGACCCCATTTTGGAAATTATACCACTTTGGGGTAGTGATGATTTTGACTCCATGTGTCACGGATGTGCCAGGTGTGACAGACAGTCATCCTGGATCCAGCTGAAGAAGGTCATTGCGCTTGGCTCTGCAGGCACCTTCTTGATCTTCTCTTCTCTGTAGTGTAGTGATATCCTTCTCCTTCTAGGACCTAGCAGTGACTTCCACCTTCTGCTGCTAATTGACACACCCTTGCTAGATGTTTAAATACCTTCAGTCTCTACAGAGAGTCACCGGTGATAGCTCTATTTTCCTCTGTCCGGGCTTGAAGTACTAGTAGTCCGCTAATGTCTTCTTGGAGTTCCCTTGGAGGATAGTTGGCGTGATCTCTCTGGTGACTTTTCAAGCTAAGTGTTTCCCTTGTCTGTTTACCTGTTTGTCTTTAGTTGCAGTGGGGGCTGACAAGTGCTCACCCCGTCCCCTCCCTACCTAGGGCCTATCGCTAGGGGCAGTCAGGTATTAGGTTTCCTGCTTGGCGATAGGTGCAGAATCTATTTATCTCCCTAGTTAGGGGAGACATGGTGTTGTCAGATCTGTCTAGGGGTCTCCACTCCCCCTTTCCCTAATGTTTGGGCTTCCTCCCCTCTTCCCATCATTGTGTACTTAGTCTTTCCCTCACCTTGCGTGACATTATCACCAGCCATACACATATATAAAAAAAAATAAAAAAAAAATAACATGCGTTTTTCTTGTGTGTTTTTTTTTCTTTTTCTTTTTTTGGTGTGTTTTTTTTTTTCTCTCCCCTGGTTCATGGATCCCATTAGAGTGATGACAGAGTGGCTGCGGAGGTTGTCACTGAGAATGACTGACCTTCAATCTGAGGTTCAGCAGCAACGGCAGCAACTGCAAAGTCCTAATGTTGGGGACTCTGCGGGTAGGCCAGTCCTGCTTGAACCCAAAATTGCTCTCCTGAAAAGTTTTTTTAGGAGGTAGAGACAAGTTTTTTTGTTTTCAAGGAAGCTTGTAAATTGTATTTCAAACTTTGACCTTACTCCTCTGGAGATGAGGAGCAGCAAGTGGGGATTGTGATCTCATTGTTGCATTGTTGTGATCCTCAATCCTGGGCTTTCTCTTTGCCACAGGGTTCTGTTTGTCTCCAGTCTAAAGAAGGATTTTTCGGGGCTCTAGCCCTCATCTATGATGATCCTGACCGAATCTCCTTGGCTGAATCCAACCTGCGTCGCCTTCAGAAGGGGGGTCGGTCAGTGGAGACATATGGCTCCGAATTCTGTAGATCGGCAACTGATACCAAATCATAGAATCATAGAATCATAGAATGGTAGAGTTGGAAGGGACCTCCTGGGTCATCTGGTCCAACCCCCTGCTCAAAGCAGGATTCACTAAATCATCTCAGACAGATGTCTGTCCAGCCTCTGTTTGAAGACGTTCATTGAAGGGGAACTCACCACCTCTCGTGGCAGCCTGTTCCACTCATTAATCACCCTAACTGTCAAAAAGTTTTTTCTAATATCTAATCTGTGTCTCCTCCCATTTAGTTTCATCCCATTGCTTCTAGTCTTTCCTTGTGCAAATGAGAATAAAGATGATCCTTCTACAATGTGACAGCCCTTGACATATTTGTAGACAGCTATTAAGTCTCATCTCAGTCTTCTTTTTTGCAAGCTAAACATTCCCAAATCCTGCAACCGTTCCTCATAGAACATGGTTTGCAGACCAGTCACCATTCTGGTTGCTCTTCTCTGAATGGAATGACCCGGCTCTTAGAGGCCAGTTTTGTCAAGGTCTTACAGAAAGGTTGAAAGATACCGGAGTCCTTGGAGGCTGCATTGTCATTGGCTATTCATGTGAATAGATGCCTTCGGGATAGGAGGGTGAGACCACCTTCTCCTGAGCCCTCTTTTTGGAGTAATGTCCCTTTGCTGGGGGCGCAGCCTGGGGTTGAACCAGTACTTGTGGAGCTAGAGAAACCCAGACAGTTAGGGGGTGCTTCTGCGTCGTATGTTTCCACTGAAATCAGCAAGAAAAAGGGCGTGGTTTTTTTGTGGAAAAAAGGGGGACATTTTATTGGGGCCTGTCCCTCGATTTCTAAGCAAAGAGAAACTCAATTTACCCCTGGGAGTCTGGAGTTGGATAATCAAGGGGTGTGTTTGTCCTCAACCTGAAGTTCTCGGTTTGTACTGACAGCAGAGGTGGTGCTAGAGAGCAGGACTGAGAAAATTTCTGTGTTTGTAGACAGTGGAGCTGGAGTCAGCATGGTTGATGCTGAGTTTGTGAGAACTCATGGGCTTGTTTGGTCTACTTTAGCTAAGCACATTCCTATTCATGCCATCGACTCTGCACCAATTGCACAGAAAGCTTTGACACAAAGTACACAATATAAGACTGAGGGTGGGGTCTTTTCACTATGAGGTAATTCCTTGTTATGTCCTGGAGGGCCTTCCCACTCCAATTGTATTGGGTTTACCCTGCTTGCTGAAACATAATCCTATAGTGGATTAGCAATGCAGAGAGATTGTTGAATGGAGAAATTACTGCCATGAGAACTACTTAAACATTTCCCTTTTTGCAGTCTCTGCAGAGAACTGTATCATTGGCAGCGTGCTGGCATGGCTTTCCATCTCCCACCATGCAAGGTCGCCAACTTACCCACCAGTCCAGGCTGTGCAATGTGTTCCTCTGTCTGCTGTGTGCATGTCTCTTGTCTGCAGGCTTAGGGTGGTGGCACCAGCACTTCCTGATTCTTAAAGGAACAGTGCACACATTCCTAATGCATCCCCAGCCTATTGCTGTGAGTCACTGGGTACTTAGGCACCTCCGCCAAGTGGGAGGTGCCTGAGCAACACTATCTTTCAGTGTGTTCTGTGCAACTGCTGAGTTACCAGGTCCTGTCCTGTATCTAGCCTGTTTCTAACACCCTGAGGGCTGAGAACCCAGGCCTGGAGCTGTGTCCTGTATCTAGCCTGTTTCTGCCACCCTGGGGGCTGAGTACCCAGGCCTGTTACCTGTACCTGTGACTTCTAGTGTCTATTCCGCCCGCCTGGGGGCTGTATGCCCAGGCCCGTACATGTATCTTGTTCCTGTGTCAGTGAACGTAACTTTTTGCTCAGGCCATGGTCCCCATTGAGTCCCACGGTCCTTCACTCTTGGAGACATTTGAATCTTTGTCTGACATATATATGCAACAAGAAATTTGTTATATATACAGTACAGACCAAAAGTTTGGACACACCTTCTCATTTAAAGATTTTTCTGTATTTTCATGAGTATGAAAATTGTACATTCACACTGAAGGCATCAAAACTATGAATTAACACATGTGGAATTATATACTTAACAAAAAAGTGTGAAACAACTGAAAATATGTCTCTGCACCCCTCCAACCCAGTGGAAGACCTCCAGTTGTCTCTTGAATCCTCCGGGGTGCTAACTGATATTAACAAATGGAGAGAGACTTTCCTATTCCTTGTTCCTGGTACTTCGCCCACTTCATCTGATGCTGAGGATGGCTTGATGGGAAGAAGCATCCTAGTCACCAGGATGGTGAAACCTGTCTCGTTCTTTCCAGTGGACAGAGGAGGTAGTCTTCTTGAAAAGAAGTCTTGGGAGTCCATTGAGAAAGATCGGCCTCCAACTTCTCTGCAGAAAATTCTTGCAGGCTTGAAGAAGAGGGGGCGTAAAGGGGGGGTACTGTAACATCCCTGGCAGCATGCTGGCATGGCTTTCCATCTTCCACCATGCAAGGCCTCCAAATTACCCACCAGTCCAGGCTGCGCAATGGGTTCGTCTGTCTGCTGTGTGCATGTCTCTTGTTTGCAGGCTTATGGCGGCGGCACCACCACTTCCTGATTCTTAAAGGAACAGTGCGCGCATTCCTAAAGCATCCTGAGCCTATTGCTGTGAGTCACTGGGTACTTAAGGCACCGCCAAGTGGAAGGTGCCTGAGCAACACTATCTTTCAGTGTGTTCTGTGCAACTGCTGAGTTGCCAGGTCCTGTCCTGTATCTAGCCTGTTTCTGCCACCCTGGGGGCTAAGTACCCAGGCCTGTATCTGTGTCCTGTATCTAGCCTGTTTCTGCCACCCTGGGGGCTGAGTACCCAGGCCTGTACCTGTGTCCTGTATCTTGCCTGTTTCTGCAACCCTGGGGGCTGAATACCCAGGCCTGAAACTGTGTCCTGTATCTATCCTGTTCCGCCACCCTGGGGGCTCAATGCCCAGGCCCATACCTGTATCTCGTTCCTGTTCCAGTTCCTGTCTGAACTGTGTCCTAATCCGTTACTTGTTTGCCTCTATGTCCGATCCTTCCCTTTGCCTCCAGTGTCTGTTCCTTACTCAAATCCTGCAGTGTCTGTACCAGAATCTATCTCTTACCTGTCGTCTCTGTACTTCAGTTTGTGAGTGTGTCCACTCGCTACCTGTCTGTTCCTTGTGAACAGAGCCCTGTCCTGTCTGGCCGCGCTCTTCGGCATTCCTGCCTGGCCGCGCTCTGCGGCATTCCTGCCTTGCCGCTCTCTGCAGCTCTGCTCCGATTCTTGCCTGCACCTGCGGTTCCGCTCCGCTCCCTGCCTGCACCTGCAGTTCCGCTCCGCTTCATGCCCGCACCTGCGGTTCCACCCCTCTTCCTGCCCGCACCTGCGGTTCCGCCCCGCTTCCTGTCCACAGCTGCGGCTCTGCTCCTGTATCTCAGTCTGTACTGGTCCCTACCTAGCCTGTCTACCAGTCTGTCTGAATATCAGCTGTGCCTGCCAGTACCTGCTTGTCTGTATACCAGCTGTGCCCGCCAGTACCTGCCTGCCTGTCTGTGTACCAACCATGCCCACCTGCCTGTATATCAGCCGTGTCTGCCAGTACTCGCCTGCCTATATGCATTCCCGTTAGACCTGCCAGTGCTTCTCTTCACACCAGCCGAACCTGCCTGTTCCTGCATACCCCGGTGTGGGTCAACAGCTGTGTAACCGAGGTCTGTCCTGGAGTAGCACCTGGGCCACCTTCCTCGTCCCTCCTCGGATCGCAGAGTCATTAAGCTGCCATGCGTCCAGGGTCGGATCTGGTGAGGTCCCTTGTCACGCCCCTCCAGGCACTCCTCAGTTCGTGGCCCAGTGGGACCACAAACCACGCTCACGCCAAAAAGTCCAGGCGTGAGCGTAACACCTTACCTGGGTTTTTGTCTGGATTTGAGGATGTATTTTCTGAGAAGAGGTGTCAGGATTTGACTCCTCATCGTGCATATGACTGTCCTATTAACCTGACCCCCTGGGGCTAAACTTCCAGACTATTCCAGACTGTATAATCTCTCTGGCCCTGAGAGACAAGCCATGAAGGATTTCATTGCCGAGAGTCTGGAGAAATTACATATCAGACCCTCATCTTCGCCCGTGGTGGCAGGGTTCTTCTTCGTGAAGAAGAATGATGGTGGTCTCCATCCTAGATTTCCGGGAATTGAATCAAATTACCATACGAGATCCATACCCTCTTCCTCTGATTCCAGATCTATTCAACCAGGTTGGTGGAGATAAGGTTTTCTCCAAGTTGGATTTAAGGGGAGACTACAACCTGGTTCGAATCAGAGAGCGGGGTAAATGGAAAATGGCGTTCAATACCCCTGAGGGACATTTCAAGAGTCTGGTTATGCATTTTGGTCTGACCAAGGCACCTGCGATGTTCCAGCATTTCATAAATTATATTTTTCAGCATTTGGTGGGTACGTTTGTGGTGGTCTATCTGGATGATATTTTGGTTTACTCACCTGATTTTGAGACACATCAGGGGCATGTTAAACAGGTGCTTCAGATATTAAGGGATAACAAACTATAAGCCAAACTAGAGAAATGCCATGCAGGAGATGCAGATTTTGCGGTACCTGTTGTCATCTTCGGGTTTTCGGATGGATCCGAAGAAGGTCCGTGCTGTACTTGATTGGGACCGTCCCGAAAACCTGAAGGCATTACAGCGCTTTCTGGGCTTTACTAATTTGAAGTTTATTCAAAATTATTCGGTAATTGTGAAACCCCTCACTGACATGACAAAGAAGGTGTCTGATTTTTCTAAATGGTCGAGTGCCGCCCAGCAGGCTTTTTCCTCCCTAAAGAGTTATTTTGCCACTTCACTTATACTCAGTCAACCCGATGTTTCTCAATATTTTATCGTAGAAGTTGATGCTTCGGAGGTGGGGGTCGGGGCTGTGTTGTCACAGGGTCCGTCCCCTGGTAAATGGCGTCCATGCACTTTCTTTTCCAAAAAATTATCTTCGGCTGAGAGAAATTATGACATGGGTAATAGGGAGCTTTTGGCGATTAAATTGGCATTAGAAGAATGGCGACATTAGTTGGAGGGGGCAGTCCATCCTACTATTGTTATCATGAACCATAAGAATCTGTCATATCTTCAGTCTGCTAAACGTCTCAACCCTAGACAAGCTAGATAGTCCCTGTTTTTTACTAGGTTCAATTTTGTTGTCACTTTCCATCCAGGGGTTAAAAACATCAAGGCGGATGCTTTGTCCCAGAGCTTCCCTGTTGGTGGTGACCATGAGAACCCTGTCCCTATTTTCAGGGGTAGTCATTTTGGAGTTCTACCCGGACCTGGAGGGTGAGGTGTTGGAGGCTCAGGAGGACGCCCCTGCCTCTTGCCCTTCGGGGAGGTTATTTGTACTATCTAATTTGCGCCATTAAGTAATTAGGTAACGTTATAACTCATTCTTGCTGGTCATCCAGGTGGTAAGGCAACCTCCTTTCTCGTCGTTTCTGGTGGCCGGGGTTGCGTCGGTATGTGGTTGAGCAGGTGTTTGCTTGCAGTATTTGTGCGCATTCTAAAGTATTGCATACCCGTCCATCTGATCCTCTTCTTCCTCTACCTATTCCTAGCAGGCCTTGGACACACTTGTCCATCGATTTTATTACTGACCTACCGGTATCTGCAGGCAAGACTGTGGTTCTGGTGGTTGTAGATAGGTTCAGTAAAATGGTTCATTTCATCGCATTAATGGCACTTCCGAATGCCAAGACTCTTGCTCAGGTTTTTATTAATGAGATTGTGAAGCTACTCGGGGTTCCCTCCGATGTGGTGTCAGCTCAGGAGACCCAGTTTGTTTCTGAGTTTTTGAAAGCTTTCTGTACTCGACTGGAGGAGCAGTTGTCCTTTTCCCCTGCCTTCCATCCTCAGTTGAATGGACAGACCGAGCACATTAATCAGAATTTAGAGACTTACCTCAGGTGTTTTCTCTCTGAAAACCAGGAGGATTGGGCTCCTTACTTACCCTTGGCCGAGTTTGCTATCTACCGGAAGGTCACCGTTCTTTGGTGCATACGGTTTCCATCCACAGTTTTGTACTTTTAGTAGGGGAGGGGCTTCAGGAGTTCCTGAGGAGGAACGTTTTGCTTCATCACCCTATTCTGTGTGGCGGGGGGTTCATAGTAATTTGAAGATCATGGTAGACAGGTACAAACGTAGGGCTGACAGGAGTCGCTCGCCAGGTCCGGACCTAAGTGTGAATGACTTTGTGTGGTTGTCTACCAGGAACATCAAGTTGAAGATGCCTTCCTGGAAACTGGGACCTAGGTTTATTGGCTGTTATAAAATAACCGCCGTCATTAACCCTGCAGCCTTTTGTCTTGAGTTACCTTAGGCTCTTAAAACTCACAATGTGTTCCACAGGTCTCTACTCAAGAAATATGTAGAACCTCTTGAGTCCTCTCCCCTGCTGCTGCCCCCAATCATGGTTGATGGTAATTTTGAGTTCCAAATTTTGAGGATTATTGATTCCTGTCTCCAGTGTCGTTCTCTACAGTACTTGGAGCTGTTGAAGGTCATTGCACTTGGCTCTGCAGGCACCTTCTTGATCTTCCCTTTTCTGTAGTGTAGTGATATCCTTCTCCTTCTAGGACGTAGCAGTGACCTCCACCTTTTGCTGCTAATTGGCACACCCTGCCTGGATGTTTAAATACCTTCAGTCTTTCCAGAGAGTCACCGTTGATAGCTCTATTTTCCTCTGTCCGGGCTTAAAGTACTAGTAGTCGGCTAGTGTCTTCTTGCAGTTCCCTTGGAGGATAGTTGGCGTAATCTCTCTAGTATCTTCTCAAGCTTAGCGTTTTCCTTTTTCTGTTTGTCTTTAGTTGCAGTGGGGGTTGACTAGTGCTCACCCCGTCACCTCCCTACCTAGGGCCTATCGCTAGGGGCAGTCAGGGATTAGGTTTCCTGCTTGGTGATAGGTGCGGAACCTATTTAGGGATGTTAGGGGAGTCAAGGTGACTTTCAGATCTGCCTAGGGGTCTCCACTCCCCCTTTCCCTAGTATATGGGTTTCCTCCCCTCTTCCCGTCGTTGTATACTTAGTCTTTCCCTCATCTTGCGTGACACTATGGATGTTTTCCAGAAACAAGCAGCTGTGGATGTTGCTGAGTGAAAATTGCAAACTGCTATTGTAGTGACCAGTACGTTGCAGTGACCAGTACGTTGTACTGCCTGTATATTATACCCAGCTAATGCACCTGTACATTGGGCGGCCTCTCATCGCTACAGAAATGCCAAATATGTGGACACTAACTGCGGTTTAGGCACACTGGGGCTCAGAAGGGAGCATTTGGATTTGGGAGCGCAGAATTTCCTGGATTTCTTTTGGGGGGCAAGGAGCCACAGCGCTTTTCTAGAGCCTTTGTACCACCAGTAACATGGAAGCCCACTATATTTCCGTTCTCAGATGACAGACCTGAGTGGGGGCTTTTTTTGTGGATTGAGCTGAAGCTTTTATTGGGAAAATTTCACATAACATTTTGGATCACATTTATCCGGAGCTCTACGCTGAGCACTTACATCGGGGTTTCCCTTTAAATCTCCAAGTGACGGAATTCACATTAAGCCCCCGAGGGGTCCACCTATAATGAGGTGCAGAGTTACTATTTATATACTGCTAATAAAAAAACTGACACCGCCGGATCACAGGCCAGACGGCGTCCACAGTGCCTCCATATGCCTCATATTTGGAATCAGGTATAAAAGTGGAGTAAAATTACATATATTTGGGATTTGATTGTATTTTTTATTGGTTTTATGCCAGAGTCTTAACGTAAGTTTAGTAAGTGAGTTTGTTATTTTACAGTATTTAAATCTATTATATGGAGTTATCCAAAGATAGTGGTTTACACTGCTTTTGAGAGGGTTTAGTTCCAGATCAACCCAAAGTTTTCTGGAAGGATATGTGCAATATTCTAGGATCCTGGCAAGTTGTGTGGAAATTCTGGAAGTCTGGAAGTCTTAAACATGCTTTGTGTTCAGGTTTAATGTTTGATTCTTTGACTTTTATTTATCCAGGTATATTTTGTGATTATACTTTAGAGTTTTTGGAAAAAGGATTGTGGGATTTCAATTGGCAAGACTTGGAGAAGATATAGGATTTTGGGAAGGCTAATTACTTCTAGCAAGTTGATTCTACCAAACCAAAGTACAGGGTGGGTACTCCATGAGGAGATTGTCACGGGTGTGTCAGATGTAACAGACAGTTGCTCTGCATCTGGCTGCAGAAGGTCACTGCATTTGGCATTGCAGACGCCTTCTTAATACTCACTTTTGGACCCAGCGGCAACCTCCATCCTGCTCTGATTGACATACCTCTGTCTGGTTCAGGGAGTCGCAAGTGATATTCTCTTTTTCTCTTGTGAAGGCTTGGAGCTATAGCAGTTGGTTAGCTTCCTCCCTGGTGCCTTTGGAGGACATTTGGTGTTATCTCTCTGGTGTCTGCTCAAGCTAAATTTTCCCCCCTTTGTTTGTCTCTCTTGTTGCCTTTAGTTTATAGTGGGGACTGACCAGTGCTCACCCTCCCTCCCTATCAAGGGCCTAGCTCTAGGGATATACAGGGCTTAGGTTTCCTGCTTGGCGATTGGTGTGGAACTAAAATAGGGATGGTAGGGTAGGCAGGGTGTTATTAGTTCTGCGTAGGGTCTCAACTCAACCTTTCCCTAGTGTCTGGCTTCCTTCCCCTCATCCCTTCGTGTTGCACTTAGTCTTTCCCACACTGTGCGTGACAGAGATACCAAGTTCTAGTTTATAAAGTAACTGTTTGTAATTTAAGTCATATAGTGAGGTGAGACAGTTGCTGATTTTTGTCCCTAGGTATGTGATGTAAGAACAATTATTTTTAAGGAAGGATAATTGTGAGATTTGGAGCCATCTTTCCGGGTCTATGTTTATATTGAATAAGTCTAATTTTGAGAAATTTATTAAAGTGTGATAATGGACTGAATAATTGAATCTATTTGAGTAAACCTGTAATTGATCAGTGGGGATCAGTGAGGAAGAAAAGTAGGTCATCAGCAAATGCTGCTATTTTGTGTTCTATCTGTCCATATTTTAGTCCTTTGATGTCGTCAGGGTTCTGTCTTATTTTTTTGTATGAAGGGCATCCTTGCCTTGTTCCATTCCTGATTTCAAAGCTAGGGGAAAGCTCATTATTGATTTTTAATTTAGCTGTGGGTTTTGCATAGAGAGCTAAGATTTTTTCAATGACTGGAGCTGGAAAGCCAAATTTCATCAATGTTTGTTCTATATATGTCCAATCGACCTGATCAAATGCTTGTTCAGCAACGCATCTATTGTAAGGATAGCCATTTGGATATTTTTATATTTTGATAAGTGTATAGCTTTGAGGGTTCTAATACCAATGCCTTTGGCTTTTCTTCCCCTCACAAAGCCTACTTGTTCGAGGTTGATTACATTTGGTAACAGGCTTTGAATTTTATTAGCTAGAATTTTGTCATATAGTTTAATGTCATTGTTTATTAGAGAAATTGGGTTTTTTCCTTCTTCGGGAATGAGGGTGATGTGTACTGAAAGGGCTTCATTGTTGAAGGTATTTGTTTTGATTATATGATTAAAATATTTCGTTATGTAAGGAGCTAGTTTTTCCTTAAATGTTTTATGGTATTCAATTGAGTATCCATCTGGGCCTGGGCTTTTTCCTCCAGGGCATGATTTAATGGCTGTGTCTAGTTCTTTTATTATTTTTGGGCTTGCTAATGTTAGAATCTATGTTGTTTTACTATCGGCCATCTTGTTGTGGTTTGCTAGCTTCTAGTCTTTTCCTCTTGTGCTGGGTGTCTTGGTCACGTGATCTCTTCACTCTTCATTACTCAGCACCGGTCTCCCATTCCCCGCTGGACATCAGTGTTGTTACGCTTGTGCTCTGGCTAAGTTGCCTTGTTAAGTTCTTTGTGGTTTGGACAATTGATATCCTGGGACTTCTTGTTCCACCAGTTTTGTTCCCTTTAATCTTTGTTTCTGCAACTAACTTTTCTGTTAGGAGGTCTCCTGTTTTTGCTCCCAGTCCTTAGATCTTTTAGGGACCCCTTCCCCTTCCTTCAGGTCTTTGTTTGAGTTCAGTGCAGGAGTTTCGGTGGGGCTATTCACAAGGAATAGGGCACTCCAGCGTAGGATTTAGCTGAGTCTCAGTGCAGGGACAGCTTTTCCCTCCCATTCCTTAGCTCTAAGTTGCAGAACATAACAGTATGTCCAGTCCCGTTCATTAAAAAAAAAAAAAAAGGTGTTTTTTTTCTTCTTTTTTTTTCTCCTCTCCTCTTCCTGGGTTTTCTTCAGTATGAGTACCATCCAGGATCTTGCTCAACGCTTGCAAGGGTTGACTCTGGAGGTTGCCGGTCTTCAGCAGTACGTGAGTAAATACCCTGCAGAACGCTATGAAGAACCTAAGGTAGGATTACCTGAGTGTTTCTCGGGGAAATGAAAGGATTTTTTTTTTCATTTAAAAATGCTTGTTTGTTGTATTTTCAGCTCAGACCTAGAACTTCTGGGAGTGAACTACAGCGTGTAGGGATTATTATGTCTCTATTGCGTAAAGAACCTCAAATCTGGGCGTTTTCCTTGTCTCCTGATGATCATTGTTTGAGGTTTGTGGAGGCATTTTTTGATGCCATGGGTTTGCTGTATGATGATCCTGATCGGGTTACATCAGCTGAGGCAGAGCTCAGACGTCTCAAACAGGGATCTCTTGATGCTGAGAGTTATTGCACCCTGTTCAGACGATGGTCTGCAGAGGTCAGGTGGAACGACCCTGCACTCAAGTTTCAGTTTCTGGCAGGCTTGAGTGAAAGGGTTAAAGATTTGCTCATTGCATTCCCTGCACCTGATACTCTGCAAGTTGCCATGCAGTTAGCTATCCGTGTGGATAGAAGGTTGAGGGCCAGACAGAATGAGGAGAAGTTTCCTGTATTGCTGGATTCTGTTTCTCACGATATTCCTGCCGACACTGGGGAACCTATGCAGGTGGGAGCGATGTCATCCTGTTCCAAGGAGAGGGACAGGAGGTTCTCTGAGGGACTTTGCTTGCATTGCGGTAAGGCTGATCATTTTTTAAAGTAATGCAAGGTTCGCTTAAGGAAAGAAAAAAAAATGGTCAGTAGAAATAACACTCCTGTTCGCATTGCGTTTTTACTTTCTGCTGGGGTGTTTTTTCCTGGTAATACCACCTGTCAGGGTCATTCGATTGAGTTTCAGGTTATGGTGGATTGTGGTTCTGCACTTAATTTGATTGATCAACAATATCTTGAAAAGCATAAGTTTGGTTCTGAACCTTTGTCGTCTCCTTTTCGTGTGGTGGCGTTTGATAATACTCCCCTGGAGCATGGGAGCATTCTTCGAAGGGTCACTGGGTTTCTGCTTACTATGGAGCAGATTGACTTATTTGTACTTGCTAAGTTGCCTTCCCCGGTCGTCCTGAGGTTGCCCTGATTAAAAGTGCATAATCCTTTGCTGGACTGGTCGTCTGGTTCCATAAGATCCTGGGGTTAGGGGTGCTATGGTAAGTGTTGTAATGTTCACATTGTGGCTGTTGTGAAGGGGGAGTAACCCATTCAGGATTTTTGGAGGTTTTTTTCGGAGGTGGAGTCGAAAGCTTTATCACCTCATAGAGATTACGATGGACTTTGTCCCTGATGCTAAGCTCCCTAAGAGTTGGTTGTTTAATCTGACAATTCCCGAGAGGGAGGCTTTGAAAGAATACCTTCAGACTAGTTTAGCTGCAGGTCACATAAGACCCTCTAAGTCTCCTGTGGCGGTTGGGTTCTTTTTTGTCGAAAAGAAGGATGGGGGTCTTAGGCCATGTCTGGATTTTCGGGAGATTAATAAGATCACTGTGCGCGATTCTTACCCATTACCACTTATTCCAGATTTGTTTAACCAATTGACCGGAGCTAAATGGTTTTCTAAGATTGACCTTCGTGGGGCATATCATTTGCTGCGGGTGAAGGACGGAGATGAATGGAAGACAGCTTTTAACACCCCGGAAGGACATTTTGAGTGTTTGGTGATGCCTTTTGGGCTTACTAATGCACCTGCATTTTTTTCAAAATTTCATCAATGACATTCTGAGACCCTTGATCGGTAGGAGTGTTATTGTTTATTTGGATGACATTTTGATTTATTCATCAGATCTTGAGTCTCATTGGCAGAGAGTCCACGAAGTTCTTCAGATACTGAGAGATAACACACTCTTCGCTAAATTGGAGAAGTGTCAGTTTGCTGTCCAGAAAATTCGTTTTTTGGGTTACTTTGTCTCTTGTGATGGTTTTGAGATGGACTCAGTGAAAGTTCAGGCTGTGCTGGAGTGGCTGAGGCCTGAGGGTTTGAAGTCCATACAGAGGTTTTTGGGGTTTCCAATTATTACAGGAAATTCATAAAGAATTTCTCTGTCATCGCTAAACCCATTACTGATCTCACCAAGAAGGGTGCTAATACAGTCCAACTCAGGCTATTGAAGCTTTTGAGTATCTCAAGGAGAGGTTCAGCTCTGCTCCTGTTCTTATCCAGACGGATGAGACCAAGCCATTTTTGGTTGAGGTGGATGCCTCATCTGTAGGCGTAGGGGCAGTTCTGTCCCAGGAGGGTGAGGATGGGTTGCATCCCTGTGCTTTCTTTTCAAAAAAAAATTCTGAGACAGAGCTCAACTATGATGTTGGGAATCGTGTGTTGTTGGCTGTTAAACTCACGTTCAAGCATTGGCAACATTTTTTGAAAGGGGCTCGACATCCTATACAGGTTTTCACTGGTCATAAGAATTTGATTTATCTGGACGCAGCTAAACATTTGAACGCCCGTCAGGCTAGGTGGGCACTGTTTTTTGCCCGGTTCAATTTTTCCATAACCTTTGTCCCGGGGACAAAGAATGTTAAGGCTGACGCTTTGTCTCGTAGTTTCTCTTCAGCGGTAAATGCTGAGAGGGAGGAGTGTATTTTGCAGAGAGGAGTGGTGGTGACTGCATTGGATTCTGAGTTGGAGAACAGCATCCTAGGAACTCAGAGTGCGGCACCAACTAACACTCCATGTGGTAAATTGTTTGTGCCTAGAGCCTTGAGGAGAGCGTTATTTGTTGAATGTCATGAGTCTCGGTTGGCGGGTCACCCAGGGATTTCGGAAACTAGTAAGTCCATTGGTCGGCGTTTCTGGTGGCCAGGGTGGCAAAGGGAAGCCATCAAGTGGGTGCGTCAGTGTTCTGTGTGCGCTAGGTCAAAGGCCTCTCACGCTCCGGCTGCGGGGTTGCTGTGCCCCTTGGAAGTTCCTAGTTCGCCATGGACGCACCTTGCCATGGATTTTATCACCGATCTGCCTTTATAGGAGGGTTTTTCTGTCATCTGGGTTGTTGTGGACCGGTTTAGTAAAATGTGTCATCTGGTTCTGACTCGCCCCCTGGGCCGTGGGGCACTCGGATCCGGGCAGTAGGGGAACGATGGGAGTAGTAGTGGCAACCCGGTTCCGTGGCTCAGGGTGGTCAGGCCAATGGTAGTCCGTTATGTGCTGATGATTATGTCCGACTACGCCACCCGTGGATTGCGGTTATTAGGAACCGCCGCTGCATGCAGACCGCTGGGGCTGATGAGGTGTGCAGCTAGGGTAGTGAGACTCCCCACGGGAAGAGTGCGGCCCCAGGGCAGTATAATGGATGTTGGGAGTGATGGTAGTGAGAGTCCCAGTGCTGATAGTGCTGGAGGAGCAAGGAGCACGCAGACAACAGGTTGCAGTCCAGGGTCTTTACTAGAACAGGTAAATTGACCCACAAACAGTCCCAGCTAGGAGGGGACCTGGATGTCTGAGAGCAACTGGGAAATTGGCCCTGGTCAGGGTGAGGGTGTAGGCCTACCGTGCTTTCTGTGCTCCTTCTGGCTATCTCCTCGTTATAGGGTAACAGCCCACGTTTCCGAGCTTTCCGTGTATTCTCGCCTGTATGGCCTGCGACGTGGGTTCCTTTCTGCTCCCAGTCTTGTACGGCTTTGCTGGTCCCTTCTGTTGTGGCAGGGCCTCCAGGCTTCTTAGGCCAAGGAATATACAGTCCCCTGCGGGCTGGTTATCTGCTGGGGGATGTGGAATCCTCCCAGCCTCAGACGCGAAAGTCTGGTAAATTAAGTCCGTTATCTGCCAAGACAGGCTCTCTTCGCCTCTTGTCTCTGGCTTGTGGCTCTCCTCCTGCCACACTTCCTCTTAGGTGCAATACAACTGTCCCTCTCTGCTCTGGGACCTGAATCCTGAAACAGGTCGTCCAGCTCTCTCTAACCCTGCCCCCAGTACCAGCTTTTATAGGGGCAGCCTGCTCCCCCTACTGGCCTGAGACAGGAGGCATTGCATGCTAATGTTCCCCTGACTAGAGAACCTCCCCCTTGCTCTCAGACACAGCTTTATTACATTTTGTGGCATCCAGACCAGGGTGACACATTCCCCCCTAGTAAAATTTAGTACTCCGGGACTAAACAGTAAATAAAGAATAACATGCATAACCATAAAACATTATCATGAAAGTGACGCACAAATTGAGTTCTTAAGGTCACAGTGTGGTCTGTGACCGGGTGTCCATATCACCAATACAACGGGGAGCCTTAACCAGGTGGGGGTCTGTCCTACCCCAAGTCCTTCACAGTCTTAGTTCATTCCTTGCTCAGGCTCCGAACGCAGTCCAGACAAGGTCCCGGTTATAAAAAGTCCATAACCTATGAGTCCTTACGGTAACTGCAAGAAACTGAAACACAGAATTACCAAACAAGCATGTAACTAGGCAAACATTTCAACAGTTGGTAACAAGGTTATTTACAATCTTAGTGCATCCTATATTTTCCAGCGAGCGGGTATCTGTCCCTTTGTGCTACTGGTTGACCTCCCTAACCCACTGTCTGGTGGTGGACTGACTCGTCTTTCCCCACTAGCGTTAGGGGTACAGCTACCAGCTGGGTGTACAGGTAGGGCAGGCAGCTGTCTGCTTGTCCTTTGGCTTACCGCAGGCATGGCAGGCTCACTGTCAGCAGAGGGTTGACTCTCCTGGGCTGCTGGTACAGGCTCTTCTGCCTCTGGAACTGCTTGCTCCTCTTCACCTTCCGGCTTTGGTGTTGGTTGTTGCTGTGCCGGTTGCAGGAAATGCAGGACGGGTACCACTATGGCATCGTTTATGCGAGTCCAGGACTGAGGGAACTCTCCGAGAACGGTGCTGATCATTTCTTCCTTGTCCTCTGCGGGTTCAAGGTCACTCTGATCCTCTTCTGCACTATGAAGTTGCTTGGGGCATCTTTTGAGGTGGTCTCTGGAGACGGTGCTAGTGGTTTCTCCTCCGTCCTTGGTGATCACGCACACCTTCGGGTTGTCGTGATCAGACTGCAGTACGGTGTAGGGTTCCCTTTCCCACTGGTCGTCCAACTTATGTAGCCTTCTCTTCCACTTCAGGACTTGCTCCCCAGGTTCTAGGGGACCAGCAGGGGCGTGTTGGTTGAAGAGTTTTTCTTGCCTCTCTCTCACCTGGGCCAGGCTCTTCTCCACACTCTCTTGTACCTTCTTGTACTGCAGTCTGCATCCGGGGAGGTGTCCTCAGGTGTTAGGACTCCCATCTCCAGGTCTACGGGCAGCTTACCTGGTCTAGCTCGCATCAGGTAAGCCGGGGTGCAGTTGGTAGCGTTCACCGGGATATGATTGTATAAGTCTATCAGGTCCGGCAGTTTTTCTGGCCACAGGCTGCGTTCCTCCAGGGGCAACGTCTTCAGGAGATCGATAACTATATTGTTCATCTTCTCACACATCCCGTTGGTTTGTGGATGGTAAGGCGTTGTCCGAATCTTCTTACAGCCATAGAGGTTGCAGAACTCCTGGAAGATTTCAGCCTCGAACGCTGGACCCTGGTCTGTCAGGACCTGTTCCGGATACCCGTGTGGACGGCAGAAGTATTGCTGGAAGGCTCTGGCCGCTGTTTGGGCTGTGAAGTCCTTTACCGGGACCACCACTAGAAAACGGGAATAGTAGTCCACGATTGTCAGGGCATAGATGTATCCTGACCGGCTGGGAGCCAATTTGACATGGTCCAGAGCTACCAGCTCAAGAGGCTGCGTGGTGACGATGGGCCTCAAGGGTGTCTTCTGGCTGGCACGGTCCTTCCTCCTTAGGTGACAAGGGCCACAGTCTCTGCACCATTTTTCTACAGCTCCTCTCATGCCGACCCAAAAGAACCTTCCTCTTAGTAGGAACTCCAGATTCTTCCAACCGAAGTGTCCCGCTTTGTCATGGTAAGCCCCCAGGACCATAGCTGCATCTCGCCTTGGGACCACGACTTGCCAGGTCAGCTTGTGCGTCCGGTGGTTGACAATCCTTCTGCACAACTTGCCTTCGTAGAGGAACAGCTTGCTCTTCTCTTTCCATAGCTGCTTGGCTTCCTCTGGGGCGTCCGGATCCATGCGGGCGTCTTCCTGGGTCAGCAGATCTTTCACCAGGCGGATGGCAGGGTCACTATCTTGGGTCTCGGCCCAGCTGTGGTGAGGTAGGGGATTGATCATCACGATTGTTAGATCCTCCTCCTTCACACGGTGGGAGTATTGAGCGGCTCCATACCGGTGAAACACGGGGAGTTCTACCTCCTCCAGCTCTTCTGGGTCTTCGTCACCTTCAGGTAAGTGAGGCATTCTTGATAGGGCATCCGCGTTGGCATTGGTTTTGCCTGCCCGGTACTTGATCACGAAGTCATAGTTGGAGAGACGGGCCATCCACCGCTGTTCTAGGGCACCCAGTCTTGCATTTTCCAGGTGTGTCAACGGGTTGTTGTACGTGTACACGGTGAACTTTGCGGAGGCCAGGTAATGCTTGAAGCGTTCTGTCACGGCTCACACCACCGCCAAGAATTCTAGCTTGAAGGAGCTGTAATTCTCCGGGTTCCTCTCGGTGGGCCTCAGCTTCTGGCTGGCATACTCGATCACCCTTTCTCTGCCCTGTTGGTTTTGGGACAGTACGGCTCCCAGTCCCACATTACTGGCGTCCGTGTGGAGAATAAAAGGCTGACCATAATCAGGGTAGGCCAGGATCTCATCCCCCGTGAGGGCCATCTTCAACTGGCGGAAGGACTCCTCTTCTGGTTTACCCCACTTGAAGGGCGGCTTTTGGCTCCTGGACTTAGACTGTCCGATTAGGAGGTCCTGCATAGGAGCTGCCATCTTAGTGAACCCGGGGATGAACCTTCGGTAGTAGCCTACCAACCCGAGAAACTGTCTCACCTCTTTGATGTTCGAGGGGCTTGGCCAGTTCTTGATTGCCGTGACCTTGTCAGGGTCGGGGGCCACTCCTTCCGCGCTTACCACGTGCCCTAGGTACTGGACCTTGGGTTTCAACAGGTGACACTTCAATGGTTTCACCTTCAGGCCGTAGCCTGCCAGGGCTTCGAACACCTCGGCCAGGTGCTTTAGATGGTCCTCGTAGGTTTTTGAATAGACGATCACGTCGTCCAGGTAAAGGAGGACCGTCTCGAAGTTTCGGTGCCTTAGACAGCATTCCATCAGCCGCTGGAAGGTCCCTGGTGCGTTGCAGAGCCCGAAGGGCATACACTTGAACTCACTCAGTCCCATCGGGGTGGTGAAGGCGGTCTTCTCATTGTCAGCCTCTGCCACAGGAACCTGCCAGTACCCGCTAGTAAGGTCCAAAGTAGAAAAGAAGTTAGCTGATTTTAGTGTGGCTAATGACTCCTCTATTCTAGGCAGCGGATATGCGTCTTTGTGGGTGATACGGTTGATTTGTCTATAGTCCACGCACATTCTCATGGTGCCGTCTTTCTTTTTCACCAGAACCAGGGGGGCTGCCCAGGGGCTACAGCTATCTCTAATGACCCCAGCTTCTTTCATTTCCCGCAGCATACCCTTGGCGTTCTGATAATGTGCAGGGGGTACAGGCCTGTGTCTCTCTTATATCGGTGGGTGGCTCCCTGTGGGGGTGTGGTGTTCTATCCCCTTTACTCTGCTGAAGTCTAGCGGGTGCTTACTAAAGACTCTCTCGTACTCCTGTACCACCCGGTAGACTCCTTGTTTTTGGTGCAGGGGAGTGGAGTCAGCACCCACATGGAGTTTCTGGCACCAGTCCTCCTTTTGTTTCTTGGAGCCATTACCCTCCGCCTGAGGAGATGGAGGCAAGGGTTCCACGGCCCTGATAGCTTTGTGTTCGACAACAAACAGTTTGGCAAGTGTAGCGTACCTGGGTAAGAGTACCTCTCTCTCCCCAATGTTGAGAATGCGAACGGGCACCCTCCCATGACAGACATCAACCACCCCCCTGGCTGTCAAAATGGTGGGCCTGCTGTCTGAGTACACGGGTTCTACCATAGCTTGGTAGTCTCTACCTCTCAACCCGATTGCAGTCCGACACCAGATCATCATTTCACTTTTGGGAGGCATGGAAATGGGGAATGGGTCACTCAGTCTTACGCTACCGATCTCACCACCAGACAGTTCTACCTGCTGCCGTCTCATCAGGGCTTTTATCTCCTTGTTGAGGACTCTCTGTTAGCTGGAACTAGCATTCACCGCCACCTGTTGTAGAATTACAATTACTTCTGAAAGACAATTTTCAATCACGTTAGTACCCACAGTTATTTTAGGGTGACTTTCACGACGGTCAATGTCCACAATAATCACTCCCTGTGCCGGCAGTTCAACTTTACCAATTTTAATGGTCATCTCCTTGAACCCCATCTGCGGCACGGGTAAGCCATTACTGGCGATGATGCTCAAGTTACTGTCTGGATACCGTGTGATATCAGCATCAGTCCAATACTGCTTAAAAAGTACATAAGGGATAGTGGTTACTTGTGACCCAGTATCCAGCAAGGCGCTCATGGGGATACCATCTAGCACCACGGGTAAAACCGGGCGCCCCCCAACGTACTTATCACGCCAATTATAAGGGCCTGGTGATCTTATGCCTGGGGGTTGGCCCTCTGCCCCAGGTTGGACCCGTCTAAATTACAGTACCTGGAAATGTGTCCGGGCTGGTTGCATCGACGGCAAATGGGCTGTCCATCCTCTGCGTAGCGGTCTGTGGGCCTCCCTCGGAACGACGGGATCCTCCTCTGTCGACGCCACGGGACATCCTCCGGACTTGAAGCCAGCTCGATGGGTCTTGACGGGTCCACTTGCAATGCCTGGACGGTCCTGGTCAACGCCGCGACGCTCCTGGTCACCTCCTGGACTTGATGGTGCAGGTCTTTCGACGGGGATTGGTTCAGGGCCTGTGCATCAGCCCCCACGGGGTCCATAGAGGAGGGCGCCGCCTCCTGGTGGTAGGTGAGAGCAGGGCGCCGGGGGTTTATAGCGCCACTGGTTTCAGATTCACGGAGCACCCTTATGGCCCTGCCCTTAAATTGGGCAAAGGTCAGGTCGGGGTTCTGAAAGAACATGAGGTGCAGTTGGGCCCTGTGGGCGCTAGACAGCAGACCTTCTATGAATTGTTCTGTTAGCAGCTTATCCGTTTCCTGCACACTGCCAGGGTCAGTTTGTTGAATAGCCCTCAAGGCTTCCTGCAGATTTAGGGCATAGTCTCTGATGCTGTCCTGTGCCCTCTGCTTATATCCATAGAACCTCATTTTAATTTCAGCGGAGGTACGTGTGTCAAAGGTACCCCGCAGCCGGGCAAGAATACCCTTCATAGTCCATTTCTCCTCAGTGGGCCATGATTTTACCTCCCTTTGGGCTGCGCCAGTTAACTGCCCTGTCAATATGCTGACCTTCTGTTCCTCTGTCAGGGGGTAAACCTGGAACAAACTGTACAGCCTTTCCTTAAAGTCAGTTAGGGCATGGGGCTCCCCCGAGTACTTGGGCAGCCAGGCCGCTCCAGGGATGTAGGGCAGGGAAAAGGGCATCACCGCTGCTGCAGCTGCGTTGGTGGTAGTGGGCGCCTCTGTATCCGACATCTTCCTCCCCCCTAGTTAAGCGTGGCCTACCTTCCGACGATCCTCTTCTGTAGGCCGCGGCTCCGCTGCTGCTGCTCTGGACGAGGACCTTGCGTCGCGTCCTGATGACGTCAGCGTCGCTCTCTCTCCCTTCCAGGACCTTGCGCAGCGTCGGTGCGTGGGGCGGAGCTTCAGTTCTCATGCGGTTTGGACGTCCACGCCCCTCTTCTTACGGCGCGGCGTCCTGAAGATGGCGTCCGATGGCGGGAAAGCGGCTGAAGATGGCGTGAACCGATGGAAGATGGCGGGAGACGGCTGGAAATGGCGGGAAACGGCTCGGGATGGCGGGAACCTTCACCACGGCAGGTATGACAGTCTTTTGAAGGCACGCAGTACCCGGTGGTTGCGGGCACGAAATCCTGCCGACTACGCCAAAGCTGACTCGCCCCCTGGGCCGTGGGGCACTCGGAGCCGGGCAGTAGGGGAACGATGGGAGTAGTAGTGGCAACCCGGTTCCGTGGCTCAGGGTGGTCAGGCCAATGGTAGTCCGTTATGTGCTGATGATTATGTCCGACTACGCCACCCGTGGATTGCGGTTATTAGGAACCGCCGCTGCATGCAGACCGCTGGGGCTGATGAGGTGTGGAGCTAGGGTAGTGTAACTCCCCACGGGAAGAGTGTGGCCCCAAGGCAGTATAATGGATGTTGGGAGTGATGGTAGTGAGAGTCCCAGTGCTGATAGTGCTGGAGGAGCAAGGAGCACGCAGACAACAGGTTGCAGTCCAGGGTCTTTACTAGAACAGGTAAATTGACCCACAAACAGTCCCAGCTAGGAGGGGACCTGGATGTCTGAGAGCAACTGGGAAATTGGCCCTGGTCAGGGTGAGGGTGTAGGCCTACCGTGCTTTCTGTGCTCCTTCTGGCTATCTCCTCATTATAGGGTAACAGCCCACGTTTCCGAGCTTTCCGTGTATTCTCGCCTGTATGGCCTGCGACGTGGGTTCCTTTCTGCTCCCAGCCTTGTACGGCTTTGCTGGTCCCTTCTGTTGTGGCAGGGCCTCCAGGCTTCTTAGGCCAAGGAATATACAGTCCCCTGCGGGCTGGTTATCTGCTGGGGGATGTGGAATCCTCCCAGCCTCAGACGCCAAAGTCTGGTAAATTAAGTCCGTTATCTGCCAAGACAGGCTCTCTTCGCCTCTTGTCTCTGGCTTGTGGCTCTCCTCCTGCCACACTTCCTCTTAGGTGCAATACAACTGTCCCTCTCTGCTCTGGGACCTGAATCCTGAGACAGGTCGTCCAGCTCTCTCTAACCCTGCCCCCAGTACCAGCTTTTATAGGGGCAGCCTGCTCCCCCTACTGGCCTGAGACAGGAGGCATTGCATGCTAATTGTTAGAACCTTGCTGTTAGGTTTTTTTTTCCTTTGCTGGTCACATGACCTTGTTGGCCTATTTAATCCTGCTCCGCCCTTCTGGCTTTGCTGGACTTCATTGTATATCTTCTTTCTAGCTAGCCTGTGCTCTGTATCTAACTCTGTTAGTTTGCTTGGTCTACGGACCTCTATGTTCTATCTATTTTGTTTGTTCGTCTGTCTGCTACTATTTCTGTTAGGAGGTGTCCCATATTCCTCCCATTCCTTAGTACTTGTAGGGATTCCCTCCCCACATCTATAGGTCTTCGTACAGACTAGATTAGGACTTTAGCAGGTCTGATCGCAGGATCAGGTTCCCTGTTACATCGTAGGGATTCAGCTGAGTCTTATAGTAGGGACAGATCTCCTCTCTTTCCTTAGCTTTGGTAGCAGAACATAACAGTAAGTCCAGCCTGCAAATTCTCTAAGGAAAGATTTTTTTTTTTTTTTTTTTTGTTCCATCATGGTGTCGGTTCAGGATTTGGCTAAACACCTGCAGGGACTCTCTCTGGAAGTGGCCGAGCTCCGTCAGCACGTGAGTAACTGTCCTGGAGCATATTTCTTGGAGCCTAAGGTATGTTTGCCGGATTTATTTTTTGGTGAACACCGAGAATTTTTTTCATTTAAAAATGCTTGCTTATTGTATTTTCGTTTGAGACCCAAGTCCTCTGGGGATGAATCCCAGCGCGTAGGGTTCATAATGTCACTTTTGCGCAAAGAGCCTCAGGAGTGGGCCTTTTCTTTGCAACCTAGTGATACATGCTTCAGATCAGTGGATAGTTTTTTTTTCTGCTTTAGGACTATTATATGATGATCCTGACCGTGTGGCATCAGCTGAGACTGAGTTGAGACGTTTAAAACAAGGATCAGGTAATGTCGAAAAATATTGTACTCATTTTCGTCGTTGGTCCACTCAAACAGGGTGGAACGATTCTGCTCTGAAAAGTCTATTTCTTGCTGGGCTCAGTGAAAGGGTTAAAGACCTGCTAATTGCTTATCCTACACCTGAGGATTTGCAACAGGCTATGCAATTAGCTATACGGGTGGATAGAAGACTGCGTGCTAGGGTTAATGAGAGCAAATCCTCTGCTATGTCAGTTTCTGGTTATGATAATGTGTGTACTAACAGTGGTGAACCGATGGAGATTGGATCGGTGGCACCTCGCTCTCAAGAAAAAGACCGTCGTTTTTCAGAAGGCTTGTGTTTCTATTGCGGAAAATCTGGTCATTTGATTAAAGGCTGTGAGCTTCGTATGAAGAAAGAAAAAAAAATGGTCAGTCACGCCCGTATTGCCTGTTTAAATTCCAAGGGTATATTTTTAGCTGCTTCCACGATTGCTCAGGAAAAATTAATGGAATTTCGGGTGTTTGTTGATTGCGGGTCTACACTGAATGTAATTGATGGGGGATTCGTGGAAAAACTCAATTTAAAACCTGAACCTTTATCATCCCCCATTGCTGTGGTTTCTGTGGATGGCTCCCCTTTGAAGAATATTACTCTCAAGGTCAGTGAATTTCCTCTCACTATTAATGGTGTTCACCATGAGAAATTGGATTTGGTAGTGTTGAATAACTTGCCTTCTCCAGTAATATTGGGTTTGCCCTGGTTAAAATTTCACAATCCTGTACTGGATTGGTCTACCAGTGAAATTAAATCCTGGAGCCATAAATGTTATGACAAGTGTTGTAACGGGCGTATTGCAGCTTTGGATAGGGGAGAATTGCCTGTTCCTATTCAGGATTTTTGGAGAGTTTTTTCTGAGAAGGAATCGCAGGTTTTGCCTCCCCATAGAGACTATGATTGTTCTATTGAATTTGTCCCTGGAGCGACTCTTCCTAAAAGTCGTTTATTTAACCTTACTATTCCTGAGAGGAAGGCTTTGGAGGAATACATACAGACAAGTTTGGCCGCCGGTCACATTAGGCCCTCTAAGTCTCCTGTGGCGGTTGGATTTTTTTTTGTAAAAAAAAAGGACGGCGGTTTACGTCCTTGTCTGGATTTTCGTGAGATTAACAAAATTACGGTACGCAATCCTTACCCACTGCCATTGATTCCTGATCTGTTTAACCAGTTATTGGGGGCCAAGTGGTTCTCTAAAATTGACCTTAAGGGGGCATACAATCTGTTGCGCATGAAGGAGGGTGATGAATGGAAGACTGCTTTTAACACTCCTGTGGGTCATTTTGAGAATCTGGTTATGCCTTTTGGTCTTACTAATGCTCCTGCATTTTTTCAGAATCTGATTAATGACATCCTTAGACCTTTGATCGGTAAAAATGTGGTTGTGTATTTGGATGACATTTTGATTTATTCGCCAGATCTGGAGTCTCATTGGCGGAGCGTGCGTGAGGTATTACAGTTATTAATGGACAATTCACTTTTTGCTAAGCTGGAGAAATGTGAGTTCGCTGTACAGAGAATTAGTTTTTTGGGCTACATTATCTCCAGCAAAGGTTTTGAGATGGATCCGGTTAAGGTTCAGGCTGTGCAGGAATGGCCTAGGCCTATTGGTTTGAAATCGATACAGAGGTTTTTGGGTTTCGCCAATTACTACAGAAAATTCATAAAAAATTTTTCTAGTATTGTCAAACCTCTGACTGATCTCACCAGGAAAGGTGCTGATGCGGTTCAGTGGTCTTCTGAGGCCATTGAAGCTTTTGTGTATCTCAAGGAGAGGTTCACCTCTGCTCCCATCCTTATGCAGCCTGATGTTACTAGGCCGTTTTTGGTTGAGGTTGATGCTTCCTCTGTGGGGGTTGGCGCAGTATTGTCTCAGGATAACGGGGATGGATTACATCCCTGTGCCTTTTTTTCAAAAAAATTTTCGGAGACTGAACTGAATTACGATATTGGTAATCGGGAATTATTGGCTATTAAACTCGCATTTGAACACTGGCGCCACTTCTTGGAAGGTGCGGAATTTCCCGTTCAGGTTCTTACGGATCATAAAAATCTGATATATCTTGATGCTGCCAAGCGCCTGAATGCCCGTCAGGCTAGGTGGGCACTGTTTTTCTCGCGGTTTAATTTCTCCGTTACTTACATCCCTGGTACTAAGAATGTTAAGGCGGATGCCTTGTCTCGCAGTTTTTCTCCCATAGTCGGTGCTGAGAAAGAGGAAAACATTTTACAAGAAGGTGTTGTGATAGCTGCTTTAGACTCCGTTTTGGAAGATGAGATTCTTAAAGCTCAGGAGAATGCCCCATCTAACACTCCTCATGGGAGGTTGTTTGTGCCTGAGACCTTTAGGAGAGATTTGTTTGTTGAGTGTCACGAATCTCGGTTGGCAGGTCATCCCGGAATCTCTGAGACCAAGAGACTGGTGGGTCGCAGTTTTTGGTGGCCTGGATGGCAGAAGGAAGTCATTAAGTGGGTGCGCCAATGTACTATATGTGCTAGATCTAAGTCCTCACATACTCCTGCTGCGGGGTTGCTTTGTCCTTTGGAGGTCCCCAGTGCTCCTTGGACACATTTGGCTATGGACTTTATAACTGACCTTCCCCCCTCTGAGGGTTTTACTGTCATCTGGGTGATCGTGGACCGTTTTAGCAAGATGTGTCACTTGGTTCCCTTCGTCAAACTGCCCTGCGCTAAAACTCTCGCTAAGGCCTTTGTCAAGGAAATTGTCAGACTTCATGGCGTTCCTACTGACATTGTTTCTGATAGGGGTCCTCAGTTCGTGGCTCGTTTTTGGCGTGCCTTTTGTGACAGGTTGGGAATTCATTTGTCGTTTTCGTCCGGATATCATCCTGAATCTAATGGCCAGACAGAAAGGAAAAACCAGGATGTTGAGCAGTTCTTGCGTTGTTTTGTGGCAGACAATCAAGAGGGGTGGTCTGAGTTTCTGCCACTTGCCGAATTTGCTCTGAACAATCATACATCTTCTTCTGCTGGTTGTTCGCCTTTTTTTTGTTGTTCTGGGAGACATCCGTCGTTTGGGTCGTTCTCCAAGTTGGGATCTGCCGTGCCTGAGGAGGAGAATTTTTCCGGTGATTTGGAAAGAGTTTGGACGGATGTGCGTGGTAATCTTCAGGAGGCCAACAGAAAATCTAAAGACTACTTTGATAGGAAACGACAGGAGGTTTTGTTCGCTGTTGGTGACATGGTTTGGTTGTCCTCTAGGAATCTGCGGTTGAGGATTCCTTCTAAGAAATTGGGTCCCAAGTTTGTAGGGCCCTTTAAGGTGCTTCAGGTTGTCAACCAATCTGCTGTTAGGTTGGAGGTTCCTACCTCCTGGAGAATTAATCCGGTCTTTCATGTCTCTCTGTTAAAAAAAGCTGTTGTGTCGGATGGTGACGCCTCTGCCTCTGTTCCTCCGGTGGTGGAGGACGGGGAATATGAAATTTCTCGCATCCTTGACTCTAGACGGTATAGAGGTAGTTTGCAGTATCTTGTGGCCTGGAAAGGTTTCGGACCCGAGGATAACTCTTGGGTGAGGTCAGATGATGTTTCCGCGTCCAGACTTATCAGAGCGTTTCACAGGAGATTTCCTGATAAGCCTGGTCCTAGGGGATCCGGAGGATCCTCTTAGAAGGGGGGGTACTGTTAGAACCTTGCTGTTAGGTTTTTTTTTCCTTTGCTGGTCACATGACCTTGTTGGCCTATTTAATCCTGCTCCGCCCTTCTGGCTTTGCTGGACTTCATTGTATATCTTCTTTCTAGCTAGCCTGTGCTCTGTATCTAACTCTGTTAGTTTGCTTGGTCTACGGACCTCTATGTTCTATCTATTTTGTTTGTTCGTCTGTCTGCTACTATTTCTGTTAGGAGGTGTCCCATATTCCTCCCAGTCCTTAGTACTTGTAGGGATTCCCTCCCCACATCTATAGGTCTTCGTACAGACTAGATTAGGACTTTAGCAGGTCTGATCGCAGGATCAGGTTCCCTGTTACATCGTAGGGATTCAGCTGAGTCTTATAGTAGGGACAGATCTCCTCTCTTTCCTTAGCTTTGGTAGCAGAACATAACACTAATGTTCCCCTGACCAGAGAACCTCCCCCTTGCTCTCAGACACAGCTTTATTACATTTTGTGGCATCCAGGCCAGGGTGACACAGTTCCTTTCAGCAAGTTACCTTGCACCAAGACTCTTGCTAAGGCTTTCGTGAAGGAGATTGTCAGGCTTCATGGTGTTCCCACGGACATTGTTTCTGATAGAGGACCATAGTTTGTGGCTCGCTTTTGGCATGCTTTTTTTGACAGATTGAAAATTCATTTGTCATTCTCGTCGGGGTATCATCCAGAGTCCAATGGACAGACTAAAAGGAAGAACCAGAATGTCGAGCAGTTTTTGAGATGTTTCGTGGCAGACAATCAGGAAATGTGGTCAGAATTTCTCCCACTTGCGGAGTTTCCCCTTAATAATCATACTTCTTCCTCGGCTGGTTGTTCTCCTTTTTTTTGTTGTACTGGCAGGTATCCATCTTTTGGTCCATTTTCCAAAGTTGGGGCTGCTGTACCGGAGGAGGACAATTTTTCTGGTGATTTGGAGAGGGTTTGGACCAGTGTACGCCTAAACCTTAAAGAGGCTAACAGAAGATCAAAAAGGTATTTTGGCAAAAAAGAAAGGAGTCCTTGTTTTCTGTTGGGATTATGGTTTGGTTGTCCTCTAGGAATCTTCGTTTGAAAATTCCTTCTAAAAAACTGGGGCCTAAATTTGTGGGTCCTTTCAAAGTGGTTCAGATTGTCAACTCGGCAGCGGTGAGGTTGGGCATTCCTTCGTCCTGGAGGGTTAATTCTGTGTTTCATGTGTCGTTACTTAAGAAGGCGGACACGCCTGATACGCAGGCGAAGCCTACTGTTCCTCCTGTTGATGAGGACGGTGAATTAGAGATTTCTCGCATTTTGGACTCCAGGTGGCATAGAGGGAGATTACAGTATCTTGTGTCCTGGAGAGGTTTCGGCCCCGGGGATAATTCCTGGGTGAAGGCCGAGGATGTCTCGGCCTCAAGGCTAATTAAGGCTTTCCACAGGAGGTTTCCTGGTAAGGCTTGGCCTAGAGGATCCGAAGGATAATCGTAAAAGGGGAGGTACTGTTAGAATCTATGTTGTTTCACTATCGGCCAGCTTGTTGTGGTTTGCTGGCTTCTAGTCTTTTCCTCTGGTGCTGGGTGTCTTGGTCACGTGATCTCTTCACTCTTTATTACTCAGCACCTGTCTCCCATTCCCCGCACACATCAGTGTTGTTAAGCTTGTGCTCTAGCTAAGTTGCCTTGTTAAGTTCTTTGTGGTTTGGACAATTGATATCCTGGGACTTCTTGTTCCACCAGTTTTGTTCCCTTTAATCTTCATTTCTGCAACTAACTTTTCTGTTAGGAGGTCTCCTGTTTTTGCTCCCAGTCCTTAGATCTTTTAGGGATCCCTTTCCCCTTCCTTCAGGTCTTCGTTTGAGTTCAGTGCAGGAGTTTCGGTGGGGCTATTCATAAGGAATAGGACACCCACCCCAGCATAGGATTTAGCTGAGTCTCAGTGCAGGGACAGCTTTTCCCTCCCATTCCTTAGTTCTAAGTTGCAGAACATAACAGCTAAGAATTGTTTTTGTGTGTCAGTGAGTGTCGGAATATCTATTGTATTTATATAGTTTTTTAATCCGGTCAGGTTTTCCCTTTGGAAATTTGTGATCTGTATTTAAGTTGTATAGATCTCAGTAAAATGAAGAGAAAGTTTTGGCTATATCTTCTGTTTTGTGTAAGGTTTGGTTGTGTTTGTGACTCGCCCCCTGGGCCGTGGGGCATGCGGATCCGGGCGATAGGGGAACGATGGGGGTAGTAGTAGTGGCAGCCCGGTCCCGCGGCTCAGGGTGGTCAGGCCAATGGTAGTCTGCTATGCGCTCCAAATAATGTCCGACTACGCCACCCATGGATTGCGGTTATTGGGAACCGCCGCTGCAAGGCAGTCCGCTGGGGCTGATGATGGGTGCAGCTGAGGTGATGTGACTCCCCACGGTAAGAGTGCAGCCCCAGGGCAGTGTAGTGGATGTTGGGAGTGATGGTAGTGCGAGTCCCGGTGCTGATAGTGCTGGAGGCGCGAAGGAGCACACAGACAACAAGTTACAGTCCAGGGTCTTTACTCACAATTCGTTTGTTCCAGGTCACTTCGGCCAGCAGTGACCGCCTGAGCTGTGCTGCGTCCACCAGGTGAGGGGCTCTGTCAACTCCCAGGCAGTTCAGGAGCATGGCACAGGACCCCCTTTTATCCTTTCTCTGGCCTGCCTCACCAGTGACCCACTTTTGTCCAGCCGCCGCGGACCTGTGCGGTTAAACGTGGGCCCCGTCCTCCGCTGTCCTATATGGTGCCTTCCTAGCAGGTTTGATGAGGTGTCGCACCAATATATGATCACGACGACCGGTCTTTGGCTGAGGGTTGTTTCTCCTCCACCAACTTGGGATCCGGTACCCTTAATCTGCCTGACCCTGCACCCTGGATTCTCGTGGGTTCTTAGGGTCCCTTCCACCTTCTTGTTCCTGAGCCCTTCTGTTTCTCTGTCTCTCCTTCTTTGCAGTTCCTTTCTGTTTCTGTTCCTTTCTCTTGGAGCTGAGATGAGCCAGAATCTCGGCTCCCCTTCACCTCCTCCTCGGCCTCTTCTCCAGGCCCACTTCTCCTTCTCCTCTCAGGCCCCGGCCTCTTCCCTAGGCCTGCCTCTGGAGCAGCACTCAGCCTGAGCTGCTGCTCCCTGTCTTCTCCTCTCCAGAGAACGAACCTAGATCTAAGATGGTGCCCACCTTTTATACCTCCCTCTAGCCATGAGCCCAGGTGACCAGCAACCAATGAGCTCCTTCCTACGCTCAGGAGCCGCCCCCTATCTGCCCCTACAGCACTGGGTGTTCCACCCCTCCCTCCCCACTCCAGCAGGGACATGGTCGGTCGTGCCTGCACTTCTGTCTAGTGGGAGCACCGTTGAGCTGTCCCTCGGAAATGGGGTGTGTGTGCTGCATGCAGCTAACTGAGCCTTGGTCCACACTCCATCCTTACCTGGGAGTGGAATATCACACCTCCGGTCTGAGGTGCAATACCCCTGTAGCGGCCGAACCCTCGGGGCGCTACATTTGTCCTTGATTTTAAGAATGTAAGCTAGGTTAATTTGCTTTTTGATCATGTTTACTAGATTTTTATCTCATTTATTGCCTCGATAATAGAATATGTATCTTGAATACTGCAGGTATTTTTCTGATTTTTGGCTTAGAAGGTCTCTGAGTTCTGTTCATGTTCACAGTCTGTAAAGATCCTTTTTAATGTTAGTGTATGATTTATTTTGTGTTTCCCTTCCAAAATTTTAATTTCATTTATTAAGTCTGTTATTTAGAAGGCCTCTCAGCACTACTTTGTGTGCTTCTCATATGTTAGAGTTGCAGAAGTCATCAAGACAGTTTTCTTTAAAGTAATTTCAGATACATTTGCTAAGAGTCAGACTGGTGCACTGGAGATACTGGAGAATCCTTTGGTGGGCCTGCCCCGCCCTCAACCCAGGCATCGCAGCACTGCTGATTTAGTGCAGCTCCTGAGACCTGTACCTTTCACAACAGTGCCTGCCTGATTGTGTGCATTGAATGGGCTGGTTGGACTGCTCAGCACCAGCATGTGATGTGAAGTGCAGCGCCTTCAAATCACCTGCCGCTGCCCGCTGCTGGTTCTTATTGATCTCATTGCAACACTAACTTCTGTGACTCTGACAGCGACATTAACAGTGTGCCAGATTGGGGGTACATTATTCTATGTTCTAATCACCCCTTTTTTTCCCCATTAAAAATAAAGATAATAAAAAATACACATATTTAATATCGCTGCATTCAGAAAAGTCAAATCTATCAAAATATAAAAATAACACGATTCGTAAACACTGTAAACAGAATAAAAGTCAAAAAGCCCAAAATTAAATTTTTCTGGTCGCTGCTGTAACAAGTGATTAAAATATCACATCTATCCCAAAATTGTATCAATAAAAATGTCGTCTTGCTCCGTAAAAAATAAGCTATCACACAGCTTCATTGACTGAAAAGAAAACGTCTCAGAAAATGGCGACATAACCCAAAACATTGTTTTTCAATCTTCTGATTTTTCTCATCACTAAAATAATAAAAAATGTACATGTTTTATCACTGTAATCGTGCTGATGAGGAGAATCATATTGCCAGGTCAATGTACCATACAATGTACACTGTAAAAACAATACCCAAAACACTATATTGGAATTTCATTTTTTTCATAATTTCCCCGCACTTGGAAATTTTTCCCGTTTTCCAGTACTCTATGTGGTAAAATGAATGGTGTCATTCAAAAGTAAAATTAGTCCCACAAAAAGAAAGCCCTCATATGTCTGTGTGGACAGAAAAATAAAAAATGATCGCTCTTGAAAAAGAGAAGTAAAAAACGAAAGATCAAAACTGGAAAATTTCCCCATCATGAAAGGGTTAATTTATATTAATTATTTCCTATTATTAATTTACCATATTTGACATATTTTGAGATCCGTCAACATGATGTAAGACTATGGACTCGATGTAAATCTACAGGAAGCCTAATGTCATGCTTTTAGGAGCTTGACCTGTATTTTGTTTTCTGCTCACTTCTATTTTTCCTTGCCATAGTTAGCCAACAATAGACAATCCAACGACCGAGTTCTCAGATTCAGAATTGTGGGTAGTACCCCTGTTTTCATTATTAATTATTAATGACCATTCATGTTTTATTATATATGGGATGTCGTTATTTGTAAAGACCAGGCTTGATTGTCACATTTAGGGTTTGCTCACAAGAGCGATGATTCTCTCTTCCAAGAGAATCTGGCTGATTATGTAAATGACACTCGGCTCAAGCTCTGTCACAGTTTGAGCGGAGTGTCAGTTTACTGTGGTCTCATTCTCTCACATGAATCCATCATATAACAGGTACGGAGAAGATGGAGAACGTAATTTCTCCATCTTCTACATTCTCTGTGTCCACTTACATCGGACTGCACTCAGATTATTATTATTATTATCTGTAATATAATCTGCTAAGCGTGTCTCTGTCTGAAGCCTTTATAGACTGCGCATGCGTGACGCGCAGTCTGGCTCCAGACAGAAGACCGCATCCAGCCGTTACAGGTAAGACAAGTATATGGTGCCGGAGATCGTGGTATGCGTAGACACTGAACGCATACCGCGATCTCCGGCGCCATACATTACCTGACCGTGAGGAGCATTGCCGCGGCGCCTCTCTCTTCGCTGGAGACCGGGGCAGGAGTGAGGCGTCGGATCGGCGCATGCGCATAGTGCTATCCGACGCCATTTTACTGAAGACACATTTGCAGTGTGTCTTCAGCAAAAAGGCGCTGGACAGCGTGGTGCTCTGGCGCAGCACTCCTCCCCCGGCCTCCGGCAGAACAGGACACAGAAGCGCTGGAGCGCAGAGAAGAAAGGTGAGTATAACTGTTTATTTTTTTGTATGTGTGCACAGCGTGAAAGGGATGAGGGGGCTACACATACCAGGATTGTGGGGTGAGGGGACCATGCATACCAGGATTGAGGGGTGAGGGGGCCACACATACCAGGATTGTGAGGTGAGGGAACCATGCATACCAGGATTGGGGGGTGAGGGGATCATGCATACCAGGATTGGGGGGTGAGGGGACCATGCCATGCATACCAGGATTGGGGGTGAGGGGACCATGCATACCAGGATTGTGGGGTGAGGGGACCATGCATACCAGGATTGTGGGGTGAGGGGATCATGCATACCAGGATTTAGGGGTGAGGGGACCATGCATACCAGGATTGGGGGTTGAGGGGACCATGCATACCAGGATTGTGGGGTGAGGGGATCATGCATACCAGGATTGGGGGATGAGGGGTACCACACATACCATTATTGGGGGATGAGGGGACCATGCATACCAGGATTGGGGGGTGAGGGGTGCCATGCATACCAGAATAGCGATGAGGGGTACCATGCATACCAGAATAGGGATGAGGGGTACCATACATACCAGGATAGGAAGGCGAGGTACCATGCATACCAGGATGAGGGATGGGGTGCCATACATACCAGGATGAGGAATTGGGTGCCATGCATTCCAGGCTGAGGGGTACCATACATACTAGAATAGGGATGAGGGGTACCATACATATCAGGATAGGGATGAGGGGTACCATACATATCAGGATAGGGATGAGGGGTACCATACATACCAGGATAGGGATGAGGGGTACCATGTACACCAGGATTGGGGATGAGGGGTACCATGCATACCAGGATGGGGATGAGGGGCCCATGCATACCAGGATAGGGATGAGGAGTGCCATGCATACTAGGATTGGGGGGTGAGGGGTGCCATGCATACCAGGATTGGGCGTGAGGGGTGCCATGAATACCAGGATAGGGATGAGGGGTGCCATGCATACCAGGATGGGGATGAGGGGTGTCAATCATACCAGGATAGGATGGTGGGGACAGGAGGGGGGTAGCACAAATACCAGGATGGGTGCAGCACATACCAGCATGGGAGACCATATACCAATAAAAATGCTCGCCACCCGGGCGTAGAACGGGTTCAATAGCTAGTTTATTTATATAGCGCCATTGATTCCATGGTGCTGTACATAAGAAGGGGTTACATACCAAATACAGATATCACTTACAGTAAACAAACTAACAATGATAGACTGGTACAGAGGGAGGAGGACTCTGCCCTTCCGGGCTTACAGTTTACAGGAATGGGGAAGGAGACAGTAGGTTGGGGGGGTTGCAGTAGAGGCACAGAATTCCATAGGATGGGGGATATTCGGGAGAAATATTGGAGGCGATTGGGTGAGGAACGAATAAGTGTGGAGGAGATGAGGTGGTCTTGGGAGGACCGGAGATTACGTAAGGGAATTATCGGGAGATTAGTTCAGAGATGTACGGAGGAGAGAGGTTATGGATGGCTTTGTAGGTCAGTGTTAATAGTTTGAACTGGATACGCTGGGCAATTGGGAGCCAGTGACATTTAAGTGCAGTTCAATGCTTCCAACGCACCCATAGACTTGTATGGGTGCACGTGGTCCGAATTCTAGAGCCACTCGCATCATGCTCCGATTGTTTTCTCATGCAGAATCGGCATGAGGAAAAAAAACGCACATCTGCACAGCCCCATAGTATAACATTGGGCCGGGTGCTTTCCGATGAAACATGGGATAGCACTCGTCCGATGTATACGCTCGTGTGAGCGAGCCCTTAGGAACAGGGTACTGTGCATTTTCAATTGTGCGAGTTTTAAAATGTAGTTCCTGGTCTGTGCGGCGGGCTGTTTATTGGGCCTCTTCTACACTGCTATATTTTCGTCAGTATTTTGAAGAACAAATGTGAATCTTTCTATTATATTCTGTGTGGGTTCAACTCTGGGTTTTGTCTTACAAATCCTAATGCTAAATGTTGACCAAAATATGAAAGTGTGAATGAGGCCTAACTCTTAATTAGTCTTGTGTCCTGCTCTTTCTTCTAAGTTTCCATATCAGTATGTATTGCTGAAGAATTGCATTACATTCTACAATGTTGGGTTCTGCATTGGAAATTAGAGTCTAGGAGAGGTATAAGCAGCATGGACTATATGCATATACCGGAACATGCAAGTCCTGTGATATAATAGTCTAGCTAAATAACACTTCACTTTAATAAGCTTTGCACATTAATGCATGACATAATCCTTTTAACCCCAAGCCTGTTTTCACCTTCCTGACCAGGCCAAATTTTACAACTCTGACACTTTATGTGGTAATAACTCTGGAACGCTTCAATGGATCCCACTGATTCTAAAATTGTTTCATATGTTTGATATGACTTGCATTTATTTGTGAAAAAATTGGGAATTTGGCAAAAATTTGGAAAATGTCTCAATTTTCAAAATTTTAATGTTTAAGCCCTTAAACCAGTGAGTTATGTCACAAAAAAATAGTTAATAAATAACATTTCTCAAATGTGTACTTTACATTAGAACAATTTTTGAAACATGATTTTTTTTCATTAGTTAAAAGTTGACCAGCGATTTCTCATTTTTCCAATAAAATAAAACATTTTTTTTTTTTAGGGACCACATCACATTTGAAGTGACCTTGAGGGTTTTATATGACAGAAAATACCCATTCTAAAAAATGCACCCCTCAAAGTGCTGAAAACCATATTCAATAAGTTTATTAACCCTTCAGGTGCTTCAAAGGAATAAATGGAACGTGAAAGGAAAAAATGAACATTTAACTTTTTTTCACAAAAATTTTACTTTAGACCCAATTTTTTTTATTTCACAAGGGTAACGGGAGAAAATTGACCCCAAAAATTGTTGTGCAAACTACTGTTTGGGCGCACGGTAGGGCTCGGAAGGGAAAGAGTGACAATTTGGAGAGCCCCTGATGTGCCTAAACAGCACCTGCACCTGCTGCCAAAGTGATCGCTCCAGTGCACATAAATATATAGAGATCTCCTGCTGTCACTGTATCTACATTGGTATGGATTAAGTATTTTACACTTTACTGTTTAGATATGCCTATGTGTTGAGTGTACCCATTTAATATTAGTGACAGCAGGAGATCTCTATATATTTATGTGCACTGGAGCGATCACTTTGGCAGCAGGTGCTGGTCATGTAATTAATGAATTGTGCTGATCTATGCACCTTTTTGTGCATGGAGTGTCAAAAAACTGATTCTTTTTTGACACTCCATGCTGCTATATACAACACTATTACACCCCTTTTAATTTATGATGAGTACTTCATCCATAGCACAATTAAATTACTATAAGACTACTCAAGCTAGATATATATATCAATAATCAACCAACAATCTATGTATACTTTTCTAAAGACTTCAATATTGTTTCTCCTGCCTCCTCATGTTTGGTACCTTTCTCTTTTTATGGTTTAATTCTGGATTTTAACATGTCTAAAATAAAATATTTATTTTAAAATTATTTTGGTACTTCATGTTTTACTGGGTTATTATAATACATCCTGGTAAAAAAATTTTGTGGTAATAAATATGCAGTGTTTGTGCATGTACCAAATTTTATTCAGGTGTGTGCATGAGTATTTGGTGTAAATTATTTTTTATTTAGAGGAGAAAATAAAAATAAGACAATAATCTAGAAAGAAAAAGATAAAAATAAAAATTTGGTAAAATAAAAAGCAAACTTACTAAATGGACAACAGTAAAAAAAAACTACTGAGCACAGACAGCTATCTGACATTAACCCTGACTATATTCAGTAAAAAAATACTGTAGTAGACACCAATTACTACAGTATATTTTTACTGCCCCTAATCTAGCCTATCAACTAATCAATTTTTTTTTTATTCTTTTTTTCACACCAAAACAAATAATAACAACTGGATGCCGATCAGTGAGGGGTGTCACTGACCAACGCTCGACGGCTGTAAAAAGCACGAACGAATGTGGTGCAAAAAGGGGATGAAAAAATAGACAGGAAAAAAAAAGTCCTTGCAAAAATCGAGCACAGATGCTGATCAGTGGGCTGCGATACTGATCAGAGGCTCAGCAGTTGCAGGACGCATGCTCGGAGGTGGTGCAAAGGGGGTGAAAAAAAAAAAGACAGGGAAAAAAATGTCCTGGAAAACAGCGAGCACGGGTGATTTGTGTGACTGATCAGCACTTGGCAGCTGCAGGACCCATGCTAAAATAAAGGGAAGGGAGAAAAAATGGACAGAGAATGCATGCTGCACGAACAAGAAAAAAACTGCCAAAAATTCAGCGATCAAATACTGATCAGCGGTCTGTCGTAGAAGGGGATGTGGGGAAGGGGTTAGGGAGAGGGGGAAAAAAGGGCGAAAGGGGGGAGAGGGGGATGGGGGTGGAACAGGTCAGGAAAGGATCAGGAATGATTTCTTTCTTCTTACAAGAACAACAGCAAAACCAGCAGCAGTGATGGCACAGGCAAAATTTATCTGTGGCACCACAAGTCCCAGCATATCAGCTAAGTAACAGCTCTGCACACATCTCAAAGCTAGAATGAGGAAGTGCAGAGAATCCAGAAATAGCATTTCAGGAGTATAAAGACCTAAATAAGAAACGTAAAAAAGAAATCAAGCTAGCAAAATTATCTACAGAGCAACAAATCGCCAGTGACATCAAAATAAATTGAAAAAAAATGTTATACATACATGAATGCCAAAAAGAAAAAATCAGATGGTATCCGCCCCTTAAAAAATGATAACAAGATAATTATAGAGGACAAAGAAAAGGCTGCGATATTAAACAGCCACTTTTCATCCATGTTCACCAACAAACCGTCCATTCCAGGGATCTTTCAACAGGGCAAAAATTAAAGTTCACCACCTAATATAACTAGTTTAACACAAAAAGAAGTACGCCTGCGTCTGAGCAAATTAAACATTGACAAATCCCCCGGCCCAGATGGTATTCATCCACGGATACTGAGGGATACTGAGAGAATTAAGCTCAGTAATTGACAAACCGCTGTATCTTATATTCTTAGACTCTCTTTTAACAGGGGTAGTGCCACAGGATTGGAGGATAGCCGAAATGGAACCGATATTTAAGAAAGGTAAAAAGGTGGATCCAGGTAACTACCGTCCGGTAAGTCTGACATCAGTAGTGAGCAAAGTTTTTGAGGGCATCATAAGAGATGACCTGCAGAGTTATATCGTAGAGAATAATATAATAAATGACAATCAGCATGGATTCATGAAAAATAGGTCATATCTAACCAACATGTTGGGGTTCTATGAGGAGGTAAGTGTAAATCTGGATGTTAGTAATGCGGCTGATGCGATTTATCTGGACTTTGCAAAGGTATTTGATACTGTACCACAAAGCAGCCTTATACTGAAGCTACAAAAGCAAGGACTTGGGGGAACTATATGCAGATGGGTAAGGAATTGGCTAAATGATAGGAAACAAAGAGTCGTCATAAATTGTGCGTTCTCTAAATGGGATATAGTCAGCAGTGGGGTGCCGCAGGGATCTGTGCTAGAACCGATTCTTTTTAACCTCTTTATTAATGACCTTGAGGATGGGATTGAGAGTAAAGTGTCAGTTTTTGCTGACGACACCAAACTATGTAGGATATTAAAATCTGATCTTGACACTACAATATTGCAGAACGATCTGGATAAGATGACTGAATGGGCAAATATTTGGCAGATGGTTTAATGTAGATAAATGTAGAGTAATGCACTTGGGACGCAGTAATCCTATTGCTGCATACACATTAAATGGGAGTATACTCGGGACTACAGAACAGGAGGAGGACTTGGGTATTCTGATTACAAATAAACTGAGGAGCAGTACTCAATGTCAGGCAGCAGCCGCAAAAGCAAACAAGATTTTAGGATGTATAAAAAGAGAAATAAAATCCCGCTATCCCAATGTATTGTTACCCCTTTATAAGTCACTGGTGAGGCCACATCTGGAATATGGGATCCAGTTTTGGGCTCCACATTTTAAAAAGGATATTCAGAAGTTAGAGTCAGTTCAAAGGCAGGCAACTAGATTATTACAAAGGATGGAAGGCCTCTCATGATGAGAGGTTGAAAAAGTTGAGTCTGTTTAGCTTAGAAAAATGACGCCTCAGAGGAGATCTCATTTACATGTATAAATATGTGTGTGGTCTGTACAAAAGACTAATACATGACTTATTCTTTCCAAAGACCATACTAAGGAAGAAAGGCGATTCCAGCACCTAACAGGAAAGGTTTCTTTACAGTAAGAGCAGTTGGACTGTGGAATGCCCTACCACAAGAGGTAGTAATGTCCGACACTATAACAAAAAAGGGTTGGATGATTTCATCGATATACATAACATTATGGGCTACAGTTAAATTAGACAAAATATTACACCTATAGTAGTAAGTTTAATACGATAATAGTAATTACATAACTAGTATCATAATTAGGTTTGATCCAGGGCTCTAGAACTGATCGCCTCTTCTAGGGCTCAAGAAGGAATTTGTCCCCGTGATGCAAATTGGCTGAAGGTGTCCTGGGGTTTTTGCCTTCTTCTGGATCAACAGATTTAGGCATTGGGATTTTAGTAATACCATTATTAGAATCACAAGAGTAATACAAAATATAAAGCTAATTAAAAAATTATAAACGGGTTCATTTTTAATTGTAGTAGTGCAGCAATAATAAAAATGGTAACAATACATTTGTGAGGCCAAGTCCCAGTAAGTTAGTAAGTTAGTGTAGTGTTAGTGTAGGGAGTACAATTGGGGGAGAAAGGTTGAATTGGATGGACCTAGGTCTTTTTGAAACCTACGTTACTATGTCACTATGACTTAGGGTTTGGTCATCATCAGATCACACCAATCAGCGCTGGGGCTTTTGACGCTGTCGACCAGATTATCTTGATAGAATTATGTCCCAATAGCAAGCACGTGTAAATGGCTGCTATATTCAGGTGGCGTGTGTACATGCCTTATGTTAGACTATTGAAGTAATGAAGTCGCCTCAAAAACTTATTTATACAATGTACATACATTGATAAGTTATCACTCATATTTAAGTTTCAGAATTAGAGAGATTTATGTTTAAAAAAAATGGTGCATCCCAAATCACAGGGATTGCACTTTCATTTACAAATGAAAACAAGCTTTGAATTCAGAATTTGGATTTAGTTGCAAAATCTTCAATGAGTGGTCTAATACTACCAACGCTTGCTTGCAATTTGTAAAAAATGATGATAATTATAAAATCAGCTATTAAAGTGCTGTTGCTGCTGTAGTATATCACAGATATATTAATTCACAGTCACAGACTAAGTGGTGATGATCAGATGCTCAGTTCACTGTATATCACTTGAATATGGAACTCACAAACTGAGACTTTCTCTCCCATTTAATCTGGTACATCAGCATTGAAGTAGTACATCACACTTGCATTAGGCCTTTTTTATATTAACATGTTGTGTGCTCTGAGCACTCCTATCCCTAAAAAATACAGACATAAAATGGTATTCCTTTGTGGACTCCTGTTGGAAATCCTGGGCTGAGTGTGCATCATGGAGTGATCAACTCATTTTTAGTTGTCGATGCACAACATTTCTTGTTTTCTTTCAAGAAACTTTTGCGCTCTTCCACAGATTTTTCACTGAAGTCTTGATGTCCTTGAAATATGATGTTACGGGTCCGAGTGGTGGAACCTCTGTGCTTCGGTGCAAGGAGGGACCAGAGGGGCGTGACTAAGTGCCTACTCGGCCTAACCAAGGTCGCACGGCGGCTCAATCGACTCCGTGAACCAGGGAGGGACCGGGCAGGTGGACCAGGTGCCACTCTGGGACCGAGCTTGTGTGAGATCAGGTGACTCCCACGGGTCAGATGGCAGGAACTGACCGGTACAGCGGATGAGCAGGGCAGGAAGGCAGACGGATAGTCCGGGTAGATAAGCAGGTTGGTTCGGCAGATAGCCAGACGGGTGCTCCGGGTAGGCAGGCTGGTGGGCACGGCAGGTTATAGGCAGGTGCTCCAGGTAGGCTGGCTGGCGGGCACAACAGGTAACAGACAGGTACTCCAGGTAAGCTGGCTGGCGGGCACAGCAGGTAACTGGCAGGTGCTTCCAGGTGATCAGGCTGGTGGGCAGGACTGTAGACAGACTGGCGGACTGGACTGAAGACAGACTGGCAGGCAGGACTGTAGACAGACTGGCGGACTGGACTGAAGACAGACTGGCGGGCAGGACAGTAGACAGGCAGCGGGACCTGAGGGCTGAAGCAAGTATTAGCACACAGAACAACCACCTTGCACAGGCACCTCCATATTGGAGGAGGAGCCTAATATAGGGGAAGTCCTCCGGCCATTGGCCGGGGACTCTATAGGGCGGCGCGCGCAGCCCCTTTAAGAGGGAGGGAGCGCGAGCATGCCCTAAGCACAGAGCCCGGGAAGCTGCGCGCAGAGCGTGCCACAGCAGCAGGGGAGCGGGAGGACGCCGAACCTGGACCGCGGCGGTGAGGGGAGGCAGGCTGGAGGCAGAGACGCCGATGCTACATATGATATAGAATAAAAGCTGAATCAGAATCTCAATTAGTAGACACAGTGTTTTGGGGTATTGCACCTCGTCAGTAGAAAGTATGAGATCTGATTATTTCAAGGCTCGTTAAAGGGTCGATAATGACTTGTAGGATTGCTACTTCTAATAGGTGGTGCTAGAGCTCAAGTCCTCTTCCTCTCTGAAGAGACAATTTGCATATTTATTTTCCCAGAGGAGCATGTAACGCGTTTAAGTCTCCTCATACTGGTATGCCAGACCTGGCATGTAACTCTCCACAAGGAGAAACTTTACCCCTTAGATCCCAGTCTTAGCCTCTCACCCAGCCAAATCAGATCTCATACTTTGTACTGACAAGGGCCAATATCCCAAAACATCTCTACAAATTGAGTGTTACGGATCCGTGTGGTGGAACCTCTGTGCTGCGGTGCAAGGAGGGACCAGAGGGGCTGACCAAGGTTGCACAGCGGCTCAATCGACTTCGTGAACCAGGGAAGGACCAAGCAGAGGGTCCAGGTGCTACTCTGGGCCTGTCCTTGTATGAGAGCAGGTGACTCCCATGGGTAACTGGCAGGAGCCTCCAGGTAGGCATGGCAGGTAACTGGTAGGAGCCTCCAGGTGGGCTGGCTGATAGGCACGGCAGGTAACTGGTACGTTATCCGGGTAGGCAGGCAAGCCAGGCCCATAGACAGACTGGCGGGTTCGGATCGTAGGCAGACCGTCGGGCTGGAGAGTACACTTGGCTAGCGGAGACAGGTAGTCAGGCTGGCGGACAGGACTGGTGGTCAATCATCAACCTCCAGAAAGAACTGTTTGTTGCAATCCGGACGGTGCAGCACTGGGACAGAAGAGAAGGCTTGTTTTAAGGAGAGGAAGGCCTCCTCTGCTTCAGACGGCCATTCCTTAGGATTTGCTCCCTTACGGGTGAGCGCAAAGATGGGAGCAGTCCGGGAAGAGAAATGTGGGATGAAGAGACGGTAATAGTTGGCGAAGCCCAGGAATCGCTGAATCGCCTTCAACCCGTCCGGACGGGGCCACTTTAAGACGGCAGAGACCTTCTCGGGGTCCATCCGTAGACCTGTCTTAGAGATAATATAGCCCAGGAACGGAGGAGAGGTCTGCTCGAAGAGGCATTTCTCAAATTTTGCGTATAGGTGATTCTGCCTGAGCCTAAGCAGGACCTGACGAACATCCCTCCGGTGTGTGGGAAGATCCGGAGAGAAGACCAAGATGTCGTCCAAGTTCACCACCACGCAAGAATATAAGAGGTCATGGAAGATGTCGTTAACTAATTCTTGGAAGACGGCTGGAGCATTACAGTCCTCTATAATCGATACAGGGGCGTAGTGAACCGTCTTTCTTTTTTACGAAGAAGAATCCGGCTCCAGCTGGGGAGGTAGATTTCTGAATGAATCCCCTAGCCATATTTTCTTTGATGTACTCCGACATGGCCCGGGTTTTGGTCAATGACCACGGGTAAATACGCCCACGGGGTGGAGTGGCACCGGGTACCAGGTCGATAGGGCAATCATATGGCCTATGAGGTGGCAGTGTCTCTGCTTCCTTCTTGTCGAAGACATCTGCATAGGACCAGTAAGGTGCCGGTAGACCAGGTAAATTAGCCGGAGTAGACTGAGGTCGAGCCGGGCGAACCGGGACCAGGCAGGTCTCATGGCAATCCTGCCCCCAACGGAGCACCTTACTGGATTGCCAATTCAGAACGGGTTAATGTCTCTGTAGCCAGGGTAGACCTAGCAAAAGGGAGTGAGAGAGTCCGGAAAGCACATGGAAGGAGATCCTCTCTGAGGGCAGCATACCCACCTGAAGGGTTACGGGCTCAGTGACGAGCAAGATGGGCACCGGAAGGAGTTTTCTATCCACGGAAGCGACTGCCAGTGGTTCAACCAGAGGTTTGGTAGGAATCTGATACTTCTCTTCAAGGGACTGGAAAATGAGATTCCCAACGGCTCCGGAATCCAGATGGGCGGTTTCAAAGAAGCGGTTCTCTGCACAGGAAATAGAGACGGATAAAGTCAAGAATGGAGAGGATTTACTCTTGCCCAGGACGACCTCTCCGAGCGGTTCTAGACACTGGAGTTTCCCGGCTTCACCGGACAGGAACGGATCAGGTGCTCCTTACTACCACAGTAGAAACAGCTCCCCTCGGCTCGGCGTGTTTCTTGGCAAGACTTGACCATCTTGGTCTGGTCGATCTGCATGGGTTTGGGCGAGCGTGCCCGGGGAGTTGCTGGTTGGGAGGCAGGTTTCTGGAAAACAGGAGCAAGATGAGGAAGTCTTCTCTCCCGGGTAGTCTCCTTAGCACATTCTAGGAAACGGATGTCAATCCGGATAGCTAGTGACACCAGGTCATCCAGGGTGGTAGGAATGTCCCGGCCGGCTAGCTCGTCCTTAATCCGACCGGAAAGACCCTCCGAGAAGGTGGACACCAGGGCCTCGTTGTCCCAGGCAAGCTCAGAAGCGAGGGTACGGAACTGTATGGCATACTGGCCCACGGTGAGACTCCCTTGGCGGAGACGGAGCAATGAGGAGGCACTAGAAGTCCTTCGTCCGGGCTCATCGAAGACCCTCTGGAAGGCAGTGAGGAAAGCCGGAAGATCGGACACCAGGGAATCCCCTCTCTCCCATAGAGGGTTAAGCCATACCAATGCTTACCCGGTGAGGTGAGATATGATGAACGCCACCTTGGCCCGGTCGGAAGGAAACTGATGTGCCAGAAGTTCAAAGTGCAGCATGCACTGGTTCAGAAAACCCCCACATAAGACGGGGTCACCCCCAAAACGAGGAGGCGCAGAAAGCCAGGGTCCTAGGCTGGATGCCGTGGCAGGTGGGACAGACAGCGTGTCCAGGCGAGAGTTGACAGACCGCAGGTAGGTCAGGATGGTTTCCTGTTGGGATCTCTGACGAGAAACCTCCTGGTACAGGTAAGCAAGCGAAGGAGCCTGGGGGCCACCGGGTTCCATGGCCCGTGCAAACTGTTACAGATCCGGGTGGTGGAACCTCTGTGCTACGGTGCAAGGAGGGACTAGAGGGGCGTAACTAGGTATCAACTCAGACTGACCAAGGTCACACGGCGGCTCAATCGACTCCGTGAACCAGGGAAGGACCGAGCAGAGGGACCAGATGCTACTCTGGACCAGTCCTTGTATGAGAGCAGGTGACTCCCACGGGTAACTGGTAGGAGCCTCCGGGTAGGCACGGCAGGTAACTGGTAGGAGCCTCCAGGTAGGCTGGCTGATAGGCACGGCAGGTAACTGGTTCGTTCTCCGGGTAGGCAGGCAAGCCAGGCCCATAGGCAGACTGGCGGGTTTGAATCGTAGGTAGACCGTTGGGCTGGAGAGTACACTTTGCTGGCGGAGACAGGTAGTCAGGCTGGCGGATAGGACTGGTGGTCAGGCTGGCGGACTGGAAGTCAGGCTGGCGGACTGGACTGGTAGTCAGGCTGGCGGACTGGACTGGTAGTCATACTAGCAGCGGGACCTGAGGGCTGAAGCAAAGTTTAGGACTCAAAGCTACAACCATGCACGGGCACCTCCATTTTGGAGGAGGTGCCTTTTATATGAGAGGTCGTCCGGCCATTGGCCGGGGACTCCTTAGGGCATCGCGCATAGCCCCTTTAAGAGGGAAGGAGCGCGCACGCGCTCTAAGCACAGTGCCCGGGAAGCTGCACGCGCCGGCAGCAGCAGCAGCAGGAGAGCCGGAAGACGCAGGGCCGGGAGCGCGGCGGTAAGGGGGACGGCGTCTCTGCCTGTCAGGGGGCAGAGACGCCGATACTACATTGAGATTCTGATATGGCTTTTTATCCTAAGCCATATTTCAAGATTAGTTAAAGGGTCGATAATGACTTGTAGGATTGCTACTTTCAATAGGTGGCACTAGAGTTTAAGTCCTCTTCTTCTCTGGAGAGACAATTTGCATATTTAATTTCCCAGAGGAGTATGCATTGCATTTAAGTCTCCTCATACTGGCGTTCCAGATCTGGCATGTCACTCTCCACAAGGAGAAACCTTACCCCTTAGATCCTTATAAAAATATCTGAAATTTGATGACATTTTTTTTTTAAAAATGCAATTTTAAAACTTTGAATGTTTGTGCCTCTAAACATTTTCGATATCTCTACATTGCATCAGCATTATTTCTCAAACATCCTTTTATTTTGTTAGGATGTTAGAAGGGATATAATTTAGCAGCTATTTTTCATTTTTTTAAGGAAATACAAATCCTTTTTTTTAAATTTTGAACTGACTTTGAAAGGTCTATATATTGAAAAGTCATACCACTTTAAAAATTGCATGCTTCAAGTTATTAAAAACTGCTACCAGGAAACTTGTTAACTCTTCAGGAACTTCAAAGTAATGAATGGAAAGTGGAATGAAAGAATGAAAATTCATATTCTAAAATGTTGCTTTAGCATCAAATTTTTCATTTCACAAGCTGTAATGCCAAAAAAAGTATCCAAAAATATATTAACCAATTTCTACTGAATGTGCCAATACCCCACATGTGGTTAAAATCGACTGTTTATATACAAGGCATGGCATAGAAGAGTTAACACTAAAATGTAATATTAGCCTCAAAAGTCTCAAATTTTACATTCTCACAAGGGTAAATAGGAAACAATGGACTCCACAATTTGTACACAATTTCTCCTGAACAGACTGAAAACGCATACATAGTCAAAAACTACTGTTTTAGCACGAGTTTAGCATGGCTTGGAAAGGAAAGATAGCTAGAGTATTTTGGGTCATGAAAACGAAAAAAAAATATTTCTGCTAAAATAATATTTTTGCTAAAAGATTTTATTCTCACAAAGTAATAGGAAAAAGAGGACACCACAATTTGTTATTCAATTTCTACTGACCATGGCAATACCTCATACAGTATATGGTTGGATAATATTGTCTAAGGACACAGCAGGGTTTGGAATGGAAGCAGCACCATTTGGCTTTTTGAATACAGATTTCATTTGAATAGATTGTGGGTGTTTTTAGCAGAACCCCTGAGGTATCACAATAGCTAACCCCCCTTCAAGTGATCCCATTTTGGAGACTGCATTGCTTAAGAAAATCATCTGAAGGGTGTAGTGAGTATTTTGAACTCACAGGTGCCCCACAGAATTTTATAATATTGCGGAATGTATATCGAAAAATACACTTTTACCACTAAAATGTTGTATAGTCTGAACATTCATTTTTACAAGGTGTAAAAGGTCAAAATGGAGCCCCTAATTTGTTATTCAATTTTTCCTTAAGTCTGTGGGTAGCTTGAGGTGCCAGAACAGCAGAAAACCTCCAAACAAACGCGTCCCTATTTTGGAAATTACATCTCTCGAAGTAATTCATTCTGCAGCCAGCAGTAGACAAGGTAATAGAAAGTCTATAGGAGGCAAACAGTGCAAAATATGTAATGAAACCCAATTGTAAAAATGATTTTTAAGCCCCAACTGCTTGCATTTAAATAAGAATAAAATTCTACAAACGTGGACAACCACTTTAAATTAATACCGATCAGCTTTATATATCAGATCAACAGGCCTTTAAAGAATACAACTGTTCAATGCAAATGTGCCCTTAACTCTTTTAGGTCCTGACTCCATGATGACTTTTCATAGCCACAGCTCATGTCTGCAGATTTCCATCTTCTCCAGTGTCTGCAGCATATCGCAACATTGCGCCCTTAAAAATAACAGCATCATTAAAATGTTCATAAATAAAAATAACCACTTTTGCCCTAAATAAATCCTATGCTGTGCCCCCTCCACGAAAAATATCCCCACACTGTTCTACATATGCTACCTGGCTTCCATACCGTCCTCTCCTATAAAATATTCCCAGTACACTGCCCCCCTTTGTATACAATGATCACCACTTTGTCTGCCCTTGTGTACTGTGATTGTCACACCACCCCCTTTTACATCAAAACGCCACACTATCCTCCCTTATAAATTATACCCACCATACCTTCCTCAATTATGAATTATGACCTCCACACTGCTCCCCTTCATGCTACCCCTTTCCATACGAAGCCCTACAAGCTTTCACTCTTTATACTGAACCTTGCTGCCTCACTCTCCATATTGAGGTCCTCACGCTGCCCTCTCCATACTGTGCCCCCATCGCTGACCCTCCCTATACTGTGCTCCCATGCTGCCCCTTCTCCATACTGAGTCCTCTAATCTGCCGCTTCTCCATACTGAGCCCTCAATTCTGCCCTTTCTCCATACTGAGCCCCTATACTGCCCCTTCTCTATACTGAGACCCCATGCTACCCCCTCTCCATCCTAAGCCCCCTAAACTACCCAATTATCCATACTGAGCCCCCATGCTGCCCCACTCTCTATACTGAAAATAAAATGCTGCTCCACTCGCCATGCAGAGACCCCCACATTGACCCATTCTCCATACTGAGCCCTCCAAGCTCACCTATCCTAGATTATAGTAATAGCCCCACTAACCTCCAGTCTATAGAAAGAGCCCCCCTAACTCCCAGTCTATAGTAATAGCCCCTATCCCCAGTCTACAATAATATCCCTCCTAACCTCTAGTCTATAGTAATAGCCCACCTAACCTCGAGTCTATAATAGCCCACCAACCCACAGTCTATAGTAATAGACCCGCTAACCTCCAGTTTATAGTAATAGCATCCCAAACCTCCAGTGGCATTAGAATGTCACTGCATGTCTGAGTAGTCAGCTGATTGGCTCTTGAGATCAATCAGCTCCCTCTCTCGGTGATTCATTTATATTCATGTCTTTGATTTCAGTTTGTAATAACCTGCTAATGCTTATAATTTCAAAAATGACCATTTTTTTGTTCTTTATTAAAATGAAAAGGTTGAAAACTCTGCTGTGCATAATAATTTGGAACATGCATTTTGAGTGCAGTTTGAGTGTTTTATTTTTTAAAAAATATACTGTTATCATAGGCAGTTTGACCAAAAACCTTTCAATTGTACTCTAATAGTTATTTGACTGGAAAATTACAATGACTGCAATTCATATAGGTAATTTGGGAAAATCTGAGAAAATATTATTTGCATAATAATTTGGAACACAGTGTATTATTGGTACTGTCAACCTTCATTTAGGGGCACTAGCAGTGGCAGCCAAAGTGGTAGTAGCTCTCTGAGTCAGGACAAATCTAGAGGTGGGAATTGGATAGGGGAACAAGGAGCTCGAGACAATTGTCACACTGAGTAAACTGTCACCCGAGTCAGGGATAATAATGATGATGATGATTGTGTGGTGGACAGGACCTGGAAACCAGATCATTGGTGATAAAGAGCAGAGCTGATGTGTGGCTAAAAGATCTTTCAAGGGCAGAATTGAACACTGTATATTGCAGAATATGTACAAGCAGCCTTAAATCAGGGAGCACAGAGTATATCATGCAGTAGAGAAACTGGAGTTGGAGCTCTTCCATTGACATGTGAGGAGGTTTCGATTATGGCCAGATTCTCTGGTGAGCCCAGGCACTGAACCTGCTGGCACAGTGAACATAAGACACATGTGTCAGTGATGTCTATACCGACTGCTCTCCTGGGTTGCCTAACTCTGGGAGAATCGGTGACATAGAAAGCCATCAGGGCGCAACAGCGTTCTGTTACTTACAAATAGTAGGCTGCAGTCTGCAGAAGACGATCATGTCTGCAATGACATAGGCACTGATCTCCTCGTTGTCTAACTCTGGGAGGATTGGCATGCAGTCACTACTCCTCCCAGCGTTGGCTGGAATCGAGAGCGAATGCCATGTCGCGTTTGGAGAGCCCCTGGTGTGCCTAAACAGTGGAAACTCCCCACAAGTGACCCCATTTTGGAAACTGGACCATTCAAGAAATTTATCTAGACATGGTGAGCACCTTGAACCCACAGGTAGTTCACAGAATTTTATAACGTTGATCTGTGAAAATGAAAAAAATACACTGCTCAAAAAAAGAAAAGGGAACACTTAAACAACAGAATATAACTCCAAGTAAATCAAACTTCTGTGAAATCAAACTGTCCACTTAGGAAGCAACACTGATTGACAATCAATTTCACATGCTGTTGTGCAAATGGAATAAACAATAGATGGAAATTATTGGCAATTGTCAAGACACCCTCAATAAAGGAGTGGTTCTGCAGGTGGGGACCACAGACCACATCTCAGTACCAATGCTTTCTGGCTGATGTTTTGGTCACTTGTTGGTTGTGCTTTCACACTCGTGGTAGCATTAGACGGACTCTACAACCCACACAAGTTGCTCAGGTAGTGCAGCTCATCCAGGATGGCACATCAACGCGAGCTGTGGCAAGAAGGTTTGCTGTGTCTGTCAGCGTAGTGTCCAGAGGCTGGAGGTGCTGCCAGGAGACAGGCCAGTACACCAGGAGACATGGAGGGGGCCGTAGAAGGGCAACAACCCAGCAGCAGGACCGCTACCTCAGCCTTTGTGCAAGGAGGAACAGGAGGAGCACTTCCAGAGCCCTGCAAAATGACCTCCAGCAGGCCACAAATGTGCATGTGTCTGCACAAACGGTTAGAAACTGACTCCATGAGGGTGGTATGAGGGCCCGACATCCACAGATGGGGGCTGTGTTCACAGCCCAACACCGTGCAGAACACTTGGCATTTGCCAGAGAACACCAGGATTGGCAAAGTCGCCACTGTCGACCTGTGCTCTTCACAGATGAAAGCAGGTTCACACTGAGCACATGTGACAGACGTGACAGAGTCTGGAAACGCCGTGGAGAGCGATCTGCTGCCTGCAACATCCTTCAGCATGACCGGTTTGGCAGTGGGTCAGTAATAGTGTGGGGTGGCATTTCTTTGGAGGGCCGCACAGCCCTCCATGTGCTCGCCAGAAGTATCCTGACTGCCATAAGGTACCGAGATGAGATCCTCAGACCCCTTGTGAGACCATATGCTGGTGCGTTTGGCCCTGGGTTCCTCCTAATGCAGGACAATGCCAGACCTCATGTGGCTGGAGTGTGTCAGCAGTTCCTGCAAGATGAAGACATTGAAGCTATGGACTTGCCCGCCCATTCCCCAGACCTGAATCCGATTGAGCACATCTGGGACATCATGTCTCGCTCCATCCACCAATGTCACACTGCACCACAGACTGTCCAGGAGTTGGCGGATGCTTTAGTCCAGGTCTGGGAGGGGACCATCCGTCACCTCATCAGGAGCATGCCCAGGAATTGTAGGGAGGTCATACAGGCACGTGGAGGCCACACACAATACTGAGCCTCATTTTGACTTGTTTTAAGGAGATTACATCAAAGTTGGATCAGCCTGTAGTGTGTTTTCCACTTTAATTTTGGGGGTGACTCCAAATCCAGGCCTCCATTGGTTAATAAATTTGATTTCCATTGATGATTTTTGTGTGATTTTGTTGTCAGCACATTCAACTTTGTACAGAACAAAGTATTCAATGAGAATATTTCATTCATTCAGATCTAGGATGTGTTATTTGAGTGTTCCCTTTATTTTTTTGAGCAGTGTATATATTTTTTCCACATAAATGTTGTTTTAGTACCAAATCTTTTCATTTTCACAAGGACAGCAGGAGAAAATGGACCCCAAAATTTGTTGTGCAATTTCTCCTGAGTACATAGATACCCCATATGTGGTCAAAAACTACTTTTGAGGCACAGAAGGGAAGAAGCACCATATTGGAGTTCAGATTTTGCTGGACTGGTTTGATTGTGCAATGTCACAATGGTAGAGCCCCTGAGATGCCAGAACAGCCAAACCCCCCATTTGTGACCCCATTTTACAAACTACACCTCTCAATTAATTCATCTAGGGGTGCAGTGATCATATTGACACCACAGGTGTGTCACAGCATTTTATGCCATTGGGCAGTGAAGAAAAAATAGTTACATTTTTACCACCAAAATGTTGTTTTAGCCCCAGATTTTACATTTTTACACTGGGAAATGGGTAAAAATGGCATCAAAAATTGTCACACAATTTCTGTTGAATGTAGAAATACCCCATATGTGGTTATACAGTGCTGCCTAGCCACACAGTGAAATTCAGGAGAGAATGAGAGATACTGTATTTGCCTCCTGGAGCACACATTTTCCTAGAATGTATACTCCATATACAGAGCCCCTAAGTGCTAGAAGAGAAGAATCCCCCCTCAAGTGACCCCATTTTAGAAATTACACCACTTTGGGAACTTATCTACAGGTGTAATAACAATTTTGACTGCATGGATGATTTCCAAAAACTGAGTGATTATTGCAAACTGCCATTGTAGTGTCCATATATCCAAGAAAAACAAGAGTAATGCACCAATAGATTAAAAGTATAATTTTTATTGAAAGAATAAAATATATTAAAAAATAAATCTGGCGAAAAGAAATATAACGCAGAGTGACACTTCACGCAGTATAATTACAAACAGCCAAAGCTAGCCATGCATGGTAGAGGAATCAAAAGGGTACTGTTTCATCCTATTACATTTCATACACTAATACACTATGGCCATCCAGTGGATGGTAGAGAATATTACATCAAATTAATGCGGGTAATCCCAATAATAAATAGACTTATATCATAAAGTAATAAAATGATTATTTTGTAGGTGAGATTACAGTCTAACATACAGTATAAATAATTTAGACATAAGGGTATAAATAGATATACAGGGTGCTTCTCACAAAATTAGAATATCATCAAAAAGTTAATTGATTTCAGTTCTTCAATACAAAAAGTGAAACTCGTATATTATATAGAGTCATTACAAACAGAGTGATCTATTTCAAGTGTTTATTTCTGTTAATGTTGGTGATTATGGCTTACAGCCAATGAACACACAAAAGTCATTATCTCAGTAAATTAGAATACTTTATAACACCAGCTTGAAAAATTTATTTTAAAATCCGAAATGTTGGCCTACTGATATGTATGTTCAGTAAATGCACTCAATACTTGGTCGGGGCTCCTTTTGCATCAATTACTACATCAATGCGGCGTGGCATGGAGGCGATCAGCCTGTGGCACTGCTGAGGTGTTATGGAAGCCCAGGTTGCTTTGATAGCAGACTTCAGCTCATCTGCATTGTTGGGTCTTGTGTCTCTCATCTTCCTCTTGACAATACCCTATAGATTCTCTATGGGGTTAAGGTCAGGCGAGTTTGCTGGCCAATCAAGCACAGTGATACTGTTGTTTTAAAACCAGATATTTATACGTTTGGCAGTGTGGATAGGTGCCAAGTCCTGCTGGAGAATGAAATTTGCATCTCCAAAAAGCTTGTCGGCAGAGGGAAGCATGAAGTGCTCTAAAATTTCCTGGTAGATGGCTGCGCTGACTTTGGTCTTGATAAAACACAGTGGACCTACACCAGCAGATAACATGGCTCCCCAAACCATCACTGATTGTAGAAAGTTCACACTAGAGCTCAAGTAGCTTGGATTGTGTGCCTCTCCACTCTTCCTCCAGACTCTGGGACCTTTATTTCCAAATGAAATGTAAAATTTACTTTCATCTGAAAACAACACCTTAGACCACTGAGCAACAGTCCAAGTCTTTTTCTCCTTGGCCCAGGTAAGACGCTTCTGGCATTGTCTATTGGTCCTGAGTGGCTTGACACAAGAAATGCGACACTTGTTGCCCATGTCCTGGATACGTCTACTGTATGTGTGGTGGCTCTTGAAGCAATGACTCCAGCAGCAGTCCACTCCTTGTGAATCTCCCCCAAATTTTTGAATGGCCTTTTCTTAACAATCCTTTCAAGGCTGAGGTTATCCCGGTTGCTTTTGCACCTTTTTCTACCACAGTTTTACCTTCCACTCAACTTTCCATTAATATGCTTGGATACAGCACTCTGTGAACAGCCAGCTTCTTTAGCAATGACCTTTTGTGGCTTACCCTCCTTGTGGCGTGTGTCAATCAATGCCTTCTGGACATCTGTCAAGTCAGCAGTCTTCCCCATGATTGTGGAGCCTACTGAAACAGACTAAGGGACCTTTTTAAACGCTTAGGAAGCCTATGCAGGTGTTTTTTGTTAATTATTCTAATTTGCTGAGATAACGACTTTTGTGTTTTCATTGGCTGCAAGCCATAATCATCAACATTAACAGAAATAAACACTTAAAATATATCACTCTGTTTGTAATGACTATATAATATATGAGGTTCACTTTTTGAATTGAAGAACTGAAATAAATTAACTTTTTGATGATATTCTAATTTTGTGAGAAGCACCTGTATGTAGCCATTGTGTATAGTGTTATGATAGATAGTAAGGTACTATATTCCACTAGTATGGGTATGTAACATATAGACGATTCCACCAGTGTGGATATACAGCATATGGAAAGTTATATACAGAGATTTATATGTTAGACTGTAATCTCATCTACAAAATAATCATTTGAATACTTTATGATGCAAGTCTATTTATTATAGGGATTACACGCATTAATTTGATGTAATATTCTTTACCCTCCAGTGGATGGCCATAGTGTATTAGTGTATGAAATGTAATAGGATGAATTAGTACCCTTTTGATTCCTCTACCATGCATGTCTAGCTTTGGCTGTTTGTAATTTTTCAGGGTGAGGTGTCACTCTGCGTTATATTTCTTTTCCCCAGATTTATTTTTTAATACACTGTGTTCCAAATTATTATGCAAATAATATTTTCTCAGATTTTCCCAAATTATCTATATGAATTGCAGTCATTGTAATTTTCCAGTCAAATAACTATTAGAGTACAATTAAAAGGTTTTTGTACAAACTGCCTATGATAACAGTATATTTTTTAAAAAATAAAACACTCAAACTGCACTCAAAATGCATGTTCCAAATTATTATGCACAGCAGAGTTTTCAACCTTTTCATTTTAATAAAGAACAAAAAAATGGTCATTTTTGAAATTATAAGCATTAGCAGGTTATTACAAACTGAAATCAAACAGTTTTCAACTCAAAACTTTATTCTAGGTGATGTAACATTTGCACATAGGACCCCTTGTTCGAAAGGAGCTTCTGAACTCTCTCATTCATTGAATATGTAAGGTTTTGGATGGTTTCTGCTTCAATTGTTTTGCATGAGGACAGAATACCCTCCCAGAGCTGTTGCTTAGATGTGAACTGCCTCCCGCCATCATAGACACTCCTTTTGATGATGCTCCAGAGGTTCTCAATGAGGTTGAGGTCAGGGGAGCATGGGGGCCACACCATAAGTTTGTCCCCTTTTATGCCCACAGCAGCCAGAGATGCAGATGTGTTATGTGCAGCATGAGACGGGGCATTATCATGCATGAAATGATCTTGATGGTCCAGATGGATGGAGTGGAGGATAGCTGGTTGATGGATACCCCATGCAAACACGGCTACGGCACCAACAAGGAGGAGGTGGAGTAATGTTTTGGGCTGGAATCATGGGGAGAGAGATTGTCGGCCCTTTTAGGATCCCTGAGGGGGTAAAGATGAACGCCATAATGTATGTTGAGTTTCTCAAACAGCACTTCCTGCCATGGTTCAAGATGAAGAACCGTGCATTCCGCAGCAAGATCATTTTCATGCATGATAATGCCCCGTCTCATGCTGCACATAACACATCTGCATCTCTGGCTGCTGTGGGCATAAAAGGGGACAAACTTATGGTGTGGCCCCCATGCTCCCCTGACCTCAACCCCATTAAGAACCTCTGGAGCATCATCAAAAGGAGTGTCTATGATGGCGGGAGGCAGTTCACATCTAAGCAACAGCTCTGGGAGGGTATTCTGTCCTCATGCAAAACAATTGAAGCAGAAACTATCCAAAACCTGACAAATTCAATGAATGAGAGAGTTCAGAAGCTCCTTTTGAACAATGGGTCCTATGTGCAAATGTAACATCACCTAGAATAAAGTTTTGAGCTGAAAACTGTTTGATTTCAGTTTTTAATAACCTGCTAATGCTTATAATTTCAAAAATGACCATTTTTTTGTTCTTTATTAAAATGAAAAGATTGAAAACTCTGCTGTGCATAATAATTTGGAACATGCATTTTGAGTGCAGTTTGAGTGTTTTATTTTTTTTAAAAATATACTGTTATCATAGGCAGTTTGTACAAAAACCTTTCAATTGTACTCTAATAGTTATTTGACTGGAAAATTACAATGACTGCAATTCATATAGGTAATTTGGGAAAATCTGAGAAAATATTATTTGCATAATAATTTGGAACACAGTGTATATTTTATTCTTTCAATAAAAATTATACTTTTAATCTATTGGTGCATTACTCTTGTTTTTCTTGGATATATGCAGTTTTTTGGAGTACCTTTACTGTATATATGGCCAAAAATAGGCATTCATTGTAGTGCGTTGCAGTACGTTGTAGTCACCAGTATGTTGCAGTGACCCGTACGTTGTAGTGCCTGTACATTTTGCCCAGCTCGTGCTTCTGGAGACACGCACCCGTTAATTTAAACTTGCTCTCATCGCTACAGAAATGCCAAACATGTGGACACTAAATGTGGATTAGACACACCGAGGCTCAGAAGGGAGGGGGCATTTGGATTTGGGAGCGCAGAATTCGCTGAATTTCTTTTGGAGGGTGAGGAGCCATTGTGCTTTTCCAGAGCCTTTGTACTATGAGTAACGTGGAAGCCCCCTATATTTCCATTAACAGATGATGGATCTCAGAGGGGGCTTTTATTGCGCATTGTATTAAAGCTTTTATTGGGAACATTTTACATAACATTTTGGATCACATTTATCCAGTGCTCTTACGCTGAGCACTTGCTTTGCGGTTTCCATCTAAATCTCCGAGTGACGTGACAGATGAAACCCCCGACGGATCCATTCACTAATCCGTTCACTACTCTGCCTGGCCTCAGTTCAGCGTTGTCCTTCTCTTCAGAAGTGCACAAGACTGTGGCTGATGGCACTTTTATGCACGCCTAAGAAGACTGACACCGCAGGATCACAGGGCAGATGGCATCCACAGTGCCTCCTTCTGCCTCATTATAGGGAATCTTCCGCTGGGGGGTTCCGTCTGAATCCGGTATTTCAGAGATTTACATGGAAACCCTAGTGCAAGCGCTCAGCGCAGAGCACAGGGTCAATGTGAGCTGAGGCTTACTGCCATCTTTGGAAGGCAGAATGAACAAATCAACAGCAGGTGAAGAATTGGTTTTATTTATGTTTTACGCCATTCCTCGTATAAGCGATTAGATGACTTTATTCTTCGGGTCGGTGCAATTACAGCGATATTAGATTCATATCGGGTTTTTATGTTTGGCAGCTGTCACACATTAAAGATGCTTCTTATTGCAAAAACAAGTTTTTGCATCGCTATATTTTAATAGCTATAAGTTTTTCATATTTCAGCCGACAGAGTCATGTGAGAGCTTGGTTTTTGAGGGACGAGTTGATGTTTTTATTGGTACTATTTTAGGGCACATGACATTTTTTGATCGCTTTCTATTCAGATTTTCGGGAGGCAGAATGAACAAACACCAGCAATTCAGTAATTGTTTTGGGGTGTTTTTTTAATGCCGTTCCGCGTATGGTTGATATAGAAGGGTTAATGTTTTTCCTCTCTGCTCTATATTTCTCTACATACTCTAGATTCCTGTCCTTTCTCTATCTTATACTTTGTTTACAGTTATCCAGTCTCGCAGTCTCCGCTCAAGGATCTTATGCTTTTTATCTCATATGCAACAATCTGCTAATTCTGAAAAAAACAAGTTATGGGGACAGGGTGAATAAAGTCATCTTGACCTGAACAAAGGAGGGGCGGCTATGTGGGCTGCAATGAGTTGCATTGCTTTTAAATAGTATAAGAGATTCTATTCTTTATGTGAATAAACAGAAAGTGCTTTGCTCATGATCCATGTGCAGTCTTTTTCTCCAGACGCTCGTAATATTGGAGGGCCTAATCTCTTAATTCGGCCTCACTGGTGATTCGGCGTATCTGACTATTGGGTCAGAATCAAAACATCTACAACAGTTTTTGGCGCCCAACGTGGGGCCGTGGTAACCAGCCTTTTCAGAAGCCGTATGTGGGAGTCTCCGGAGAGATTGAAACTTCAAATTCCAGCTGCAGCATGGTAAGAAGCCTTTATTCTTACACTTTGTCTTTGTGCTTTCAATCTCTTGGGACTCTTGCAATATCTCTGGATGAAGGCTGCAAAAACCACGGTTCCAAGAACCGACATCATCAGTGAGTTTTCATGTATGAGATTTGAATAATAGACTGATAAGATTATAAGTATCACCTGTATTGTTATTTATCTGTCTGCTAACTTGTTGCAAAGGTTGTGCAGTGCAGAGAGTTTCAGAGTTGGGGCAGTTTGTGTGATTCTATTGCTGTGGTTATCTCGGATTGGTAGTACATTGTTTAAGGCGGTATAGGCTGTGTTTATGTTTATGTAAGTGGCTTCGGGTGTTGCAGAAGCATCAGTGAGCACTACAGTCCTTATAAGTGTGTACTAATTGCTAGGTTCAATAGGCAGGCTGTGAGATTTGAGGTTTGTGTGAATTTTTGTATACATGTTATGAGAACCTCTGAATGACATGAGTAATAAAGTATAAGGGACAAACAATTAAGTCCCCGTTTGGTGTGGTCCCCTGTATGTGACATGGGATATTCAACTCACTTTGAGTTGAAACAGGCGGAGTGATTGAGATAAGGGACTCTACGTGAGAGAAAAAAGTTGCCGTGAAGTAGATCCCTGAATGAGCACAGTCCATGCTGTGAAAGGTGTGCAGGTGTTTTGGATAAATTGTCTCTTCAGAGAGGAAGAGGACGTAGCAATCCTAAAAGTCAATAGTGACCCTTTAACGAGCCTTATCATATGACTTAGGATAAAAAGCCAAGACCAGAAACTCAATTTTCAGACACTGTGTTTCGGGGTACTGCCCCTGGTCAGTGCAAAGTGTGAGCTCTGGTTTGGCTGGATGAGAGGCGTCAGACCAGTATCTAGGGGTAATATTTCTCCTTGCAGAGAGTGACGTGTTAAGCAAGCCAGGTGAGGAGACTTATAAAGCCGCAATGCTGCTCTGGGAAATATGCAAATTCTCTCTTCAGAGAGGAAGAGGACTATAACTCTAGTGCCACCTACAGAAAAGAGCAATCCTAAAAGTCAATAGTGACCCTTTAACGAGCCTTATCACATGACTTAGGATAAAAAGCCAAGACCAGAAACTCAATTTGCAGACACTGTGTTTTGGGGTACTGCCCCTCGTCAGTGCAAAGTGTGAGTTCTGGTTTGGCTGGGTGAGAGGCATCAGACTGGTTTGTAGGGGTAATATTTCTCCTTGCGGAGGGTGACGTGTTAAGCACGTCAGGTGAGAAGACTTTTAAAGCCGCAATGCTCCTCTGGGACATATGCAAATTGTCTCTTCAGAGAGGAAGAGGACTAGAACTCTAGTGCCACCTACAGGAAGTAGCAATCCTAAAAGAGACAATTTGCACCAATTGTGCACTAATTATTCCTTTTTAACAAAAATAATAAGCTTGTTAAGAAACTGTCATATTTGCTGCATTCCTCAAGTTCTGTTCTTATCTCATCTCTGTGCGTGCAGTGTACTCGTTGGGATGGGCTACTCTGCTCCTGTGTATGAGAGAAATGGGGTGAAGAGCAGCTGCAGATGTGCAGCTGTGTGCACCTGTCAGTCTCTGAGTGAAATGTTTGTGTTTTTTTAAAGAGACAGTACTGTACCGCCCACTGAGAGTAAGATTGTAGGTTGGAGTTGGATGCTGAAAGTAAATACTGTGCCTATTTTAGGAAAATTTGAAAGTGATTATTTGGTCATCAGTGTGTGATTGTACCTGCTTACAGTTGTGTACTGTGTGGCTGCTGTACAGCTGGTTAAGGATCAGCAGAGGTGGGTAGCCAACTGCACAGCTTATCTAGTAGGTGAGAGGCTGGGCCTTCCTACTTTAGTCAGCAAGTTTTTGTGGGTGAGAGGTCGCGTGAGCCTTCCCACTGTCCATGGAGCTGGTCTGGTAGGTGAGAGGCCTATCTCATGTAGGCCTTCCTAATACAGTCAGCTGGTCTAACGGGTGAGAGAGCTATCAGAGTCTTCCCGTTACACCCTGTAGGTCTACCGGATGAGAGAGCGATGAGAACCTTCCCGCTACATCTTGCCAGCTCAATCTGACATGATAGAGAACAAGACAGACATGGAGAGGAAAAAGTGAAGAGTGTGGGACCAACACTGAAAAAGGCAGACATGCCAGAGTGTGGATATTTGGATGTACAAAAGAGGCACAGTTTCAGGGACAGGAATAAATGGTGTCGGGTGGCTGAAGAAACACATCAGTATGGCTATAAAGAGACTGCAAGGTGTAAGGTGTATTCTGAATGTTTTGAAGGACAAAAATCTAAGACTATGACTGCTACAGCTCCACCGTTGTGTGACCAGAGACCCAGACAAGACGGATGGACTTGTAAAAATTGTGGTCAGGAAAACCCAGACCGGAGAGATACTTATGTGACATGTGCTACCACCCAACCTAAGCGAGTTAAACTGAATCCTGTTCAGACAAAATCACATGTAGTGACAGAAGACGCTGACACAGAAGTGAGGGCTTTGACTTTTGGGGAGAAAGCTGGCAGTAACCCTGAGAGGGAAGTAGGTATGGAACACCATGTCACCTCCACCCAACATCCTGTCACCTCCACCACCAGACAACAATGCACATCAGGACCGAGAAGGGTGACTAGATTAAGACAGACAGAGGAGTATTATCCCTAGAGCACCTCTGACCAGTTAGCTATGCTGAAACAGTTGCCTGACCCTAAGAATCGACGTTTCCCATTTTATAGACAAATACAGAGAATACAAGTACACTTGAGCAGACGTAGAGAGTTTGGTGACTACGACACATAATAAGGACACATACATACGTGACAAAGGATTAAACATGGAACATGAGTAGTGTTGAGCAAGCATGCTCGACACTGCTCGGTACTCGCCCGAGCATCAAGCTACTCGGGATGTTCGGCGAGCACCGAGCATTTCCGGGTTACTCGGGCGGGAGCTCGGGTCTCCGCCCTGCATGTTTGGCACTCTTTACAGAGCCAATGAACATGCAGGGATTGCCAGCCAGTCACTGTAATGCCACAGCCATGTTGTTTGTGGGCATTACAGTGATTGACTGGCCGCACAGCGTCACCTCGAGTATTTAAAACCGGGCGCCGCCATGTTGGACACAGTCGCTCCGGATTAGACAGTGTAGGGACAGTGCTGCTGAGCTAGGGAGAGATTTATCCTGCAAAATAGTTAGTGTAGGGTCTGTAAAGGCTGCCAGATCAAACAAACAGTCCTTCTCAGGACTAATATCCATCCCAGATATCAGGCAGGCAGGCAGGCTGTATAGGAGATGCAGTGGTTATACCAGCAAACGCTGCATTACAGTCCTGTGTGCTCCTGTTTCTGAAATTGCTGGACTTAGCTCCAGGTCTCGGGGGCCAGTAAAAATCCTTTTTTTTTCATCTAAATCCTCTTTTTTTTTCCCTCCTTCACACTGTACAAATACCCGTCTTATTAACCTATTGGTGTCCCCCCAACCCCCCAAAAAAAAGTGTGTCTCTGATTTTTCAGACACAAATATATCTGTTGAAAAGAGTCTGGTATAGGCCACAGAAACAGAAGTGTGGTTTTGCAGTTCCACGGTTGAAATCTCTGTATTTTCCAGTTTTGGGCCTTTTTGTATCTAAAAAAAAAAACAGTTTGAGTGTGTCGCTCACTGTTCAGCCGCAAATATATATATATTTTAAAAAGTCTGGTATACACCAGTAAATTATAACTGTGGTTTTGCTGTTCCACGGTAAAAAATCTCTATTATCCTGCTTTTGGCATTTTTTGCCGTAAAAAATAAACAGTGTCTCCTGATTGCTCAGACACAAATATATTTGTTGAAAATAGTCTGGTGTAGGCCCGAGAAATACAACTGTGGTTTTGCAGTTCCACGGGTCAAATCTCTGTATTATCCTGCTTTTTGCAATTTTTGGCCGTAAAAAATAAATAATAGTGTCTCCTGATTGTTCAGACACAAATATATCTGTTGAAAATAGTCTGGTGTAGGCCCGAGAAATACAAGTGTGGTTTTGCAGTTCCACGGTTCAAACCTCTGTATTATCCACTTTTGGGTCATTTGTATTTGAAAAAAACAGTTTGAGTGTGTCGCTCACTGTTCAGCCGCAAATATATATATTGTGATGTAGCAGACATCCCTTTAATGGTTCAGTGTGTTTTGAATGACCATGTACCTTCCCCTTTAACTGACTGGTCACATGACCGTGACATCACACAGGTCCTTATGCACACAGAGGGTGTGGACACATGACTGTGACATCAGTTAAGGTCCTATCTGTGAGTGTGTGTGTGTGTGCTGCAATATATATAAACCCTGTGTGTTCCTGTGTGGGTGTGTTCCGGTGTGTAGGAGTTCCTGTGTGTTGGGAGCTCCTGTGTGGGCCCCGTGTGAGAGGCACGAGGCTGTTCCCTGTGTGTGTGGGGGAACACCGCTCGTGTGAGGCCTGGAGTGGCCTGGTGGACTCCGGTGGAGGTGAAGCCTGGATCCCTGTGTGAGAGTGTGGGGGATGCCAGTAAGCCTCGGAGTGCCACACAAGAGGCCTGGTGGACGCCGGTGGAGGTGAAGCCTGGATCCCTCTGTGAGAGTGTGGGGGATGCCAGTAAGCCTCGGAGTGCCACACAAGCGTCCTGGAGGGTGAAGCCTGGGTATGATATATGTAATACGCCAGTAAGCCTTAAAGGGAGTGACGGCTGGAGACCACGTGTGGGAAGCCGTAGTGCCACAGCGGTGGCGTAAGAAAAAGGACTGTTACAGCTGATGCCGGCGAAGGTAATATTCTTGTTTTATGGACATTTATATGGACATTGTGTTAGTATTACCTTGCGGAAGGCTGTAATTAGAGCCAAGTGGGTCGGTCTGCCACTTGGGCCCGTGGACTTTATGTGTGTGAACTACGGTTTATGGAGTTAATAAACTGTTGAGTTGAGAAATACCGAGAAATATGGCTGGTGTGCACTGATTGATGCAGCGAAGCGAGTATCCCCCAGGATAATAAGTAGCGCGGCCTTACATGTGGTTTGAGAGTGCGGGCAGCTGGTTGCTAGGGGCAACTGCAGTCTGGTTGCTAGGGGCAGCTGCAGTCTGGTTGCTAGGGGCAATTGCAGTCTGGTTGCTAGGAGCAATTGCAGTCTGGTTGCTAGGGGCAATTGCAGTCTGGTTGCTAGGGGCAACGGCACAGGACGACGAGTGTGGATAACTCATCTGGCTGCAACTCGGCGGGGTTGTGAAGGTTGTCGTCGAACTCAAACCTGGTTTGCTGTGGCTCGGCGGGGCTCACGAAGGTCAAAGCCTCTTGCTGCAACTCGGTGGGGTTGTGAAGGTCGTCGTCGCACTCAAACCTGGTTTGCTGTGGCTCGGCGGGGCTCACGAAGTTAAAGCATCTTGCTGCAACTCGGCGGGGTTGCGAAGGTTGACATCGCACTCAAGTCCTGTTTTGTGGTGGCTCGGCGGGGCCACAGAAAATTTTTCGGGGAGAGCGGTGAAGTTCAAGTGTGAACAGTGTACCGTGATGGCTGTGAGCAAAGCAGCAGAGGTGTCTGGAGCTATTGAGCGTTTGAAGGACCGGTTGGGACCGGAGCAGGTATTTGAGAAACTCTTACAGGACATGGTGCGGGAACCGCAGAAGCTGTGGGCACCATATAGAATGGCGGCAGTGGACCATTCTATGGACTCTCTAGGGGTGCCCGTGTTGTCCCAGAGTGCCCGGGGAGGTGGTAAGAGATCTTGTGAACTGAGTCCTAAGACTGTCGCTGATGTTTTTTGTAAAAATTCCCTTACAGGTGTGGTTGTTTAAAATGGGGCGGAGTCTAAAAAGGGGGCGGATTTTCACAAGAGTGTGGAGTGTAGAAAACTGGAAATTGTTGATGATTGTGGGTGGGTACCTCCTAAAAATGACAAGGTGACCGTTGATAACGGGGTAGCTCCAGTGGAAGGGGGTGAAGTCAAAGGGGGAGGTGACCTGGTAGTCCACAACATCATGGGGAGTGACACAGACCCCATAGCTGACGGTGACACTACGGAAGTAGAAGGAGAGGTCAGTCAGGAGGGGCTAGACGAGGGGAGAGAGTCCACCTCTCGTCGTAGACGGCGCAGGGGCCACAAAAAGGTTGCTCCTGTACTCTTTGCTGAAAGTGAAAGTAAAGAAAATGTAATGGTGTGTGCCATTGTTTCAAGTGTGGATCCTCCTTCAGAGGCAGAAGAGGAGGTGACGGACCTGGAGAACGTGTCCTCAGACCAGCGGAGCCTGGAGTCTGAACGGCAGAGGGTATACCAGGTTGTGAAGAACTTACAGCGAGATCTGAAGGGAAGCAACAAGGAAGTTGTCCAGTGGAAGGAGATGTTCCACGCAATTAAGGAGGACAGCCGCAAAATCAAGGAAGAGGTTTTGCAATTGAAGCTTGAGAAGGAGGCGCGGCAGGATGGTGTTTCTGGACGTGAACAAATCCTAGAACGACTGCGCAAACAGCTCAACCAGGAGCTGTGTGACTCCAGGAAGGAGTGTGGTGAACACAGTAGGGAACTGCAACAGAGTAAGAGAGATTATGAGGATCTCCTCAAGGTGAAGGAAAAACTAGAGGAGGATAAGGCGGGTGCAGAGCAAGTGCGCCAAGTGGTTGAGACCACTCTGCAAGATATCTGTGAGGAGAATGATGATCTCCGGGGAAAGACCCTAGATCTGGAAGCTCAGGTGAAGGAGCTACAGATGTCCTGTGATACTCTCCAGAAGGCGGAGACGTACCTTAAGGAAACAGTCAGCAAGATGGAAGCTGAGTGAGAGAAGATGGAGGAGTCCATTGGAAAAGCCACAGACCAGGGCCAGGAGTTGACCGCTGGTGATGGGAGGTATGAAGCAGATACCTCCTCGAGTGATGTGGGCTCGGAGGATTCGGTAGATGTCGGAGCCGAGATCAAGCAGCTCAAGGAGTTGCTACAAGCCCAGTGGACGCAAGAGAAGCGTGAGAGACTGGCTATTGAGAGCCGAGTGGGCGCATTGGAGAAGGAGAGGTCTGAGAGAGCTCTGCTGCTGGAAGAGCAGATGAAGCAGGAAGAGTTTCAGAGATGAACTGCTGAGAGGCGAGTAACTGAGCTGGAAGGAGAAGTTTTAGAGAAGGTCGCCTAGCAAAGTGTCACGTGGTGAACGAGGTCTCCTTGGAGAAGGGAAAAGGCAAACAAGTTGCACTTACTCCCTTAGACCATGAGAAGGTGGACCTGAGGAGAGCTAAGAGTAAGGTGTTCGAAGATAAAGGTGAAGTGGAGGTGGTCAAGATGAAAAGTTGTGAAGTTGTAGCTGTGAGTCAGCTCAGGGGAAGCATCCAGGGTGAAGAAGCTGGAAGTCAGCTGTCCCTGAAACCTGAGCTGGTTGATCGTCTGAGAACCACTGGTGAGACCGAAACGTCTCGGTACAAGTGCCTCGTAGATGTACCCGAGGACTTGAGGGAAGAATGCACCCGTGAGTTCGTGCATGAGGAGTTTAAGAAGGCCGTGGGAGCCTGTAAGGTGTACTTGACCTCAGAGGCTAGACAGCTGGTGGTCCTGTCCACAACCGAAGTCACGGTGAAGAGGGTGGCGATCCTGAGTGACATACATTGGCTATGTATTCGCACGAAGCGGTTTCTCCGGTTGAAGGCGGAGCAAGCCGCTAGACAACTGGAGCTGATGAGAAAGGCTCACAGTCTGCGAGAAGAGGTCATCCGGGTGCCTCGTGTTTGTAGCGTCGGCGTCCCTGCCTTCTGCTAGGCAGGGACGCTGTTCCCCTCACCTCTCCGCTCCGTGCCCGGCGTCCTCCTCCCGCTCTGCTGGCAGCGCGCGCTGCTTCCTGGCCACTGTGCTTAGGGTGCGCGCGCGCCGTCCTAAGGAGTCCCCGGCCAATGGCCGGAGGACCTCACCATATATAAGGCACCTCCTCCAAAATGGAGGTGCCCGAGCAATGTTGTTGCAAAGCCTTCACTCTGCTTCAGCCCTCAGGTTCCGTTGCCAGTTACCTGCCAGTCACCTGCCAGATTCCTGCTTGATACCTGCCTGATATCCGCTTACCTGCTTGCAAGCCTGCGGTCCGACGGTCTGCCTTCCGACACCTGTCAGTCTGTCTATGGACCAGCCTGCCCGCTCACCTGGGAGCGCTCACCTGCTACCTGCCTGCTAGCCTACCTGGAGGCTCTGCCGTCACTTGCCGTGACCACCTGCCAGCCCAGAGACACTTGCCCGCTCACCTGGGAGCGCTCACCTGCTACCTGCCTGCTAGCCTACCTGGAGGCTCTGCCGTCACTTGCCGTGACCACCTGCCTGTCCAGAGACTCTTGCCCGCTCAACTGGGAGCGCTCACCTGCTACCTGCCTGCTAGCCTACCTGGAGGCTCTGCCGTCACTCGCCGTGACCACCTGCCTGTCCAGAGACTCTTGCCCGCTCACCTGGGAGCGCTCACCTGCTACCTGCCTGCTAGCCTACCTGGAGACTCTGCCGTCACTTGCTGTGACCACCTGCCCGTCCTGAGACTCTTGCCCGCTCACCTGGGAGCGTCCACCTGCTACCTGTCTGCTAGTCAACCCAGAGACTGTCCCTGTCACTTGCTGTGACTACCTGCCCTTCTACCCAGAGACTGTCCCTGTCACTTGCCGTGACTACCTGCCCGTCTTCCCTGGGAGCCACCCGCTTCCTCACAAGGACCGCCCCCTTGTAGAGTTGCTCAGAGGTTCCGCCTCCCAGACCCGTTACAGTTTTCTCGGGCCATGGAACCCGGTGGCACCCAAGCTCCCTCGCTCTCGGACCTATGTCATGAACTGTCCCGTCAGAGGTCCCAACAGGAGTCCATCCTGAGTCATCTGCGGAATGTCAACTCTTTCCTGGACACTCTGACTGCTCCACCAGCCACCACCGCTAGTGTCATGACTCGCAGCCAGGCAGCGCCGCTGCCCACCAATACCATGGCATCCTGCCCCGGACCCCGGCTTTCTACACCTCCACGCTTCGAAGGCGACCCCGCTCAAGCTTGGGGCTTCATAAACCAGTGCACCCTGCACTTTGAACTCCTGTCCTACCAGTTTATCTCCGACCGGGCCAAAGTAGCCTTCATCATGTCCCATCTCACGGGGGAGGCACTGGCTTGGCTAAATCCTCTATGGGAGAGAGGAGACCCCCCTGGTGTCCAACCTGCCAGCCTTTCTCAAGGCTTTCCGGAAAGTCTTCGACGAACCCGGACGGAAGACCTCATCCGCATCATCTCTGCTACGCCTCCATCAAGGAAATCTCACCGTGGGCCAATATGCCATACGGTTCCGTACCCTTGCTTCGGAGCTGGCCTGGGATAACGACGCCCTGGTGTCTGTCTTTTGGGAGGGTCTGTCCGGCCGTATTAAAGATGAACTCGCCGGTCGGGACATACCTACCACTCTCGACGACTTAATAACTCTTGCCACCCGGATTGACATCCGGTTCCAGGAACGCGCCAAAGAGGTCACCCGTGAGAGGAGGTTTCCACGTCTAGCCTCTACCTTTCAGAAACCTGTCACTTCTCCCGCTACTCCCCAGGCGCACTCACCCGAGCCTATGCAGGTCGACCAGACCAAGATGGTCAAAACCCGTCAAGAGTTACGCCGTGCCGAGGGGAGCTGCTTCTACTGTGGCAGTAAGGAGCACCGGATCCGTTCCTGCCCGGAGAGGTCGGGAAACGCCTGTGTCTAGGATCGCTCAGAGAGGTCATCCTAGACAAGAGTAAACCCTCTCCATCTCTGTTGCTGTCGGTCTCTATCATCTGCGGGGAGAACCGTTATTTTGAACTAGCCCAACTTGACTCTGGAGCTGCCGGAAATCTCATTTCTCAGTCTCTGGTAGAGAAATACCGCATTCCCACCAAACCTCTAGCTGTACCCTTATCTGTCGCTGCCGTGGATGGGGGCCTCTTACCACATCCCATCCAACTCATCACCGAATCCATAACCCTGCAGGTGGGAATGCTGCACTCTGAGAGCATCTTCTTTCATGTTCTGCCTGGACTCTCTCACGCCCTCTTACTAGGCCTACCTTGGCTTCAGAGACATGCACCCGTGCTTGATTGGCAGACCGGAGAAGTCCTTCGCTGGGGACAGGACTGCCATAAGACTTGTTTAGTTCCCGTCCATCCTGTCCGTCCTTCTCCTACTCCAGCCAATCTACCTGGTCTTACGGCTCCTTATTGGTCGTATGCGGACGTCTTTAATAAAAAGGAGGCAGAGACATTACCCCCTCATAGACCATACGACTGCCCAATCGACCTGATGCCCGGCGCTACTCCTCCCCGTGGGCGCATTTACCCTTTGTCCGCTGCTGAGACCCGATCCATGTCAGAATATATTGAGGAGAATCTGGCCCGGGGATTCATCCGGAAATCTACTTCCCCGGCGGGAGCAGGTTTCTTCTTCGTCAAAAAGAAGGACGGCTCACTCCGTCCCTGTATAGACTATAGAGGCCTTAACCAGATCACGGTAAAGAATAAATACCCCCTTCCGCTCATTCCGGAATTATTTGACCGTCTGAGGGGGGCTAGAATCTTCACCAAGCTGGACCTCCGTGGGGCGTATAACCTGGTCCGTATCCATCAGGGGGATGAATGGAAGACGGCATTCAACACCCGGGACGGCCACTATGAATAAATGGTAATGCCCTTTGGTCTCTGTAACGCTCCCGCCGTCTTTCAAGAGTTGGTCAATGACATCTTCCGGGACCTTCTCTACTCCTGCGTAGTGGTGTACCTGGACGACATCTTGGTCTTCTCTCCGGATCTCCCCACACACCGGAGGGATGTTCGTCAGGTTCTGCTCAGGCTCAGGCAGAACCACCTCTACGCCAAATATGCCTCTTTGAGCTGACCTCGCTTCCATTTTTGGGCTACATAATTAATCAGACCGGCCTACGAATGGATCCTGAGAAACTGTCTGCCATCGAGAAGTGGCCTCGACCAGAGGGGTTGAAGGCTATTCAGCGGTTCCTGGGCTTCACCAACTACTACCGCCTCTTCATACCGCACTTCTCTTCCCGGACTGCCCCAATCTCTGCACTCACCCGTAAGGGCACTAATCCCAGAGAATGGCCGCCTGAAGCTGAGGAAGCCTTTCTTTCCTTAAAACAGGCTTTCTCTTCCGCCCCGGTGCTGCATCGCCCGGATGGCAACAAACAATTCTTCCTGGAAGTTGACGCCTCCTCCTCTGGAGCCGGAGCGGTGCTTACCCAAAAATCGTCTTCCGGGAGAATGGTAACTTGCGGCTTCTTCTCCAAACTCTTCTCCTCTTCCGAGCGCAACTATTCTATAGGAGACCGAGAGTTATTGGCCATTAAGCTGGCATTGGAGGAGTGGCGTTACCTGCTCGAGGGGGCTCTTCACCCGGTAATAATTTACACGGACCACAAGAACTTGGCTTACCTCCAGAGTGCCCAGAGACTTAACCCGCGCCAAGCCCGGTGGTCCTTGTTTTTTGCTCGCTTTGATTTTGTTCTTCATTTTCGCCCGGCTGACAAAAACATCAAGGCTGACGCCTTGTCCCGATCCTTCCTGGTGTCTGATCTTGAGGAGGAACCTAAACATATCATCGATCCCGCCAGAGTAATGCAGGTGGCCCCCGTGAGTCTAAATCGTCTCCCTCCCGGAAAGACGTTCGTAACGGTTCCTAATCGGGAGAAGATCCTACACTGGGGTCACTCGTCTAAGCTTGCTGGCAATGCCGGTCAGAAAAAGACCCTCCAGCTTATCACCCGGCACTACTGGTGGCCTACCCTGCACAAGGACGTAATAGACTTTGTTTCTGCCTGTGTGTCCTGCGCCCGCAACAAGGTTCCGAGACACCTGCCAGCCGGTCGCCTCCTTCCTCTTCCAGTACCTACTGCTCCCTGGCAGCATATAGCTATGGACTTTATAACAGATCTCCCTGTCTCTGCCAGTTGTACGGTCATTTGGGTGGTCGCTGACCGCTTTTCCAAAATGGCTCATTTCATTCCCCTGCCAGGCCTCCTGTCTGCACCCGAGCTGGCTAAAGACTTTATCCGCCACATCTTCCGTCTCCATGGCCTGCGCCTCCACATCGTGTCGGATCGTGGGGTTCAGTTCACCTCACGCTTCTGGAGAGCCACATGTAAGCTGCTAGACGTCACCCTGGACTTCTCCTCCGCATACCACCCACAGTCCAATGGTCAAGTGGAGCGGATCAATCAGATCCTGACCAGTTACCTCCGGCACTTCGTTAATGCCCACCATTCAGACTGGGTGGATCTCCTGCCATGGGCCGAATTTTCTTACAATAATCACGAGAGCGAATCTTCCTCCAAATCCCCGTTTTTTGTAGTCTTCGGTCAGCATCCTCGGATCCCATTTCCCGTCTCCACCTCGGTGGACAATCCGGCTGCGGAATCTCTCGTTAGCAAATTTTCCTCCATTTGGGAGAGTACCCGATCCGCACTCCTTCAGTCGTCCGAGCGGATGAAAAAACACGCTGACAAAAAACGCCTGGATCCTCCACAATTCCGTCCTGGAGATAAAGTCTGGCTCTCGTCCAAGTATGTCCGGCTCAAGATTCCTTCCTACAAGTTAGGGCCTCGGTTCATCGGCCCACTAGAAGTTATCAAACAAATCAACCCAGTGGCCTATAAATTGAAACTCCCGGCCAACTTGCGGATCCCTAACTCCTTCCATGTATCTCTCCTCAAACCCGTGGTACTTAACTCTTTTTCTAAGTCTACAGGTACGCCTCCTGCTCCGGTTTCCGCTGAAAACGAGTTTGAGGTAGAGAACATTCTGGCCACCAAAAGGGTAAGAGGAAAGACCTTTTTTTCTAGTGGATTGGAAGGGTTTTGGTCCTGAGGAGAGAACGTGGGAGCCCAGGGAGAACATCCATGCCCCTCTCATCCTTGATAAATTTCTGTCTGGCCTAAAAAAGGGGGGGCCTAAAGGGGGGGTACTGTAGCGTCGGCGTCCCTGCCTCCTGCTAGGCAGGGACGCTGTTCCCCTCACCTCTCCGCTCCGTGCCCGGCGTCCTCCTCCCGCTCTGCTGGCAGCGCGCGCTGCTTCCCGGCCACTGTGCTTAGGGTGCACGCGCGCGCGCGCTCCCCCTCTCTTAAAGGGGCCGCGCGCGCCGTCCTAAGGAGTCCCCGGCCAATGGCCGGAGGACCTCACCATATATAAGGCACCTCCTCCAAAATGGAGGTGCCCGAGCAATGTTGTTGCAAAGCCTTCACTCTGTTTCAGCCCTCAGGTCCCGTTGCCAGTTACCTGCCAGTCACCTGCCAGATTCCTGCTTGATACCTGCCTGATATCCGCTTACCTGCTTGCAAGCCTGCGGTCCGACGGTCTGTTTGTCTATGGACCAGCCTGCCCGCTCACCTGGGAGCGCTCACCTGCTACCTGCCTGCTAGCCTACCTGGAGGCTCTGCTGTCACTTGCCGTGACCACCTGCCAGCCCAGAGACTCTTGCCCGCTCACCTGGGAGCGCTCACCTGCTACCTGCCTGCTAGCCTACCTGGAGGCTCTGCCGTCACTTGCCGTGACCACCTGCCTGTCCAGAGACTCTTGCCCGCTCACCTTGGAGCGCTCACCTGCTACCTGCCTGCTAGCCTACCTGGAGGCTCTGCCGTCACTCGCCGTGACCACCTGCCTGTCCAGAGACTCTTGCCCGCTCACCTGGGAGTGCTCACCTGCTACCTGCCTGCTAGCCTACCTGGAGACTCTGCCGTCACTTGCTGTGACCACCTGCCCGTCCTGAGACTCTTGCCCGCTCACCTGGGAGCGTCCACCTGCTACCTGTCTGCTAGTCAACCCAGAGACTGTCCCTGTCACTTGCTGTGACTACCTGCCCTTCTACCCAGAGACTGTCCCTGTCACTTGCTGTGACTACCTGCCCTTCTACCCAGAGACTGTCCCTGTCACTTGCCGTGACTACCTGCCCGTCTTCCCTGGGAGCCACCCGCTTCCTCACAAGGACCGCCCCCTTGTAGAGTTGCTCAGAGGTTCCGCCTCCCAGACCCGTTACAGTGTTCTGGTGAGAGAGCTCATTGGGAGAAATGGCCGAGCCATGCAGATGATGGTGAAGAAGTCTGGTGTGGTAAAAGTAAGCAGTCCACGTGATCGTCGGGACTGGATGCCGGATGAAGACGGCATGGTGTCGTTCTACGCTGTAGGAACGGAAGAAAGTCTTGCAGATATGCGCATGCTGGTGGAGTACCGAGTGACCTACCTGCGAGAGGTGGAAAAGTTGAATCTCGCTAGACTGCGAGTGGATAGACAGCATCATCTGAGCAGCAGAAGATGGCAGCCGTCTAGAAAGTGTGAGACCAGACAGAGAAAGGGCTCCCTAAATATCAGAGCAGCTGAGCTTAGGGACCTTTCAAGATGTCCTGGGAGTGGGTTTGGAAGAAGTGAGACCTCCAGTGACTCAGGGTTGAGTGGCCCATACAATCGACCCAATAGAGGACGGAACCATGTGGACTCACACTGTTGTATTGACCGCTGGGAGCGGGGGAGACTTGACAGGGTTTCGACTGACCGCTGGGAGCGGGGTAGACTTGACAGGGTTTCGACTGACCGCTGGGAGCGGGGGAGACCTGACAAGGTTATGACTGACCGCTGGGAGCGGGGGAGCCGCTGGGAGCGGGGGAAGTCTGACAAGTTTGCGACTAGTGTTGAGCCACCCCCGTAGTGTTCGAGTTCGGTTCAGTTCGTCGAACACCCGTGTGTTCGCCGAACTGTTCGTCGAACACCTTCGAACACCGTTAAAACTAATGGCAGGCAAACAAAAACACATAGAAAACACCTTCAAAGGTGTCCAAAAGCTGACAAACTGCTCAGAAGACATAACTAACACATGGAAAAGTGACAAGTACATATAGTCATGCGAAAAGAAAAGAGGTGGAGGAGTAAAAGGAGGGGGAGACACAGATATAGGCATGTCATGCCCTTCTAAAATCCAAAAAGTGAGAAGCCGACACGGCCAGTCCGTTCCTGCCCGTGCCACCTCCGTGTCGCCGGGTTTGTGCCAGAGCCGCGGTGGACCCTGACGGCCAGCCCCCCTCTCCCAATACTGGTGCCTGTCCGCTGGTGGGTCAAGCGAGCCCCCCTGTGGTGGAGGCAGCTCTAAGCTTTTTAATTTAAATTGTCTCTCTAATTTGAATGAATACACTTTAAATCCTTTTACAAGGATCTATTGGAGGGCAAGTCTCATGCCAGCAGCCGCGTAATTCCAGCTCCAGTAGCGTCCACTAAAGCTGCTGCAGTTAAAAAGCTTTTATAAGGATCGAGCTCGGCTGTCCACCGCAAGGCATCCTACCGCCAGTCCCAGCCCCTATGCCTTGGGGTGCCTCCTGATGCTCTTCACTGAGTATCCCGTGGTCCCGAAGCATTTCCTTTGAAAAAATTAAGTGTCCAAACTACAGGTGGTGTAGCTTGCTTAACAGCCGGGATAATCCGCTGACTAGCAGACACTGCTACTAGGCACAAAGTATTTCCTGGGCTAGATGCAGTTAAAAATTTGTAATTAGATACTCTCGTTGGATGCTGAGAAAGCATTCCATAGAGTCTCCTGGCACGCCATATATTATTCTCTTAAAAAGCTTGGGGTAGGGGTCTAGGGGACCCTTTTATAGCCAAAATCACGGCCCTGTATCGCAATACGTCACCTAGGCTGAAGATAAATGGAACTGTAGCACCCTGAGGGCTCGGTTGCTACAGAGGTATTGCACCTCACCCAGAGGTGTGATATCTCACTCTCAGGTAAGGATGGAGTGTGGATCAGGACCCGACACCTGCATGCATTACACCACATTGCCGTGGGGCAGGGCGACCAATATGACCCTGAGATGGGCACGACAGTCCCTGTCCCTGGCTGGAGTGGGGGGAGGGAACACTGAGGAAGGGGAACCCTGTAGTGCAGGAGCAGGGAGGAAGCAGTTCCTGGGTGCATTGAGAAGGGAGTATAAAAGGTGGGCACCATCTTAGTTCAGTGCAGAGAAGTCTGAGCAGAAGTGACAGGGAGCAGGGGCTCTGCATGAGCTCTGCTCCGGAGGCGGGCCTAGTAACAGAGGCCCAGGCCTGGAAGAGGGAGAAGGAAGGAAGAGGAGCGGAGAAGGCTCCAGGAACGAGGAACGAAGGGATCCCAGGGGTGCGGACGGGCGAGTCGCCACCGCACGCCCGAATCCACCTGCGTGGAGGGGTCAGGCCAAAGGGGGAGACCGGTCCCCGAAACTAGTGGAGGCGGGAAATGACCCTCAGCTAGAAACCGGAGGCTGTGACATTTTATGTGGCGCAGCCCCTCGCTACACCCGCTAGGAAGGCACCACATAGGGTCAGGGAAACTGGCGCCAAGTTTACCAAGAGGAGGCCCGAGGCAGCCGGACAGAAGGGTTGGTAAGAAAGGCCAGACAAAGGACACACAAAGGGGATCCTGTGAAGCGCTCCAAAGTTATCTGGGAGTTGTCTGAGCCCCTCACCTGGTGAGCACAGTACGACGTGGGCAGCCGTTACCTGCAGACGTGGTCTGGATAATAAGAACTGTGAGTAAAGGCCCTGGACTGCATCACTGACTCCGTGTCGTTACTGCTGCTGCCCTGCACCATCACCCCCATCCTCCGCATACACTGTCCTGAGGCTATACTCCCCCCGTGGGGAGTTATGCTACGCTCTGCTGCACCCACAACACCAGCCTCAGCGGTCTGCCCTGCAGCGGCGGTTCACTCTGACCGCAATCCACGGGTGGCATAGTCGGACATTTAAACATCAAAACCACATAAATAGTTCCGCCACTGGTTTGACCGCCCTGAGCCACGGAACGGGGTCGCCGCCATGGAGACTACAACCACCAGCATCCACCAAAAAGGGTCCGGCTCCGGGTGTCCCAAGTCCCAGGGGGCGCGTCAGAACATTTTCATCACCTTTCATAATCACCAATGGGACAAGGCAGGGATGTCCTCTGTCCCCTCTCTTATACATCCTAGTGACGGAGCACCTGCTCTCATCAATTCGCCATAACCCCAATATTAGGTGGATTGAGGTGGGAGGCACCGAGTACAAGTGCTCTCTATTTGCTGATGATGTCCTAGAAAATATCACTCAATCACATATATCCATCCCTGCTGTTATGGCTGAAATAGATCACTTTGTTACATGGTCAAATTTTAAAATCAATGCAGCGAAGTCTGAGGCCCTCGATGTCTCCCTCCCCAAATCCATACAGGATTCCATCCAGTCCAACTTTCCCTTTGCCTGGCCCTCACAGGGTATCAAATACTTAGGAATTCCTATTCATAGAGACCTCTCCCGTCTGTTATCTTAATTTTGGGCCCTTTATTGAACAACTCCATACAGACCACTGTTGGCAAGTTAGAACTGTAAGATTCACTACGTGAACCACTGGTGTTTTGTGGAAAAGCACATGTACACTGTGTTCCAAATTATTATGCAAAAAGTGTTTAGGAGTGATAAGGGAAGAATTTGTTTGTTTGTCAGTTAAACTCATTGATGGTGATGTGTGTCAGGGCTCTTTATATCACTGTAAGCAATTGCAGACACCTGTGCTAATTAGTTTGGCAGGTGTGTCCAATGAAAGGCAAGACTACTTAAGAAGGCTGTCCCACATTATTAAGCAGCCTACATTTTCTGCCAAAATGGGAAAGAAAAAGGATGTGTCGGCTGCTGAGAAGCAACAAATTGTGGAGTGTTTAGGTCAAGGCATGACTACAATCAACATTGTGCGATGATCAGGATGAAGTGTCTTGGCAATCAAGAAGTATGTAGCTGATTCACAGTACACACGTGTGCGTGCTGATAAGGGCAAATTGAGGACTCTTTTCTACAGGCAATTACGTCAGGTTAAAAGAGCAGCGGCAAAAAAGCCTTGTCATAGCAGCAGACAAGTTTTTGAAGCTGCTGGTGCCTCCAACGTCCCCCGAACAACAAGATGCAGGGTCCTTCAGAGGTTTGCAGCTGTCCTGTTGACCTCCTCTATCCACTTCACACAAGCAGAAATGGCTCCAGTGGGCCAAACATTACATGAAGACAGATTTCAAAACTGTTTTGTTCACAGATGAGTGCCGTGCAATGCTCGATGGTCCAGATGAATGGAGTGGAGGATGGCTGGTTGATGGACACCCCACGCAAACACGGCTACAGCGCCAACAAGGAGGAGGTGGAGTAATGTTTTGGGCTGGAATCATGGGGAGAGAGATTGTCGGCCCCTTTAGGATCCCTGAAGGGGTAAAGATGAACTCCATAATATATGTGGAGTTTCTCAAACAGCACTTCCTGCCATGGTTCAATGCTGCACATAACACATCTGCATCTCTGGCTGATATGGGCATAAAAGGGGACAAACTTATGGTGTGACCCCCCCATGCTCCCCTGACCTCTACCCCATTCAGAACCTCTGGAGCATCATCAAAAGGAGTGTCTATGATGGCGGGAGGCAGTTCACATCTAAGCAACAGCTCTGGGAGGGTATTCTGTCCTCATGCAAAACAATTGAAGCAGAAACCATCCAAAACCTGACAAATTCAATGGACGAGAGAGTTCAGAAGCTCCTTTCGAACAAGGGGTCCTATGTGCAAATGTAACATCACCTAGAATAAAGTTTTGAGTTGAAAACTGTTTGATTTCAGTTTCTAATAACCTGCTAATGCTTATAATTTCAAAAATGACCATTTTTTTGGTCTTTATTAAAATGAAAAGGATGATCGAAGAGTGTGGGGGATCTAAGAGTGTGGCAACCCAGTAGTCAGGATTACTTCGAATTCTGACAATCTGAGGGTCATGTTGCAGGTAGTGCAGCAAGAAGGCACTTATGTGTCTTGCGCATCTCGGAGCCCCAAAATTATTTTCCGGGCTAGATGCAGCTAAAAATTATTATTAATTTTAAATCTGGTGGAGCTTAGTATAGATGGCCTAATAGAATCAGTACTGCACACTGCTACAAAGCCCAAATTATTTTCCAGCCAAGATACAGATAAACATGATTAGTAATTTTAAATCTGGTGGAGCTTAGTATAGATGGCCTAATAGAATCAGTACTGCACACTGCTACAAAGCCCAAATTATTTTCCAGCCAAGATACAGATAAACATGATTAGTAATTTTAAATCTGGTGGAGCTTAGTATAGATGGCCTAATAGAATCAGTACTGCACACTGCTACAAAGCCCAAATTATTTTCCAGCCAAGATACAGATAAACATGATTAGTAATTTGAAAGCTTAAAACGGTTGGTGAGGTGATTTTAACCAATCATCAAGCTTTTACTCTCCCCAGGATGACACAGGGGTAGAAAAGTCGTTTCGGATCCATGATTTGTTCATCTTTATGAACGTGAGTCTGTCTACATTATCAGTGGACAGCCACGTGCGCTTATCTGTCAGCACACCACCAGCAGCGCTGAACACACGTTCAGACAGAACGCTGGCTGCGGGGCATGACAAGATCTCCAAGGCGTAAGTGGCTAGCTCCGGCCATTTATCCAGATTGGAAGCCCAAAAAGAGCAAGGGTCCAGTGACACAGTCATGGCTTCATTGTTTACTTGGAGATACTCCTGTACCATCGTCTCTAGGCGTTGACTATGTGTCAGACTTCTTGTCTCCTGTGGCCTTGCAAAGGATGGGCTAAAAAAGTGGTGAAATGATTCCGCAAAATTGATGTTACCAGCAGATACTGTGTTTCTGTTACGGTTTGAGTGCTGAACACTCGACGGTCCCACGGTTGGCAAGTTGGAACTGTGAGATTCACTACGTGCACCAGTGGTGTTTTGTGGAAAAGCACATGTAAGATTCAGCAACAGTCTCTGCTGATACTCCTGCATGCGTGCATCCCTTTCTATGGCAGGAATAATTTCTGCAAATTTACTTTTGTACCGGGGATCTAACAGTGTGGCAACCCAGTTGTCAGGATTATTTCTAATTCTCACAATTCGAGGGTCATGTTGCAGGTAGTGCAGCAAGAAGGCACTCATGTGTCTTGCGCATCCAGGAGCACCAAGTCCCTGTTGTGTTAATGGCAAGGTAACAATCATGCTTCCTTCCTCTGTCCTCTCCCCCCAACCTCGCACACCAGAAATGTGATCAAGGTCTCCCTCATCTGATGAGTCTTCCATCAGTTCGTCCTCCACTTCTTCCTGGGCTCCTGCACCTTCCTCACTAGTTTGGCTGCTACCATGCGCCCTGGTAAAACCATCTCCCCCACCCTCACATGCCTGCCGTCTTTGTGCTGCCGACCGTCTGGACCTTGCAGATGATAGCCCTTCCGCATACAACTCCTCCTCCTCTACTTCCTCCACCTCCTCTTGTGCCACCACCTGACTCCGAATTCTGTTTAACATGTGCTCCAGCATGTAAATCACCGGAATAGTCATGCTGATAATGGCATCGTCAGCACTAAACATCTTCGTCGCCATTTCAAAACTGTGCAGAAGGCTGCATAGGTCCCTGATCTGAGACCACTCCTCCAGCGTGATTTGCCCCACCTCTGGATCTCGTTGGCCCAGGCTATACGTCAGAACGTATTGCACCAGGGCTTGTCGGTGCTGCCACAGTCGCTGCAACATGTGCAGAGTTAAATTCCACCGGGTAGGCACATCGCATTTTAGCCGGTGAAGTGGCAGGCCCAACGACTTCTGTAGAGATGTAAGTCGCTGAGCTGCGGGATGCGAACGGCGGAAGAGAGCACACAGCGACCGTGCCCTCTGCAGAAGGCCATCTAGTCCGGGATAGTGGGCTAAAAATTGCTGGACAACCAGGTTCAACACGTGAGCCATACAAGGCACGTGTGTGACATTGCCCCGGCGAAGGGCCGCACCCAGGTTTGCAGCATTGTCGCACACGGCCTTCCCTGGTTTCAGGTCCAGTGGAGACAACCATTCATGAAATTGGTTCTCCAGAGCTGACCACAACTCCTCAGCTCTGTGACTCACATTTCCCAGATATTTCAAAGTAAAAACCGCCTGATGACGTTGAGCCCTACTGCCAGCATAGTAAGGAGGTGTGCAGGATCCCTTCTGCGCAGTTAGAAAGCTTGTGGCATGACCAGACAGGCTTTGGGTGCAGGTGGACGACCGAGAGGAGGTTGAGGAGGCAGAAGCAGTGGAGGAACTTTGAGATAAAGAGGATTGACGCACAACTCGTGGGGACGGCAAGACTTGGACAGCAGCCCCTTGTCCTGCTGTCACCATAGTTACCCAGTGCCCAGTCAGCGACATGTAATGCCCCTGTCCATGCCTACTCGTCCAAGTGTCTGTGGTGAAATGCACCCTGTCACACACAGAGTTTCTCAAAGAAGCAGTGATGTTGTGTGCGACATGCTGGTGGAGCGCAGGCACACCTTTCTTTGAGAAGTAGTGGCGTCTGGGCATCTGGTACTGGGGCACTGCGACGGACATAAGGTCTCGAAAATCCTCTGTGTCCACCAGGCGGAAAGGCAGCATTTCTGTAGCCAAGAGCATGCAGATGGTGAAATTCAACCTCTTAGCTTTCTCATGGCTAGGAGGAAATGGTCTTTTACTTGTCCACATCTGAGGGACCGAGGGCTGGCTATTGTGCTTAGACGGGGTTGATAAGGGTGTCGCCAGCAAACTGCCGGTCTGTGAGGAAGATGCAGGCGGACATGTTAGGTTGCCTTGATCCAAAGGTGGTGCTATCGATGTCGGACAGCGCTCAACACCAGCTGGTGTTACCACCTCCAAAGAAAATGATGACCTGCCAATCACGCTGGCTGTTGCGGGTAAAGAGGTGGCAGTTCTGCGTCCCAAAACAGGTGTGACTGCTGTCCCCCCAGTCACAGAGGATGAAGAGGCCGTGGATGCACAAGATATGGCAGACGGTGGTTGGCCCGGCCGGCTAGGCCGCATTGTAGCACACTGAGCTTCCCACTGCAACTTATGCTTCATGTCCATGTGCCGGTTCATGCATGAAGTACTCAAACTATGTATTTTTTGGCCTCTACTTAGCTTTTGCTGACAAATGTTACAGATAACACGAGTTGGGTCATCTTTATCGATCTGAAAAAATGCCCAGGCTATGCAAGGCTTAGCACCCATGCGACCTGATGAGCCACCACGACTTGTGGTGAGAGGCAGAGTTGTGTTTGAGGATGCAGTTGTTGACGTGCTTCCAGTACTACGTCTCTGTCCAGGAAGGCGCAACCTGACCTCGTCGTCACTAGCAGTCTCCTCCACCTCCTCTGCTGACCTCATCTCTTGGCTGACTGTGGGTTGACAGTAAGTGGGATCTCCAACCTCATCATCATCACCCTGTGCGTTATCACACCCGTCGTCCTCAGAGCCAACCTGTTCCTGCCCTGACAAAAAACTAAAGTTGTCGCTCCAATCAGGTATTTGAGTCTCATCATCGTCTTCCTCATTGTCTCCACCAACAGGAGTTACAGTTTGGGAATAAGGGTCTACATTATGGTCAGAAACTTCAGCGTGTGGTCCTGGATCCGACTCATAAAGATTCTGGGCATCAGTGCAGATCATTTCCTCGTCTGGATTCACAGAAGCGCTGGAGCCGACCTCTGATTCCCAGGCTATAGTATGAGTAAACAGCTCTGCAGACTCAACCATCTGTTCTACCTCATACTCAGACGGGCAGCTGGAGATTTGGGAGCTGTGAGGAAGCAAGTGCGATTGGGGTGACACCTTTGAGGACTGGAGTATTTGTGATGTTGAAGTTGATGTGGAGGAGAGCCCACTTAAAGGAGCACTTGATATCCGTTGAAGCACCTGCTGTTTTTGTGCCTCATCTGGAATTTGTAGCGATTGGCGTGGCCGTAAGAAAGGGATCTTATCACATTGTCCGCTAAAAGAAGTAGACATTTTAGTTTGGCTGGAAGATGGTCTTTCTTCTGCAGATGTTACTGTTGCTTTAACACCTACCCCACGGACACAACCTTTTTTCCCCTTCCCAACACGCCTATTCCCCTTTCCACCAGCAGCAGGCCTTTTTCCACTCATTTTGGTGGTTAACTAATTCACAACTCTGGAGTTGTTTGCACAAAAAAACAATGGATGGGAACCGAGCAGAGCTGAGTGGCCAAACTGTGGTATTTGGCCAAAACTATTGGCTGGGTTAGATGCAGAAAAAAATTATATTCAATTTGCAACCTGATGGAGGTCAGTATAGATAGTCCCACACACTGCTAGAAGCCCAAATATTTTTTCAGAGCTAGATGCAGAAAAAAATTATATTCAATTTGCAACCTGATGGAGGTCAGTATAGATGGACTAATAGACCAAGTCCCACACACTGCTAGAAGCCCAAATATTTTTTCAGAGCTAGATGCAGAAAAAAATTATATTCAATTTGCAACCTGATGGAGGTCAGTATAGATGGACTAATAGACCAAGTCCCACACACTGCTAGAAGCCCAAATATTTTTTCAGAGCTAGATGCAGAAAAAAATTATATTCAATTTGCAACCTGATGGAGGTCAGTATAGATGGACTAATAGAACAAGTCCCACAAACTGCTAGAAGCCCAAATATTTTTTCAGAGCTAGATGCAGAAAAAAATTATATTCAATTTGCAACCTGATGGAGGTCAGTATAGATGGACTAATAGAATGATGCCATGCCCAAAAGGTTTTACTTCACTAGGTGCAGTAAAAAAATTGGTATTCTATACACAGGTGGTGTAGCTTGCAACACAGATAGGCTACTCCACTGACTAACGCACTCTGCAATAGGCCAAAAAGGATTAGCTTTGCTAGATTTAGCCAAATGCTGTGAAAAAAACTTGCACAGCACTGGCACAGACCTGCCTGGCAAAAACTGATAGGAACTGATGTAACTTAGTCCTGAAAAGGACTGCAATTACAATTAGTCTTTACTCCCAACCTGTCTATTTAAGAGCACAGACCTGCCTGATAAAAGTCGTAGGAAATGCTGTAACCTAGTCCTTAAAAGGACTGCAATCACAACTATTCCCTACTCCCAAGCTATCTGTAGATTTGTGCGAAAATTGGCTTGAAATTAACAAGGTATAGTGCACACAGCAACAGCGGTGCCGTCTAACACGCAGCTGCAGCAGTGAGAAAATGGTGGCGACGGGGAAAATGGCTGGGTCTTATAGGGCAAGGACATGTGACATACACTGCCAATGACACATGCCCTTGCTTGTATGAAAAAAAGCACTTCGCTCCGTGTGTGCGCTGCTGATAGGCTGACAGATTGTACCTCCCCACTGTAAATGCGGGAAAGAGAAAAAAAAATGGAGATCTTCATTATTCCTGCAGAGATCCATCCCCTGCCCCTCCCCCCGCCCCGCGGTACACTCAAACTGCGTATTAACATTAATTTTCAGCATTACTGAGAAAAAATCCAGTTATGATTTTGGTGCACGAACAGTTATCGAACATAACCTCGAACAGCCGAATTTTTTTCAAATTGTTCGTGTTCGCCGAATGGCTCGAACTCCGCCCAAAACAGCTCGAATTTGAGATTGGCGAACAGTTCGAGTCGAACAACGCTCATCTCTATTTACGACCCGGAAATGCGACGTGACGGAGTCGATGACATTGACAGATGGTGGGTCCCTAAGGAGTGGGCTAATGTCAATGTTTAATATTCCAGGGGCTGGACAACGCAAGGGTCAAGTGCATGGTCTCAGTGTGAACTGTGGGATATAGACTGTTTGTGTATGTTATGTGTTCAACCCCACAAGTTTGAACAGAGGGGGGGAATATGTGATGTAGCAGACATCCCTTTAATGGTTCAGTGTGTTTTGAATGACCATGTACCTTCCCCTTTAACTGACTGGTCACATGACCGTGACATCACACAGGTCCTTACGCACACAGAGTGTGTGGACACATGACTGTGACATCAGTTAAGGTCCTATCTGTGAGTGTGTGTGTGTGCTGCAATATATATAAACCCTGTGTGTTCCTGTGTGGGTGTGTTCCGGTGTGTAGGAGTTCCTGTGTGTTGGGAGCTCCTGTGTGGGCACCGTGTGAGAGGCACGAGGCTGTCCCCTGTGTGTGTGGGGGAACACCGCTCGTGTGAGGCCTGGAGTGGCCTGGTGGACTCCGGTGGAGGTGAAGCCTGGATCCCTCTGTGAGAGTGTGGGGGATGCCAGTAAGCCTCGGAGTGCCACACAAGCGTCCTGGAGGGTGAAGCCTGGGTATGATATATGTAATACGCCAGTAAGCCTTAAAGGGAGTGACGGCTGGAGACCACGTGTGGGAAGCCGTAGTGCCACAGCGGTGGCGTAAGAAAAAGGACTGTTACAGCTGAAGCCGGCGAAGGTAATACTCTTGTGTTATGGACATTTATATGGACATTGTGTTAGTATTACCTTGTGGAAGGCTGTAATTAGAGCCAAGTGGGCCGGTCTGCCACTTGGGCCCGTGGACTTTATGTGTGTGAACTACGGTTTATGGAGTTAATAAACTGTTGAGTTGAGAAATACCGAGAAATATGGCTGGTGTGCACTGATTGACGCAGCGAAGCGAGTATCCCCCAGGATAATAAGTAGCGCTGCCTTACAATATATATTTTAAAAAGTCTGGTATACACCAGTAAATTATAACTGTGGTTTTGCTGTTCCACGGCAAAAAATCTCTATTATCCTGCTTTTGTCATTTTTTGCCGTAAAAAATAAATAGTGTCTCCTGATTGTTCAGACACAAATATATCTGTTGAAAATAGTCTGGTGTAGGCCCGAGAAATACAAGTATGGTTTTGCAGTTCCACGGTTCAAACCTCTGTATTATCCACTTTTGGGCCATTTGTATCTAAAAAAAACAGTTTGAGTGTGTCACTCACTGCTCAGCCGCAAATATATATATTTAAAAAAGTCTGGTATACATACACCAGTAAATTATAACTGTGGTTTTGCTGTTCCACGGTAAGAAATCTGTATTATTCAGCTTTTGGTATTTTTTCTGTAAAGAAAAACAGTAATATTTTCTCCCTGATTATTCAGATTGTTTAAAAGACTCGGGTGTAGGCCAGAGAAATATAACTGTGGTTTTCCTCTTCCACGGTTCTAGTCTACTTTTTATTACCCATTTGCCATTGATAGTGCGAATGTAAGCTATTTTACTTACTTTACAATGGGCGAGGCACGTGGCAAGGGACGTGGAAGTGGACGTTCTGGTGATGGTGCGTGCAGAGGACGGGGCCGTGGCCAAGGTGAAAATGTGCCACAACCAACAGCCACATCTTCTCGCTCCCACTTCTTGACCGAATTACTAGGGAGGCACAGAACAACACAAGTATTGTGAACTGATCAGTGTGAACAGGTTATTAATTGGATAGCAGATAATACTTCCAGTTACCTGGGCACCACCACCTCCGGCCTGTCTTCCACACGGTCGACTCTTAGTAGCCGTGAGTCTCGACCGCATACTCCTCCTCACCCTGATGCTCCTTCCTCCCACCATGCCGAGTGTCGTCAGACAGCAACTGATCCCACACTTGGACACTCTGAAGAGCTGTTCACTGGTCCATTTCCAGATTTATGCCCCTCGCCTGCTCCGCTTGAAGTGGTGGAAGAGGAGATCCCATGTAGCGATGCCCAAATATTTGAACAGCCACGGCCACAGGAAGTCGACGCTGGCAATTTGTCACAAGAGGTGGACGATGACGAGACACAATTGCCAGGAAGTGAGGAGGAGGATCGTGGTGCGCAAGTGGAAGAGGAGGAGGTGGTGGATGATCTAGTAACTGACCCAACGTGGCAGGAGGACATGCAGAGTGAGGCCAGCAGCACACAGAGGGAGGGAGGCAGAGTACCCCAACAGGCAGGAAGAAGCAGTGTGGTGGCCGCAGACAGAAGGCGGGCAACCGTTCCCCGTAACACCAACACGAGGGACGCTGCCAGTACAACCGGTAGGTCTTCCAGAGTCTGGAATTTTTTTAAAGACTCTGCTGATAACCCCAAAAAGGCCATTTGTACCACCTGCCATGCCAGCATCAGCAGGGGTGACAAAACTACCAGCCTGACCACCACCAGCATGATCAGGCACATGGCAGCAAAGCACCCGATATTGTGGGGTGAATCCCAGGGTCCACGACCAGTGTCAGCGGGTGTCACCACTGCTTCTTCCACTGTTGTGCGTGCAAAAGAACCCCCTGTTGTGTGTGCAAGGCAATCCCCTGTCCATACTGCATGCAAAGATGCCCCCTCCTCTCAGTCTTCACTTGTTATGGCAGTTTCTCAAGAAACAGCATCAACGTCCACGTCCCTCCGCAGAGTTCAATTGTCCATCCATTTCCCAGACCTTTGAATGAAAGTGCAAATTCGCAGCCAACGCCCCACAGGCCACAGGCCTAAATTCGCACATTTCACAGCTGCTTGCGTTGGAAATGCTGCCTTTTAGGCTGGTGCAGATGGAATCCTTCTGCAACCTTATGGTGGTGGCCGTCCCTCGGTACTCGGTCCCCAGCCGACACTATTTTGCCCGGTGTGCCATCCCGGCACTACACTAGTACGTGTCCCAAAACATCTGCCTTGCCCTCAACAACGCAGTTACTGGGAGAGTCCACCTGACAACGGACACATGGACAAGTGCTTGTGGCCAGGGACGGTACATCTCCCTGACGGCACACTGGGTAAACATAGTGGAAGCTGCGACCCAGTCGGACCTTGGGACGGAACACATCCTCCCCACACCGAGGATTGCGGGCCCTATGTCAATCAGAGTTGCCCCCACAGTGTACAGCTCCTGCGCATCATCCTCCTCCGCCTCCATCTCAGATATCACCACATCAGTTACAAGCTGGAAGCACTGCAGTACTGCCTCCGCCAAGCGGCAACAGGCTGTGCTGAAACTCACAAGCTTAGGTGAGAAACCTCACACTGCTTGTGAGTTGTGGACAGCTGTGAAAGAGCAGGCAGATCTGTGGCTGACACCGCTGAACCTACATCCAGGCATGGTCGTGTGTGACAATGGCCGTAACCTGGTGGCGGCTCTGAGGCGAGGCGAGATCACACATGTACCATGCCTGGCTCATGTGCTTAACCTCGTGGTTCAGTGGTTTCTTAAATCACACCCCGAGTTGCCAGATCTGCTCGTGAAAGTACGTCGCCTGTCAGCTCATTTTCGCAAGTCGGCTACAGCTTCCGCCGCCCTTGCTGTGTTGCAGCAGCGTTTGCAGCTTCTGGCACACCGACTGGTGTGTGATGTCCCCACACGTTGGAACTCTACCCTCCACATGTTGCTAAAGATTTGTGAGCAGAAGAGAGCAGTTGTGGAGTACCAGCTTCAACAAGGCCGTCGATATTCAGGTCAGACTCCACACATAAGACCTCAGGAGTGGACCTGGATGTCTGACATATGTACCATCCTGACAAACTTTGAGGAGGCCACCAAGATGGTGAGTGGCGATGACGCCATCATTAGTGTCAGCATCCCACTTGTCTGTCTTTTGCAACGCTCTCTGCAGAGAATTAAAGAGGAGGCATTGCAGCCAGAGTATGGTGAGATGTATCAAGAAGCCATAGCGGGCGATTACACACAGCCCAGCCTCATCTCATCCCAACGTGCATTGGGGGACAATGAGGGAGAGGAGGAGGAGGGACAAGAGCTAGTTTCATGCACTATAGACGGTACTACCTGCACAGCTGTCATACCGTCTGTTCAGTGTTGATGGCCAGAGGACAGAGAGGAGGAGGAGGAGAGAGCATGGTCAGTCATCCTCTTGGTGAGGACACGGAAGTCTTGCCTGTTAGTAGTCTGGCACGCATGGCTGAGTTTATGTTACGCTGCCTTTCCCATGACCCTCGCGTTATCAAAATTTTGGGTGACAGTCATTACTGGTTGGTGACACTTGTAGACCCCCGCTACAAGGAGAACTTTCACTCTCTTATTCCTGAGGTGGAGAGGTCTACAAAAATGAGCCAGTACCAGAAGGCCCTTGCTGCAGAACTGTTAAAAAAATTTCCATCTGAACACGCTAGCGGCAGAGGTCACAGTTCGTTGACCAACCAAGGCGTACAAGCGAGAGAGAGGCAACTCCAATCCAGCAGAGGCAGGGGAACACTGTCAACGTTCTGGGACAGGTTTCTCAGACCCCCCCTTCGGACAGACCCTGAGGCGCGGGGTACTCTCACAAGGAGTGGAAAGTTTCAAAAGATGGTGAGGGAGTACCTTGCCGACCGTACCAGCGTCCTCCGTGATTCCTCTGTGCCTTTTAATTATTGGGTATCCAAGCTGGACACTTGGAATTAACTCACTCTGTACGCCTTGGAGCTCCTGGCCTGCCCTGCCGCTAGCGTGTTATCGGAGCTTGTTTTTAGTGCCGCTGGGGGAATTATAACTGATAAGCGCACTCGCCTGTCAACTGACAATGCTGACAAGCTGACCCTTATCAAAATGAACAAGGGCTGGATTGGGCCAGACTTCTCATCACCACCAAATGACAGCAGAGTAACATAAAGTCAAATCCACTGTGTTATTTCGGGAGGTGTATTCACATGCACCGATTCACACCCACACATGGTTATACGCATCCTCATTTTGGCTATTTTTTTGTTCTTCTCCTTATCCTCAGCCTCCACCACCACTATACCACCAGGGTGACCGTGGTCCGTGTTGCCATTATTGAAAGTTCCTCCATCCTCATTTTTGTCAGCTTTTGCTTGGAAGGCATAAGCAAAGACTGTGGGAGACCCACTCCCCAATAATGGGAATAAGATTTTTAAGATGCTGTACTGTATGGCTCTTGTAAGGGGCATTAAAAGCGTCTTGTTAAGCTACTGGGACCTCCACGTCTCTTCTGAGGGGCATTAAAACCGTCTTGTTATACCACATTGACCTCCACGTCTCTTCTGAGGGGCATTAAAAGCGTGTTGTTATACCACTCTGACCTCCACGTCTCTTCTGAGGGGCATTAAAAGCGTCTTGTTAAGCTACTGGGACCTCCACGTCTCTTCTGAGGGGCATTAAAAGCGTCTTGTTAAGCTACTGGGACCTCCACGTCTCTTCCGAGGGGCATTAAAAGCGTCTTGTTAAGCTACTGGGACCTCCACGTCTCTTCTGAGGGGCATTAAAACCGTCTTGTTATACCACATTGACCTCCACGTCTCTTCTGAGGGGCATTAAAAGCGTGTTGTTATACCACTCTGACCTCCACGTCTCTTCTGAGGGGCATTAAAAGCGTCTTGTTAAGCTACTGGGACCTCCACATCTCTTCTGAGGGGCATAAAAAGCGTCTTGTTAAGCTACTGGGACCTCCACGTCTCTTCTGAGGGGCATTAAAAGCGTCTTGTTAAGCTACTGGGACCTCCACGTCTCTTCTGAGGGGCATTGAAACCGTCTTGTTAAGCTACTCTGACCTCCACGTCTCTTCTGAGGGGCATTAAAAGCGTGTTGTTATACCACTCTGACCTCCACGTCTCTTCTGAGGGGCATTAAAAGCGTGTTGTTATACCACTCTGACCTCCACGTCTCTTCCAAGGGGCATTAAAACCGTCTTGTTATACCACTCTGTCCTCCACGTCTCTTCTGAGGGGCATTAAAACCATCTTGTTAAGCTACTGCGACCTCCATGTCTCTTCCGAGGGGCATTAAAACCGGCTTGTTAAGCTACTGTGACCTCCACATCTTTTCCAAGGGGCATTAAAACCGTCTTGTTAAGCTACTGCAACCTCCATGTCTCTTCCGAGGGGCATTAAAACCGTCTTGTTAAGCTACTGGGACCTCCACGTTTCTTCTGAGGGGCATTAAAAGCATCTTGTTAAGCTACTGGGACCTCCACGTCTCTTCTGAGGGGCATTAAAAGCGTCTAGTTAAGCTACTGGGACCTCCACGTCTCTTCTGAGGGGCATTAAAAGCGTCTTGTTAAGCTACTGGGACCTCCACGTCTCTTCTGAGGGGCATTAAAAGCGTCTTGTTAAGCTACTGGGACTTCCATGACTCTTCGAACGGGCATTGCATTTCCTTATAATTTTTGGCAGCTTTTGCTTGGAAGGCATAAGCAAATACTATGGGAGACCCACTCCCCAATAATGGGAATAATGTTTGTAATATGCTGTACTGCATGGCTCTTGTAAGGGGCATTGCAAGTTCCTCTGTCTTAATTTTTGGCAGCTTTTGCTTGGAAGGCATAAGCAAAGACTACGGGAGACCCACTTCCCAATAATGGGAATAATGTTTGTAATATGCTGTATGCCAATGGGCATTAAAACCGTCTTATTAAGCTACTGTGACCTCCATGTCTCTTCCGAGGGGCATTAAAACCGTCTTGTTAAGCTACTGCGACCTCCACCACTTTTCCAAGGAGCAATAAAACCATCTTGTTAAGCTACTGCGATCTCCACCACTTTTTCAAGGGGCATTAAAACCGTCTTGTAAAGCTACTGTGACCTCCACGTCTCTTCCAAGGGGCATTAAAACCGTCTTGTTAAGCTACTGTGACCTCCACGTCTCTTCCGAGGGGCATTGAAATGTTGTTTTTAATTACCTCTAACCTCCACGACTCTTCCAACGGGCATTGCATTTCCTCCTAATTTTAGTCAGCTTTTGTTTTCAATGCAAAGGCGAAAACTAACGGAGACCCACTCCCCAATAATGGGTAGAAGATTTTTAGTACGCTGTAATCCACGTCTGTTTCAAGGGGCATTGCAGTTCCTCATAATTTTTGGAAAGCCTTCCATTCACTGCTTACGCCAACAGTGTACAGTAGACCCAGTTGCTATAAATGGAAAAAACGGTTTAGTTAAGGCCCTCTGACCTCCATGTCACTTCCAAGGGGCATTGGAGTGCCTTGAAATGTTTGGTAGGCATTGCACTCACTGTATGTCCTATAACTGTGTAGCAGAACCGCTCCTTTTGTTACAGAAACATATCCTACAAGACATGTGTGGTTGACTGGCCTGATATTGATGTGAATGGTCCCTGTTCCTCCTGCTCTTTCTCCTTTGCCACCACCTCATCCATCATTCATCACCTGAACCTTTGTTTTAACGGGAGTCATAGAACTGGGATAGTAGCAGGAAAACATCCAGCAATCCTCGGAGGAGGTAGGATATGCGCCAAAACGCTGACCACCTAAGGCCTAGCCGCTACTACATACATGAGCTTGCATTCCAAGAAAACAAAGCAGATGCTAACTTCTATCATCATCATGCTCCTCACCTTGGCACTCTCAACTCCCCTGATGAAGAAGCCAGGGCCCACCGGAGGAGTCGGGTTTTCTGGTGGGCTCGTCCAATGTTGCCCTAAAGCAGGCCAGTCTAATAAAAGTGTGTGGGTCGGTGTAACATACCTGGCGGCGTCCTTGCATAGTGGTCCATCTCCCACTGTGCAAGAGCGCGCACTTGATCTCCTGTCCAGAATGTCTCTCTGGCTTCCCTCCATGCTGTCTGTTTGTGTCTGTTTCTGCTGCTTAAGGGCGGCGCCCGATCACTTCCTGCTTTTTGCACCTGCTGTGGGTCACACCCCTTGTGCGTCCTCAGCCTATTGCTGTCTGTCACCTGGTATATAGCTCAGCTGCTCCAATCAATCCCTGCTTGAGCATAGTGTTTCATTCAGTGTGTGCTTGCACTCTGAAGGTGCCAGGTCCCGTTCTGTGTTCTCTTGTCTGCCTATCCTGGAGGCTGTATTTCCAGGCCTGTCTGAACACGCTCCTAGCCTGTTCCTCTCGCCTTCTAGGGGCCGATTACCTAGACCCGCTCCTGTATCTTGTCTGTCCTGTCTGAACACGCTCCTTGCCTGTTCGTCCCGCCTCTCTGGGGGCCGTATTCCTAGACCCGCTCCTGTATCCCTCTGCAGTGTCAGTCTCCTCCGTACACTCAGTTCCAGTCTGAACTCTCTCCTATCCTTTACCTGTTTTGCCTCTATGTCCGTTCCCTTCCTTTTTCTGCAGAGTCTGAACTCGCACCTAACTCCTGCTTGTTGTCTCTGTACTCCCGTTTGTGAGTTTGTGAGTTTGTGGTCCACTCGCTACTTCACTGCAAGTACCCTGTGGGTATCTGGCTCTGCCTTTCTCTTCCTGTCTGTTCCGTGTGAACAGAGCCCTGTCCCCCCTGCTCTGCCTTGCTCACCGCTCCGGCGGTTCTAGCCTGCTCCGACTCCTTTGCTCTCCGCTCCGGCGGTTCTAGCCTGCTCTGGCTCCTTTGCTCACCGCTCCGGCGGTTCTAGCCTGCTCTGACTCCTTTGCTCACCGCTCCGGCGGTTCTAGCCTGCTCTGACTCCTTTGCTCACCGCTCCGGCGGTTCTAGCCTGCTCTGACTCCTTTGCTCACCGCTCCGGCGGTTCTAGCCTGCTCTGACTCCTTTGCTCACCGCTCCGGCGGTTCTAGCCTGCTCTGACTCCTTTGCTCACCGCTCCGGCGGTTCTAGCCTGCTCTGACTCCTTTGCTCACCGCTCCGGCGGTTCTAGCCTGCTCTGACTCCTTTGCTCACCGCTCCGGCGGTTCTAGCCTGCTCTGACTCCTTTGCTCGCCGCTCCGGCGGTTCTAGCCTGCTCTGACTCCTTTGCTCGCTGCTCCGGCAGTCTCGCTCAGCTCTGACCCTTTGCTCACCGCTCCTGGCGGCCTTGTCCTGCTCTACTCTTGCTCACCGCTCCAGGCGGTCTTGTCCTGCCCTGTTCTCGCTCACCTCTCTGGGCGGCCTCACTCTGCTGTGTTTGTCCTCCACATCTGTGGTTCTGTTCCTGAGTCCCAGTGTGTACTGGGTCCTATCCCGCCAGTGTTCCTACCTGCTAGTGCCTCCCTGTCTGCACTCTAGCTGTGCTTGCCTGTACCCCTCTGCCTGTATTGTTCCTGAGTCCCAGTGTGTACTGGGTCCTATCCCGCCTGTGTTCCTACCTGCTAGTGCCTCCCTGTCTGCACTCTAGCTGTGCTTGCCTGTACCCCCCTGCCTGCATACCCGCCTGCCTGCATACCAGTCGTTCCTGCCTATACCCACCAGTCTGTGCGCCAGCCTAACCAGCCTGTTCCTGTATTCCCCTGTGTGGGTCAACAGCCGTGTCCGGGGTCTGTCCTGGAGTAGCACCTGGTCCCTCTGCTCGGTTCCTCCTTGGTGCACTGGCGTCGTATGCCGTCGTGCGACCCTGGTCGGATCGGGTGAATACCTAGTTACGCCCCTCCAGGCATTCACTCTCCGGCACGGTCCAGTGGAATCACACGCACACGCCGCTCAGCCCGGGCGTGTGCATTACAGCATGCTCAGGCCCTGGTTCCCATTGAGCCCCACGGCCTTCGCTCTCTGAGAAGTTTTCCAGCGAATATATGCATTAAAATAAATAAATAAATAATTATTTTTTTTCCCTTTAGCTGAGTTCCAGGCGAATTACGCACCCGTCCAGATGGATCTATCTGCTCTCGTTCCTGCGGATCCGCTACGTTATTATGGGGATCCAAGACAAAGTCGTGCATTTGTGGAGCAATGCATGCTACACTTCAAGTTCTACCCTCTATGTTTTCCCACCGATCGGGTTAAGGTGGCATTCATTATGTCTTACCTGGCGGGTGATGCCTTGGAATGGATCAACCCCCTATATGAAACACAGGATCCGATCCTCCTGGACCTAATGGCCTTCCTGGTGGCCTTTCTAATGGTCTTCGATGATCCTAACCCGGAGGCTCCTGCTGAAGCTTCACTTCCCAATATCCCGGAGCAGCCCCAATGGGTAATGTGTGTGGGTAGCGCAATAGTCCTCCAGCCCAATGAGACTACTGCCCACCCAGAATCCTCACAGGGTGACTACGCTTTCCGGAATACTTCTCCCAACCTCAAGAGGCAGTCCAGACGTGCTAGACGTAGAGGCAAGCCGTCACGCCAGGGTCTGTCCTCCCTGAGACCTCCTGACCCCAACCTTGAAGTCCCTACTGAAGCTTCATCTCCCTGTATCCCGGAGAAGCCCCAACGGGTAATGTGCGTGGGTAGTGCACCAGTTCTCCTGCCCGAAGAGACTTCTGCCCATCCAGACTCCACACAGGAGAACTTCCTGCACCCGGCATCAGATGCTTCACCCACTTTAACCGGTGTGCATGTCCAAGGATGCTCCAAAGCTGTGGTTACCTCAGAGTCTGTGCACCTCTACTACCTGGCGGAGGACCCCCTGTTGCCTCCTGAATCCTCCGGGATACCACTCGATGACAAATGGAGAGAGACTTCTCTACACCCGGTACTCGATACTTTGTCCGCTTCGTCCTGTGAGCCTGACAATGGGTACCCCAAAGTGGTAGTTACCCCCGAGTCTCTACACCCCTCCGACCAGGCGGAGGACCTCCAGTTGTCTCTTGAACCCTTCGGGGTGCTACCTGGTAGTGAAAGGACAGAGACTCTCCTATACTCTGTACCTGATACCTTGCTCGCTTCGTCCAGTGAGTCCAACCTAGTGTACTCCGAAGCAGAGGTTACTCCCGAGTCTCTACACCCCTCTGACCAGGCGGAGGACCTCCAGTTGTCTCCAGAACCCTTCGGGGTGCTACCTGGTAGCGAAAGGACAGAGACTCTCCTATACTCTGTACCTGATACCTCGCTCGCTTCGTCCACTGAGTCCAACCTAGTGTACTCTGAAGCAGAGTTTACCCATGAGTCTCTACACCCCTCTGACCAGGCGGAGGACCTCCAGTTGTCTCCAGAACCCTTCGGGGTGCCACCTGGTGGTGAATGGACAGAGACTTTCCTATATCCTGGATCTGATACCTCGCTTGCTTCGTCCAGTGAGTCCGACCTAGTGTACTCTGAAGCAGATGTTTTCTCTGAGCCTCTGCACTCTTCTGACCCGGCGGAGGACCTCCAGTTGTTTCCTGAATCCTCCGGGGTACCACCAGATAACAAAGAGACAGTGACTTTTCCTCATTATGTACCTGATAACCCGTCTATTTCTTCCTGTGAGCTTGACAAGATGTACCTCGAAGCAGAGATTACCCCCAAGTCTCTGTCCTCCTCCAACCCGGTGGAGGACTTCCAGTTGTCTCCTGTACCCTCTGGGGTGCCACCTGAAAATATGTGGAGAGAGACTTCCTTGTGTGCTGTTCCTGGTACTCCACCCGTTTCGTCTGTTGCTGAGGATGGCTGGATGGGAGGTAGCATCCTAGCTACCCAGAGGAGACCAGTTTTTCCGGTGGACAGTGGAAGTGATCTCTTCGAAGTGAAGAATTGGCCCTCGAATTCCCTGCGGAAGATTCTGGCAGGCCTGAAGAAGAGGGGGCGTAAGGGGGGGGGGGTACTGTAACATACCTGGCGGCGTCCTTGCATAGTGGTCCATCTCCCACTGTGCAAGAGCGCGCACTTGATCTCCTGTCCAGAATGTCTCTCTGGCTTCCCTCCATGCTGTCTGTTTGTGTCTGTTTCTGCTGCTTAAGGACGGCGCCCGATCACTTCCTGCTTTTTGCACCTGCTGTGGGTCACACCCCTTGTGCGTCCTCAGCCTATTGCTGTCTGTCACCTGGTATATAGCTCAGCTGCTCCAATCAATCCCTGCCTGAGCATAGTGTTTCATTCTAACTAACAAGTCATGTCAGACTAACTTAATTTCCTTCTATGACAGAATCACTGACTGGGTGGATCAGGGAAATGCTGTAGATATAGTATATCTTGACTTCAGCAAAGCATTTGACAAAGTATCTCACACCATCCTTATTGAAAAAATGACCAAGTATGCAATGGACCAGGCAACTGTTAGGTGGATTCATAACTGGCTTAGTGATCGGACTCAAAGGGTGATTGTAAGTGGCTTCACATCCAGCTGGATGAATGTCTCAAGTGGGGTACCACAGGGCTCCGTCCTGGGACCTGTATTGTTCAACATCTTTATCAATGATTTAGATGAAGGAATTGAGGGTAAACTGATTAAATTTGCTGATGACACAAAGCTAGGAGGGATAGCTAATACTAGAGAAGAGAGAGAGAGGATTCAGAAAGACCTAAATAAACTGGAGCAGTGGGCAGCAACCAACAGAATGGTTTTTAACAGGGAAAAATGCAAAGTACTACATCTGGGCAATAAAAATGAAAAAAGCATATACAGAATGGGAGGAATAGAGCTAAGCAACAGTACATGTGAAAAAGACTTAGGTATACTAATAGATCATAGACTGAACATGAGTCAACAGTGTGATGCAGCAGCAAAAAAGGCAAATACAATTCTGGGATGTATTAACAGAAGCATACAGTCTAGATCACGTGAAGTCATTATTGGTCTTTACTCCTCTTTGGTCAGACCTCATCTGGAATACTGTGTACAGTTTTGGGCACCACATTTTAAAAAAGACATAGACAAACTGGAGCAAGTTCAGAGAAGAGCGACCAGAATGGTGACTGGTCTGCAAACCATGTCCTATGAGGAACGGTTGCAGGATTTGGGAATGTTTAGCTTGCAAAAAAGAAGACTGAGAGGAGACTTAATAGCTGTCTACAAATATGTCAAGGGCTGTCACATTGTAGAAGGATCATCTTTATTCTCATTTGCACAAGGAAAGACTAGAAGCAATGGGATGAAACTAAATGGGAGGAGACACAGATTAGATATTAGAAAAAACTTTTTGACAGTTAGGGTGATTAATGAGTGGAACAGGCTGCCACGAGAGGTGGTGAGTTCCCCTTCAATGGACGTCTTCAAACAGAGGCTGGACAGACATCTGTCTGAGATGATTTAGTGAATCCTGCTTTGAGCAGGGGGTTGGACCAGATGACCCAGGAGGTCCCTTCCAACTCTACCATTCTATGATTCTATGATTCTATGATTCAGTGTGTGCTTGCACTCTGAAGGTGCCAGGTCCCGTTCTGTGTTCTCTTGTCTGCCTATCCTGGAGGCTGTATTTCCAGGCCTGTCTGAACACGCTCCTAGCCTGTTCCTCTCGCCTTCTAGGGGCCGATTACCTAGACCCGCTCCTGTATCTTGTCTGTCCTGTCTGAACACGCTCCTAGCCTGTTCCTCCCGCCTTCTAGGGGCCGATTACCTAGACCCGCTCCTGTATCTTGTCTGTCCTGTCTGAACACGCTCCTTGCCTGTTCGTCCCGCCTCTCTGGGGGCCGTATTCCCAGACCCGCTCCTGTATCCCTCTGCAGTGTCGGTCTCCTCCGTACACTCAGTTCCAGTCTGAACTCTCTCCTATCCTTTACCTGTTTTGCCTCTATGTCCGTTCCCTTCCTTTTTCTGCAGAGTCTGAACTCGCACCTAACTCCTGCTTGTTGTCTCTGTACTCCCGTTTGTGAGTTTGTGGTCCACTCGCTACTTCACTGCAAGTACCCTGTGGGTATCTGGCTCTGCCTTTCTCTTCCTGTCTGTTCCGTGTGAACAGAGCCCTGTCCCCCTTGCTCTGCCTTGCTCACCGCTCCGGCGCTTCTAGCCTGCTCCGACTCCTTTGCTCACCGCTTCGGCGGTTCTAGCCTGCTCTGGCTCCTTTGCTCACCGCTCCGGCGGTTCTAGCCTGCTCTGACTCCTTTGCTCACCGCTCCGGCGGTTCTAGCCTGCTCTGACTCCTTTGCTCACCGCTCCGGCGGTTCTAGCCTGCTCTGACTCCTTTGCTCACCGCTCCGGCGGTTCTAGCCTGCTCTGACTCCTTTGCTCACCGCTCCGGCGGTTCTAGCCTGCTCTGACTCCTTTGCTCACCGCTCCGGCGGTTCTAGCCTGCTCTGACTCCTTTGCTTACTGCTCCGGCGGTTCTAGCCTGCTCTGACTCCTTTGCTCGCTGCTCCAGCAGTCTCGCTCAGCTCTGACCCTTTTCTCACCGCTCCTGGCGGCCTTGTCCTGCTCTACTCTTGCTCACCGCTCCAGGCGGTCTTGTCCTGCCCTGTTCTCGCTCACCTTTCTGGGCGGCCTCACTCTGCTGTGTTTGTCCGCCACATCTGTGGTTCTGTTCCTGAGTCCCAGTGTGTACTGGGTCCTATCCCGCCAGTGTTCCTACCTGCTAGTGCCTCCCTGTCTGCACTCTAGCTGTGCTTGCCTGTACCCCTCTGCCTGTATTGTTCCTGAGTCCCAGTGTGTACTGGGTCCTATCCCGCCTGTGTTCCTACCTGCTAGTGCCTCCCTGTCTGCACTCTAGCTGTGCTTGCCTGTACCCCCCTGCCTGCATACCCGCCTGCCTGCATACCAGTCGTGCCTGCCTATACCCACCAGTCTGTGCGCCAGCCTAACCAGCCTGTTCCTGTATTCCCCTGTGTGGGTCAACAGCCGTGTCCAGGGTCTGTCCTGGAGTAGCACCTGGTCCCTCTGCTCGGTTCCTCCTTGGTGCACTGGCGTCGTATGCCGTCGTGCGACCCTGGTCGGATCGGGTGAATACCTAGTTACGCCCCTCCAGGCATTCACTCTCTGGCACGGTCCAGTGGAATCACACGCACACGCCGCTCAGCCCGGGCGTGTGCATTACAGCCGGTAACAGGAGAAATAGAGGCGGCTGGGGACCGTTTATGGGCACCCGGCCGCCCCCATGAGGCTGGGGTCCGAGTGTGGACACCGACCGCCCCCTGGAGGCTGGGGACCGAGCGTAGACACCCAGCCGCCCGGCGGCTGGGGACTGAGTATGGATACCTCGCTGCCGAAGCAGCCATGAGGTAGTGGCCAGCTTCGGCCTCCTCAAAACTAAAAGGCCCCATTTCAAGTGCAAGCTAGCAGTATGGTATTGCAGCCTGCGGGTGGGTGGGTGGTTGGCTGCATATTTGCGCTTGCATTGCAAGGAATGGGGGAGGTATAATTGAACACTGCCCTGGGACAAGGACTTGCACGGGGATAGTTGCAAGTCTGCATCTTCTGATGCGGCAAGGATCACTTCTGATGGGCACACTTTTAGGCAGTGACCTGGGAGTCAGAGATGCTTCCAGGGGTCTTCCCTATGCTGTCCCCATGTCTTTTCAGCACTGTATGCATGTGTCACACAGATAAGGTTGTAAAATGTTAAAATGACATTTCCCGGTGAATGCATTTGTCACAGTTGAAAGCAATACAAAAGTGCAAAAAACGCATAAAAAATGCTACTTGTGAACATAGCCCAAGGTGTGGAGGAGTATTTTTGTTTTTGGTTATTTATTTTACCTTATACACAAGTCTTTATACTAGAAAAGAAATTCCTTAACATATTTCACAGGAAAACAGTTTCACTTTAGTTTTTTAACGTTTTATTATGAGCCTGTAAAAGTGGCTTAATACCTCTGACCACGTTGTTGACAACAGTGACCTGGGGGTCAGAAATGCTTCCTGGGGCGATCCCCATGCTGTCCCCATGTCATTTGAGCACTGTCACTATCGTTTTGGGCACTTTTTAGGCTTTCTACAGACTGTCGGGGGTGCCGCTGCAAAAATGCTGGGGTCTCCCATAGACTAACATTGGGCTCGTTGCTCGGGTCGAGCACCCGAGTATCACGGCAAGCTCGGCCCGAGCTTCGAGCACCCGAGCATTTTAGTGCTCGCTCAACACTAAACATGAGTAATCAATCTGTACAGGGGCGGAACTACCGCCCGTGCAGCCGGTTCATTGAACGGGGGCCCCGAGGGAGAGGGGGCCCCTCCAGCCTCCAGCAGGGCCGCCATCAGGGTAGTCCTGACTCCAGTATGGGGCCCGGCCGGTAGGGGCCCCCTCGGGGGCCCCCCTCTTGTGCGTCTCTCTCCTCATGGGGCCCCCGGCCCCATGCTATGCGCCGGGTCCGGGACTTTTCAGCGCTGAGCTGCGCTGTTGCAGCAGCGCCTTCATGATTCCCCTGACTTCCGGTCATGTGACGGTGCCGTCACATGGCCGGAAGTCAGGAGAACCTGCTGTCAGCGATTTGGACGAGCGCCAGGATTCTGCAGGGATCGCATGGGGGTAAGTATAACAAGTTTTATTTTTTTTAAAATACAATTAACTAGGAGTGGAGAGATGGGAGATGCACATGTGTGTGTGTGTGGGGGGGAGATGGGAGATGCACATGTGTGTGTGTGTGGGGGGGAGATGGGAGATGCACATGTGTGTGGGGGGGTGAGATGGGAGATGCACATGTGTGTGGGGGGGATGGGAGATGCACATGTGTGTGGGGGGGGGAGATGGGAGATGCACATGTGTGGGGGGGGAGATGGGAGATGCACATGTGTGTGGGGGGGATGGGAGATGCACATGTGTGTGGGGGGGAGATGGGAGATGCACATGTGTGTGGGGGGGAGATGGGAGATGCACATGTGTGGGGGGGGAGATGGGAGATGCACATGTGTGGGGGGGAGATGGGAGATGCACATGTGTGGGGGGGGGGAGATGGGAGATGCACATGTGTGGGGGGGATGGGAGATGCACATGTGGTGGGGGGGAGATGGGAGATGCACATGTGTGGGGGGGGAGATGGGAGATGCACATGTGTGGGGGGGGATGGGAGATGCACATGTGGTGGGGGGGAGATGGGAGATGCACATGTGTGGGGGGGGAGATGGGAGATGCACATGTGGGGGGGGTGAGAGAGGTGCACATATGGTGGAGGGGGATGAGAGAGGGGCACATGTGGGGGAGGGGGATGAGAGAGGGGCACATGTGGGGGAGGGGGATGAGAGAGGGGCACATGTGGGGGAGGGGGACGAGAGGGGCACATGTGGGGGAGGGGGTGAGAGATGTGCACATGGGGGGGATGAGAGCTGCACATGGGGGGGTTTGAGAGCTGCACATGGGGGAATTGGGAGTAGGGGGATAATGAGCTGCACATAACGAATGTGGGGTGGGGGAGAGTAAATGATAAATGATGATGGGGTGGGGAGAGCACGGACATGATATAATGAATTGGGGCAGGGGGTGCATGTAAATATTGAATGCGGGGAGCAGGAAGTATAGAGTAGGGGGCGTTGCGGATGCAGGAGTGTGACTGGTAACAAATTGGCGGAAAGAGTAGAGGTTCTAATTAAATTATATATTAAGTGCCTATTTACAGTTAATGGGGGCACAGTGGTGGATTACAATTTATATTTGGAATGGTAGGTTGCATAATAACTAACCATATATTGATGGTGGATGCACGTCTGTATTCAGCTGCGTAATGTAGAAGTTGGGGAATGTGCTCTAGATAACTGTGTTATTTTATGCAGAGACGAGTCCTGGCTGGAAGACGTGATGGCGGTCTGTGCTGGATGAAGGAGAAAAGCGAAGATGAAGGACTTCACCTAGAGACGTCACCGGTGAGTCAGTCTATTACATGTACACTGTGTATAATGTCACTGGTGATCACTGTATTACCTGTACACTGACACTATATACAGAGCTCCTGTGTATAATGTCACTGATGATCACTGTATTACCTGTACACTGACACTATATACAGAGCTCCTGTGTATAATTTCACTGGTGATCACTTCATTACCTGTACACTGACACTATATACAGAGCTCCTGTGTATAATGTCACTGGTGATCCCTGTATTACCTGTACACTGACACTATATACAGAGCTCCTGTGTATAATGTCACTGATGATCACTGTATTACCTGTACACTATATACAGAGCTCCTGTGTATAATGTCACTGGTGATCACTGTATTACCTGTACACTGACACTATATACAGAGCTCCTGTGTATAATTTCACTGGTGATCACTAGATTACCTGGACACTTACGTTATACATACCATGTATAGAGCTCCCGTGTATAATGACACTTATGGTAATATTAGTAATGTGGTGGTAATATTAGTAATGTAGTGGTAATATGTGGTCTGGTCATGGTGTGGCAGTTTTTCTCCCTTCTGTGTGGTATTATTCGGTCACTATGTTGTGGTAATATGTGGTCTGGTCATGGTGTGGCGGTATTCCCTGTATGTGGTATTATTGGTCATTTAAAAAAAAAATGTATATGACACATTCCCTTAAAGAAAACTAAATAAAAATATATCTAAAAAGAGTATTGGATATTTTAAGAAAATTATAATAGGTTAGAGTAGGGCCCGCCCAGAAGAGTCTACCTTATCATGGTGGCGGCTTTAAAAATCTTTTGGCCAAAACAAAAGCTGATGGCTATGTATGTGGCGCCGTCACATGGCCGAACGTCAGGAGAACCTGGTGGCAGCGACGTGGACGAGCGCCAGGATTCTGCAGGGATTGCATGGGGGTAAGTATAACAAGTTTTATTTTTTTTAAATACAATTAATTAACTATGAGTGGGGGGAATCAGAGATGCACATGGGGGGGGTGAGAGATGCACATGGGGGGGTGAGAGATGCACATGGGGGGGTGAGAGATGCACATGGGGGGGTGAGAGATGCACATGGGGGGGTGAGAGATGCACATGGGGGGGTGAGAGATGCACATGGGGGGGTGAGAGATGCACATGGGGGGGTGAGAGATGCACATGGTGGGGGTGAGAGATGCACATGGGGGGGTGAGAGATGCACATGGGGGGGTGAGAGATGCACATGGGGGGGTGAGAGATGCACATGGGGGGGATGAGAGATGCACATGGGGGGGATGAGAGATGCACATGGGGGGGATGAGAGATGCACATGGGGGGGATGAGAGCTGCACATGGGTGGGATGAGAGCTGCACATGGGGGGGTGAGAGATGCACATAGGGGGTTATGTTTACATAACTTTGTTGCCTTATGAAGGGCAGGGGGGGCCCCCCAAAATTTCTTGCACAGGGGCCCACTACAGTCTGTGTCCGCCCCTGAATCTGTACGGTCTGGGGAGATGTACTGTGAAGCACTGAGAGAATGGGCTACACTGAAACAATAAGAGCAGTCTGTACTCCTGACTGACGTAACACAACAAAAAGGAGAAAGTATAGAGTCATACTTTGGACGGTTACAGCTGAAGTGGGCAGACATGGGGTACAGTTCCAAGAACACTCTTGATGTTAAAATACTGATAAGTGCTGTGCTGTCCAGCTCTTTGTTTGCAGAGACTTTCAGCCATTGCAGGAACATTTTCCTAATGTTGTATGTTTAATTGTATTGTTGTACTTTGCTGCCATCTAATGCTGTTGTTATGTATTACCACCACAGTGTTACCCACAATCTTTCCAGACTGTAACTCCTATCTCTTTCTCCCTCACTTGCTTCTTGTCAATACCATTTTGACAATACATACGTGGCGCCCCTGAGGGTTCAGTCGCCACAGAGGTACTGCACCTCACCCAGAGGTGTGGTGTCTCCTTCTCTCAGGTAAGGAGGGAGTGCTGCCCGGAACCCCAACACCCGCATTCAACATTACACTGCTCCAGGCCGGCTGGAAGGGCAAGATGCAATGTGTTTCCTCCTGCTGAGCCCTGTCCCTGGCTGGAGTGGGGGGAACCCAAAGGTAGGGGAAATCAGTAGTGGGTGTGGGTGGAGGAAGCAGTTTAGGGTACGGCGAGTGCAGGACGGCACCCGTACGCCCCGAATCTGTCAGAAGACAGAGGGATCAGGCTGCAAGAAGGGGACCGGCCCCTGGACCAGCCGTGTTACTCCAGGTCTCAGCTGGAAAAACCAGAGGCTTCTGGCATTTATAGTTCAGTTGCCAAAGTCACATCTTAGTCACCATGAGGGTCAAGCAGGTCCGGGAACTCCAAGTTGACAGGAGGGACTTCAGAGCACCCGAGCGGGACTGTGAGTGGGGAAGCGCAGGGCAGGAGGGAGAAGATCCAGCGTGAAGTCGGTCTAGAGAGGAACATAAGAAAGCGGGGTTCCGTCAGGTGCTTCTAACCTACCTGAGGAAGAGCTGAACCCCCGGTCTGGTGAACGCAGCGCGACGTAGGAGACAGGCACCTGCGCAGTGTATCAGTGGAACATACATGAGAACTGTGAGTAAAGACTCGGATGACTGCACAGCGCTGCCTCCGTCCATTATTTCAGCTGCGCCATCTTTCCCTCTGCACTACAACGCCCAGCGCAACCAACAATTTCTACACTGCCCTGGAGCTAGCTCTTCCTGTGGAGAGCCACACCATCCCTGCTGCAGTAACATCAGCTCCAGAGGACTGCTCCGCAGCAGCGGCTCCCTTTGGCCGCACTCCACAGGTGGCGTCACGAACTTTATAAATCCCCTATAAATAGAAAAAAAACCCTTTTTATTGACCGCCCTGGGACACGGACCGGGTCAGCCACCGTGATATCCCCGACCAGCATCCATATGCCCGGCTGCCGAGTACCCCCACGGCCCAAGGGGCGCGTCACATGCTGCAGGACTGAGAAAGGATTCTCTCCTTACCTGTAACCCGTGCTTCATCTCACCTCTACCTCATCTTAATCCCTTCACCTTCCCTCATCTCACCACATCAAGGATTGCGAATAAACCTGTTGAATTCATCACTGCATCATCCTTCCGGACTAATCGTGCAGTTCACAAGGAATAGAAGCACAGGTTAGTGAGTTAACCTATCCGCCATCGCTTATACAGAGATCCTTGTTCACATCCCTCAAACACATCTCACCCCACGTACATCGGTGGCAGAATAGTAAGGAGAGACCTAAGTCTATAGCATCTGTGTGCATATGCATTGTCTGCTAGCAAGTCTATGACCGTTCACCATCTTAGCTAAAGCATGTCCACAAAAGGCACAGTGAATCCCTCTGTGGGAGAAGCACATCATGTTCCTGACACCATAGATGCTTCAGAAGTAGTGATGAGCGTGCATGCTCGCTACTGCTCGGTGCTCGCCCGAGCATCTCACTGCTCGAGATGCTCGGTGCTCGCCGAGTATTTCCGGGTTGCTCGGGCGGGAACTCGGGTCCCCTCCCTGCATGTTTGGTGCTCTTCAGAGAGCCAATGAACATGCAGGGACTGCCTGCCATGCACTGTAATGCCGTAGCCATGTTGGTTGTGGGCATTACAGTGATTGGCTGGCCGCACAGCGTCATCAGGTCTATATCAGACCTGGCGCCGCCATGCTCGTCACAGTCACTCCGGATCAGACAGTGTAGGGAGAGCTGCTGCTGCGTTAGGGAGAGATTTGATTGTGTATTAGGTAGTGTAGGGAGAAAAACCATACATTACACATCATCTTAACAAACAGTCCTTCTGAGGACTAATCCATCTGCAGAGATATCAGGCAGGCAGGGTGTATAGGCAGGCAGTGTATATAGCAGACTGCAGTGCATATAGCACAAGAGGCTCCATTCCAATTCTGCCTTCTGCTGCTGTTAGATATTTCTATACAAAGGCCCAGGTCTCAGGGTCCAGGAATACTTTTCTTTGGATCTTAATCCTCATTATTTGCTTAAAAAGCAATACAGAGAACACCGTTTTTTCTGCGCCATTTGCTTGTTGGCACTGCAGAATACAGCCAGGTCCTTTCCATATTAGAGCGCTAGAAATCCAGCTATTTAAAACTGTGTTTTCTCCATCAAACGGATTACATATACGTTGTCAGAAAATACTGCCATTTCTGGCCTCCATTAAAAATTTCCTTTAGTTTCGCTCCAAACTCAGTCATTTGTAGTGAGCGTGGAAGATACTGTCCTCCATTTAAAATGGGCAAGGCACGTGGCAAGGGACGGGGAACTGGACGTGATGGTAATGGTGCATGCAGAGGCCGAGGACAAGGCCGTGGGCAAGCAGAAATTGTGCCACAACAAACACCCACATCTTCTCGCCTGACCTTCCTGTCCCAATTTCTAGGGGACCGCAGCATACCACTATTGAACCCAGAGCAGTGTCAAAAGGTTGTTGGTTGGATAGCGGATAATACTTCCAGTCACTTAGCCACCACCACCACCACCCTTTCTTCCACACGGTCAAGTCTCAGTAGCCGTGAGTCTGGACTGCATATTCCTCACCCTGATCCTCCTTCCTCCCACCATGCCGAGTACCCAGAGACAACTGATCCCACACTTGGACAGTCTGAAGAGATGTTCACTTTTCCATTTATAGATTCGGGCCTCTCGCCCGGTCTACTTGAAGCGAGGCAAGAGGAGATCGCGTGTAGCGATGCCCAAATATTTGGGCAGCTACGGTCATATGAAGGCGACGGTGGGAAAGTGTCACAAGAGGTGGACGATGATGAGACACAATTGCCAGAAAGTCAGGAGGAGGACAAGGGTGCGGAAGTGGAAGACGAGGTGGTGGATGATATAGCAACTGACCCAACCTGGCAGGAGGACATGCAGAGCGAGGACAGCAGCACACAGGGGGAGGGAGGCAGAGCACCCCAACAGGCAGGAAGAAGCAGTGTGGTGGCCGCAGACAGAAGGCAGGCAACCATTCCCCGTAACACCGACACAAAGGAAGTTGCCAGTACAACTGTTAGGTCTTCCCGAGTCTGGTTGTTTTTTAAAGACTCTGACGATAACCCCAAAAAGGCCATTTGCACTACCTGCCAGGCCAGCATCAGCAGGGGTGGCAAAACGACCAGCCTGACCACCACCAGCATGATCAGGCACATGGCAGCAAAGCACCCGACTTTGTGGGCTGAACCCCAGGGTCCAGGAACAGTGTCTGCAGGTGGCACCATTGCTTCTTCCGCTGTTGTGCATGCAAGCCAATCCCCTGTCCATGGTGCATGCAAAGATGCCTCCTTCCCTGCACCTGTCGTTGCACACTCTCAAGTAGCAGCATCAGGAAGCACGTCCATGTCCTTGTCCCAGCGCAGCGTTCAGTTGTCCATACCGCAGTCCTTGGAACGTAAGAGCAAATATGCAGCCAAAGCCCCACAGGCCACACTACTAAATTATCACTTTTCACGACTGCTTGCATTCGAAATGTTGCCTTTTAGGCTCGTGGAGACAGAAGCATTCCGCAACCTGATGGCGACGGCCGTCCCTCGGTACTCGGTCCACTATTTCTCCCGGTGTGCGTCCCCGCATTACACAAGCACGTGTCCCAAAACATTAGCCGTGCCCTCAACAACGCAGTTACCGGGAAAGTCCACCTAACCACGGACACATGGACAAGTGCTTGTGGGCAGAGACGGTACATCTCGCTGACGGCACACTGGGTTAACATAGTGGAAGCCAGGACCCAGTCGGACCTTGGGACAGAACACGTCCTCCCAACGTCAAGGATTGCGGGCCCTAGGTCAATCAGGGTTGCCCCCACGGTCTACAGCTCCTGCACCTCATCCTCCTCAGCCTCTTCCTCCTCTTCAGCCTCCATCTCTGAAATGACCACATCAGTCACAAGCTGGAAGCACTGCAGCACTGCCTCGGCCAAGCGGCAACAGGCTGTGCTGAAGCTAATATGCTTAGGAGACAAACCGCACAATGCTGAAGAGTTGTGGACAGCTCTGAAAGAGCAGGCAGATCTGTGGCTCACACCTCTGAACCTACAACCAGGCATGGTCGGGTGTGACAATGGCCAGAACCTGGTGGTTGGAACTCTACACTGCAGATGTTGGGAAGGATTTGTGAGCAGAAGAGGGCAGTTGTTGAGTACCAGCATCAACAAGGCCGTCGGTATTCAGTTCAGACTCCACACATAAGACCTCAGGAGTGGACATATATGTCAGACATATGTACCATCCTCCAAAACTTTGAGGACTCCACCAAGATGGTGAGTGGCGATGAAGCCATGATTAGCATCTCCATCCCCCTTCTCTGTCTTCTGAAATGCTCTCTGCTCACAATCAAAGAGGATGCATTGCAGGCGGAGCATGATGAGATGGAGCAAGGAACCATACAGTGTGATTACACACAGCCAAGCCTCATCTCATCCCAACGTGAATTGGGTGACAATGAGGAAGAGGAGGAGGAAGGACAGGAGCTAGTTTCATGCACTATAGACGGTACTACCTGCACAGCTGTCATACCGTCTGTTCAGCGTGGATGGCCAGAGGACGGAGAAGAGGAGGAGAGCATGGTCAGTCATCCTCTTGGTGAAGACACGGAAGTCTTGCCTGTTAGTAGTCTGGCAGGCATGGTTGAGTTTATGTTACACTGCCTTTCCCATGACCCTCGCGTTATCAAAATTTTGGGTGACAGTCATTACTGGTTGGTGACACTTCTAGACCCATGCTACAAGGAGAACTTTATATCTCTTATTCCTGAGGCGGACAGGTGTACAAAAATGGGGCAGTACCAGTAGGCCCTTGTTGCGGAACTATTAAAAAAATTCCCATCTGAAAACGCTGGCGGCAGAGGGCACACTTCGTTGGACAACCAAGGAGTACAGGCGAGAGAGACACAACTTCAATCCAGCAGAGGCAGGGGAACACTGTCAAAGTTCTGGGAGAGTTTTCTCAGACCCTCCCATCGCACAGGCCCTGAGGCGCGGTGTACTTTCACAAGGAGTGCAAAGTTTGGGAAGATGCTGAGGGAGTACCTTGCCGACCGTACCAACGTCCTCCGTGATTCCTCTGTGCCTTATAATTATTGGGTATCCAAGCTGGATACGTGGAATGAACTAGCTCTCTATGCCTTGGAGGTCCTGGCCTGCCCTGCCGCCAGCGTTTTATCAGAGCGGGTTTTTAGTGCCGCTGGTGGAATTATAACTGATAAGCGCATCCGCCTGTCAACTGCAAATGCTGACAGGCAGACTCTTATAAAAATGAACAAGGGCTGGATTGGGCCAGACTTCTCAACACCACCGAATCATAGCAGCGTAACATAAACTCAAATCCAGTCTTTTCTTGGGAGGTGTAGTCCCATGCACCTTTTCACACCTACACATGGGTATACGCTTCCTGATTTTGGCTATTTTCTCTTGTCCTCCTCCTTCTCCTCATCCTCCACCACCATATCACCAGGGTGACCGTGGTCCGTGATGCAACACCTACATAATTTTTTTAAAGGGTGTTTATGATGCCCATAAAAAAAAATTCTTATACAGTATGTTCATGTATACCCCCAGGGGTAAATGTTTGTCAGCCCATACACTTAGTGCATGGGCATTACAAGTATTGGAGGCCCGCTCCTTTCTAATGGGAACATTTTTTTATGAGGCCCTCCTCCACGTCTCTTCCAAGGGTCATTGAAGTGCCTCCAAATTTTTGGCAGCCCTTGCATTCACTGCATAGGCCAACACTATGGGAGACTCTCTCCTTTCTTATGGGAATTTGTCATTACTGTGGCCCTGCACTGTGTGTCTTTAAATTCTTATTGGGGTTTTTCCTAAAATTGGTTAGCCGTTGGACTCACTGCATACACTATAACTGTATAGCAGACCCTTTCCTTTCTAATGGGAACATGTCGTACCTTGTTACTGTGGCCCTGCTCTGTGTGTCTTTAAATTCTTAGTGGGGTTTTTCCTAAAATTGGTCAGCCGTTGGACTCACTGCATACCCTATAACTGTATAGCAGACCCTCTCCTTTCTAATGGGAACATGTCGTACCTTGTTACTGTGGCCCTGCTCTGTGTGTCTTTAAATTATTAGTGGGGGTTTTCCTAAAATTGGTCAGTCATTGGACTCACTGCATACCCTATAACTGTATAGCAGACCCTCTCCTTTCTAATGGGAACATGTCGTACCTTGTTACTATGGCCCTGCTCTATGTGTCTTTAAATTCTTAGTGGAGTTTTTCCCAAATTTTGGCAGCCCTTGCAGTCACAGCATGGGCATTACCACTATAGGAGACCAGCTCCTTTATAATGGGAACATTTTTTTTACTGAGACCCTCCTCTATGTCTTTTCAAAGGGGTATTGGGTTGCGTCCAAATTTTTAGCAGCCCTTGCAGTCACTGGATATGCAATAACAGTATAGGACACCCACTTGTTAATAATGGGAACTACAAAGCATAGCCGGCTGATGGCTCTCTAACAATAGCTAGGGCCGACTGCTGGCCTTTTAAGAATAGTAAGGGCTGTCTGATGTCCCTATAAAAATAGGCTTTATGACTTTCAGAGTCCCTCCATCATAAAACAGGATGTGTCTGATGATGTGTCACACACCACATTGCCAGATAAGGTTGTAAAATGTTAAAATGACATTTCCCGGTGAATGCATTTGTCTTAAAAAATAACGTAAAAAAAAACAAAACAATAGGATCTTTCTTTAGTATAAAAAACAGCATCACCAATTTAACCTCAATGTAATCACATTGTTCAGCTCATGCACCTCCTCCTCCATCTCCGAAATGACCACATCAGTCACAAGTTGACAGCACTGCAGCACTGCCTTGGCCAAGCGGCAACAGGCTGTGCTGAAGATAACATGCTTAATGCTTAATTGACAAACCGCCTAGCGCTGCAGAGTTGTTGAAAGCTGTAACACAGCAGCCTGATCTGTGACTCTCACTGATGAACATACAGCCAGGCATGGTCGTGTCTGACAATGGGCGGAACCTGGTGACGTAGAAATGACAGCTGGGGTAGATACGGTTTCCCTCTATGCCAGTTCTTTCACCGAGCTAAAGAATATGGCTGTGATGAAATACAACTCCCACTGAGAAACTGTTTCAGATTGAAAAACATTGTGCCCACCAGAGGATTTGATTCTGAGGGCTAACCTTTCTCACCCGCTCAAGAGCCCCATAGCAGCTGCAAAGTTAGCGCTATCATGAACTCTCCTGAGGTAGAAGCCAAGGCTCACCAGAGGATTCTCTGGTGGGACCGTCCCACCCTGCCGAGAAGCAGTCCTGGCTTAGAAAAGTGCGTGGGAAGGTTCCCGGACACTCTATGGCTGCTTTTTTACTGAGGAGGAAACACATGCAAACATGGGGAGAACATACAAAGTCCTTGCAGATGTTGTCCTTGCTGGGATTTGAACCCAGGATCCCAGCGCTGCAAGGCTTCAGTGCTAACCACTGATCCAATGTGCTGCCGTTCACCCTCTAATATCTAACAGGCTGGAGAAACTTGCACCTACTGCCACTCTATCTTCAGCTCCTTTGTGAGAAAATGTATTTGGGCAGCCACTCAGTCTACCAAATAAAATTCCTGAGAAGGAAATTGGGGATGGCTTCGCTACTGGTACTGGGGGCAGTGCTAATACCATGGCGTCGTACCATAGTTTGCTGGAAATATTCCAGGCTGGTAGGAGGCAAGCAAATTCCCACAGAAAAGTACCAGCAGTAATGTACAGGCCACATTTCAAGTGCAAGCAGCTTTAGAGGACTTCCTGGGAGAAATGTGAAAAGAAAAAATACATTGAAGCTGGTAGTAAGAAGCACTAGGATGTCAAAATGAGGGGCAAACAGTCCATGAGCTAAAATTAAAAAGTAAGCCAAAGCAGCTCACCAGTAACCCCAAAGGTGTTAAATGTGGAAAATGCAAAAGGTAAAAGCTGGTGATAAGAAGCGCTAAGGCATATAAAATTCAGCAATTATTACCTTTAATAAAGTCCTTGTAAAAACAACGCGTTTTGACGGCATGCAAGCCGTCTTCATCAGGTGATTACCTGATGAAGACGGACCGAGTATGACACCCGGACGCCGCCGGCATGAGGTTGTGAAAAGCTTCCGCCTCCACGAGTTTAAAAGGCCATATTTCAAGTGCAAAGAGCTGCCCAGAAATCTGGCAGTTTAGTGTTGCGGCCTGTGGGTGGGTGGCTGGCTGCATACTTGCACTTGCAGTCCAAGTAACAGAAAACTAAGCAGATGGTGGCCTCTATCATCATCATGGCCTCACCTCAGCACTATGAACTCTCCTGAAGGAGAAGCCAGGGCCCGCCAGAGGAGTCTCCGGTTCTCTAGTGGGCCCGTCCAACCCTGCCGAAAAGCAGCCCTGGCTAAGAAAAGAGTGGGGGAAGGTTCCCGGACACTCTAAGGCTGCTTTTTTAATGTGGATCGGCCATGCTTATGCATGTTATTTCTCAAACCGCATTACAGATCAGGCCATTGTCCAACTCTGTATTCAAGAAATTAAATGCGCAAATAAAGATGTGTGTGTGTATCAAAGCACCACCGACAAGTGCGAGTTGATGTTGGACGGGCTGCCATTGCTTCTGCAACAAGCTCAATTACAGGACTTCCTGGGAGAAATGACACGCAGGGTAGATACGGTTTCCCTCTATGCCAGTCCTTTCACCGAGCTAAATACAACTCTCAGCAAAAAAAGTTGTGGACTGGCTCCGTACCGTCCCTGGCCACATTCACCTGTCCACGTGTTTGTGGTTAGGCGGTCCTTCCCAGTAAGTGCACTGGGGAGGGAACGGGTAATGTTGTGGGACCTGTGCTTGTGGAAGGCGGGGGCGATACCGGGAAATATAGTGGCGGCTGGGGACCGAGTATGGACACCCGACCGCCGCCGGCATGAGGTTGTGAAAAGCTTCCGCCTCCATGAGCTTAAAAGGCCATATTTCAAGTGCAAAGAGCTGCCCAGAAATCTGGCAGCTTAGTGTTGCGGCCTGTGGGTGGGTGGCTGGCTGCATACTTGCACTTGCAGTCCAAGTAACAGAAAACTAAGCAGATGGTGGCCTCTATCATCATCATGGCCTCACCTCAGCACTATGAACTCTCCTGAAGGAGAAGCCAGGGCCCGCCGGAGTAGTCTCCAGTTCTCGGGTGGGCCCGTCCAACCTTGCCGAGAAGCAGCCCTGGCTAAGAAAAGTGTGGCGGAAGGTTCCCGGACACTCTATGGCTGCTTTTTTTATGTGGATCGGCCATGCTTATGCATGTTATTTCTCAAACCGCATTACAGATCAGGCCATTGTCCAACTCTGTATTCAAGAAATTAAATGCTCAAAGAAAGATGTGTGTGTGTGTGTCAAAGCACCACCGACAAGTGCGAGTTGACGTTGGACGGGCTGCCATTGCTTCTGCAACAAGCTCAATTACAGGACTTCCTGGGAGAAGGGTAGATACGGTTTCCCTCTATGCCAGTCCTTTCACCGAGCTAAATACAACTCTCAGCAAAAAAAGTTGTGGACTGGCTCCGTACCATCCCTGGCCACATTCACCTGTCCACATGTTTGTAGTTAGGCGGTCCTTCCCAGTAAGTGCACTGGGGAGGGCACGGGTAATGTTCTGGGACCCGTGCTTGTGGAAGGCGGAGGCGATACCGGGAAATATAGTGGCGGCTGGGGACCGAGTATGGACACCCGGCCGCCGCCGGCATGAGGTTATGAAAAGCTTCCGCCTCCACGAGCCTAAAAGGCCACATTTCAAGTGCAAGCAGCTGTCAAAAATTTGGCAGTATAGTACTGCAGCCTGTGGGTGGGTGGGTTGCTGCCTGCATACTTGCACTTGCATTCCAAGGAATGGGGTAGGGACAACTGAACGCTGCAGTGGGACAAAGACGTGGACGGTGATTGTTGCAAGTCTGCAACGACAGGTGCATGGCGGGAGGCATCTTCGCCAAAGATCACTTATGATGGGCACACTTTTAGGCAGTGATCTGGGAGTCAGAGATGCTTCCAGAGGTCTTCCCCATGCTGTTCCCATGTCTTTTCAGCACTGTATGCATGTGTCTGATGATGTGTCACACACCACATGGCCAGATAAGGTTGTAAAATGTTAAAATGACATTTCCTGGTGAATGCATTTGTCTTGGTTGAAAGCAATGCAAAAGTGCAAAAACGCATCAAAAATGCTACGTGTGAACAAAGCCCAAGGTGTGGAGGAGTATTTTTGTTTTTGGTTATTTATTTTGCCTTATATACAAGTCATTACCCTGGAAAGGATGTTCCTTAACATATTTCCCAGGAAAATCCATTTTGGCTTAGTTTTTGTATGTTTTATTGTGAGTCCGTAAAAGTGGCGTAATACTCCAACCACGTTGTTGACAGCAGTGATCTGGGAGTCAGAGATGCTTCCAGGGGTTTTCCCCATGCTGTTCCCATGTCATTTGAGCACTGTTCCCATCGATTTGGGCAATTTTTAGGCCTTCTGCAGACCGCCGGGGGGAGCCGCCTGAAAAATGCTCGAGTTTCCCATAGACTTACATTGGGCTCGTTACTCGGGTCGAGAACCCGAGTATTCCAATTTGCTCGACCCGAGCAACGAGTACCTGAGCATTTTAGTGCTCGCTCATCACTATTCAGGAGCAGAGTCCACACTTGCTGCAGAGCAGGATGTACGACCCAAAAGTATAAACAAGCCGACACAAAAGGTCAGCAAGAACCTGGAGACAACCAGAGATGAGTTCCATGATAACATAGATCATTTATGGAGCAGAGTTGATCACTATTTAGCAACTCTTCCACGCGCTAACAATGACGCAGCAGATTTAATCGCCAAATTGAATCGTTTGTCTGCCGCCTATGATTGCTACCAGAGACCTTCTGTTAAGTACATCACATTCCGGAGTAACTGTGATATGGATGATGCCCCAGCAGAGCTGGCTGAAAGGGAGACTCTTCTCCAAGAAAAGACCGCATTAGTGCGAGATGCCCAAGGTAAGGCAGAACTCCGCATAGCACACCTCCAAGAGGTTAGGTCACATCGTACAACCTCGACCAAAATCACATCTCGGTCTTCCAGATCATCTCACTCCAGGAAGTCAACATTGTCTGACAAGATACTGGAAATCCATGCATCTGCAGAGGAAGCTAGAGTAAGAAGTTCCTTTGCTAGGAAGGAGGCTGAAGTAGAAGCCCAATTAAAAAAGCAGGAAGCTGAGATGGAAACCCAATTAAAAATACTCCAAGCAGAAAGGGAAGAAGCAGCAGCCCTCGCTAAACTGAAGGTCCTTGAACAAGCACTAGGTCATGATACTGATTCCAGGAGAAATGGAGGACCCAGCTGATCGCACTACAGACTATGTGCTAAATCATTTACCATCTGTACCAGCGCCTCCTTCAATCTACCATACGGATGCTCCAGCAAGCCAAGAAATGTCACCACCTACTGCTCACAAGGTAACTTACAGCACTACCCCACAATTTAGTCCGCAGCCAGCAGACCCTATAGAGACTAAATCACAACTTAACCCTCATGCCGCATCATTTCGTCATGATCCGTCTCAGTCATATAAGCCAGAGAACTTACATTCCTCAGGGATACCACAAGTTAATCCTGCAACTCTGACCGGGAGTTCGGACATGTCTGAATTCGCCAGATATACAGTGCTGGCCAAAAGTATTGGCACCCCTGCAATTCTGTCAGATAATACTCAGTTTCTTCCTGAAAATGATTGCAATCACAAATTCTTTGGTATTATTCTCTTCATTTAATTTGCTTGCAAGGAAAAAACTCAAAAGAGAATGAAGTAAAAATCAAATCATTGATCATTTCACACAAAACTCCAAAAAAGGTCCGGACAAAAGTATTGGCACCCTCAGCCTAATACTTGGTTGCACAACCTTTAGCCAAAATAACTGCGAACAACCGCTTCCGGTAACCATCAATGAGTTTCTTACAATGCTCTGCTGGAATTGTAGACCATTCTTCTTTAGCAAACTGCTCCAGGTCCCTGATATTTGAAGGGTGCCTTCTCCAAACTGCCATTTTGAGATCTCTCCACAGGTGTTCTATGGGATTCAGGTCTGGACTCATTGCTGGCCACCTTAGAAGTCTCCAGTGCTTTCTCTCAAACCATTTTATAGTGCTTTTGGAAGTGTGTTTTGGGTCATTGTCCTGCTGGAATACCCATGACCTCTGAGGGAGACCCAGCTTTCTCACACTGGGCCCTACATTATGCTGCAAAATTTGTTGGTAGTGTTCAGACTTCATAATGCCATGCACACGGTCAAGCAGTCCAGTGCCAGAGGCAGCAAAGCAACCCCAAAACATCAGGGAACCTCCGCCATGTTTGACTGTAGGGACCATGTTCTTTTCTTTGAATGCCTCTTTTTTTTCCCTGTACACTCTATGTTGATGCTTTTTCCCAAAAAAGCTCTACTTTTGTCTCATCTGACCAGAGAACATTCTTCCAAAACATTTTAGGCTTTCTCAGGTAAGTTTTGGCAAACTCCAGCCTGGCTTTTTTATGTCTCGGGGTAAGAAGTGGGGTTTTCCTGTTTATCCTACCATACAGTCCCTTTTCATTCAGACGCCGACGGATAGTACGGGTTGACACTGTTGTACCCTCGGACTGCAGGGCAGCTTGAACTTGTTTGGATGTTAGTCGAGGTTCTTTATCCACCATCTGCACAATCTTGCGTTGAAATCTCTTGTCAATTTTTCTTTTACGTCCACATCTAGGGAGGTTAGCCACAGTGCCATGGGCTTTAAACTTCTTGATGACACTGCGCACGGAAGACTCAGGAACATTCAGGTCTTTGGCGATGGACTTGTAGCCTTGAGATTGCTCATGCTTCCTCACAATTTGGTTTCTCAAGTCCTCAGACAGTTCTTTGGTCTTCTTTCTTTTCTCCATGCTCAATGTGGTACACACAAGGACACAGGACAGAGGTTGAGTCAACTTTAATCCATGTTAACTGGCTGCAAGTGTGATTTAGTTATTGCCAACACCTGTTAGGTGCCACAGGTAAGTTACAGGTGCTGTTAATTACACGAATTAGAGAAGCATCACATGATTTTTCAAAGGGTGCCAATACTTTTGTCCACCACCTTTTTTAGGTTTGGTGTGGAATTATATCCAATTTGGCTTTAGGACAATTCTTTTTGTGTTTTTTTCATTGAAGACAAATTAAATGAAGATAATAATACCTAAGAATTTGTGATTGCAATCATTTTCAGGAAGAAACTGAGTATTATCTGACAGAATTGCAGGGGTGCCAATACTTTTGGCCAGCACTGTATGATTCGCAGGGAGTTAATAAACATCAGTCTCTCAAAGTTTGATGATTGTGCCGAAAATTATAGAGCCTGGAAGTCGACCTTTCAAGCAGTAATCCAAGACCTCAACCTCACCGGCAAGGAACAAATGGATTTGCTTGTCAACTGGTTAGGCCCTGAATCAGCGGAGCGCATCAAGACAATGAGAGCAGTTCATGTGGACTATTCAGATGCAGGTCTTATTGCAGCATGGGAGAAGTTGGAACAAACCTACAGCAGCTCAGAAGCCATAAAGTCAGCCTTATTTTAGAGACTGCAAACCTTCCCAAGGATGACTAACAAGGACAATCGAAAACTTCAAGACCTGAGTGACCTGCTAAAAGAAATAGAATTGGCAAAATTACACCCATGTCTTTCAGGACTGAGCTACTTTGATACTGCTCATGGCGTGACTCAAGTAGTTCTCAAGTTGCCAAAAGGCATGCAGGATAAATGGGCACACCACGGCTCACGATATAAAAGACAGCATAATGTGTTTTTTTCCTCCCTTTTCATATTTTTCCAGGTTCGTCAGTGATCAAGCTCGGAAGAAGAATGATCCCAGCTTCGACTTCACTGAACCTACCCCACCAGCTTCATTGTCATCTTCTACAAGGTATGATAACAATATCACCAAACATAGAGAGTTAAGGAGCACAGTATCCGTGAGAAAGACTGACGCTCCACTTACTGCACCCTCCTTCACTAAAACAAATGCTGTTGCTCTTAAAGCTATGGACAGTAACCGTATGTGCCCTATCCACAAAACACCTCACCCACTTAAAGAATGCCGTGGACACAGGGCAAAGACTTTGCAGGAACGCAGAGATACTCTCAAGGAGCTAGGGATATGTTACAAGTGTTGCGCCTCCTCAGACCACCTTGCTAAGGACTGTAAGGCCGTCATTAAGTGCACTGAATGCAGTAGTGACAAACACGTTACATCCATACATCCCACACCAGCTCCACACAATTCACAACCTTTTGCAGCACCCAATCCTGATCCAGCTGCAACTGCTGTTTCCTCATCAAGTATTGAAGTATGAGGAGAAAGGAGCAGTCCTAAATGCTGTGCCAAGGTATGTCTGGTCAAAGTCTGTCCAGAAGGACAACCCGACAAGGCCTCCAAAATGTATGCCATAATAGATGAGCAAAGTAACAGGTCTCTAGCAAAGCCCAAACTCTTTTAGACCTTCAATATAAAAAAACAAACGGCTCCATACACTGTCAACACCTGTTCTTGTCGGATTGAGACTTCTGGTAGGAGAGCCTCTGAGTACATTATCTCTTCAATCAAGGGGAACGTGCACATACCCTTGCCAACTTTAATTGAATGTGACCAGATACCCGATAGCAGGGAAGAAATTCCCACTCCGGAAGCCATTCCCACTTGAGGCACCTAACTAACGAAATTCCTCCTCTGGACGCGAATGCTGATATTCTAATCCTGCTAGGGAGGGACATTCTAAGGGTCCACAAGGTGCACGAACAATGCAATGGCCCAGATGATGCTCCATACGCCCAAAGACTCGATCTAGGCTGGCTAATCATGGGCAATGTATGTCTGAATAAGAGTCAAAAGGCATCCGAAGTCAACTCCTTTAAAACGTATGTACTTTAAAATGGTAGAAACAACTCACTTCAAACCATGCTCTCATCACTACGAAGTGAAAGAAAGGTTCTCTGACTTCATCCAAGAGCCTGACATCATTCCCACTCCCTATGGTGATGACTTAGGGAAAACAGTGTTTCGCACAACACAAGATGACAACAAGGTCGCCTCAGACGACCCACCAGTACAGAGAAGTCTGGGCTTGAGATGGAACTTGTTAAAGGACTCCTTCAGCTTTCAGGTTAGTGGTGCAGAAAAACCATTTACTAAGTGTGGGGTTCTGTCAGTGGTGAACAGTCTATACGATCCACTCGGGTTTGTTGCACCCCTGACTATACAAGGCAAGCTTCTGTTAAGGCAACTCTCAGATCCCTCGTTAAAGCCAGCAGAGGCGAAACGCGCGTCGGGATATGTGGTGTCTGGTGCCAACATTCTGGTGGTAAGCATGTTCATCTTGTTCCATCTTGTCTCACTAGCTTCCCTTTCAATTATGTGAGGGGAGCTTTGCTCCAATAGTGGCTATCTCATCTTATGAATTGTTCACTCTTCATTTATTTATTTCTGCATATTTGCACTTTATTTATATGGTCACTTTATTTCTTCACTACTAGGTGAAATAATCACAATCGTGTATTTCATTATTCCGCCACTCTGTGGACTATACATATCTTGAAGAGCCTTTTTTTACCATATTTTCATCTTTTGAGCCCTTGATTATATTATCTTTTTCTATATTGACGAACATACACTTTGTGCTTTATTTTTTACCCACCATATGGAAATTAATATGCATTTTTATGGGTACTTCATGCTATAGTATATAAACTGGCCAACTGTACATTGATATATATGTTCCCATGATATAATTTAATTATTATTCTGGCACCATACCCTATATACATCACCTGTTGGATTCTGTATTGTCCTGAATTTGTATGTCTATTTTATTCAATAAAGTTTTTCAATTTTGTTATCATTGGCTGTTGTGCATTCTAATTGTAGGGTATTATAGTCATGTGTCTGCACAGCTAATTTCCGCTGATTTGAATTTATTGTTAACTCTCAGAGACTATTAAGGACTGGGATGTACCACTCCCTGCTGATAAACAACTAAAATGGAAGTCATGGAGGGAATCTCTTTGTGCCTTGGATAAAATCCATATACCACGTTGTTACACTCCAGCATCCCTTGCTATGAGTCAAAGGAAAGAGATCCATATATTCTCTGATGCCTCTACTGAAGCTATTGCAGCTGTTGCCTATTTGAAGCTTATAGACTCTAACAATGAAGCACATGTTGGATTTCTATTTAGAAAGGCTAAATTGGCTCCTAAACCCGAGCACACCATACCCAGACTTGAGCTCTGCGGGGCTGTACTAGCCACAGAGATTACAGACTTCTTACAGAGTGAACTAGCCATTCACGTGGATGACAGAAGATTCTACACAGACAGCAAGGTTGTTCTGGGCTACACATACAACCAGACAAAACGCTTCTATGTTTATGTCAGTAACCGCGTCAAAAGGATCAGGAAATCCTCTAAACCTGAGCAATGGCAGTATGTTCCATCCCATCTTAACCCTGCTGACCTTGATACTAGGCCAGTGTCTGTTAGTACTTTTGCAAATTCTTCTTGGTTAACAGGACCGGAGTTCCTTCTCAGCCAGTGTGAAGTGACTGCCGTTGAAGACAGCTTCAGCCTTCAGGATCCAGATGTTGACCCAGAGATCCATCCTGACGTCAGCACCCTCATCACCAATTCCAAGGGGAAGGTTGGCTTGGACTGTCTGCAATTTGATCACTTCTCCAGATGGACAATGCTTGTTCATGCCATTGCAAGGTTAGTCCACATCGTACAATGCTACCGCAATAAGGACAGTAACGATGAGTGTCATGGTTGGCACATATGTCATAAGCCTCTCCCTGCAGAAGACATTGCTCTGAGTGAACTGTTTGTGATACGTAATGTGCAGCAGAATGTTTTTCACAAGGAGCTAGAATGTATACGTAAAAGGCAAGTCATTCCTAAAAACAGCCCCATTGTCGACTTAAATCCAGTAATTGACAAGAAGGGTTTACTGAGAGTCGGTGGTCTTTTAAACAAAGCCAAATTGGAGGAGGCAGAAAAGAATCCTCTAATCATTCCTGGCCATCACCATTTCACCACTCTACTAATACGACATTACCATGAAAAAATCAAACATCAAGGCAGCCACTTCACTGAAGGTGCCTTGAGAGTTGCAGGCCTCTAGATTGTGGGAGCAAAGAGACAAGTGTCCCATTTAATTTATCGTTGTATTCAGTGTCGCAAAACAAGAGGAAAACTGCAACAACAACAGATGTCTGATTTGCCTGTTAATAGGACAAACAGAGAGCCACCGTTTACCTATGTTGGTTTGGACGTTTTTGGCCCGTGGGAAGTCACTGCACGTAGGAACAGAGGCGGACATGCACAAAGTAAACGTTGGGCAGTGTTGTTCACAAGCATGAATATACATAGAAGTAATAGAATCAATGGATTCCTCCAGTTTTATCAATGCCTTAAGACGATTCCTCGCCATACGAGGACCAGTCAAGCAAATGAGGTCTGATTGTGGAACAAACTTCGTAGGTGCCTGTCGAGAACTACAATTAAATTCAACACCAGTCCAGGATTTCTTGGCTGTTTATGGGTCTTCAACCCTCCTCACACTTCCCATATGTGCAGATCATGGGAAAGAATGATAGGCATAACTTGTAGGATACTGGAGTCTATGTTAATGGACTCAAACCTTTCGAGACTCACTCACGAGACCTTAACCATTTTCTTAGCAGAAGTATCTGCTATTGTAAACTCAAGACCACTTGTTCCCATATCTACGGATCCAGAATCTCCTGCTATTCTTACACCAGCAACTCTCCTCACTCAGAAACTTGGAACTGTTCCTAACCCACCTGAAGACGCTGTGGCCGGTAACAAATATCAGAGACATTGGAAACATGTACAACATCTGGCTAACAGTTTCTGGAGTAGATGGAAGAGGGAGTACCTTACTCTTCTTCAAGGATGAGGAAAATGGCAACAAGTTAAACCTAGCTTACAAGTAGGAGATCTTGTCCTCATTAACCCCTTAACCTCCGAGGGTGGTTTGCACGTTAATGACCAGGCCAATTTTTACAATTCTGACCACTGTCACTTTATGAGGTAATTACTCTGGAACGCTTCAACGGATCCCCCTGATTCTGAGAATGTTTTTTCGTGACATATTGCACTTCATGATTTTGGTAAAATTTCTTCGATATCACTTGCGTTTATTTGTGAAAAAAATGGAAATTTGGCGAAAATTTAGAAATTTTCAAAATTTTAATTTTTATGCCCTTAAATCAGAGAGATATGTCACACAAAATACTTAATAAATAACATGTCCCACATGTGTACTTTACATCAGCACAATTTTGGAACCAAAATTTTTTTTTGTTAGGGAGCTATGAGGGTTAAAAGTTGACCAGCGATTTCTCATTTTTCCAACAAAATTTACAAAACCATTTTTTAGGGACCACATCACATTTGAAGTCACTTTGAGGGGTCTTTATGACAGAAAATACCCAAAAGTGACACCATTCTAAAAACTGTACCCCTCAAGGTGCTCAAAACCACATTCAAGAACTTTATTAACCCTTCAGGTGCTTCACAGGAATTTTTTGAATGTGGAAGAAAAAAATGAACATTTAACTTTTTTCACAAAAATGTTACTTTAGACCCAATTTTTTTTATTTTCACAGGGGTAACAATAAAAAATGGACCCCAAAATTTGTTGTGCAATTTCCCCTGGGCACGCAGATACCCCATATGTGGGGAAAAGCCACTGTTTGGGCGCACGGCAGGGCTCGGAAGGGAAGGAGCGCCATTTGACTTTTTAATTGTAAAATTTGCTTGAATAATTAGCGGACGCCATGTTTTTTTCACTTTTTCATTTTTACGAATCAATTTGTGAAGCACCTGGGGGTTCCAAGTGCTCAGTATGCATCTAGATAGGTGCCTTGGGGGTCTAGTTTCCAAAATGGGGTCACTTGTGGGGGAGCTCCAATGTTTAGGCACACAGGGACTCTCCAAATGCAACATGGTGTCCACTAAAAATTGAATGGAAAATCGGCTCAAATTGTTTGGCCTAGTGCGGCTTCTCCAATCCCAAGATGGGTTATCATTTGGATTGCTTCATGAACTGTTATAGACATTCGTCTACCTTGTTTAATGTTATAGTTGCATTGCATGCATGGTTTTTGTCTTTCAGCTTGAGGTATCCCTCAGGGTACTTCAGGAAAACACTTCCACCTCAAGACTTTAATATAGTGAAATCCAGGGATTTCAGATGGGGAGTGTGCTGTCCAGCTCTTTGTTTGCAGAGACTTTCAGCCATTGCAGGAACATTTTCCTAATGTTGTATGTTTAATTGTATTGTTGTACTTAGCTGCCATCTACTGCCGTTGTTATGTGTTACCACTACTGTGTTACCCACAATTCTTCCTGTCTGTAACTCCTCCTATCTCCTTGTCCCTCACTTGCTTCTTGTCAGTACCATTTTGACAGACATGCTGCAGGACTGAGAAAGGATTCTCTCCTTACCTGTAACCCGTGCTTCTAGCTTCATCTCACCTCTACCTCATCTTCATCCCTTCACCTTCCCTCATCTCACCACATCAAGGATTGTGAATAAACCCGTTGAATTTATCACTGCATCATCCTTCCGGACTAATTGTGCAGTTCATAAGGAATAGAAGCACAGGTTAGTGAGTTAAGCTATCCGCCATCGCTTTAACAGAGATCCGTGTTCACATCCTTCAGACACATCTTCAGAATAAGTGCATTCATTGACGGTATGAACAAAGGTTTACATAAGGCAGTACAGACAGCCACACTTGAATGGAGAAATATGGACCCAAAATATCTCTTACAAGTTGCTAGAGGAGTTGAACAGGCAAGGACCAAGCGACCAGTCATGTATGATAGTGACTAGCACAGGAGGATGGGGACGACTCAGTACCCGGGCCTTTGCCTGGCCTTTGGGGATGTCGCGGTGGTCGGCTCCCGGGCCCGTACCCTGGGGTCAGCTTTTAAAAGGGGATTATTTGTTAACTCTATGAAAGTTCGTGACGCCACCTGTGGTTTCTGGTGAGAATCACCAGCGCTGCGGCAGTGCACTGAGGCCGGTGATAAGGCAGGTCGATGGTATAGCTCCCCACAGGTGGAGCCAGCCCTCAGGGCAGCGTACGGAGAGGGGGATGCAGGACAGATGAGACCCAGCCGGGTCAGAGCAAGAACGGGGACGGACACGGTAGTCACTTCAGTACCTTTTACTGATGGAAATTCAGGCACATCCCGGAGCACTGTAGGGTGAAGGGTGCATATCAGGATCCTCCCCAATGAGTGGGTGTAGGGCCTCCTGTTTCTTGCCTCTGCGTAGTAAGTTTCTGACCTGCCTGAAGCTAGGCCTAACTTTATCTCTGTCCTGCACCGGCTGACGTTGTGGTAGGGCCTTCTCTTGGAGTGCACGCTCCCAGTTTGCGGGGCCTATGTGTCTCCTGGCTCTGTTACGTATCAGCTCTCTGGTGAACCTGGGACCTGTAGTTCTCCAGGGATTCCGGTTATGCCTTACTGGGTCGTAGAGATCCTGGTAAGCTCGGACCCGGTGTCCGGTATATGTTTCGGGGTGAGCTGGGTAAGCTCCTCTGCCCCCACTGCTACTCACGTTCCACTCGCCTTCGGCCATGCTCGGGCCCTCTCTAGGCTACTCACACTAACGGCAGCTCGCCGCTCTTCACCGATCTTATGGCGCCGGCACACCTTGGGCTCACTTACTTGAGCTGCTTGAGTCTAGCTTGGCCTACCTCTGCAGACAGACTTCTGCAGGAACCGAAATTAGAACTCTGTCCCTCTCTGGCTGTGAGCAGGAACTCTTTTCTGGCTAGACTGAGCTCGACTGAGTATTCAGGTCTGTACTTGATGAACTCTCCAGAGGAACTGCACTGCCTAGCTCCACCTTCCCTATTTATATCCCTAACGGGCTCCCTCCGCTGGTCTGAGGTGGAAGGTGGAGATGTGTGAATGTTTATGGGGGCCTCTTGTGGAGGATTCCATCAATACACCCTTCTAGGATCTGTGGTACCAAGTGCAGCTGGGCGCCACACTAGAGCACAAGGAAAACAGTGGAGTCACAGTAGGGGATCTAATGACCTGACAAGAGTGCAGTGATGGAATTGTGGGGAAGACGGACATTACACCAAACATTCTAAAAACTCTAGGAAGGAGACAGAGCAGACTGACTTTCAACCTCCTCTGCCTTGAGCCTAGGAGCCACTCCTCCCGGTTTTAAAAATCAATGGCTCTGACCAGGGATATAAAAGAATATGTTCAGGCAGGGGGCACTGGTACAAAAATCCTCTCCCTGTAACATACCCCTTGTATCCCAGAATGGTACATGATTTGAGAGCTGTAGAATGGTACATGATTTGAGAGCTGTTAATGATGTTACAGAAAGTGTGACCTTGTTTCTAACACACACACATTACTGTCACAGATCCCAGCGACCTCTAAATGTTTCACAGTAATTGACATGGCAAATGCATTTTTCTCTGTGCCGGTTACTGCACGGACTACTGGACAAACCGGATGTTGACAACTTTTCTCTGTGCCCCTTCACGCTGACTGTCAGTACTTTTTCACCTTCACACATTAAGGGAAACAGTACTGTTGGACATTCCTCCCACAAGGAGGAATGAACTCCCTACCATTTATTCAACATCAATGGCAGGGATCCTGGAGCAGTGGCAACCGCCTCATCCACAGATCATACTATTACCGTACGTGGATGACCTTTTGCTCTGTTGCCCAGACCAGACATCCTGCAAGGAAGCCACAGTTGCCTTGCGATGCTTCTTAGCAAAAAAAGGTTGCAAAGTCTTACGTGACTAATTACAATTCTGCAAACAAAAGGTGACACTTTTAGGCCACTGTATTGCTGAAGGTACAAGGCACCTGACTAAAGTGAAAACAGGCAGTTCAAACCACTCTATTACTGTTTATCATCAGATCCGATCAGATCAGATATTGAATCATTTCATTTTCTCAAACTGCTCATAGTGTCAGCCCCGGCCTTAGGCATCCCAAACTATGATCAGTCATTTTCTTGTTTTGCACAGAAAAAGGAGGTCATGCGGCAGCAGCACTGACACAACAGCATGGTGACAGACAAAGACCAATAGCTCACTACTCAGCACAATAAGACCCAGTGATCAGAGGATCTTCCACATGTGTCTATGCTGTAAGTGCTGCTGCACTGCTGCTAGAATAGGCAAGAGATCACATTGACTTTTCCTTTGACAATTTACTCCCCACATGACATCATACAGGTTCAGCCAAAACACCTGTCTATGGCCAGACAGCTAAGACTTGAATGTGCTCTTCATATTCCTGAATATTTCACCCTGAAAAGATGTAATGTTCTGAATCCAGCCACCATTCTGCCTGAGGATTCAGAAAAGGGGGAATTGGTGACAATGTTAGCAAGTGAAGAAGAGTACTTTGACATGACGCACGAAAAAAAAAATTTGATGAAAGAATTGATCTACAGATATGGTGTCCCAGAAACCATAGAAAGTGACAGGGGTTCACTTCTAGGAATAAAACAAGCATTTCACACCCCATATAGGCCACAAAGCAGTGGGAAAGTGGAGAGGTTAAAGGGGACACTTAAACCAAAGCTATAGCAGACACAGGCAGGGTCGGACTGGGGTGTCTGGGGCCCACAGGGAGAACTGACTCTAGGGGCCCACCTACAGCCATATGCAAATATCTGTTATTCGCTATCCCTGTTATAGTGGAGCATTGACTGGCGGCTCCTGCACATCTACTGTGCGACACTAACTGGGATGTACAATTACGGTAGTTTGCATTAAAGGGCTTCTTTGGTTAAAACAAGTTATCACCGATCCATGGGATCCACAGGATCGGTGATCACTTATTGATCGTTTGGGTCCAAACATTGGAAAACGCACCTATCAGAAGAATGGAGAAGCTTTATCCCTGTCAGGACACTTATCCCCATTTTAAAATGCTGCGGCAGGTGGGACGTCTGACCGCAGCTCCATTCATTCTCTTGGGGGCTTCCAAAAAAGAGCAGTGCTCACAGCCACTTTAGGAATGAATGGATCAGTGGTCGCATCTCACATGCCGCTCCAGTCTAATGGGGAGAAAAGCTCCACATTCTGCCGATTGTGTGCCAGCAGTCAGACCCCCACCAATCAATATTATCAATGATCCTGTGGAGAGGTGATTACTTGTTTTCACCGGAGAACCCCTGTAAGTGCATCTCTGCCGCTCTGGTCCAAGTATTTAATCTCTAAGGCCACGGCCCCACTATCAGTATTTGGTCAGTATCCGGTCAGTATTTTTTTTTCAGGAGTGGGAGCCAAAACTAGATGAGGAACAATCAGACAAATGGTATAATAGAAACAAGTCACCAATTCTGCATTTATCACCCACTACTTGTTTTGGCAGCGACTCCTGAGAAAAAATACTAACCAAATACTGATGGTGGGGCTGTGGCCTAATGGAAAAAATCTTTTCCTAGTTAATATCAGCAAGAACAAAATGACCGCCATACACAACACAGTTCACTATATCAACACCAATAATACCACATACAAAAGGGACAAATATCGCCACACCATGACTAGATCACATATTACCACCACATAGTGACTGAATAATACCACATACAAGGAACAAATACGGCCACACCATGACCAGACCACATATTACCACCCCAAAGTGACCCAATACTACAATACTGATCATGAATACAAACCACAATACTAACAACACTGTTATTGCCACCAGCGACATTATACACAGGAGCTCTGTATATAGTGTTAGTGTACAGGTAACACAGTGATCACCAGTGACATTATACACAGGAGCTCTGTATATAGTCTCATTGTACAGGTAATACACTGCTCACCAGTGATATTATACACAGGAGCTCTGTATATAGTGTTCGTGTACAGGTAATAAATACAGTGATCACCAGTGATATTATACACAGGAGCTCTGTATATAGTGTCAGTGTACAGGTAACACAGTGATCACCAGTGACATTATAAACAGCAGCTCTGTATATAGTGTACAGGTAATACAGTGGTCACCAGTGACATTATACACAGAAGCTCTGTATATAGTGTATACGTAATACAGTGATCACCAGTGACATACACAGGAGCTCTGTATATACTATACACACACGTGATCAGAATTGTTGGTACCCCTCGTTTAATGAAAGAAAAACCCACAATGGTCACAGAAATAACTTGAATCTGACAAAGTAATAATAAATTTAAAAATCTATGAAAATGAAGAAATGAAAGTCAGACATTGCTTTTCTGCTTCCACAGAATTAAAAAAAAAATTAAACTCATGAAATAGGCCTGGAAAGAAATTAAGGTACCCCTGAAAATAATGTGACAAAAGGGATATGTTAAATCAAGTTGTGCCCACTAATTAGCATCACAGGTGTCTACAATCTTGTAATTAGTCAGTGGGCCTGTATATAGGGCTACAGATACTCACTGTGAGGTTTGGTGACATGGTGTGTACCACACTCAACATGCACCAGAGGAAGCAAAGGAAAGAGTTGTCTCGGGAGATTAGAAAGAAAGTTATAGAAAAGCATGTTTAAAGGTAAAGGTTATAAGACCATCTCCAAGCAGCTTTATGTTCCTTTGACTACAGTGTCACATATTATTCAGAAATTTAAGATCTATGGGACTGTAGCCAACTTCCCTGGACGTGGCCACAGGAGGAAAATTGATCACAAATCAAAGAGACGGATAATATGAATGGTAACAAAAGAGCCCAGGATAACTTCTAATGAGATTAAAGGTGAACTTCAAGCTCAAGGAACATCAGTGTCAGATCGCACCATCTGTCATTGTTTGATCCAAAGTGGACTTCATGGGAGATGACCAAGGAGAACACCATTGTTGAAAAAAAAAAATAATAAAAAAGCCAGACTGGAATTTGCCAAACTACATGTTGACAAGCCACAAAGCTTCTGGGAGAATGTCCTATGGACAGATGAGACCAAAATGGAAGTTTTTGGCAAGGCACATCAGTTCTATGTTCACAGACAGAAAAATGAAGCATATCAAGAAAAGAACACTATCCCTACTGTGAAACATGGGGGAGGCTGTTATGTTCTGGGGCTGCTCTGCTGCATCTGGCACAAGGTGTCTTGAATCTCTGCAGGGTACAATGAAATCTCAAGACTATCAAGGGATTCTAGTGAGAAATGGGCTGCCCAGTGTCAGAAAGCTTGGTATCAGTCACAGGTCATGGGTCTTGCAACAGGATAATGACCCAAGAATGGCTAAGAGGAAAACATTGGACTATTCTGAAGTGGCCTTCTATGAGCCCTGACCTAAATCCTATTGAGCATCTTTGGAAAGAGCTGAAACATGGAAAAGGCAACCTTCAAACACGAGACAACTGTAGCAGTTTGCTCATGAGGAGTGGGCCAAAATACCTGTGGAGAGGTGCAGAAGTCTCATTGACAGTTACAGGAATCCTTTGATTGCAGTGATTGCCTCAAAAAGTTGTTCAACAAAATATTAAGTTAAGAAGAACCATCATTTCTGTCCAGGCCGATTTCATGAGGTTAATTTTTTTTTAATTCTGTGGAAGCAGAAAAGCAATGTCTGACTTTCATTTGTTCATTTTCAAAAGTTTGTAATCTATCAGATTCAAGTTATTTCTGTGACCATTGTGGGTTTTTCTTTCATGAAACGAGGGGTACCAACAATTTTGACCACGTGTGTAGTGTAAGTGTACATGTAATACACTGACTCACCAGTGACGTCTCTAGGTGAAGTCCTTCATCTTCGCTTTTCTTCTTCATGAGGCACAGACGGCCATCACTTCTTCCAGCCAGGAATCGACTATGCAGAAAATAACACACAGTTATCAATAACTGATCTCTTCTAGAGAATATTCCCACTCCCCCCCGACTTTTACACTACACCAGTTGAAGAAAAAAAAGCAACATAGTGCCATCCTGCACAGTAACAGGACTCCTCTTTTGTCCCATCCCATGGAAAACAGTTTCCTAAAAAGTAAATTATATTACTGAAGTAATAATGTAATAATAATAATTGGAATCTAAAGTAATAATGTTCCCCACTGGCCACCATAAACTAATAAAGTATGTTCCCCAATCTGGCCCCCAAACAGTAATTAAGTCCCTTGTCCAGCCAGGCACCCCCATATGTCCCTTCTGGCCCCCATATGTCCAGGGTGGCCTCTCCATATATTTATCCTAGTCCACATGTATCGAGCCTGCCCTCCCCCCTCCATATATCCATCCTAGTCCCCATGTGGCCAGACTGCCCCCCCCCCACATATCCATCCTTGCCTCCATGTTTCCAGCCTGCCCCTCCATATATCCATCCTGGACTCCTTGTATCCATCCTGACACCCCCCTGCATATATCCCTTCTGGCCCCCATTTGTCCAGTTTGACCCCCCCTCCATATATTTATCCTAGCACACGTGTATCGAGCCTGCCCCCTCCCATATATCCATCCTGGACTCCATGTGTCCAGCCTACCCTCTATATATCCATCCTGCCCCCCCCCTGCATATATCCATCCTGACACCTCCCCATATATCCATCCTGCCCCCCCATATATCCATCCTGGACTCCATGTGTCCAGCCTGCCCCACCCATATATCCATGTGTCCAGCCTGCTCCCCCTACATATCCATCCTGGCCTCCATGTGTCCAGCCTGCCTCCTCATATATCCATCCTGACACCCCCCATATATCCAGCGTGCCCCTCCATATATTTATGTTCGCCCACGTGTATCAAGCCTGCCCATCCACATATCCATCCTAGCCCCCCATGTGTCCAGCCTGTCCCCCCCTTCCATATATCCATCCTGGCCTCCATGTGTTCAGCCTGCCCCCCCCCATAGATCCATCCTGGCCTCCATGTGTTCAGCCTGCACCCCCCCATAGATCCATCCTGGCCTCCATGTGTCCAGATTGCCCCCTCCCATATATCCATCCTGGCCTCCATGAGTCCAGCCTGCCCCCCCATGTATCCATCCTGGCCTCCCATGTGTCCAGCCTGCCCCCCCATATATCCGTCCTGGCCTCCCATGTGTCCAGAATGCCCCCCCATATATCCATCCTGACCTCCATATGTCCAGCCTGCCCCCCATATATCACCCTGGCCTCCATGAGTCCAGCCTGTCCCCCCATATATCCATCCTGCCCACCCCCCCTTTGCCTGGGTCCAGCCAGGGTCCCCCCTTGTGTGTCCAACCAGGGTCCCCCCTTGTGTGTCCAGCCAGGGTCCCCCCTTGTGTGTCCAGCCAGGGTTCCCCCTTGTGTGTCCAGCCAGGGTTCCCCCCTTGTGTGTCCAGCCAGGGTTCCCCCCTTGTGTGTCCATACGGGGTTCCCCTCTTGTGTGTCCAGCCGGGGTTCCCCCCTTGTGTGTCCATCCAGCTGGGCTTCCCCCCTTGTGTGTCCATCCAGCTGGGCTTCCCCCCTTGTGTGTCCGTCCAGCTGGGCTTCCCCCCCTTGTGTGTCCGTCCAGCTGGGCTTCCCCCCTTGTGTGTCCGTCCAGCTGGGCTTCCCCCCTTGTGTGTCTGTCCAGCTGGGCTTCCCCCCCTTGTGTGTCCGTCCAGCTGGGCTTCCCCCCCTTGTGTGTCCGTCCAGCTGGGCTTCCCCCCTTGTGTGTCTGTCCAGCTGGGCTTCCCCCCTTGTGTGTCCGTCCAGCTGGGCTTCCCCCCTTGTGTGTCCGTCCAGCTGGGCTTCCCCCCTTGTGTGTCCGTCCAACTGGGCTTCCCCCTTGTGTGTCTGTCCAGCTGGGCTTCCCCCCTTGTGTGTCTGTCCAGCTGGGCTTCCCCCCCTTGTGTGTCTGTCCAGCTGGGCTTCCCCCCCTTGTGTGTCTGTCCAGCTGGGCTTCCCCCCTTGTGTGTCTGTCCAGCTGGGCTTCCCCCCCTTGTGTGTCTGTCCAGCTGGGCTTCCCCCCTTGTGTGTCTGTCCAGCTAGGCTTCCCCCCTTGTGTGTCTGTCCAGCTGGGCTTCCCCCCTTGTGTGTCTGTCCAGCTGGGCTTCCCTCCTTGTGTGTCTGTCCAGCTGGGCTTCCCCCCTTGTGTGTCTGTCCAGCTGGGCTTCCCCCCTTGTGTGTCTGTCCAGCTGGGCTTCCCCCCTTGTGTGTCTGTCCAGCTGGGCTTCCCCCCTTGTGTGTCTGTCCAGCTGGGCTTCCCACCTTGTGTGTCTGTCCAGCTGGGCTTCCCCACCTTGTGTGTCTGTCCACTGTCCAGCTGGGATTCCCCCCTTGTGTGTCCAGCCAGGGGCCCAGACCATTACATACACACACACACACACACACACACACACATACACCTCTTACCTTCCTGCGATCCCGTGCGGCGTCCTCCTTCTCCGGAGTTGCGCGCCTCCTTCACAGCAGGCGCATGACGATGACGTCATAAGCCGGCCGGCGAAGGGAGACGCGCAGCTTCAGCTGCTTCACAGGGACATGCGCTGCGGTGGTTCAGGTAATGAACGCCGCGTGCGCGCGTCCCCGCATACACTGTGCCTGCGCTTTTAAAGGGCCCGTGCCCCTTAAAACCGCAGGATTTTTTTTTTGCTCTCTTCTCCCCCTCTCCTCTGCAGCAGGGGGCGGGGCCCACCGGGAAAATTCCCGGTATCCCGCCAGCCCAGTCCGACCCTGGACACAGGAAAGAACTGGGTAGAGTGCTTGCCACTTGCACTCTTTCCAGTCAGACACACTCCAAATAGAAAGACAAGTTTGTCTCCTTTTGAAATCCTGTTTGGAAGTGCTCCAAAGACTGAGTCTGTACTTCCCGCAGGTACTACAATTGCAACACGGTACTATGACAGCCTATGTCCAGGCCTTGCAGAAAAGACTTGATGTGGTGCATAAACATGTGTTTTCATCCATTCTAGATCCTAATGCAAGTGCAGACGTATATCAGTTGAATCCAGGTGATTGGGTGGTCGTACGCAGACACGTGAGAAGGAGCCTAGAGCCATAATTTGATGGCCCATTCCAAGTCCAGCTGACCACATCCACCTCAGTGAAGCTTGAGGGAAGGTCCACCTGGATCCACGTCAGGCACTTCAAAAAGATCACTTCACCGACAGAATGACTGTTCTACTAATAACCTTGCTGAGAGTAGCAGGATTATTGCACCCTGCAGAGCCTCTGGATAAACTTTAAAGATGGACAGGGACAACAAACTTATTCGACATCATGCTTTCCTTATAAAGGACATGGAAAGATAAAAGCCCAAGGACTGTTGGATTTGCACACACAACCCAGTATCTGCAAGGACTATGCCGTACTTAGCCTTACCTCTGGAGCCACGGGAGGTATTAACACCACACTGCATACACAATGACAACTGGACTCAGTCTAAGTTTTGGGGAAAGAATGTGCCCTGTGACATATCTGCTTCATTGACTATAGTCGGATGGGTCACCAATCCCTGGTTTCAGTTAAATATAACAAGACCTAAGGTACAGATGTGGTGGCGGGAATATGACTCAGAAGTTGAGATATAGTCACCAAGAGGAGGACTGAGTTCTCTTATTCAGGTCCCACTCCCAGTGATGGATTATGGTTCAGTCTTCAACATACTGGAGCAAATACCTGTGGGGAGGACAATAATTGCTTTTGTATATATACGCATGATCGAACCCAGGTTAATGAGACAGTATACCAAAATGGTGTTGAAGACTGTAAGACATTATCTAGTGGTAAAATAACAAGCAAGGAAGTAAGGAGGTAAATGCACATTTGGTATAGATGGAAAACAAATTAATAATACTTGGTGCGCCCACAAAGCCATGTTGGGCTTTTGAATTTATACCTGTGTGTACTGACCTCTTCCCATGTCTGTGCTCTCCAAGAGGGAGTATTCTTGGTTTGCGGACACCATGCTTACAGGTGGGTGAGCCCACAGATAAGGGGAGTTTGCACCCTTGCCAAAAAGAACACCAGCCACTTTCATAGTACTTCATCGAAAAATAGATGCAGCAGCAATTCCAGTTCACACCTTCTATAAAAGGGCAGCAGACAACAGGCCCAGGCCAAATGGTAGGCCTTATTTAGTACAAATGGGGATAACAAATAAAATATTCAGTAGTCTGTTAATATACCCTTTCATAACACAGATGTGATATAAGTTAGTGGAAGCCACTGACTACCTGGATGATCAAATTTTCCAGGTCCTTGAGATTCTCCACGAGACTAATACAATACAGAGACAATTAATCATAGTTACTAATCAGCATACAATAGTACTAGATTACCTGACAGCAAAAGAAGGGGGGGATGTGTCAAATAATTGGCCTCACCTGTTGTAATTATATTGACCTTGCTGGCAATCTTCGGATCAAAGCCAATATAAATAAACTGAGCGAACTTAGAGACAATTAGGCTATGTGCCCACGATGCAGATTTGATGCAGAGCGTTTTTGCCTCTCCCTGGCAGAAAAAACGCATGCACATTTACGTGCGTTTTTTTCTGCCAGGGAGAAGCGTTTTTTCAGCGTTTTTACATGCGTTTTGGCATGTGTTTTTTCAAGCGCTTTTCCAAGCGATTTTGAGCGTCACTTGGAAAAGTGCTTGACAAATTGGTCACACAATATAAATCCTTGCATCTGGCATGGATTTATATTATTTGACCAACTTAGATGCTGTAAATGCTGCATCTATAGTAAAAAAAAAAAAAGAATTAAAAGTTAAAAATAAAAAAACCTGTATACACACCTCTCCGGCGGCCCCTGGTCTCCTCCCGGCGGAGAGGTGAGTATACAGATTTTTTTTATTTGTAACTTTTTAACTTCTTGTTTTCACCGCGTGGTAGCCGGGATGAAGAGGAGTTGTAGTCTCCTCTTCATCCTGGGTACCACACGCACCGCGATTACGCTTCAAATTCGCGGCCATTGAATTTAATTGAAACACTGCAAATCCACATATACCTGCGGGTTTGCTGCGTTTCAATGTTCCTCAATGCCCGTGAATTTGCGGCGTAATCGCGGTAGAAATGGTCATGCTGCGTTTTGCAACACAATGCGAATTCGGCGCGCCAATTAGCGCATCATGTGCACAGCACATCCGAATTCACATTGGTTTGCATGACAGACTGTTTTACAAGCGTTTTCATGGCGTTTTTGCGGCCGTAAAAACGCCGCAAAAACACTACAAGAATGCTACGTGGGCACATAGGCTAAAACAACACAGCGCAAACAGAAAGTCCTGGTGGGGGAATACATTCTCCTTTTTAAATCCAGCCAACTGGTTTAGTGGCCTAGCCGGTTGGATTTCTGGCATTGTACAGATTTGCATGCAGATTTTATTGTTTTGGTTATTGCTCTATGTAACTATAAAAATGCTGATATATATATTTCTCAAGCTACTGAATAATGTACAGTACAGACCAAAAGTTTGGACACACCTTCTCATTTAAAGATTTTCCTGTATTTTCTTGACTATGAAAATTGTACATTCACACTGAAGGCATCAAAACTATGAATTAACACATGTGGAATTATATACTTAACAAAAAAGTGTGAACAACTGAAAATATGTCTTATATTCTAGGTTCTTCAAAGTAGCCACCTTTTGCTTTGATGACTGCTTTGCACACTCTTGGCATTCTCTTGATGAGCTTCAAGAGGTAGTCACTGGAAATGGTCTTCCAACAATCTTGAAGGAGTTCCCAGAGATGCTTAGCACTTGTTGGCCCTTTTGCCTTCACTCTGCGGTCCAGCTCACCCCAAACCATCTCGATTGGGTTCAGGTCTGGTGACTGTGGAGGCCAGGTCATCTGGCGTTGCACCCCATCACTCTCGTTCTTGGTCAAATAGCCCTTACACAGCCTGGAGGTGTGTTTGGGGTCATTGTCCTGTTGAAAAATAAATGATGGTCCAACTAAACACAAACCGGATGGAATAGCATGCCGCTGCAAGATGCTGTGGTAGCCATGCTGGTTCAGTATGCCTTCAATTTTGAATAAATCTCCAACAGTGTCACTAGCAAAGCACCCCCACACCATCACACCTCCTCCTCCATGCTTCACGGTGGGAACCAGTCATGTAGAGTCCATCCGTTCACCTTTTCTGCATCGCACAAAGACACGGTGGTTGGAACCAAAGATCTCAAATTTGGACTCATCAGACCAAAGCACAGATTTCCACTGGTCTAATGTCCATTCCTTGTGTTCTTTAGCCCAAATAAGTCTCTTCTGCTTGTTGCCTGTCCTTAGCAGTGGTTTCCTAGCAGCTATTTTACCATGAAGGCCTGCTGCACAAAGTCTCCTCTTAACAGTTGTTGAAGAGATGTGTCTGCTGCTAGAACTCTGTGTGGCATTGACCTGGTCTCTAATCTGAGCTGCTGTTAAACTGCGATTTCTGAGGCTGGTGACTCGGATAAACTTATCCTCTGAAGCAGAGGTGACTCTTGGTCTTCCTTTCCTGGGGCGGTCCTCATGTGAGCCAGTTTGTTTGTAGCGCTTGATGGTTTTTGCAACTGCACTGGGGACACTTTCAAAGTTTTCCCAATTTTTCAGACTGACTGACCTTCATATCTTAAAGTAATGATGGCCACTGTTTTTTCTTTACTTAGCTGCTTTTTTCTTGCCATAATACAAATTCTAACAGTCTATTCAGTAGGACTATCAGCTGTGTATCCACCAGACTTCTGCACAACACAACTGATGGTCCCAATCCCATTTATAAGGCAAGAAATCCCACTTATTAAACCTGACAGGGCACACCTGTGAAGTGAAAACCATTTCCGGTGACTACCTCTTGAAGCTCATCAAGAGAATGCCAAGAGTGTGCAAAGCAGTCATCAAAGCAAAAGGTGGCTACTTTGAAGAACCTAGAATATAAGACATATTTTCAGTTGTTTCACACTTTTTTGTTAAGTATATAATTCCACATGTGTTAATTCATAGTGTTGATGCCTTCAGTGTGAATGTACAATTTTCATAGTCATGAAAATACAGAAAAATCTTTAAATGAGAAGGTATGCCCAAACTTTTGGTCTGTACTGTATGTGTTAAGAAATCTAACGCTGAACCCTCCATAGTGTATCATAAACCGCAGATAATCACTACTGAGTGGGGGTTCACAATGAGGGTGGATGGGCGAAGCAGGTAGGAAGACCCCTTATGGGTATTTGACTCAGGAGACAGTAGCTCCTTTGTGGACATCAGCTGACCCCGTTGTAGAGGTTATATACACTGCTCAAAAAAATAAAGGGAACACTCAAATAACACATCCTAGATCTGAATGAATGAAAAATTCTCATTGAATACTTTGTTCTGTACAAAGTTGAATGTGCTGACAACAAAATCACACAAAAATCATCAATGGAAATCAAATTTATTAACCAATGGAGGCCTGGATTTGGAGTCACTCCCAAAATTAAAGTGGAAAAACACACTACAGGCTGATCCAACTTTGATGTAATGTCCTTAAAACAAGTCAAAATGAGGCTCAGTATTGTGTGTGGCCTCCACTTGCCTGTATGACTTCCCTACAATGCCTGGGCATGCTCCTGATGAGGTTGCGGATAGTCTCCTGTGGGATCTCCTCCCAGACCTGGACTAAAGCATCCGCCAACTCATGGACAGTCTGTGGTGCAACGTGACGTTGGTGGATGGAGCGAGACATGATGTCCCAGATGTGCTCAATTGGACTCAGGTCTGGGGAATGGGCGGGCTAGTCCATAGCTTCAATGCCTTCATCTTGCAGGAACTGCTGACACAGTCCAGCCACATGAGGTCTGGCATTGTCCTGCATTAGGAGGAACTCAGGGCCAACCGCACCAGCATATGGTCTCACAAGGGGTCTGAGGATCTCATCTCGGTACCTAATGGCAGTCAGGCAACCTCTGGCGAGCACATGTAGGGCTGTGCAGCCCTCCAAAGAAATGCCACGCCACACCATTACTGACCCACTGCCAAACCGGTCATGCTGAAGGATGTTGCAGGCAGCAGTTCGCTCTCCACGGCGTCTCCAGACTCTGTCACGTCTGTCACATGTGCTCAGTGTGAACCTGCTTTCATCTGTGAAGAGCACAGGGCAACAGTGGCGACTTTGCCAATCCTGGTGTTCTATGGCAAATGCCAAGCGTCCTGCACGGTGTTGGGCTGTGAGCATAACCCCCATCTGTGGACGTCGGGCCCTCATACCACCCTCATGGAGTCGGTTTCTAACAATTTGTGCAGACACATGCACAATTGTGGCCTGCTGGAGGTCATTTTGCAGGGCTCCTCCTGTTCCTCCTTGCACAAAGGCGGAGGTAGCGGTCCTGCTGCTGGGTTGTTCCCCTCCTACGCCCCCCTCCACGTCTCCTGGTGTACTGGCCTGTCTCCTGGTAGTGCCTCCAGCCTCTGGACACTACGCTGACAAACACAGCAAACCTTCTTGCTACAGCTAGCATTGATGTGCCATCCTGGATGAGCTGCACTACCTGAGCAACTTCTGTGGGTTGGAGTCCGTCTCATGCTACCACGAGTGTGAAAGCACAACCAACATTCAAAAGTGACCAAAACATCAGCCAGAAAGCATTGGTACTGAGATGTGGTCTGTGGTCCCCACCTGCAGAACCACTCCTTTATTGGGGGTGTCTTAATAATTGCCAATAATTTCCATCTATTTTCTATTCCATTTGTACAACAGCATGTGAAATTGATTGTCAATCAGTGTTGCTTCCTAAGTGGACAGTTTGATTTCACAGAAGTTTGATTTACTTGCAGTTATATTCTGTTGTTTAAGTGTTCCCTTTATTTTTTTGAGCAGTGTATATATCAATACCATTTACAAAAGGGGGAAATTGATATGGAAGGGTTAATGCTTTTCCTCTCTGCTCTAGATTTCTCTACATACTCTAGATTCCTGTCCTTTCTCTATCTTATACTTTGTTTAGACTTATCCAGTCTCGCAGTCTCCGCTCAAAGATCTTATGCTTCTTATCTCATATGCAACATTCTGCAAATTCTGCAAAAAACAAGTTATGGAGACAGGCTGAATAAAGTCATCACGACCTGGACAAAGGGGGGGGGGGGGTACATTGATTTGCATTGCTTGTAAATATTATAAGAGATGCTATTCTTTATGAGAATAAACAGAAAGTGTTTTGCTCATGATCCGTGTGCAGTCTTTTTCTCCGAGCGCTCGGAATATTGGAGGGCCTAATCTCTTAATTCGGCCTCACTGGTGATCTGGCATATCTGACTATTGGGTCAGAATCAAAACAGCTACAACAGTGGTAACATTGATAAGGCAGCTTTGTTCTTTAGGTCAGTACGATTACAGTGATACCACATTTATATAGTTTTTTTTAATGTTTTGGCGGTTTTACAAGTTTAATAAAACTATTTTATAGAAAAAATAATTATTTTGCATCGCTTTATTCAGAGATCTACAACTTTTTTATTTTTCAGCTGATGGAGCTGTATGGCGACTTGTTTTTTTGTGGGACAAGATGACGTTTTCAGTCAGCTATATTTACATTTGTCTTTTTGGTCACGTTTTATTCCATTTTTTGTTTGGTGGTATGATGATAAAGTATAGTTTTTTGCCTCGTTTTTTATTTTTTTTTAATGGTGTTCACTGAAGGGATTAACTAGTGGGACAGTTTTATAGATCGGTTTGTTCCGGACGTGGTGATACCAAATAGGTGTAATTTTTTGGTTGTTTTTACATAAATAAATGTATTTATTGGATTAATATTTTTTCTTTTTTTGTTCTTTATTTTTGGATTTTTTGCTTATAGTTTTACAATTTTTATTACCTTTTTTTTTTTTTTACTTTTATCACATCATCTTAACAGTGACAGATCGCTGATCTGATACTCTGCAATGCTTCTGCACTATTAAATCTAGAAATTGATAATCCAACTCACAATAGAGTGTCACTCAAACAACTATAAATCAATCTGTACTGCGAGGCACACACTCCTTATATCAAGGAGACCAAGTAGACAAATGTGAACACTTAAACTAGATATATATGAAAAGAAGATATCTTTATGATATTGCTCAATAAAAGTAACAAACACATACATGTAAATAAAAACAGATGCCTCTAGTGTGAGGGGGGCTAGTTAATATCAGCCCAGTGTATATAGATAGATACTATATTATAGTATATGTGACATGCAGAAGTAGTGCTGTTGCTTCCAAAGCATCCAGCAACTGTTACAAATAACACAAACACAGGAGACAGGAAGTGTTTTGCTTCAGAAGCATCCAGTAACTAGAGGGGTTAACACAGTCACAGGAGACAGGGAGTGTTTTAGTAGAGCAACAGGGGGATTGTGGGGAACTTGTTATTGTAGTCTGGCTGAAGCCGATGAGAAAGGTGGTGGTGTGTTATCCGGATCTGACAGAAGGCAACTGAACAGGATTCAAATTAGCAGAGAAACTAAACACATGTCAGATAAACTCCCTGAACTAACAGTGCAGAGTATTATAGGGCAGGAAGATAAGGACTGGAAGGAATTGTGTCACAGGGATCATCTCCCTCATTAAACCCTTCCCCCCTCCATCTTCATACAGGATAAAGAATTCTGTGTATTATTGTGTCCTTGTGAAGGAAAAGCCTGTGGTTGTCTATGCATAGAAGTGTGCTGCTAAGAGATCTAATCTATGCTGAATTATGCTACTGAAGAGACTGTAATACTGTGCCTTGCGACGAAACTACTGTATTGTTACTGGAGCCGATTGCTCAAGAAACTCAGACTGTACTGAAATGAAGATTGTTGCTGTAATATCCCTGAATTGCACTGGTCATGCTTCAGATTAAATTCCACTGTTAAACTGTTGAAAAAGACTCTTGTCAGATGTGTCTGGTCAGCAATTGAATGTATCATGCCTGAGAGAAGCTGCAACCTATGGTCGCCCTGAGTAACGGTTTCCCCAGGATTCCAAAGAATTCATGAAACCTGTCTCTCCCTATCTGAACCAAGCAGCGTGCGTGTAACATATATCCCATAGAATATCAAAAAATACCAAAGATAGTCACTGCATAGTAACTCCTATCGTTGTAAAATCCAACAATTGCAAGGATGGAAACTATCAAAAGTGCCTGTGCATATCAAAGGAAAAAGGTGTCCATTTACTAGGGTAATCCAATGGTTACCCACAAGCAATATGTATTTGTGTTGCACCACCAGATAGAAAATAGATGCAAAAATAAATATAGAAAGTCTATGTGCATAGAGAATCATAAGATACAGAATTGTAATTACCCCAAACTGTGTGTATTATAATATATACATACATAGAATAATAGAATGTGGAATACAATAGATATGCTTGTAAGAGACTATACCCATGTGAGGCTATATATATCACAAGTATCACACCTGCAATATTAAACAGCACAGTATATGCACATGTCAAACCAACGCTTTCTACAATGTGCCATAACCCTGTAAAATATACTTCATTGTAGATGTTTTGAACATACAGTGTAAAGATATAATGTCACTTAAATGGGAAGGTGTAAGGCTGGGTCTGTCCTGCGTCCCTCTGCCCTGACGTGCATATTGTCAATGCTTTCTCAGGTGGTGTGTCAGAGGAGAGGGACGCCGGATGTTACTGATCCGGGTGGTGGAACCTCTGTGCTGCGGTGCAAGGAGGGACCAGAGGGGCGTAACTAGTTTTCAACTCGGACTGACCAAGGTCGTACGGCGGCGCAATCGACTCCGTGACCAGGGAAGGACCGAGCAGAGGGACCAGGTGCTACTCTGGGCCAGACCTTGCATGAGAGCAGGTGACTCCCACGGGTCAGAAGGCAGGGACTGACCGGTACAGCAGATGAGCACGGCAGGCGGGCAGACGGGTGATCCGGGTAGACGGACTGGCAGACACGGCAGGTAACTACAGGAGCCTCTAGGTAGGCTGGCTGGTAGACACGGCAGGTAACAAGCAGGAGCCTCCAGGTAGGCTGGCTGGTAGGCATGGCAGGTAACAAGCAGGAGCCTCCAGGTAGGCTGGCTGGTAGACACGGCAGGTAACAATTAGGAGCCTCCAGGTAGGCTAGCTGGTAGGCACGGCAGGTAACAGGCAGGTGCTTCCAGGTAAGCAGGCTGGCGGGCAGGGTCCATAGACAGACTGGCGGACTGGACTGTAGACAGACTGTCAGGCTGGAGAGTAGACAGGCAGACGGACAGGACTGGTAGTCAGGCTGGCGGACTGGACTGGTAGTCAGGCTAGCAGCGGGACCTGAGGGCTGAAGCAGAGTTTAACACACAAAGCTACAACCTTGCACGGGCATCTCCATTTTGAGAGGTCCTCCTGCCATTGGCAGAAGCAGGAGCGCCGGAGGACGCCGGGCGGGGAGCGCGGCGGTAAGAGGGATGGCATCTCTGCCTGTCAGGGGGCAGAGACGCCGATACTACAGTACCCCCCCCTTTACGCCCCCTCTTTTTTAGGCCTGAAAGAATTTTTTTAAGGAGAAGCGGGGCGTGGATGTTCTCCCTGGGTTCCCAAGTTCTCTCCTCTGGGCCAAACCTCTTCCAATCTGCCAGAAAAAGGTTTTTCCTCTTATCCTCTTGGTGGCCAGAATGTTCTCTACCTCATAGACGTCCTCAGCGGAGACCGGAGATGGGGAGGTACCTGGATTGTTGGAAAAAGAATTAAGCACAACTGGTTTGAGGAGAGATACGTGGAAGGAGTTGGGAATCCATAAGGTGGCCGGGAGTTTTAACTTGTAGGCTACTGGGTTAATTTGCTTGAAGACTTCAAATGGACCGACGAACCGTGGACCCAACTTATAGGAGGGTATTTTGAGACGAACATGTTTGGAGGAGAGCCAAACCTTGTCTCCCGGGCGGAATTGAGGCGGATCCAGACATCTCTTATCAGCATGTTTCTTCATTCGCTCGGAGGATTGAAGAAGTGCAGATCTAGTGTCCTCCCAAATAGTGGAAAATTCGCTGACCAGAGACTCCGCGGCAGGATTGTCCACTGAAGCGGAAACGGGAAACGGAATCCGGGGATGCTGACCGTAGACCACAAAGAACGGGGACTTGGAAGAAGATTCATTCTCATGGTTGTTATAGGAGAACTCGGCCCATGGTAGGAGCTCTACCCAATCGGTATGGTGAGCGTTGACGAAGTTCCGGAGGAAGCTGGTAAAGATAGGGTTGATACGTTCCACTTGGCCATTGGACTGCGGATGGTAAGCAGAGGAGAAATCCAGGGTGACATCCAGCAGCTTACACGTAGCTCTCCAGAAGCGCAAAGTGAACTGGACCCCTCGATCAGACACAATGTGGAGGGGTAGGCCGTGGAGACGAAAGATATGATGGATGAAGTCCTTAGCCAGCACAGATGCAGATGGGAGACCAGACAGAGGGATGAAGTGGGCCATTTTAGAAAAGCGGTCAGCGATCACCCAAATGACCGTACAACCGGCAGAAACAGGGAGATCAGTAATAAAGGCCATAGTAATGTGTTGCCATGGGGCAGCAGGTACGGGAAGAGGCAGGAGATGGCCGGCTGGAAGATGTCTGGGAACCTTGTTGTGGGCACAGGAGGAACAGGCCGTGACGAAGTCTACCACATCCTGGCGCAGGGTGGGCCACCAGTAATGCCGGGTAATGAGCAGGAAGGTCTTCTTCTGGCCAGCATGGCCGGCTAGTTTGGATGAATGGCCCCAGTGAAGGACCTTCTTACGATCCGGAACCACTACAAACGTCTTACCGGGTGGGAGACGAGACAGGTCCAGGGGGGCCACATTCATCACTTTGGAGGGATCGATGATATGCATAGGCTCCTCCTCTTGATCGGAAGACAGGAAGGATCTGGACAAGGCATCGGCTTTAACGTTCCTGTCCGCCGGGCTGTAATGTAGGGTAAAGTTGAAGCGGGCGAAGAACAAAGACCACCGGGCCTGACGCGGATTGAGTCTTTGGGCATTCTGTAGATATGCCAGGTTTTTGTGGTCAGTATAGATGACCACTGGGTGCAGAGTCCCCTCGAGCAGGTAACGCCACTCCTCCAGCGCCAATTTGATGGCTAGCAGTTCTCGGTCTCCTATGGAGTAGTTGCGCTCAGACGAGAAGAGCTTGGAGAAGAAGCCGCAGGTTACCATTCTCCCGGACGGAGATTTCTGGGTGAGCACCGCTCCGGCTCCGGAAGAGGAAGCATCAACCTCCAGAAAGAATTGTTTGTTGCTATCCGGACGGTGCAACACCGGGGCAGAAGAGAAGGCTTGTTTTAAGGAGAGGAAGGCCTCCTCCGCTTCGGACGGCCATTCCTTAGGATTTGCTCCCTTTCAGGTGAGCGCAGAGATGGGAGCAGTCCGGGAAGAAAAATGTGGGATGAAGAGATGGTAATAGTTGGCGAAGCCCAGGAATCGCTGAATCGCATTCAACCCCTCCGGACGGGGCCACTTTAAGACGGCAGAGACCTTCTCGAGGTCCATCTGTAGACCAGTCTTAGAGATAATGTAGCCCAAGAACGGAAGAGAGGTCTGCTCGAAGAGGCATTTCTCAAATTTTGCATATAGGTGATTCTGCCTGAGCCTAAGCAGGACCTGATGAACATCCCTCCGGTGTGTGGGAAGATCTGGAGAGAAGACCAAGATGTCGTCCAGGTACACCACCACGCAAGAATATAAGAGGTCACGGAAGATGTCGTTAACTAACTCTTGGAAGATGGCTGGAGCATTACAGAGACCGAAGGGCATCACATGGTATTCATAGTGGCCGTCCCAGGTATTGAATATCGTCTTCCACTCGTCTCCTTGGCGGATCCGGACCAAATTATACGCCCCACGAAAATCGACCTTGGAGAAGATCTTCGCGCCTTTAAGGCGGTCGAACAGCTCTGAGATGAGCGGCAGGGGGTATTTGTTTTTGATAGTAATTTGGTTGAGTCCTCTATAATCAATACAGGGGCGTAGTTAACCGTCTTTCTTTTTTATGAAGAAGGATCCGGCTCCAGCCGGGGAGGTAGATTTCCGGATGAATCCCCTAGCCAGATTTTCTTCGATGTACTCCGACATGGCCTGGGTCTCGGCCAACGACAACAGGTAAATACGCCCACTGGGTGAAATGGCACCGGGTACCAGGTCGATAGGGCAATCATATGGCCTATGAGGTGGCAGTGTCTCTGCTTCCTTTTTGTCAAAGACATCTGTATAGGACTAGTAAGGTGCCGGTAGACCAGGTAAATTAGCCGGAGTAGGCGGAGGTCGAACCGGGAGAACCGGAACCAGACAGGTCTCGTGGCAATCCTGCTCCCATCGGAGCACCTCACCGGATTGCCAATTCAGAACGGGTTCATGTCTTTGTAGCCAGGGAAGACAAAGCAAAAGGGAGTGAGACAGTCCGGAAAGCACATGGACGGAGATCCTCTCTGAGTGCAGCATTCCCACCTGCAGCGTTACGGGCTCTGTGACGAGCAAGATGGTCACCGGAAGGAGTCTTCCATCCACGGAAGCGTCTGCCAATGGTTCAGCCAGAGGTTTGGTAGGAATCTGATACTTCTCTACAAGGGACTGGGATATGAGATTCCCAGCGGCTCTGGAATCCAGATGTGCGGTTTCAAAGAAACGGTTCTCTCAACAGGTAATAGAGACGGATACAGTCAAGAACGGAGAGGATTTACTTTTGCCTAGGACGACCTCTCCGAGCGGTCCTAGACAATGGAATTTCCCAGCTTCACCGGGCAGGAACGGATCAGGTGCTCCTTACTACCACAGTAGAAACAGCTCCCCTCGGCTCGGCGTGTCTCTTGGCGAGATTTGACCATCTTGGTCTGGTCGATCTGTATAGGTTCGGGCGAGCGTGCCCGGGGAGTTGCAGGTTGGGAGGCAGGTTTCTGGAAAACAGGAGCAAGACGAGGAAATCTTCTCTCCCGGGTAGTCTCCTTAGCACGTTCTAGGAAACGGATGTCAATCCGGGTAGCTAGTGACACCAGGTCATCCAGGGTGGTAGGAATGTCCTGGCTGGCTAACTCGTCCTTAATCCGACCGGAAAGACCCTCCCAGAAGGTGGACACCAGGGCCTCATTGCCCCAAGCAAGCTCAGAAGCGAGGGTACGGAACTGTATGGCATACTGGCCCACGGTGAGACTCCCTTGGCGGAGACGGAGCAATGAGGAGGCAGAGGAAATCCTTCATCCGGGCTCATTGAAGACCCTCCAGAAAGTAGTAAGGAAAGCCGGAAGATTGGACACCAGGGGATCCCCTCTCTCCCATAGAGGGTTTAGCCATGCCAATGCTTCACCGGTGAGGTGAGACATGATGAACGCCACCTTGGCCCGGTCGGAGGGAAACTGATGTGCCAGAAGTTCAAAGTGCAGTGTGCACTCGTTCAGAAAACCCTGACATAAGACGGGGTCACCTCCGAAGCGAGGAGGCGCAGAAAGCCGGGGTCCTAGGCTGGGTGCCATGGTATTGGTAGGCAGTGGCGCCGCTGGAGCGGGCGTCGCCCGCCTCGAGGCGGGCACAGGTGGGACAGACAGCGTGTCCAGGCGAGAGTTGTCAGACCGCAGGTAGGTCAGGATGGTTTCCTGTTGGGATCTCTGACAAGAAACCTCCTGGTATAGGTCAGCAAGCTAAGGAGCTTGGGGGCCACCGGGTTCCATGGCCCGTGCAAACTGTTACGGATCCGGGTGGTGGAACCTCTGTGCTGCGGTGCAAGGAGGGACCAGAGGGGCGTAACTAGGTATCAACTCGGACTGACCAAGGTCGTGCGGCGGCTCAATCGACTCCGTGACCAGGGAAGGACCGAGCAGAGGGACCAGGAGCTACTCTGGGCCAGACCTTGTATGAGAGCAGGTGACTCCCATGAGTCAGAAGGCAGGGACTGACCGGTACAGCAGATGAGCATGGCAGACGGGTGATCCGGGTAGACGGACTGGCAGACATGGCAGGTAACAAGCAGGAGCCTCTAGGTAGGCTGGCTGGTAGGCACAGCAAGTACAAGCAGGAGCCTCCAGGTAGTCTGGCTGGTAGACACGGCAGGTAACAAGCAGGAGCCTCCAGGTAGGCTGGCTGGTAGGCACGGCAGGTAACAAGCAGGAGCCTCCAGGTAGGCTGGCTGGTAGACACGGCAGGTAACAAGCAGGAGCCTCCAGGTTGGCTAGCTCATAGGCACGGCAGGTAATAGGCAGGTGCTTCCAGGAAAGCAGGCTGGCGGGCAGGGCCCATAGACAGACTGGCGTACTGGACTGTAGGCAGACGGACAGGACTGGTAGTCAGGCTGGCGGACTGGACTGGTAGTCAGGCTGGCGGACTGGACTGGTAGTCAGGCTGGCGGACTGGACTGGTAGTCAGGCTAGCAGCGGGACCTGAGGGCTGAAGCAGAGTTTAACACACAAAGCTACAACCTTGCAAGGCCGCTTCCATTTTGGAGGAGGTGCCTTTTATATGAGAGGTCCTCTGGCCATTGGCCGGGGACTCATTAGGACAGCGCGCGCGGCCCCTTTAAGAAGGAGGGAGCGTGCGCGCCCTAAGAACGGTGCCCGGGAAGCTGCGTGCGCCGGCAGAAGCAGGAGCGCCGGAGGACGCCGGGCAGGGAGCGCGGCGGTAAGAGGGACGGCTTCTGTGCCTGTCAGGGGGCAGAGACGCCGATACTACACCGGATCTTTTAAATCAGTGGTCCCCAACCTTTTTTGCACCAGGGACCGGCTTGAAGCAAGATCATTTTTCCATGGCCCAGCAAGGAGGGGGTGGGGTGGGCGGGGCTTTGGTCATATGGGGGCGGGGTAATGGAGGGATTTGGAGTTTAGTGCATACTTATCATATAGTGTAGACCAGGTCCCCGCCAGGAGCTATGCCAGGAGCCCCACATAATGTGCTGTGCCAGGAGCCGCATCACTGAGGCCCAATCACGCCCTGCAGCAGGACAGGGCAGCTGTCCTGACAGCTGCTGTTCAGCTGCATTTACTTCATCCCAGGGGCGGACACAGACTGTAGTGGGCCCCTGTGCAAGAAATTTTTGGGGGCCCCCCCCGCCCTTCATAAGGCAACAAAGTTATGTAAACATAACCCCCCCATGTGCATCTCTCACCCCCCCATGTGCAGCTCACCCCCGTGCATCTCTCATCCCCCTCCGTGCATCTCTCATCCACCCCCCGTGCATCTCTCATCCCCCCCGTGCATCTCTCACCCCCCCGTGCATCTCTCATCTCTCCCCTCCCTCCCATGTGCATCTCTCATCTCTCCCCTCCCCCCATGTGGATCTCTCATCTCTCCCCTCCCCCATGTGCATCTCTCATCTCTCCCCTCCCCCCCATGTGGATCTCTCATCTCTCCCCTCCCCCATGTGCATCTCTCATCTCTCCCCTCCCCCCATGTGCATCTCCCATTCCCCCCACTCCTAGTTAATTGTATTTAAAAAAAAATAAAACTTGTTATACTTACCCCCATGCGATCCCTGCAGAATCCTGGCGCTCGTCCAAATCGCTGACACCAGGTTCTCCTGACTTCCGGCCATGTGACGGCGCCGTCACATGACCGGAAGTCAGGGGAATCATGAAGGTGCTGCCGCAGCAGCGCAGCGCTAAGATGTCCCGGACCCGGCGCTTAGCATGCGGCCGGGGGCCCCATGAGGAGAGAGACGCACAAGAGGGGGGCTCCGAGGGGGCTCCTACCGGCCGGGCCCCATACTGGAGTCAGGGCAGTCATGCCCTGATGGCGGCCCTGCTGGAGGCTGGAGGGGCCCCCTCTCCCCGCGGACCGGCTGAAAAACCCCAACGGCCCGGTCCTGGTCCGCGGACCGGCGGTTGGGGACCTCTGTTTTAAATGATACCTGGACCAATGCTGGAGGTGGCCGTGGGTCACGTGTATGCCTTCCAGGTTGAGAAGAATACGATGCGGCATGCCTCGTTGTTGGGCCGCCTCCTATGAAGACACATCACCTCCCGCGGGTGATCCTCAAGCCAGCAGTGCGGTCATGATGACGACCGGAGTGCGTGCTAGCCGGAGCATAGTGTCGGAAGTAAGATCAGTCCGGAGGCGGTGCCATGGTTATCATAATGTGTCCTATTTTTGCTCACATGATCTTTCCAGTTACTCATACAAGCTGTTAAGAACTGCTACAAGCACTAAGGAAAGATAGGAAAACTGTCCCTACAATAGGACTAAGCTGATTCCCTACAATGCAGCGGGGGACCTGTTCCTTGTGAACAGACCCGCCTAAGTCCTCGGCTAGTCTGAACCCAGACCTATAGATATAAGGGAGGAGTCCCTACAAGAACTAAGGACTGGGATCTAGATGGACACCTCCTAGCAGAAATTGTAGCAGAGCAAAGACAAACAAACAAAAAGTACTAGTGGTCCAAGGACCAAGCAAACTACAGAGTTAGGTACAAGGCCCCTGGCTAGATTAAGAGTAAATGAAACACTGAAGTCCAGAAGGCCAGAAGGGCGGAGCTGGATTATATAGGCAGAAAGTCATGTGACCAACAAAATAGAAAAAGAACTAACAAGAGGGTTCTAACACAAGCACCCCGTGCCTAATCACACATTCACTCCTAACACATTTTTTAATTCACTGGATAACTATCCCCTTTGTCTTCACATTTTCAATAGTACCTCATTCATTCACTCACACACCTCACCATATGTGTGGCTTACCACCTATTCACTTTCATTTTCCACATTCCCATCGCATTTGCATCACGCGAGTCCTGGCTTGGGGAGTTTGAGCGCGCACGTCAGTTGGCATACTACAATGGCAGTTTGATATTCTATGGGGTATACCATAATATAGTATCTCTCTATATACATTGGGCTGACATTTCCTAGCGCCCCTCACACTAGAGGCATCTGTTTTTATTTACATGTACAGTATGTTTTTGTTATCTTTATGATATTGTTCAATAAATATATCTTCTTTTCATATATATCTAGTCTAAGTGTTCACATTTGTCTACTTGGTCTCCTTGATATAAGGAGTGTGTGCCTCGTAGTACAGATTGATTTATAAATGCTTCAGCACATTAAAATATACAGAATGTATTCAAACCAGTATTGGTCTGGTTAGATATTCACAAATAGATAAAGCTCATTCTGTTAAAGCTTTACTTGATGCTTAGACACAGACAATGTTCATAGTAACAAAATCTTGAGAACTGTTTATTCACATTGTCTGGAAGATTCAACTCTCAAATAGAGTGTTTATTGTTTGTTATTGTAAAACATGGAGATTTCTTTAACCTTTGTCTGCAAGTTTACTTATGTGACCACTGAGAGCTTTTGAATTGTGTGCATTTATTGCCCACCATTGTTTGATGAGAGCCTTGTACCTCTCATTCATCTTTGACCAAAGGCCGGCCACTCCAGGTTAAAGGTGAACTAGACTTACTAGTTTAGTTTCACAATATATAAGGCCAGAGAAATATTACTGAGACAGAAGCCTTGTACCTGCACTGTGTAGTGTTGTGATACCTTCCCATGCGGTATTGTAATATTTCCAGGTGTACTCTGTCTTAGTGATTACTTCTCTGATATTCCAGACGGATTATGTCTAAAAGCTCCTTGGTGATGACAAGTGTTGAGCGAGCACTAAAATGCTCGGGTGCTCGAAGCTCGGGCCGACCTCACCGTGATACTCGGGTGCTCGACCCGAGCAACGAGCCCAATGTTAGTCTATGGGAGACCCGAGCATTTTTGCGGCGGCACCCCCGGCAGTCTGTAGAAAGCCTAAAAAGTGCCCAAAACCATAGTGACAGTGCTCAAATTACATGGGGACAGCATGGGGATCGCTCCAGGAAGCATTTCTGACCCCCAGGTCACTGCTGTCAACAACGTGGTCAGAGGTATTAAGCCACTTTTACGGGCTCACAATAAAACATTCAAAAACAAAACTGAAACTGCTTTCATGTGAAATATGTTAAGGAACATCCTTTCCAGGGTAAAGACTTGTGTATAAGGTAAAATAAATAACCAAAAACAAAAATACTCCTCCACACTTTGGGCTATGTTCACAAGTAGCATTTTTTATGCGTTTTTGCACTTTTGTATTGCTTTCAACCATGACAAATGCATTCACTGGGAAATGTCATTTTAACATTTTACAACCTTATCTGGCCATGTGCTGTGTGACACATGCATACAGTGCTGAAAAGACATGGGAACAGCATGGGGAAGACCCCTGGAAGCATCTCTGACACCCAGGTCACTGCCTAAAAGTGTGCCCATCAGTAGTGATCCTTGCCGCATCAGAAGATGCAGACTTGCAACTATCCCCGTGCAAGTCCTTGTCCCAGGGCAGTGTTCAATTGTACCTCCCCCATTCCTTGCAATGCAAGCGCAAGTATGCAGCCTGCCACCCGCCCACCCCCAGGCTGCAATACCATACTGCTTGCTTGCATGCACTTGAAATTGGGCCTTTTAGGCATGTGGAGGCGGAATCTGGCCACCACGTCATGGCTGCGTCGGCGGCCTGGTATCCATACACAGTCCCCAGCCGCCCGGCGGCCGGGTGTCCACACTTGGTCCCCAGCCGCCAGGGGGCGGCCGGGTGTCCAAACTCGGTCCCCAGCCGCCCCTATTTGTCCCGGTAACCTTCCCCACAGTTTTCTTAGCCTGGCCTACTTTAGGGCAGCATTGGCCGAGCCCACCAGACAACCAGACTCCTCCGGTGGGCCGTGGCTTCTCCATCAGGGGAGTTGAGAGTGCCAAGGTGAGGAGCATGATGATGATGATAGAAGTTAGCATCTGCTTTGTTTTCTTGGAATGCAAGCGTAAGTGTGCAGCCTGCCACCCACCCACCCCCAGGCTGCAATACCATACTGCTAGCTTGCTTGTGACTCGCCCCCTGGGCCGTGGGGTACCCGGAACCGGGCCTTCTGGTGTACGGTGCTGATGGGGGTAGTAGTGGCAACCCGATCCCGTGGCTCAGGGTGGTCAGACCAAATTGTGGCAGTCTATCAATCAGTGCTTTAAATGTCCGACTACGCCACCCGTGGATTGCGGTCAGAGATAACCGCCGCTGCGAGGCAGACCGCTGAGGCTGGTGTTGGTGTGCTGCACGGGGATAGGATAACTCCCCACGGGAAGAGTGTAGCCTCAGGGCAGTGTAGGTGGATGCTGGGGGTGATGGTGCAGGCGCAGCAAAGATCACACTGATTCCAATAGTGCAGTCCAGGGTTTTTACTCACAGTTGTTATCCATGTCACTTCTGTCAGCAATGACTGCCCAAGCCGTGCTGCGTCCACCAGGTGAGGGGCTCGGTCAACCCCCAGGCAACTCAGGAGTGTGGCACAGGACCCCCTTCTATCCTTTCTCTGGCCTCTCGTGCCCCACCAGTGACCACGCTTCTGTCCGGCTGCCTCGGGCCTTGTCTGGTAAAACTTGGCGCCAGTTTCCCTGACCCTATGTGGTGCCTTCCTAGCGGGTGTAGCAAGGGGTCGCACCAATAAATGATCACGACTTCCGTTTTTTGGCTGAGGGATGATTTACCTCCACCAACCTGGGAATCCGGTACCCTTTCGCGGCCTGACCCTTCACCCGATATAACGCGGGCTTGCAACGGTTGCTGTCCATTCTGCTCTCTTAGGGTCCCTTCTGCCTTCTTGTTTCTGGAGCCTTTCTACTCCTCTGTCTCTCCTCTTTCCTTCCTTCTCCTTTTCTCCTTTCTGGCCCCGGCTTTCTCTCTAGGCCTGCCTCGTGGAGCTGAGCTCAGGCTGAGCCACAGCTCCCTGTCAGCTCTCTCTGGCTGAACTCCTTCTCGCTCTGAACACTGACTAAAGATGGCTCCCACCTTTTATCTACCTCTCTGTGTCTGAGCTCAGGTGACCTGCACCCAATGAGCTCCTTCCTACGCTCCAGAAACCGTCCCCTACTGCTCCTACATCACTGGGTTCTCTCCCCCCTCCCCACTCCAGCCAGGGACATGGTCAGTTGTGCCTGCATGAATGGGAGCACCGTCGAGCTGTCCCCTGGAAATAGGGTGAGTGTGTGTATGCAGCTAACTGAGCTCTGGTCCACACTCATCCTTACCTGGGACTGGAATATCACACCTCTGGTTGAGGTGCAATACCCCTGTGGCAACCGAACCCTCGGGGCGCCACACTTGCACTTGAAATTGGGCCTTTTAGGCATGTGGAGGTGGAATCTGGCCACCACGTCATGGCAGCGTTGGCGGCCTGGTATCCATACTCAGTCCCCAGCCGCCCGGCGGCCGGGTGTCCACGCTTGGTCCCCAGCCGCCAGGGGGCGGCCGGGTGTCCATACTCGGTCCCCAGCCGCCCCTATTTGTCCCGGTAACCTTCCTCACACTTTTCTTAGCATGGCCTGCTTTAGGGCAGCATTGGCCAAGCACAGCAGACAACCAGACTCCTCCGGTGGGCCCTGGCTTTTCCATCAGGGGAGTTGAGAGTGCCAAGGTGAGGAGCATGATGATGATGATAGAAGTTAGCATCTGCTTTGTTTTCTTGGAATGCAAGCGTACGTGTGCAGCCTGCCACCCACCCACCCCCAGGCTGCAATACCATACTGCTAGCTTGCTTGCACTTGAAATTGGGCCTTTTAGGCATGTGGAGGCGGAATCTGGCCACCACATCATGGCTGCATCGGCGGACTGGTATCCATACTCAGTCTCCAGCCGCCCGGCGGCCGGGTGTCCACGCTTGGTCCCCAGCCGCCTGAGTGCGGCCGGGTGTCCATAAATGGTCCCCAGCCGCCCCTATTTGAAGGACATCCTAACCACAACACGTGGACAAGTGAATGTGGCCAGGGATGGTCCATCTCACTGACGCCTTCGCATTGGGTTAATATTGTGGAAGTCGGGACACAGTTGGACACTGGGATGCAACACGTCCTCCAGACATAGAGGATTGCGGGTCCTGGGTCAATCAGGCTTCAACACAAAGTTCAGAAGGTAGACAGCAGCAGTGGTCGGCCTCCTACACAACAAGTAAATTATTCATGATCATGAGGCCATCCATCATAGTGGCTAGGCCTGAGGTGGTCAGCGTTTTGGCGCATATCCCACCTCCTCTGAGGATTGCTGGATGTTTTCCTGCTACTATCCCAGTTCTATGACTCCCGTTAAAACAAAGCTTCAGGTGATGAATGATGGATGAGGTGGTGGCAATGGAGAAAGAGCAGGAGGAACAGAGACCATTCACATCAATATCAGGCCAGTCAACCACACATGTCTTGTAGGATAAGTTTCTGTACCAAAAGGAGCGGTTCGGCTACACAGTTATAGGGCATACAGTGAGTGCAATGCCTACCAAAAATTTTGAAGCACTCCAATGCCCCTTGGAAGTGACATGGAGGTCAGAGGGCCTTAACTAAACCGTTTTTTCCATTTATAGCAACTGGGTCTCCTGTACACTGTTGGTGTAAGCAGTGAATGGAAGGCTTTCCAAAAATTATGAGGAACTGCAATGCCCCTTGAAACAGACGTGGATTACAGCGTACTTAAAACCTTCTACCCATTATTGGGGAGTGGGTCTCCCTTAGTGTTCGCCCTTGCATTGAAAAGCAAAAGCTGACTAAAATTAGGAAGAAATGCAATGCCCATTGGAAGAGTCATGGAGGTTAGAGTTAATTAAAAACAACATTTCAATGCCCGTTGGAAGAGCTGTGGAGTTCAAAGTGGTTTAACAAGACGGTTTTAATGCCCCTTGGAAGAGACGTTGAGGTCACAGTAGCTTAACAAGACGGTTTTAATGCCCCTTGGAAGAGTGGTGGAGGTCGCAGTGGAATAAAAAGACAATATCAATGCCCCTTGGAAGAGTGGTGGAGGTCGCAGTAGCTTAACAAGACAGTTTTTATGCCCCTTGGAAGAGACGTGGAGGTCACAGTGAAATAAAAAGACAATATCAATGCCCCTTGGAAGAGTGGTGGAGGTCGCAGTAGCTTAACAAGACGGTTTTAATGCCCCTTGGAAGAGACGTGGATGTCACAGTAGCTTAACAAGACGGATTAAATGCCCCTTGGAAGAGAAGTGGAAGTCACAGTGGAATAAAAAAACAATATCAATGCCCCTTGGAAGAGTGGTGGAGGTCGCAGTAGCTTAACAAGACGGTTTTAATGCCCCTTGGAAGAGACGTTGAGATCACATTAGCTTAACAAGACGGTTTTAATGCCCCTTGGAAGAGTGGTGGAGGTCGCAGTGGAATAAAAAGACAATATCAATGCCCCTTGGAAGAGTGGTGGAGGTCGCAGTAGCTTAACGAGACGGTTTTAATGCCCCTTGGAAGAGACGTGGAGGTCACAGTGGAATAAAAAGACAATATCAATGCCCCTTGGAAGAGTGGTGGAGGTCGCAGTAGCTTAACAAGACGGTTTTAATGCCCCTTGGAAGAGACGTGGAGGTCACAGTGGAATAAAAAGACAATATCAATGCCTCTTGGAAGAGTGGTGGAGGTCGCAGTAGCTTAACAAGACGGTTTTAATGCCCCCTGGAGGAGTGGTGGAGGTTGCAGTGGAATAAAAAGACAATATCAATGCCCCGTGGAAGAGACGTGGAGGTCACAGTAGCTTAACAAGATGGTTTTAATGCCCCTTGGAAGAGACGTGGAGGTCACAGTAACTTAGCAAGACGGTTTTAATGCCCCTTGGAAGAGACGTGGAGGTCAGAGTGATTTAACGAGACGGTTTTCATGCCCCTTACAAGAGCCATGCAGTACAGCATATTCAAAACATTATTCCCATTATTGGGGAGTGGGTCTCCCATAGTCTTTGCCTATGCCTTCCAAGCAAAAGCTGCCAAAAATTAGGACGGAGGAACTTGCAATGCTGGCAACACGGACCACGGTCACCCTGGTGGTATAGTGGTGGTGGAGGCTGAGGATAAGGAGAAGAGCAAAATACAGCCGAAATGAGGAAGCGTATACCCATGTGTGGGTGTGAAGGTGGGAATACACCTCCCGAAATAACACAGTGGATTTGACTTTATGTTACTCTGCTGTCATTTGGTGGTGATGAAAAGTCTGGCCCAATCCAGCCCTTGTTCATTTTGATAAGGGTCAGCTTGTCAGCATTGTCAATTGACAGGTGAGTGCGCTTATCAGTTATAATTCCCCCAGCGGCACTAAAAACACGCTGCGATAACACGCTAGAGGTAGGGCAGGCCAGGACCTCCAAGGCGTACAGAGCGAGCTCTTTCCAAGTATCCAGCTTGGATACCCAATAATTAAAAGGCACAGAGGAATCATGGAGGACGCTGGTACGGTCGGCAAGGTACTCCCTCACCATCTTTAGAAACTTTCCACTCCTTGTGAGAGTACCCCGCGCCTCAGGGCCTGTAAGCTGGGTGGGTCTCAGAAAACTGTCCCAGAACGTCGACAGTGTTCCCCTGCCTCTGCTGGATTGGAGTTGCGTCTCTCTCACCTGTACGCCTTGGGCAACGAACTGTGACCTCTGCCGCTAGAGTGTTCAGATGGGAATTTTTTAACAGTTCTGCAGCAAGGGCCTTCTGGTACTGCCCCATTTTTGTAGACCTCTCCACCTCAGGAATAAGAGAGTGAAAGTTCTCCTTGTAGCGGGGGTCTAAAAGTGTCACCAACCAGTAATGACTGTCACCCAACATTTTGACAACGCGAGGGTCACGGTTAAGGCAGCGTAACATAAAGTCAGCCATGCGTGCCAGACTGGTAAAGGGCAAGACTTCAGTGTCCTCACCAAGATGACGACTGACCATGCTCTCCTCCTCCTCCCCCCTGTCCTCAGGCCACCCACGCTGAACCGACGGTATGACAGTTGTACAGGTACTACCGTCTACAGTGCATCATACCAGCTCCTGTTCTTCCTTCTTCTCCTCCTCTCCCTCATTGTCCCCGAATGCACGTTGGGATGAGATGAGGCTGGGCTGTGTGTAATCGCCCGTTATGGCTTCTTGATCCATCTCATCATACTCTGGCTGCAATGCCTCCTCTTTAATTCTCTGCAGAGAGCGTTGCAAAAGACAGACAAGTGGGATGCTGACGCTAATGATGGCGTCATCGCCACTCACCATCTTGGTGGACTCCTCAAAGTTTGTCAGGATGGTACATATGTCAGACATCCAGGTCCACTCCTGAGGTCTTATGTGTGGAGTCTGACCTGAATATCGACAGCCTTGTTGCAGCTGGTACTCCACAACTGCTCTCTTCTGCTCACAAATCCTTTGCAACATGTGGAGGGTAGAATTCCAACGTGTGGGGACATCACACACCAGTCGGTGTGCCGGAAGCAGCAAACGCTGCTGCAACACAGCAAGGGTGGCGGAAGCTGTAGCTGACTTGCGAAAATGAGCTGACAGGCGGCGTACTTTGACGAGCAGATCTGGCAACTCGGGGTACGATTTAAGAAACCTCTAAACCATGAGGTCAAGCACATGAGCCAGGCATGGTACGTGTGTGATCTCGCCTCGCCTCAGAGCCGCAACCAGGTTACGGCCATTGTTACACACGACCATGCCTGGATGTAGGTTCAGCCGTCTCAGCCACAGATCTGCCTGCTCTTTCACAGCTGTCCACAACTCACAATCAGTGTGAGGTTTATCACCTAAGCTTATGAGTTTCAGCACAGCCTGTTGCTGCTTGACTGAGGCAGTACTGCAGTGCTTCCAGCTTGTAACTGATGTGGTGATATCTGAGATGGAGGCTGAACATGAGGAGGAGGAGGATGATGCGCAGGAGCTGTACACTGTGGGGGCAACTCTGACTGACATAGGGCCCGCAATCCTCGGTGTGGGGAGGATGTGTTCCGTCCCAAGGTCCGACTGGGTCCCGGCTTCCACTATGTTTACCCAGTGTGCCGTCAGGGAGATGTACCATCCCGGGCCACAAGCACTTGTCCACGTGTCCGTTGTCAGGTGGACTCTCCCAGTAACTGCGTTGTTGAGGGCACGGCAGATGTTTTGGGACACGTGCTTGTGTAGTGCGGGGATGGCACACCGGGCAAAATAGTGTCGGCTGGGGACTGAGTACCGAGGGACGGCCACCACCTTAAGGTTGCGGAAGGATTCCGTCTCCACCAGCCTAAAAGGCAGCATTTCCAACGCAAGCAGCCGTGAAATGTGCGAATTTAGGCCTGTGGGGCGTTGGCTGCGAATTTGCGCTTTCGTTCAAAGGTCTGGGATATGGACAATTGAACTCTGTGGTGGGACAAGGACGTTGATGCTGTTTCTTGAGAAACTGCCATAACAAGTGAAGACTGAGAGGAGGGGGCATCTTTGCATGCAGTATGGACAGGGGATTGCCTTGCACACACAACAGGGGGTTCTCTTACACGCACAACAGCGGAAGAAGCAGTGGTGACACCCGCTGACACTGGTCATGGACTCTCGGGTTCGCCCCACAAAGTCGGGTGCTTTGCTGACATGTGCCTGATCATGCTGGTGGTGGTCAGGCTGGTAGTTTTGTCACCCCTGCTGATGCTGGCATGGCAGGTGGTACAAATGGTCTTTTTGGGGTTATCAGCAGAGTCTTTAAAAAATTCCAGACTCTGGAAGACCTACCGGTTGTACTGGCAACGTCCCTCGTGTTGGTGTTACGGGGAACTTTTGCCAGCCTTCTGTGTGCGGCCACCACACTGCTTCTTCCTGCCTGTTGGGGTACTCTGCCTCCCTCCCCCTGTATGCTGCTGGCCTCGCTCTGCGTGTCCTCCTGCCACGTTGGGTCAGTTAATAGATCATCCACCACCTCCTCCTCTTCCACTTGCGCACCACGATCTTCCTCCTCACTTCGTGGAAAATTGTGTCTCGTCATCGTCCACCTCTTGTGACAAATTGCCAGCGTCGACTTCCTCTGACCGTGGCTGTTCAAATATTTGGGCATCGCTACATGGGATCTCCTGTTCCACCACTTCAAGCAGAGCAGGCGAGGGGCACAAATATGGAAATGGACCAGTGGACAGCTCTTCAGAGTGTCCAACTGTGGGATCAGTTGCTGTCTGACGACACTCGGCATGGTGGGAGGAAGGAGCATCAGGGTGAGGAGGAGTATGCGGTCGAGACTCACGGCTACTAAAACTTGACCGTGTGGAAGACAGACCGAAGGTGGTGGTGCCCAGGTAACTGGAAGTATTATCTACTTTCCAATTAATAACCTGTTCACACTGATCAGTTCGCAATACTGGTGTTGTAGTGTGCTTCCCTAGTAATTCGGTCAAGAAGTGGGAGCGAGAAGATGTGGCTGTTGGTTGTGGCAGATTTTCACTTTGGCCACGGCCCCGTCCTCTACACGCACCATCACCAGAACGTCCAGTTCCACGTCCCTTGCCACGCGCCTTGCCCATTGTAAATGAAGTAAAATAGCTTACACTCGCACTATCAATGGAAAAAGGGTAATAAAAAGGAGATTAGAACCGTGGAAGAGGAAAACCACAGTTCTATTTCTCTGGCCTACACCAGAATCTTTTAGGCTATGTGCCCACGATGCAGAAATGAAGCAGAAAATTTCTGCATCTCCCTGGCAGAAAAAACGCATGCGGATTGTACATGCGTTTTTCCTGCGTAATACATGCGGATTCACATGCGTTTCCACATGCGTTTCCGCATGCGGATTGACAAGCGCTTTCCAGGCGATTTTAGCATCACCTGGAAAGTGCTTGACAACTAGGTCACACTATATAAATCCATGCAACCGGCATGGATTTATATAGTGTGACCGTAAGAATGTTTAAAAATAAAAAAATAAAGCTATACTTACCCTCCGATGGCCCGGCGTGTGCTGCCGCGTTCGTTCCTGGCTCGTTCCTGGCTGCCGGGATATCGCGAGACACTGTGCTGAAGGGCCTGCGGTCACATGACGTCACCTGAGGTCCTTCAGTCTTGCACGCAAGCAGAGGGAAGGAGACCGGGGGCCGTCGGAAGGTGAATATAATCTTTTATTTTTTATTTTATTCTTGTTTTTGCAGCTTTTTATGGTACCTGGGTGTGGAGGAGAGTCTCATCTTCTCCACACTCGGGTACCATCCGCACATTAGAACGCGCCAATAACGCAAGTACAAATGCAGTCTTGCGGAATTGGCGTGTTCTAATGCAAATCAATGGCGGCAAAAACGCAGCGCTTCCGCAAAATTAATGGACATGCTGCGGATTTTTGAGCACAGCATAAACGCTGCGGAAAAATCCGCAGCATGGGCATTGAAAGTGCGGAATTGCATAGGAGACCATGGCAGAAGGCTTACCATGCGTTTATCATGCGTTTACGCTGCGGAAATTTCCGCACCAAAAACGCATGAAATACGCATCGTGGGCACACAGCCTTAAACAGATATATTTGTGTCTGAACAGTCAGGGAGACACCATTACTGTTTTTTTTTTACGGAAAAAAGGCCAAAAGCTGGATGATACTGAGATTTGAACCGTGGAACTGCAAAACAAAACTTCTAGCTATCTGGCCTACACCAGAATATTTTAAACAGATATATTTGTGTCTGAACAGTCAGGGAGACACTATTACTGTTTTTTTTTACGGAAAAAAGGCCAAAAGCTGGATAATACAGAGATTTGAACAGTGGAACTGCAAAACCAAACTTCTAGTTATCTGGCCTACACCAGAATATTTTAAACAGATATATGTGTGTCTGAACAGTCAGGGAGACACTATTACTGTTTTTTTTATGTAAAAAAGGCCAAAAGCTGGATAATACAGAGATTTGAACCGTGGAACTGCAAAACCAAACTTCTAGTTATCTGGCATACACCAGAATATTTTAAACAGATATATTGGTGTCTGAACAGCCACAGACACACTCAATTTTTTTTTTTTTTTGGGGGGGGATACCCAAAGGTTAATAAGACACGTATTTGTACAGTCTCACTGAGGAAAAAAAAAATACAGGATTTAGATAAAAAAAAGGATTTTTCCTGGCCCGTGAGACCGGGGGATAAGTCTAGCAATTTGACCAGCAGGAGCACACAGGACTGTAATGCACCGTTTGCTGGTATAACCACTGCGTCTCCTATACAGCCTGCCTGCCTGATATCTGGGATGGATATTAGTCCTGAGAAGGACTGTTTGTTTGATTTGGCAGCCTTTAGAGACCCTATACTAACTATTTTGCACTATATATCTCTCCCTAACTCAGCAGCACTCTCCCTACACTGTCTGATCCCGGGCGACTGTGTCCAAGATGGCGGCGCCTGGTTTTAAATACTCGAGGTGACACTGTGCAGCCAGCCAATCACTGTAATGCCCACAAACAACATGGCTGTGGCATTACAGTGACTGGCTGGCAATCCCTGCATGTTTATTGGCTCTGTAAAGAGCGCCAAACGTGCAGGGCGGAGACCCGAGCTCCCGCCCGAGTAACCCAGAAATGCTCGGTACTCGCCGAACATCCCGAGTAGTGAGACTTGAGTATATGTACTTAACCTTTGTATGTTAACATATACAAAAGTGTACGCAATATCATAATATACCTTTAATTGTGTATTTTATCTTTTAAATCAACTATTATAAATAAAATTTCATTATATCTGAACCTGAGTGTTAAAAACTTGGCAAAACAGCACTGCAAAGCATCAGATCAGCATGTGATATGCAGGGAGGAGGCATGTCAGCTCATGCTCTGAGCATGAACTGACAGGCCACCGTCCCTGGGTGACCCAGCAGCTATCTTGGGACCCAGGATCACCATGGAGAACAGCAGCAAACACTATCTCCATCACATTGTGCCGATGGGAGCACAGTGGGAGCTCCCTCCCTTTGCGATGCCCCGCGATGTCGCTGTCACTATTGACAGCTGCATCACAGGGGTTAAATGCCCGCAATCAGTGCTAACACCGATCGTGGGCATTGTTGCGAGTGTCAGCTCTCATATAGAGCTGACACCCACATTTGATTGCGGCGGCGCACAGCGTGAGCCTGCGCGATTACTGCGCCGTATATATATACTTTGCCGGAACACAGCTGCCGCAGCACCATATATACACGGTGCATGTCGGTAAGGGGTTGACTTTAGCCCTTTTAGAGATTATTTCATCTTCAACTAGCTTAACTGTTCACAATAACAGTAATTTTGATCAGGGGTGCCCAAACTTTTACATGCCACTGTGTATATTCTTTGTTACATATTTACACAGAACTTAAAATTTTATGACTTTGTATTGTACATGTGCCTCCTTTTATCCAGTCCGCTGTCCATTCCACACTAATTGTTTTTCAATAAAGTATCTAATTTTTTACCATATTATTTTTTTTTACTTTTTTTTCTGCTTTTTCCCATTATGGTCCATACTTTCATAATATGCACGCTCATACAGTGGGTGATAGAAGTATTGAACATGTCACCAATTTTCTAAGTAAATCTATTTCTAAAGGTGCTATTGATATGAAATTCTCACCAGATGTCACCCATTCAATCCTCACAGGCAAAGAAATCAAACCATAGATGTCCATAAATTAAGTTATGTTTAAAAATGAGAAATGACACAGGGAAAAAATAAATTGAACACGCTTAAGGCCCGGTCACACTTAGCGACGCTGCAACGATCCCGACAACGATACGACCTGTCAGGGATCGTTGCTGCGTCGCTATGTGATCGCTGGTGAGCTGTCAAACAGGCAGGCTCACCAACGATCAGGGGAGCAGCGACATCGTGGAAAGAATCTTTCCACGATGTCCTGCTCCTGGTTGCCAGCCTGCTGAAGCAGGAGCAGGCTGGTAACTATGGTAAACATCGGGTTACTAGGGGCACACGCGCTCCTAGTAACCCGTTGTTTATCATGGTTACCACTCTGCTACAGTGAGCGGGAGGTTACCGCTCACTTTAGCAGGCTCGTAACCATGATAAACAACGGGTTACTAGGTGCGCGTGTGCCCCTAGTAACCCGATGTTTACCATAGTTACCAGCCTGATCGCTGCTCCCGCTGGTCACACACAGCGATGTGTGCTGACCAGCGGGAGAGCAACGACCAAAAAATGGTCCAGGACACTCTGCAGCGATCAGCGACGTCACAGCAGGGGCCTGATCGTTGCAAAGTGTCACACATAGCGACATCGCTGGTGAGGTCGCTGTTGCGTCACCAAAACCGTGACACAGCTGCGATCTCGCTAGCAATCTCGCTATGTGAGACGGGGGCTTTACTGAAATATAATTAATACTTTGTACAAAAGCCTTTGTTGGTGATGACAAATTCTAGACGAGTCCTAGTCACGTGCATTGCTCAGGTGTGATTTTGGCCCATTCTTCCACACAAACACTCTTCGAATCCTGAAGGTTCCATGGGCTCTTTCTATGAACTGTGAGCTTTAGTTCCATCCATAAATTTTCTATTGGATTCAGGTCAGGTGATTGGCTGGGCCATTCTAGTGGCTTTATTTTCTTTCTGTGAAACCAATTGAGAGTTTCCTTGGCTGTGTGTTTGGGATCATTGTCTTGCTGAAATGTCCATCATCATTTCATCTTCATCATCCTGATAGATGGCAGCAAATTTTCATCTGGAATGTCTCGGTACATTCATCCTTCCTTCAATCATTTGAAGTTTGCAAGTGCTGTATGCTGAAAAACAGCCCAACACCATGATGTTCCCACCTCCAAACTTCACTGTTGGTATGGGGTTTTAACATGATGTTTATTATGGCATCCAAAGAGTTCAATTTTGGTTTTATCTGACCAGACTATATTCTCCCAATATTTCGCAAACTGTAAACACGCTTGAACATGCTTTTTGTTCAGCAATGGAGTCTAGCATGGTGAGCTTGCATACAGGCCATGCAGGTTGAATGCATTACTGTTCTCTTTGAAACAATTGTACTTGCTAATTACATGTCTTTCTGTAGCTCTCCACAGGTGGTCCTTGGCTCTTGGACAACTCTTCTGATTTTTTTCACTCCTCTTGCAGGGGGCACGTGGTTGTGGAGGGATTAATGTGAAATGATGTTCTTTCCACTTCTGGATTGTGGCCCCAACAGTGCTCACTGGAACCTCAAGTAGTTTAGAAATTCGCCTGTCAATGCCATCAATATGCAAAGGTCTTGAGACAGCTCACTGGTTTTACACATGATGAGCCGTTTCTTGTGTGGCACCTTGGTAATGAGACACATTTGTATAGGAGTGGGAGCCAAAACCAGGTGAGGAACAATCAGAGAAAAGGTATAAGGCCACGGCCCCACTATCAGTATTTGGTCAGTATTTTTTGTCAGGAGTGGGAGCCAAAACCAGGAGTGGGTGATAAATGCAGAATTAGTGACTTGTTTCTATTATACCTTTTCTCTGATTGTTCCTCACCTGGTTTTGGCTCCCACTCCTGAGAAAAAATACTGACCGAATACTGACCAAATACTGATAATGGGGCCTTGGCTTTAAACATAACTTTATTTATGGACATCTATGGTTTGATTTATTTGCTTGTGTGGAATGGATCGGTTGTTACCAACATCTGGTGAGAATTTCATGTCAATAGCATCTTTAGAAACACATTTACTTAGAAAATTGGTGACGTGTTCAATACTGATTTCACCCGCTGTATATTAATTATTGATACATAAATTATAATATTAATATTATTGGTTGTAGATCTAGCTGTCACTTCACTTTGCCTTTGATCTATCTTAAGATTAAAAACATGGCAAAATTGATGCTTTTTCATATGGCATACACAACTTGTTAACTATAATCTGCAGGTCGGTCCTAACACTAAGGCATTATTCACACACCCAGGTCAAGCATTAGCCTAGTTGTGCTGCTTTCCATTGTTTCCCTGGACAATCACTTTACTTCCACAGAAACCACTGTTTCAAGTGCAAAACCACCGGGCCGTTATAATTGGCCGTGCAGTCTTCATATGAAACAGTGGTTTCCCTGCAAGATAAAGTGATTGTGTAGGGAGACATGCCTCCACAGTCTGCAGATGTGCATCCTACATCTCACCAGTGCACCCCCACCTATACTATGCATCCCACATGTGCACCCAAGTCTAACACAGTGCACCCCCACACACTCCTATACACCTCCTGTGGGCTCCCACAGACCCCACACTTTTCCTGTGCGCTTCCACTGTCCCTACACGCTTCCTGTGTGCTCTCACAATCCCCACACGCTTCCTGTGCACTCCCACATGCCTCCTGTGTGCTCTCACAGTCCCCACACGCCTCCTGTGCGCTCCCAACCTCCTACATGCCTCCTGTGTGCTCCCTTACTGTCCCCATACTCCTACACGCTTCCTGTACGCTCCTTCACTGTCCCAACACTCCTGCATGGCCTTCACACCTCCTGTTTGCTTTCACACTCCTCCTGTTCACTCCCACTGGCCGCACACTCCTCCTGTGCGCTCCTACATTGCCCTCACACCTCCTGTGCACTCCCACACTGTCCCCATACTCCTACATGCTTCCTGTGCGCTCCTTCACTGTTCCAACACTCCTACATGGCCTTCACACCTCCGGTGTGCTTCCACACTGTCCCCACACTCCTACACGCCTCCTGTGCGCTCCTACACTGCCCCCACCCCTCCTGTGCACTCCCACACTGTCCCCACACTCCTACACGCCTCCGGTGTGCTCCTACACTGCCCCCACACCTCATGTGCACTCCCACACACTCTCCATGCCTCCTGTGAGCTCCCACACTGTCCCCACACACCTCCTGTGTTCTTCCACACTGCCCCCACACAATCCTACACGCCTCCTGTGCACTCCCACACGCCTGTTGTGCGCTCCTACATGGCCATCACACTCTTGGGTGCTACTACACTGCCCCCACTCCTCCTGTGCGCTCCTACAGTCCCCACACTCCTCCTGTGCGCTACACTGTCCCCACACACTTCTACATGCCTCCTATGTGCTCCCACACTGTCCCCACACACTTCTACATGCCTCCTATGTGCTCCCACACTGTCACCACACACTTCTACATGCCTCCTGTGTGCTCCCACACTGTCCCCACACACTCCTACATGTTTCCTGCGCCCTACCACACTGTCCCCACACACTCCTACATGCCTCCTGTGCGCTTCCACACTGTCCCCACACACTCCTACATGCCTCCTGAGTGCTCCCACACACTCCTGTGCTCTCCTACAGTCCCGACACTCCTCCTGTGTGCTCCCACTGTCCCCACACATTAATACATGCCTCCTGTGCTCTCCTACAGTCCCCACACTCCTCCTGTGCGCTACCACACTGTCCCCACACACTTCTACATGCCTCCTGCCCTGTGCGCTCCCACACTGTCCCCACACACTCCTGCATGTCTCCTGTGCGCTCCCACACTGTGTCCACACATTCCACCATGCCTCTGGTATGCTCCAACACACTCCTGTGCTCTCCTACAGTCCCCAAACTCCTCCTGTGCACTCCCACACTGTCCCCACACACTTCTACATGCCTCCTATGTGCTCCCACACAATCCTGTGCTGCTACACTGCCTCATTCCTCCTATGCACTCCTACACGCTTACTGTGCACCCCTGCATGCCTACCCGTGTCCCTGTAGAGAGACTTTCAGCTAAGCTCTAGCAGTCAGCATTGTCACTAGAAATAGTTTTCTGTAAGCAGCTTGTTCACGTTTGCACGAGTCACGTGACCTTCTGACGTCAGAAGGTCCTTTCCGTGCATGATATTTAGCCCCTGCACAGCTTTGGAAGGGACTGCATATAAACAGCACACTTCCGGCAACCTATAGAATGGCTCCTCCCACACAAGAGTCTGGTCGCATGATGATGACGTCACTGGAGGTCCTGTCGCCCACTAAGATTTAGCAATTATCTCCTGGCCGTCCGCGGTTAGCATAGACTCGGGGATGTTGAAGAATACCGGGTATTTCCGGGGGATTAAGTGCCCGTTCAGTGACCGGTGCCTGCGGCCGCACTGTGTCTTCAGACATGGAGGAAGAAGCGTCGGGAGTGTTAGGAGTGAAAAGGGCCGGAATGGGGCGGGTGAGCCTTCCTCTTTGTTGTAGTCTTAGGGCCGTGCAGTGCGCTGCTCCTATAATGCCCTCTCTGGTCTCAGGCCCCATGAAGTTGTCAGCTGCTTCTTTTATGGAAGGCAGCCATAATGAGTGCTGTTCTGTAGGGCTTATGTTCAGACTGCACGGCTTCCAGATGCAGTGTAGAAATCTTTCATATCTAGCACCTTTTGCATGAGAGAAAAACCATCATAGAACAGCCTTGGTGTTATAGTGTGTAAAAAAAGAAATTCCAGTAAATACTATGTAAAGCTGACGGTGCGTCCCCACCTAGTGGAAATACTGCGGGGGGTTTCACTCCGAACATCTGCTGCATTTAACTGTCCAAGCAAAGTGCGAGTGATTTCATGAAGCCTCCTGTTTGTTTGTTTTTTTTAAAGTGTTTAAAAAGCGGTTTTAAAAAATAGAAAAAAAAACCAGCAGAGAAGATTATTGCATATTATGGTACCAACGCCTGCAGCAAAAACACAGTACTTGTGTTGGATGTGAACACAGCCTAAAAGGCTTTTTCCTAGATCCATTATGAAAATCCATGGTTTAAATTGACACGCTGTGGATGTGAAATCTGGGGCTCAATTTACAGGGTGGCTTTTTCTGCAGTACATAAGTATTTTTATCACATGGTGGTGATGATGATGCTGTGATAAGCAACAGATTTTCTGCCTCATAATCTGTTGTGTGTATGACCTGTATGAAACTCCCTTAAATCTAGCTGCTGTATCTATGCTCCTGAACCATTGGATGGTAGACTGCTTTAGGATGTGGCCAGAAGGAGCGTTGGGGGTAACGTAGACAATGCTGCTCTCACCCTTGTCAGATAAATGGCTGCACGATTGTGAAAGAGACTCGCGTGACAAATGGGGGTTGGGGGGGGCTTAGTCTCAACACCACCAATTGGACCAACATTTAGGGTTATTTTTGCAACGTTGGAGGGATACTGAGATTCCTTCCATCTATTGCACAATAGACCACCAAGAAGTGTTAAGCAGATAGGCGCACTCAGCTCCATGTCTGAATGTGCACATGGCGCAGGGTATCGACTCATTAGAGAACATGGGCCAGGAAGCCTATGCGCTCGTGTCTACTGAGGTGTGCACTTTTCGTTGTCTATTGTGGAACTGACAGGAGTCTCAGGACAAATACTAACAACTATCCTGCAATTTTTTTCTCGGCACCCAGTCCAGCAGCCAAGTCGGTAAACTGGCTATTGGACAGGAGCCCTGGCATCTGTTGCTATTGTTTTGACTAGCCTAGGCCAATGTCATGGCTGTTAAAGGGAACCTGTCACCAGTTTTTTGGCTATAAACTGTGCCCATGATATTTAAGATCTTAAGAATGGAGTTCCTGCAACCCCTTTATATCCTCAGACATGCCCTGCGTACCTTCAGAAGAAAGCGTTTTATAGTTGTCCCACGCTGTATGTAAATTGCTCAAACCAGTCTGATGGGTGTCTCCACATTGATCAGCGCCACCCCGGTCTCTTCAATCACTGCCTCTTATAACTGCATGTAAGTGGATGATATCCCACTGTCATCCACATAGTGCCCGAAGTCTTACGCCTGCGCAGTGGAATCACTGTCTGTTCAATAAGCACAGTGAGGTGTGCCTGCACAGCTCTCAGATTCCCCTGCGCAGGTGCGAGACTTAGGGTGCTACATTCCCTTTATGCTAATGTGGAGCTGTGGATGCAAGCTGGTAGGAGGCGCCCGTCCAGCTGCCAGTGACTATTGACCTGGCCACAAGGATGGGTCGTCAATTTGCACCAACTCTACTAACAACTGTGGTTGTGTTCCTATTAGTCTGTGCAACTGCCTCTTTCCTCTCTGCATCCGCAGCTCTTCTTTTGACTAGCTGGCCTGGCGTAACATCATAGTTGCAGGCATGACTCCCCTGTGGCATCGCTCCAGCAGCTATGATGTTGTGCTAGGCCAGCTAATCAAAAAAAAAAAGCTGACAGACCATGGGTTGATTTTTTGTTTTGTTTTTTTTTGTTGTTGCTCAAATAAGCTTTAGTTATCGCTCACTTGATTGGATTAACCATTGATCTGGCTACTGATTTATGTGGGAGAGAACATGAGCTGATTTACAAGACACTTCACTCTGCTTTTATATCTTTTTAATCATAACTACCTTATACTGTGCGCAGATTATTCTTTTTTTAACCCCTTCACAGTTGGGAAGAGTTTCCCAACCCTTGACTGATAGATATAGCATGGCGATCTTATGCGGCACAGAAGGTGTGCCCGTGCAATTGTTGCTTGGAGCTCTGCTTGCGAGATGGCCAAGCCCAGGCTGTCACAACCAGGAGCGTTGCCCGCGCTGCTTCCGGCTGTTTAACCCCTTAAATGCCACGATCAATATCGATCACAGCATTTGGGAGGCTAGGAGAAGGGAGACGTCATCGCGAGGGCGCGTTCGTTGTCATGACGACTTCTAGGTCTGCCAGCTATGGTAGATTGTTTAGACCATGACTGGAGCATGGTTTAAGATGCTTCTGTTCCATGTAACATTGACAGGTATAATGCATTATACCAGCGATCAGAGTAATAAAAGTCAAAATTAAAAAAAAAAAAATTAAACCAATAAATATGTATATTTATGTAAAAAAAATAAAATTTAAGCAAAAAAAAAAAAGTACACATTTGGTATCACCGCGTCTGGAACGACCCGAACTATAAAACTGTCGTAATAATTAACCCCTTCAGTGAATACCGTAAAAAAAAAAAATAAACAAACAATCAAAGTCAAATGGAAATGAAAATTTTATCTCTGAAAACATCATCTTGTCCCGCAAAAAAAACAAGCTGCTATACAGCACAGTCAGCGGAGAAATAAAAACTATAGCTCTCAGAATATAGCAATGCAAAAACAATTTTTTGTTCTATAAAATATTTTGTGTAAGAGGCAAAAAAAAAATGTATCGTATTTTTCTGATTTTAACCACTTTACAGCCTGTGCCGTATTTGTATGCACAGGCTGTAACCCCCGATTCAGTGAGGGCTCCGACGCTGAGCCCGCACTGAACCGGGCACATGTCAGCTGATTATTACAGCTGACATGTGCCTGCAACAGCCGCGGGTGGAATCGCGATCCACCCTTGGCTGTTAACATGTTAAATGCCGCTGTCAGTCTCTGACAGTGGCATTTAACAGCGCCGCGCCGGAAGCGCGTCACTTACCCCGCCCATCGGTGACCCCGTCACGTGATCGCGGGTCACTGATGGGTGGGCATGACAACCCTGGGTCTACAGCAGACCCCAGTGGTTGTCATGAGCTGGTTGCTATGAGCGCCACCTAGTGGTCGGCGCTCATAGCACAGGACCATTTCTGCTACATACAGTTGATCTGCTGATCACCTGTATGTAGCAGCGGCGATCAGACAAGTGCTGCTTCTAGTCTCCTATGGAGACTATAGAAGCAAGGAAAAAGTGAAAAAAAAATGTTTTTAAAAAAAATTAAAAGTTTAAATCACCCCCTTTTCACCCCATTCAAAATAAAATAATTAAAAAAAAAAACCCACATGCACATATTTGGTATCGCCGCATTCAGTCGGCCGATCTATCAATATAAAAAAAAATTAATCCGATCGGTAAACGGCATAGCGAGAAAAAAATTCTAAACGCCAGAATTACGTTTTTTGGTCGCCCCAACATTGCAATAAAATGCTACGTTTTTTGGTCGCCCCAACATTGCAGTAACGGGCAATCAAAACATCATATCTACCCCAAAATGGTATCAATAAAAACGTCAGCTTGGTGCGCAAAAAATAAGCCCTCACCCGGCCCCAGATCCTGAAAAATGGAGACGCTACGGGTCTCGGAAATTGGCTCTTTTTTTTTTTTTATTTAAATACAAACAAACCCTGAATTGCTGTTTTTTGTTCATTCTGCCTCCCAAAAATCATAATAGAAAATGATATAAAAAAAAATGATGTGCCTTTAAAATGATACCAATAAAAAAAACAGTCAACTCATCCCACAAAAAACAAGCCCTCACATGACTGTCGGCAAAAATGTGGAAAAATTATAGCTCTCAAAACATGGCGATGCAAAAACTTGTGTTTTGCACCAAAAAATGTTTTTTTAGTGTGTGACAGCAGCCAAACATAAAAAAAAAAAAAAAAAGCTATATAAATCGGATATCGCTGTAATTTCACCAACCCAAAGAATAAAGTCATATAATCACTAATACCTCACGAGGAACAGCGCAAAAAATAAATGGAACAAATTCTTCACCTGCTGTTGATCTTTTTGCCTCTCAAAGATTGCAGTAATGATCAGCCCACATTTATCCTGCACTCTGCTCTGAGCGCTTACACCGGGGTTTCCGTGTAAATCTCTGAAATACGTGATTCAGACGGAACCTCTGGCGAAAAATTCCTTGTGCTGAGGCAGATGGAGACATTGTGAACGCCGTCTGGCCTGTGATCCCATGGTGTCTGTTTTTTAGGTGTGCCTAAAAGCGTAATTGGACGCAGTTTTGTGCATCTCTGAAAAGGACACTGGTGAACAGAGGCCAGATGTAGTCCAGAGTAACTGCTGCCTCATTATAGTGAATGGAAACCCCGATATAAGTGCTCAGCGTAGAGCACAGGATAAATTTGATCCAAATGTTATGTAAAATATTCCCAATAAAAGCTTCAACTCAATCCACCAAAAAGCAAGTTCCCACTCAGGTCCATCTGTCAATGGAATTATAGGGGCTTCCACGTTACTGGTAGTACAAAGGCTCTAGAAAAGCCTATGTCTCCTTGCACCCCAAAAGAAATCCAGTTCTGCACTCCCAAATCCAAATTCCCCCTTCCCTTCTGAGCCTCAGTGTGCCTAAATCACATTTAGCATCCTAATGTTTGGCATTTCTGTAGTGATGCGAGCCCCTTAATTTATGGGGTCCATGTCTCCAGAAGCGTGAGCTGAGCACTACAATGGCAAATTTTCAATTTACACTTTACAACATCCAATGCTGCGTGTTTCTAGAAAACACCCATAGTCAAAATCGTCACTACATCTGTAGATAAATTCCCAGAGGGGTGTAATTTCAAAATGGGGTAACTTGAGTGGGCTTCTGCTCTTCTGGCACTTAGGGGCTTTGTATATGGAGTTTGACTATTCTACGATAAATTGTTCTCCAAGAGTCAAATAGCGCTCCTCCCCTCCCGAGTCTCGCTGCATGACTAAGCAGTACTGTACAGCCACATATGGGGTTTTTGCCATTGTGTGTCAGATTTTGGTGCCTTTTTTTTTTACCCATATCCCCATGTGACTATAAAATCTGGGGTTAAACAATTTTTGTATTTTTTTTTTTTTTTTTTTCTTCTCCATTGCCCAATGGTATAAAATTCTGTGACACACTTGTGATGTCAATATGATCTCTGCATCCTTAGATTAATTCATTGAGAGGAGCAGTTTGCAAAATTGGATCACTTATGGGGGTTTCTGCTAGTTTGGCACCTCAGGGGCTCTGCCAATGTGACATGGCACCCTCAAACCATTCCAGCAAAGTCTGCACTTAAATATGGCACTCCTTCTCTTATGAACTTTCCACTGTGCCTGAAAAGTAAATTTTTGACAACATATGGCGTACTCGGGAGTGATTGTGTAAAAAATTGGTACATTTTCTCTTATCCCTTTTGAAAATTGAAAACTTGAAGCCAAAGCGACATTTTACTGGAAAAATGGAAGTTTTCCATTGACTCAGCCCAATGTTATGCAATTCTGTGAATCACCTTTTAGTTTAAAAATGCTTACTATACCCTAGATGAATTCCTCAAGAGGTGTAGTTTTCAACATGGGGTCGATTGTTGGGTTTCTGCTATTTTTGCATGTCATGGGCTCTTCAAATGTGACCTGATGTCTGCTTATGTAATCCAGCCAAAATTGCATTCCAGAATTCAATTGGCGCTCCTTCTCTTCTGAGCCCTGCCGTACGGCCAAACAGTAGTTTTCCACCATGTCCTCCTGTTACTCTCGTGTAACTGGAAAATTGGGGGCTAAAGCAACATTTTTGTAGGGAAAAAGTAAACTTTTTCATTTTTTTCCTTCCTTATTGCTTTAATTCCTGTGAAGCACGTGAAGGGGTAATAAACTTCTTGCATGTGGTTTTTGAGCACCCTGAGGGGTGCACTTTTTAGAATGGCATAACTTTTGGGTGTTTTCTGTCACATAGGCCCCTGAAAGTCACTTTAAATGCGATGTGGTACCGGGGGAGGGGGATTGACTTTGTAAATTTTGCTGAAAAATTGCTGATTTAACTTTTAACCCTTCTAACTTCATAACAAACAAAAATGTTTAAAAAATGATGCTGATGTAAAGTAGACATGTGGTAAATGTTATTTATTTAGTGTGGTATAACTATCTGGTTTAAGAGCATAAAAATTGTTTGAAAATTGCGAAATTTTTTCTTTTGTCAAATTTTCAATATTTTCATAAATAATTGTAAAAAATATCGGCCTAAATTTACCATTAATATGAAGTACAATCTCAGAATTGCAGCGTTCCATAGTTATTACCACTTAAAGTGACACTTGCCTGGTCAGGAAGGTGAAAATAGGCTTGTGGGGTTAAGGCGTTAATGGAAAGCATGCAATAGAGTAGGAGCTGTTCTGCAGTAGCCAGTAACGGCTCCGCAGAGGCCACTACACTTCAAATGGAGCTGTACTCAGGAGCGCCGTTTAAAGTGTTTACATCTAGCCTCCGCTAGAGAAAAAAAAACTATTGGTAAGGGTTGTCTGACCCTCACCAATGTGCTATTGATGACCTATCCTGTAGTAAGGTCATCACATGCCTATGATCGCACAACTCCTTGAACTTTTTGGGAGATAGTTGTTTTTTTTCGCTATACATAATAGTGCTGATACACTGCAATATATAGCACAAGCGGCCACCGCTTCAAGTCCCCCTAAGAGAACTAACACTTACAGTAAAATGTGCATCACTTGATAAAATCAATGGTGTCATTCAAAAGTTCAACCCGTCCCACAAAAAAAGTCCTCATAAGGCTATGTGGATGGAAAAGTTTAAAAAAAATATCGCTCTTCGAAGAAGTGGAGGAGAAAACTAAAAAAAAAAAAGATGGACATTCGCTGCTGCATGAAATGGGTTAAAAAAAAGGTGCATGTCTTCAGGCTTTTGCTATGTAATCTGAGAGCATCATAATGTATGTTTCCAGCGATGTATTACTGGGCTGTTTGCTGCAGTTTTGATAGAATTCCTGTTTTCTCTGCTGTAGATGTAGCAGTGATGAGAAATGCTGAGCTCTGTATAACCCCGCCGACACCCCTAATTGGCAGCTGCAACATAATCAGGAAGCTGACAATCTCTTCTGGGGGCAGGGTTACACAGAATAGCTGGACTGGCTGGCATGTGAGGCCTAGTCAGGCAGTGATTAGCTCCTGCTGATGAAACACTGATTGTATGGAAACTATAAGGCCAAGGCCAAAATCAGGAGTGGGTGATAAATGCAGAATTGGCGACTTGTTTCTATTATAGCTTTTCTCTGATTGCTCCTCACCTGGTTTTGGATCCCACTACTGAGAAATAATACTGACTGAATACTGATAGGTCACAGCCCCACTAACAGACAGCCTAGTAAGTGGCACATCGCTGTAGTCAGGCTTTCTATTATGCTGCTCTTGCATTAAATAGTATAAACCTGCTGACAGATTCCCTTTAATAGTTTGAGAGATGCAGTTTTTAATGGAGGATCACTTTTGAGCATTTTGTGATCTGCAAGTTTGCTTGAAAATGACAATTTTACATTTCCTAGCATCCTAAAAAATGCAAAAAGTGGCACTGAAGCATGTCTGCACTGCAGCGCCCAAACTAGGGCTTTACAAATGACAAGCAACACTTACTGGGACAGAGCAGAGCCACTTAATTGGCCAATCCATGAAAGACAGATCATTCCTGATGTAAGGATCCCACAATTGGTCCTACTCTAATCTCCCCTCAATGAAACCAATCCCCACCTAGGAATCAGAATTCCAGCAGCGAGGGAGACCAAATTAGCCTAAATGAGGAAAATTGTAGTTGGACAGAGAAAATTATGTAAGGGAATGATTCCAATATATATTAAACATACTAAGAGGGATAGAAGATTTATATATGCCTGTATTGGCATGTCTCTCAACAAGGAGAAACGTTACCCCTTGGATCCGGTTGGGACGCCTCTCGTCCAGCCAAATCAGATCACACACTTTGTGTTTTGGGGTGTTGCCCCTCATCAGTGCAGTGTCTGAAAATTGAGATTCTATTTTGGCTATTATCCTAAATCATGTGGCAAGGCTCTTTAAGGGGTTGCTATTGACTTTTAGGATTGCTACGTCCAATAGGTGGCACTAGAGTTCTAGTCCTCCTCCCTGAAGACGCAATTTGCATATTTAATTTCCCAGGGGAGCATAGCAAGGCTTAAGTCTCCTCACTTTGGCACACCAGGCATGTCACTCTCCACAAGGAGAACATTACGCTTTGGATCTCTATATCTTTGATGGGAAGCTTTGCCAGTTTCCATGAGAGAGATTTGCACCCATTTAGGAAAATATCTATCTATAAAAACAGCTGCCTAAATGAGTGCAAACCTCCCCTAAGGAAACTGAAAAAGCTTGCTATCAAAAATATAAAAATCCCAAAAAAGGAGGCAGCACATCCAAAATAGTGAAAAAGTAAGGATCCTTCATTCACCAACACCAGATCAGTTTCAGCCCGATATAGCTTGATAAAGGCTCTATATAGAGGGCTGAAGTGTAGCTGGCTCTGGTGGATAAATGATCCTTACTTTTTTTTGGATATGCTGCTGCCTTTTTTGGATATATAGAATATAATTTTTGGTGAGGTAGCTCAAAAGGAGTAAAGTGAGAAAAATCTCAGTGATATTACAACGGTTTTGTGTGTGTTGTTGTTGTTGTTTTTTTTTATTTTGTTTTTTAAAGATCACATTTCAGTAAAGACATGTTGCTGGTACACTTGAGAAATATGGGCAATTTGGTTAAAAGAAATAAAGTTGTTATTCGCAAGCATTAGGCTGCAACTACTTGTCAGGCAAAGCATCTTACTGGCTGGTCATATTGGTCCCCCGTTCCATCTTGTGTAGCAGGCACAGTTACGGGCGAGGTTGCTGGGCATGAACGCCTCTCTCCATTCACTGCTAGGGGGCATTCTGAATGCAGCCAAACAAGTGCACTTCTATTGAACAGTTATGGCATATCTCCCAGGTATGCCGTAACTGTCTGTAGTTAGACAACCCTTCTAATCAGGCCCAAAATGGAGCCTTCGTGCATTCTACAAGACTCTCGACCACTCTACAGAATTGCGTTAAGTTCTTAAAGAATCTCCTTTTGTGCATGTATATTTACAATGGGTTTCTGAATGTTGTGTTTTCCATGTATATTTTTGTTGTAATGTTTTTACTTTAATGTATTTTTCAGAGTATGATCCATACAGTCCTGAACTTCCAGTGGTTTCCCCTTGCATGGATAATGACTTTTTGGGGAGTTTTTCTAAGCCCAGCCAACATATACGGGAACTGGAAAGGGTCAACAAAGCGATTGAAGAAGTCAAGGGTCAGATGGAAAAAGAGCGGAGAAAGTATGAAGAACTGCTTGAGTCACAGAATACAAAAAACTCTCTGCCATCTGAAAGCCATTCTTCTTTTGAGTACGATCCGGGTTGTTCTGGAAGGAGTGCTTTATGCTACAACCCAAATCCCAAGTCTCAGTCGGTAAAACAGTGTAAATATAATTTAGCTGACGAGGAAAATGCTAAAAGTAAGAAGCGTCACTTGGAGTACATTCCAACAACAGTAACGAATTTCTCTAGGTACAGAAGTAATAAGTATGTCATTGATAATTCCAAACCTTACACAGACTTGGAATATGATCCAATGTTAAATTACTCTGCTCGACATTTAAGCAAGGGAAAGCCTGAAAAGGTGACTAAAAGATGTCGAACAAATAGTCAGGATAAAAGTGATGCTCCCTTTTCTAAAAAGTTGTGCAATCGGACCCCTAAGATTATGGTTGAAGCTACGTTTTCAGACTCTGAAGATGATTCTCCATTACAGTGTTCCCCTAACATAGGAAAACCCCCAATTTCTGATAAAAAGAGCAGCTCCTTTACTTTGTTAAAATCTTTAGTGTGTGGAACTGAACAATCCTCTTTAAGGACAGTAAAAGAAATTGCAACGCAGCATGATATAGGAAACTCCTTAAACATCAGAGACCCTTTAGAGCCAAAAAATGAGAAGGCTGAATGTAAAAAAGAACCGCCATCGGCAGTGGTCTCTGGTAAGAAGCCATGCATCAGTAAAGAACAAAAAAAAGTAACTTCAAAAAGCCACATTAAGAAGAAATGTGAAAAGGTGGGTGTTAAAAATATAGACAAGCTAGAGGAGTATAAGCCGAAAAAAGAGAGGCCATCTGAACAGACTGAAAATAATAAAAAGAATACTTTGGAGTCTTTATCAAAAAATCCAATAATCAGACAGAATAAAAAAGATAATGAAAATAAATGCTGTAAAGAGTCGTCTAACAAGAATGACCCAAGTAGTAAAGATGGCGATAAGAAAAATAGAAAGCATAAGGCTAAAAAAATGAAATTGGTGTCTTTGGACAAGCCTAAGATGTCTTGCAATGCTAAAAATAAAAAGAATCAAAGAGCATTAAGTCATGTGGATTTATTTGGTGACGAGACAAGCGATGAGGAAGAAAACAGAAAAGCTGGTAAGCAAAGTAAAGATGAAAAGTCAACACACAAAAGCAAAGTGGCCCCCAGAAGAGATTCTGTCTCCTCTGTGGAGTCTCTTGATATCGAGACTTTCTCACTCGAGAACAACTTGGATTCAGAGTCTGATGTAGACCCAATGGAAGAGTGTCTCAGAGTCTTCAATGAGTCACATGAGATTAAGACTGAAGACAAGGGGAGAATAGGAAAACAGGTAAGTGTGTATTAAAACGTCAGATTCTATATTTATCAAACTAACCAAGCGTTGAGAAATAGAAATGTAACCTAAACATTGGGCTCCTGCTCTCCTCTGCTACAAGCACAGAATATTGACCGGTCACATTTATATATGTTGCCAAAATCTGGCAGTGATTTGCTGGTGGTATTAGTTTACTTTTCTTAGATTTGTTATGTTACTGAAATTCCTGTGTGCTTGGCGAAGTGGACCCACTATAAAGAATTGGCATTAGTAATTATTCACTGAAGAGGTGGAAGTGTTAAATTTTAACGTATTTGAGTTGTTGTTTTTTCTATTACATTTTTAAAGGACAGCTGACTGCTGTGTGCAGCATATAGATGTAACCCTAAGCATTTAATGCATTTGTGCGTCAAATGGATTGCACACACCTCAGATGCAAAGCATAATGCTACCTAAAGAGTTTTGGTCTAACAAGAACCAAATGCTTCATACCCATACAAGTAGTCAAAGGCTTTGTTCACATTACTTTCGAGCCTTCTGGTGTAGGTACAAATGGAGGATTTGAGGTGGAAGACGTACAGTAGCGTGCAAAATAGAATACTGGCCAGGTCACTTGATATCAAGGGCTACTCTGGTAGTCAACAGAGCTGAAATAAAAACCTGTTTTTGAAATATATACGTATGTGTGTGTGTATACTCAACATTGTAAGTGCAACACCGAGAAGGAAAAGTTGCCGAATTATGAAGATCACAGGGTCGACATGTTAATGATGTGCAAATCAGGGCTGTGGAGTCGGTATAAAATGGACCGACTCCAACTCCTAAAATATATAATAAATTGGGTACAGTAGTTCATTTAAGATTGTGGGGAATTTTTTTCATAAGAATTTGGGAAAGTTATGAAATGTCCTATTCCTGATCTAAGGGTCTAGACTTATAGCTGAGATGAATCTGTGCTACAGTAAATTTATCACTTAAACATGAGCCATGTATGAGGGAGTCGGTGCCATGGAAATTGAGGAGTCAGTCGGAGGTTTGGCATACTGACTCCACAGCCCTGGTGCAAATGATGGAAAAAATGGAGACTCCATTTTCAAAACATCTAAAATTTATTCAGTTTGATGTATGGGTGCCACACGCACATACTTGCTTTGGCATGCTATAAATGAGGTTATCAATAGTTGTTTGAATGTTCTGCCATGCTGAATGCACTTGAGCATGCAAATCATCAAGATCCACTTCTGCCCTCTTTGCAAATACAGACCAATGACGTCCCAGGTGTTTGCGCGCGAGTGTGTGTTTAAACATATTACAGTGTTAAAAAGGAACCTGTCACCAGGTCTGCCCCATGTGAAATACAGCCCTGCGGGGCAGTCGGGTACTGTGGGCATCGCTGGTCCTGGTCCAGCACCTTCCTTCTTCTTGTGATGCCGTCCTCCTTCTATGGTTCGTGTGGATGACTCGTCCCTACGTCATCCACACAGTGTTCCCCGGTATCGCGCTCCTGCGCAGCTGTACTTCTCTGCCGTGTTAAGGCAGAGCAAAGTACTGCAGTGCGCATGCACCGGGAAAGGTCAAAGAGCTCCAGCACATGCGCACTGCAGCACTTTACTGGGCAGAGAAGTACGCCTGCTCAGGAGTGCGATGCCGGGGACACTGTGTGGATGATGTAGGGACGCGTCATTCACACCGAGCATAGAAGGAGGACGGCATCGGACCCGACCACCCCGCAGGTGAGCATAATAAAAGGGTTTTTTCTTTTGTTACAGGCCGGATCAGGGGCATATGCACTGCATATTAGTATGCTTTATATGAGGGCTGAAAGGTGGTGGCTGTATTTCATATGAGGCAAACCTGGTGACAGGTTCCCTTTTTAAACAGGTGTAAAAACAAAAATGATGCAAAGCAACAATGCTGTTTGTTATGCAGTCTCAAAATTGGAAAAGCAAAAAAAGTGTGTGGACCACTCTGACATGATCCCAGTCGTTGTCTTCCACACTTAATTACAGCTGTTCCCAGTTGGCCTCCTTTTCCTCTTCTTACCCACCTCCGCACTACTCTCATCCTACATCACCTCCACAGTGGTTTGTGTATCTATGCTGTGAACAGTGCATTTGAAGAAGGGGGCATAGCGGCTGGGAGCTGTGTTGTGGATTTGGAGAGACTGCAGTTATGGTGGGAAGATGTGGAGAAGGAGGGCGGCTGTTAGAAGGTAGTTTGCTATTGCAGAGCCGCAGCATCTGATGAACTGTTTCATGGTCCTCGTGTCTGCTTTTTCCCTCGCTCCCCTTCTCACCTTGCGCTGATGGCTCCTCTTTTAGCCCTGTACCTGCATGCAGTGCTCAGACTGACCAGCTGCGCTCAGTTCAAAGCACAGACAAGAAATCGCTGTGCTTTGACTAGACTGAAGCAATGAGTGAGGGGTTGCCACATACTGCAGCTCCGAATCAAGCAAGAATCTTAACAGCAAGTAATTCTAAATATTCTTTATTTCTCACAGGTTTTTCAGTGCTTAAGTCAGTATTCCTGGACAATTTAATTCAATTACAATGAAATTATATAATAAAAACTAATTATTTTACCATATTATATAAAAAGTTTGACTATATCATGTGCAATATTTAAGCAAAACAAGCCTTGTCCGGTAGTTTAAGAAGTTGTTCTGTGGGGCCGTAACTGCATAGTTCTATAAAAATGACCTACAACAAGGTTTACAGCTAATGCTCGAATGAATATGGCAATATACTTTCTCAGGTGGTTTAGCAACTATGGGAAATTATAAAGACTGGCATATCCTAAACTAGTCTTAAACAGTCCTCGTACAGATGATGGCACACCCATTAATCTGGTGCATCTTGTCAGCTGAGAGATGAGGGAGTTCTGCAATAATTGACACCAATTTCTGGTGCTAAATTTATAGTAAACTTTTTAATGCTTCATAGGTTATTATACCGAATGTACACAAGTAAATCAATACATTGTGTTTATGTACCCATTAAATTATGAAACCTATTAAATATGATACACAACTTATTGCTCAAAATAGTATAAATTTTATCAGAATACTTGCAAATAAAAAAACAAGGAAAATGGAATCCTCAAATTATTGCAGTCCAGTGGGGTTATCATAATACAGTGTGTAGGCCATCAGGTAAAAATACATAATGAACACTCGTTAATATAGGTCAGTGGTTCTCAACTCCAGTCCTCAAGACCCACCAACAGATCATGTTTTCAGCATTTCATTGGTATTACACAGGTAATAATTCCAACACCCGTGCAATGCGAAGGAAATCCTGAAAACCTGATCTGTTAGTGGGTCTTGAGGACTGGAGTGGAGAACCACTGCTATAGGGAAACATGGTTATTTAATTGCACCTAATCCTTAGTCCAGAATTGGAAGTAATTGGAAAAAGTCTCCTTGATGAAGCCATAGGCGAAACGCACGTGTGGCCTCAGTTGGGTTAGTGTCTATTACTCTGCCATTTTCTTTACATCACCATGATAACATGTTGTTTGGCCTTTGCAACTCTCACAATTTATTGTATCCTATTGATCACTACTATTTAGCTGAGGGGTCATTCCATTTCAAGTGATCCAAATCTAATATATATATATATATATATATATATATATATATATATATATATATATATATATATATATATATATATATCTCTCTCGTACAGACCAAAAGTTTGGACACACCGTCTCATTTAAAGATTTTTCTGTATTTTCAGGACTATGAAAATTGTACATTCACACTGAAGGCATCAAAACTATGAATTAACACATGTGGAATTATATGCTTAACAAAAAAGTGTGAAACAACTGAAAATATGTCTTATATTCTAGGTTCTTCAAAGTAGCCGCCTTTTGCTTTGATGACTGCTTTGCACACTCTTGGCATTCTCTTGATGAGCTTCAAGAGGTAGTCACCGGAAATGGTCTTCCAACAATCTTGAAGGAGTTCCCAGAGATGCTTAGCACTTGTTGGCCCTTTTGCCTTCACTCTGCGGTCCAGCTCACCCCAAACCATCTCGATTGGGTTCAGGTCTGGTGACTGTGGAGGCCAGGTCATCTGGCGTAGCACCCCATCACTCTCCTCCTTGGTCAAATAGCCCTTACACAGCCTGGAGGTGTGTTTGGGGTCATTGTGCTGTTGAAAAATAAATGATGGTCCAACTAAACACAAACCGGATGGCATATCATGCCGCTGCAAGATGCTGTGGTAGCCATGCTGGTTTAGTATGCCTTCAATTTTGAATAAATCCCCAACAGTGTCACCAGCAAAGCACCCCCACACCATCACAACTCCTCCTCCATGCTTCACGGTGGGAACCAGGCATGTAGAGTCCATCTGTTCACCTTTTCTGTGTCACACAAGACATGGTGGTTGGAACCAAAGATCTCAAATTTGGACTCCTCTAACCAAAGCACAGATTTCTACTGGTCTAATGTCCATTCCTTGTGTTCTTTAGCCCAAACAAGTCTCTTCTGCTTGTTGCCTGTCCTTAGCAGTGGTTTCCTAGCAGCTATTTTACTATGAAGGTCTGCTGCACAAAGTCTCATCTTAACAGTTGTTGTAGAGATGTGTCTGCTGCTAGAACTCTGTGTGGCATTGACCTGGTCTCTAATCTGAGCTGCTGTTAACCTGCGATTTCTGAGGCTGGTGACTCGGATAAACTTATCCTCAGAAGCAGAGCTGACTCTTGGTCTTCCTTTCCTGGGGCAGTCCTCATGTGAGCCAATTTCTTTGTAGCACTTGATGGTTTTTGCAACTGCACTTGGGGACACTTTCAAAGTTTTCCCAATTTTTCGCACTGACTGATCTTCATTTCTTAAAGTAATGATGGGCACTCGTTTTTCTTTACTCAGCTGCTTTTTTCTTGCCATAATACAAATTCTAACAGTCTATTCAGTATGACTATCAGCTGTGTATCCACCTGACTTCTGCACAACACAACTGATGGTCTCAACCCCATTTATAAGGCAAGAAATCCCACTTATTAAACCTGACAGGGCACACCTGTGAAGTGAAAACCATTTCCGGTGACTACCTCTTGAAGCTCATCAAGAGAATGCCAAGAGTGTGCAAAGCAGTCATCAAAGCAAAAGGTGGCTACTTTGAAGAACCTAGAATATAAGACATATTTTAGTTGTTTCACACTTTTTTGTTAAGTATATAATTCCACATGTGTTAATTCATAGTTTTGATGCCTTCAGTGTGAATGTACAATTTTCATAGTCATGAAAATACAGAAAAATCTTTAAATGAGAAGGTGCGTCCAAACTTTTGGTCTGTACTGTGTATGTATATATATATGTATGTGTATATATATATATATATATAGATATAGATATAGATATAGATATATATAATAAATATTATACACTCGTTTATGCATTTTTATCTTCATTAGTTAATTTTTTTTTTTTATAGATTTCTAAAGTTTTGAAAGCCTGAATTTTGGCCTTGTATGATGTTACATATTTTATCATGTCTCTGGTTAGAAATAAGATAGAGATGGGAGAGGCACCGTTTTGTTTAGAAAAGTACAGGCTTTAATTTGATATGTCGCAAGATTATGTTTGTTGATCTTTTGTTTTTGAGGAGTCAAATTCAATATTTTGATGCGCAATTTTGAAAAAAAACGTATGCCTTTTTTGAAAATTTTTATGTTACGTGAGTTCTTGGTTACATTTGTACAAAGATTCAAGTTGGGCTCTCCTTGGGATTATATTTTTAAGTGTGATTTTCTAAATACAGTCTCATCCTAATCATATGTTTAATACTAAAGTAAAAGGAACAATATAAAATATTTAAATATATGTATCAATTTTTTTATTACGACACTAGACATGTCCTCTTTCAATTTTTAATCAGAGTATAATAGTTCAATCATCAAGATTTAAAATAAAACAATATGAACTAGTCTGAACAATTAGGCTGTGTGCCGACTATGCGTTTTTTAAGCATTTCCACAGCGACCATTCCACCGCGGAAACATTTAAACGCTTGGTAGAAGGTCTGCCATGTTCCCCAATGATGATCCACTTGTACTGTGCACATGCTGTGGATTATCATTGCGGAAAAATACGCAGCACTACCAATTATTTTGCATAATCGCGTCGTTTTAGCCGCCATTGACTTGCATTGGAACGCATGACTACATGTGCACATGCGGTTCAATGCGCGGATGGTACCTGGGTCTGGAGAAGAGGAGACTCTCCTCCAGACCCTGGTACCATAGTACCTGTAGTAAACTACAAAAAAAAAACCTTCATACTCGCCTTTCCGGCACCCCCCGGTCTCCTTTGAGTGGCGCTGCTGTCTCATAAGTTTGGGTATTATTTGATTATATATGTATCCAATATTGTCCTAAACTAAATTTTTCTAGTTTGTGGTGTCTTTTTGAATAACATTTTTTAATATAATAGTAATTTTAATATAAATCTCTAGTATTTGGCTTTGATAGATACTTCTTCATTAGAATGATCTTTGGTGAGTCCGTTAGCCAGCAGTGCCGATCATATTCACAGGTCACATAACCAGTTTAGTCATCCATTGACCATCTTGTGCCATCTTCAATAACTTCATGGACTTCACTGTCATTGCTGAATGAAACAATCCTTGTTTTTATTTCTGTTTCACTCTGTGGAATGAAAGTGTGGTATTGCTGAGTCCTTTTAATGGGTTCTCCTTTGCCTCTCTCGCTTTTAAAATAATACTTCGCTTCTGTCAGTATTAACCTCTTAATTTTCCCCTTCATGTATTTTATTCATTAGTTCCTTTTTTATTGTACTTATTGCCATATTCGCACCACTTCTGAGCTGTGCTTGGGGTACTCTCCTTTCTAGAATCTGCTCAGGTTGTCCTTTACTGGGCAGATCTGGGAGATTTGTCTGGATTGGTGACAGACCCTACACTTTTAGACCACAGGCTGAACAGATTTGAATTCATGATTTTCTCATTGACACTGTTTTATATAGGGTTTTTTTTATATTTAAAAAAAAAAAAAAAAAAAATATGATCCCAACTTGAATTTTGGTACAGATGTGGCTAGGAGCATAGGATAGGAGGCACATGTGATATATTTTATATATTGATTTTTCGGAAATGCGTTTTGAAATTTTGCATTTTGATTTTGCATGGGTAAAATATTAACAAAGATGCTCATGTGACATATCAGATGAAAGCCTGTACAGTTCTGAGTGTAATGTTGTTTTCCCATTTCCCTATCTTGTTTCTTGCCTGAGTTATAAGGAGAAACGTAAAGGCATGCAAGAGAGAAATTCACATTTTTTTCACAACGTTGAAAATTAATTAAAAGAAAAAACTAATTTCTAGAATTTTTTTCTTCACATTTTGCATCCTATAAAAATTAAAAATATAGTGGTAATATTCATTGGTTCACCTGACATGGAATGACCCTTGGGTTCTTTTCTACATGGTCATTGCCTAACAAGCTTTAGCTTCACAGCGATATTTGCAGTTTTCTCAGATGCACTAGTCACTTTATGATATTGATTATAACATTTGGACTTCTATTTTGTATTTATTTGGGTGACTCAATTTTTGCCAGAGCTGTATACATTAAGAGACCACTGCAGTTTTCTAAAAATCACCATCTCTACATGTCTGACAGCCATTCCATTCCAGTATCAGTTGAATTCCAACCAAAGTCCACCTCATTCTACTTAATGTGCTTCTGATTAGGTGATCACCTGAACCAAATCTTATGTAATGAGGGAAAGTATAAAAAACACTGCTGTGGTCTTCACAATCCTCTTGCAATAGGACAAGCTGGATGGCAAAACAAGTGCTAGGAATAGCCCAAAAGGAATTTGATTGAAAAAATAACTTTTAACCATGCCAAAAGAGTTGAAAAGAAAAGTCTTGAGTGAGGAAAAGAAGGGCTCAATTCTGGCTTTACTAGCAGAGGGATACAGTGAGCGTTATGTTGCCTCCATCCTTAGAATTTCATTTTAAAAAAGACGGCAGTCCATTACAAGGTCAAGCAGCAGACATTGGGGTCAACAAAGCTACAGACCGGCAGAGGGCGAAAGCGACTCTCCACTGACCGGGATGACTGTCATCTTATTTGAATGTCACTCAGCAACAACAGGATGACATCAAGTGACCTACAAAAGCAATGGCAGCTGGGGTGAAGTGCACGGCAAGAACAGTTCGGAACAGGCTCCTAGAGGCAGGCCTCAAGTCATGTAAAGCTAGAAAAAAAGCCTTTCTTCAATGAGAAGCCATGGAGAGCCAGGCTGAAGTTTGCCAAAGACCATAAGGATTGGACCATAGAGGACTGGAGTAAGGTAATCTTCTCTGGTGAGTCTAATTTTCAGCTTTGCCCAACACCTGGTCATCTAATGGTTAGACGGAGACCTGGAGAGACCTACAAGCCAGTGTCTTGCACCCACTGTGAAATTTGGTGGAGGATTGGTGATGATCTGGGGATGCTTCAGCAAGGCTGGAATTGGGCAGGTTAATCTTTGCGAATGACGTATGAATGAAGCCGCATACAAACACTTGCAAAAAAACACTTTTTTTCCTTCTGCTCAGGCAATGTTCTGAGGACTGTTTTTTCCAGTAGGACCATGCCCCATGCCACACAGCTAGGTCAATCAATGTGTGGATGAAGGAGCACCACATCAAGACCCTGTCATGGCCAGCCGAATCCCCAGACCGGAACCCCATTGAAAACCTCTGGAATGTAATCAAGAGGAAGATGGATAGTCACAAACCATCCAACAAGGAAGAACTGCTTACATTTTTGTGCCAGGAGTGGCATAAGGTCACCCAAAAGCAGTGTGAAAGACTGGTGAAAAGCATGCCAAGACGCATGAAAGCCGTGATTATAAATCATGGTTATTCCACCAAATATTGATTTCTGAACTCTTCCTGAGTTAAAACATGAGTATTGTTGTTTCTAAATGGATAAGAACTTTGTTTTCTTTGCATTATTTGAGGTCTGAAAGCACGGTTTCTTTTTTTATTTTAGTGATTTCTCATTTGCTGCAAATAAATACAAAATTTTTAGCTTTGAATTTCGGAGACATGTTGTCAGTAGCTTATAGAATAAAACAACAATGTACGTTTTACTCAAATATACCTATAAAGAGAAAAATCGGAGAAAATGAAAATTGTTCAGTGGTCTCAATTTTTGCCAGAGTTGTATATACCACATGGTATTGAATTCCTTGATTATTAGATTTATCTGAGTCTGTGCTTCTTTTCCGACCCTTTTTTACAATTACTTCCAATTCTGGACTAAAGATTAGGTGCAATTAAATAACCATGTTTCGCCTATAGTAATGTGTGTTATGTATTTTTACCTGATGACCTACACACTGTATTATGATAACCCCACTGGACTGTAATAATCATTTCAGGATTCCCTTTCCTTTGTCTAGATATGAATATTCTGATAACCTTTATACTATTTTGAGCAATAAGCTGTGTATCATGGGTTATTATACTGCTTAACATTTGCTACGAATAATTTTTTTTTTTCATCTGTTCAATTGATATCTCATTTCACAGAATGGATGTTTTTGTATTTATTAGCCCAATGACTGTGAAGAGAAATTGCAGCAAAGTTCGACTACATTGATTCCTGGTCAGAAAAGGAGGATTTCTCATCTACCTAGCACAAATAATGTGAGTACATTCTTTGATATGACTACATGTTAACTATTGAGCGGTTTTCCCTTTTTCTGAAGGCTAATGTAGTATCGGGATAGTGGATTCTAGTTCAGTAATGTATTTTTCGGGGCATGACTAAATGTGAAATTTTATGCAATGATTCTAAACCAAATATAAATGGAAAACATGCACAAATAAACCCCTTTTCAGTAATACTATATGGAATAATTCTGATGTAAGTTTTGAAATATACAGTCACAATTATGACAACAAATTACTTATTGTGATTGCCATCCTGTGGATTCAGAAGTTGGGGCAAGACAATCCTTCACTGTAACATAATGGATTTACTTTTAAAACTGACCTCCGCTTTATTATACTTATGGAAAAATGATGTGTAAGTACCCGAAATAGACCGGTCCTTATAATAAATGCACTTCCTGGTAAATAGAAAACCCCTAAAAAAATGGAAATAAATGCGACTAAACGTATGTAAATAAAAATAAATGTTATTGAGACAATATACCCAATATAAAAACCTCATGAAAGGGTGGCAATGAGCACCTCGCCACTAGAGGGAGCACAAGGCGTAAGGCTATTTCCAGGTAATAATCAAATTGTAATCCCAAACAGAAAAATCCACATGTAGACTCCAATGTACAAGGAGTCAAATGGCATAATGGGGTATACTAAGTTGCTAATGAATGTAATAAGGTCTAAAGTTATGACAGCACAAAAAGAGACTGTAAGGCGGCGGTGTTCACACCGTGCAGTAACTTAGGCCGTGACCCAAGCAAGTCCAACATAAACAGCTTTATTCAGCAACTCACGGGTAAACAGAAACGTCCTCCGGTCCGCAGCCGGGTTAACACGAGTCCTTAAACAACGGTTGCCGGGGGCAACAGCCGCTCAGAACCTGACGGGTGCAGAGCCTTCCCAGGCGTGGGTTCAGCCACACTCAATCCTGCTGAACACTAATCCTTAGTGCAGGGTTTTTAAAGGACCTGTGGCAAGAGCCACTGGAAAACCCGGGTTGGAGGGAGGAGGCCGCCCCACTGCCTTCCTGTAGCCTCCTTCAAGAAATGAAGGCCCTGCCGGGTTTTACTTAATCTACCTTAGCCAGGTAGCCTGACCAGGTCAATGCTCACCTTCATTCCTGCATTGCAGATGCAGCTGTGTCTGTGACTGCAATGCACTTCAATGGATTTAATAGGTCTCTGTACACATTCTGGGGGATATATAATGTCCCTCGTATACGATTCCAGTCACTGCCTCACAAGACTTATTATAGCCACCCTATGGGATGGGTAGTGTTCCAAACTACAAATGGTCAAATGTACACTATACTGGCTTTTCCTATATATATCAGCATACCTATCTTTTGTACAGTCATGACAGTCTAAAAGATAATATTCTGTAGATAGCTTTTTGGCATTACCTTTTGGGGATCTAGGTTCTCTACCTTCTCTTTAGCCTAGATAATGCTGTTTATAGGTACTTTTATAAGTCATAATATTATTTTTCAGACTTTGTTGTGACTATACTGTGCACTACAATTCTGTGTGTATTTACGATTGTAAGGTTTTTCCTACATATCTCTGCATACCTTTTTGTACAGTGTACATTTGACCATTTGTAGTTTGGAACACTACCCTTCCCATAGGGTGACTGTTATGTCCCTTTTTGTGCTGTCATAACTTTTAGACCTTATTACATTCATTGTATTTTATAAAGAGGGTTTTGCAACTTGGTACGCCCCATTATGCCATTTGACTCTTTGTACGTGGCTTTGTATGTTTGTGATCATAATTTGATTATCACCTAGTAATAGCCTTACTCCTTGTGCTCCCTCTAATGATGAGGTGCTCATTGCTACTCTCTCCCCAGTTATCCTTTATGATCTTATATTGATATATTGTCTCAATAAAATCTATTTTCATGTACATACATTTAATTGCATTTGCTTCCATATATTTTTTTTTTTTTTTTTTTTTTAATGGGGGAAAATGAGCTAAACATCACAGCGTCTTAAACTGCGCTGATTCAGAATAAATGCTTTTCATACTGGAATGAGGCCATCAAGCAGGTTGTCTCCTCTTGCTCTTTCCCAGACTGAAAGGTCTGTAAGGCTGCGTTCCCACAATGAGTATTTGGTGAGTTTTTGATGTTGCAGCATTTCTGCACTTATTAGGTTACGTGCTTTTTTTCGTTGGGTTTTCGAGTGCATTATTTTAAACGTGTTTTTGACTGAGGTTTTTGCTATGTCATGTTTTTTAAATTAAACGTCGTGTTTTTTTGTTTTTATACTTCCTGCTATTTAACTTTGATAAAACTTTATTGATGCAGTAAATTGTGGATTACATGCGTTCAATGTAGAAACGCACTAAAAAGCCCAAATGCGTGTTTTACATGTGGATTTTTCAGTGTATAATGCAATTCTATGGGGAAAATACGCACATAAAGCTCAAACTCAACGCAGGTTCCTTTTGAAAGAGAAGAAAGAAAGAGGGGAAAAAAAAAAAAAAAAAAAAGCATAGTGGGCATGAAATTTCTATAAATCCCATTCACTTTGCTGGAACTATGAGACGCACATGTTCACTGCGGAAAAAAATGCAGTATTGTTAAAAAGGCATTGTGGGAACTTAACCTAAAACACACACTTTAACTGGGGCTTCTCAGCTGGTGGCTTTATAAGATTACTTAAAGGGAATCTCTCACCCCCCTGGGCGATATCAGACCTCTACTATGGCCATACAGGTGATAGAAAAGTAAATCTATACATACCTGTATGGCCCATAGTAGAGGTTTGGTTGCAGAGAAAAGCGCTTTAATCAATTCACTTGTCACTTTCCGGCACCTGCGCAATAGAAACCTGCGGCGCAAAGTCAGGGAGCACAGTGCACGTCACAGGGCCCTGTGACGTGCAGGGGAGGGGGATATGATAATTAAGCAGAGAGGTGGGGATTTAGGGGAATAATAAGCAGATAGGGGGGGATTGCTTGGCGTCCCCCGGACGCCAAGCCTATGGAAAAGAGAATTGATTAAATTGCTTTTCTCTGCAACCAAACCTCTACTATGGGCCATACAGGTAAGTATAGATTTATTACTGATAACTCCAAAGTGGTGACAGATTCCCTTTTAAAGGGGTTTTCCCATCAACAAAATCAATTTCAATCAATAGAACTTGGAATAATAATGACTTAAAATGTGTTTCGGTAAAAAAAAAAAACAAATAAAACATGTTCCTGTGCTGAGAATCTTATTAATGTGCCCCTGCTGTGTCCTGTGTAATGTCTGTGTCTGACCGTACGGAACATGGTCTGATCATACCATATCTCCTGGGCAGGGGAGGAAGCAAAAGAGTGTACAGACCTTACAGCACGGGATCCCAGCTGATTCTTTATGTGAGGTAAAACATTGCTTTAAAATCAGGTGCAAATGTTTTCCTCACAAAAAGAATCAGCTGCAATGTCTGTATACTCCTTTGCTTCCTCCTCTGCCCAGGAGATGTGGTATGATCAGACCATGTTCCTGTGTGGTTGGTTTTTTTTTTTTTGTTTTTTTGTTTTTAAAACCCATCCAATTGTGGAACTTATTATTCCAAGATCTATTAATTTAAAATGTACTTTGTTCATGGGCCAACCCCTTTAAACCCATCGTAAACCGCAGCACGTTCCTTCTTTTCCTACTCCCGTAACCCACCTGCTTTTACACGTTTTTCACTGTCCCTTTGATCCACAAAAGTTATTTAGAGACCTTTTCAACAAGCTTTACATAGACTTATTACTGCATTTCCTCTCCCCGATCATAGCTGTAGGTCTAACACGACCACCAGAGTCTGTTGCATGAGGCTCCAGTTTTTATATAATTTTGTATTTTAATGCACTCTTCTACCAGAGTCATGACCATCTCATGCACATACCAATCTCCTGCAATACTACATAAAGGGGAAACTCCATGTAACATTTTTAACAATGCCTATTGGTATCATAAGCATCATGGTTAGCAGTTGAGGGATCATTGTCACCTATAGGGGCAGACAGTGATCCTTTCAGTGAATGCAGTATGTGAACAATTGAGTATTCATAACTTCAGTAGCATGGAATGTAGAAGGCTCATGCATTCACTGCCACCTCTCCACTTGTTGGTGTTTGGATGCCAATCAGAACAGGGGAACCCTGTTTTTGACTTGCATCCATCAGACAGTTCTGGCAAATCTAAAGGATATGCCATCAATCTCTCGTGAGACAACACATTTAATTGCTATTTCTTTATATACAGTATCAAGCATGCAAAGTTATCATTGAGTTGTTTTTTTGTTCCTTCTTCAGGTAGAGTCGCCTAGTTCAGCTCCTATTCAGCCTTACAGACGCCTAAACCCTCAGGAGATTTGCTATCAGAGAATTCAGAAAGCCCAGGAGCAAGCTGCACAACTGCTTGCTCAACAGAAATCTTCTCTCTTACCCAGTATTACCCAGGAGACTGATCCCATGAAAAGGATAGCCAAATTGTCTGGTTCTCTTTCTTCTAGTTTTTGTAAGTAATTAAATATGCAGAATTTTTAAAGAATATTTATTTGTTATATGAAGCCAAAACTGTTGATAAATTTATGCATTTTAGTTCATTTTGTTGACAAAGGATTCTGGCTATTTCATGGCTCTGGTGGTTAGAATAATCTTAATGTCTAACACAACATATACTAATGAAACCTGAATGATTGAATTCTAAACCTAGTACATTGTCAAAATGCCATCTATAACTTTAACCACTTGGTGACGCTCTCCACCTACATTGAGTCGCCACCCAAAAGTAACTTTAGGTTAACCCATTTAAATGCTGCAGATCAAGTTAACAGCAGTATCTAGCAGGTTCAACTGTTAAGGATGGAGGCTGTCCCTTCCGATGGCAATCACTACCTCCTCCTTCTCACCCTACTAAAGACTCCCATATCGTCCCTGTTACTACACATACAAGTGCATCTCACTAAATTAGAATCTCATAAAGTTAATTTATTTCAGTTCTTCAATCCAAAAAGTGAAACTCCTATATTATATAGTCATTACAAACAGAGTGATCTATTTCAAGTGTTTATTTCTGTTAATGTTGATGATTATGTCTTACAGCCAATGAAAACACAAAAGTCATTATCTCAGTAAATTTAAAATATTTAACAAACAACACCTGCAAAGGCTTCCTAAGCATTTAAAAGGTCCCTTAGCCTGTTTCAGTAGACTCCACAATCATGGGGAAGACTACTGACTTGACAGATGTCCAGAAGGCTGTCATTGACACACTCCAAGGACCCAGAGTTCCAATGTTCATTTTTAAATCAAGGTCCCAGAGTCTGGAGGAAGAGTGGAGAGGCCACAATCCAAGCTGCTTGAGGTCTAGTGTGAAGCTTCCACAATCAGTGATGGTTTGGGGAGCCATGTCATCTGCTGGTGTAGGTCCACTGGGTTTTATCAAGACCAAAGACACCGCAGCTGTCTACCAGGAAATTTTAGAGCACTTCATGCTCTAAAGCCTTTTGGAGATGGAAATTTCATTCTCCAGCAGGACTTGGCACCTGTCCACACTGCCAAAAGTACCAATACCTGGTTTAAAAACAACAGTATCACTATGCTTGATTGGCCAGCAAACTCGCCTGACCTTAACCCCATAGATGATCTATAGGGTATTGTCAAGAGGAAGATAAGAGACACCAGACCCAGCAATGCAGACGAGCTGAAGGCTGCTATCAAAGCAACCTAGGCTTCCATAACACCTCTGCAGTGCCACAGGCTGATCGCCTCCATGCCACGCCGCATTGATGCAGTAATTGATGCAAAAGGAGCCCCGACCAAGTATTGAGGGCATTTACTGAACATACATTTCAGTAGGCCAATATTTTGGATTTTAAAAACCATATTTCAAGCTGTTGTTATAACGTATTCTAATTTACTGAGATAATGACTTTCATGTTTTCATTGGCGGTAAGCCATAATCATCAACATTAACAGAAATAAACACTTGAAATAGATCACTGTTTGTAATAACTCTATAATATGAGTTTCACTTTTTGTATTGAAGAACTGAAATTAACTTTTTGATGATATTCTAATTTTGTGAGAAGCACCTATACTACATCATTTTACCAATACTTATCAATATTGCAGCGTATTGTTTAGATGATTAAGTGATCACAGGTCTAATTAAAAATGAAGGGATTTTTTGATTTTTTTCTGTGCAAATATATTTTCCATGCACTGTGCAGAATTATTAGGCAAGTGAGTATTTTGACCATATCATTTTTATGCAGGTGTGCAGAATTATTAGGCAGCTGGTTTTTCTTTGGCCAATATGGGCCAAAAAAGAGATTTAACTGACTCTCTGAAAAGTCATAAGTTTTCTTTACAGAAGTCTTAGTGGGATGCAGCACTTTTGAAATTGCTAAGTAAGATATTGTGGCATGAATACAGAAACATCATAGGTTTTGTTGCAAATAGTCAACAGGGTTGCAAAAATGTGTTGAGAAAAAGACTCCAAAGAATTGGGAAGAATCAAATGTGAAGCGACCAGGGAGGTTGCAGTTCTGGAATATGGCAGCACTGGAGTGCCCAGAAGTACAAGGTGCTCAGAGACATGACCGAAGCAAGGAGGCTGTAATCCGACCACCACTGAACAAGACACAGAAAAAACATCAACACTGGGTCTAGAAATATCCGAGGACCGGATTTTCAAAGATTTTATGGACTGATGAGATGATAGTGACTCTTGACCGACCAGATGGGATGGTCTCTGACTGGATCAGTAATTCAGTAACTGGCACAGACCTCCACTTTAAGAACAGTGTCTATATTGGTCACTTTTTTTTTTTTTTTTTTGTACATTTTGAGTTGTTGGGTTATTCTCCCTTTACCAGCTGAAAATAAACAATTGAGATGGGAAGATTTACATTTTTCATTTAGTTGCCTAATGATTCTGCACGCATGAAGATTCTCCTAAGACAGACAAAACTTCACTTTTACTTTCTTAAGTATTCAGGTTCATTAACCTTTTGGATTAACCGACAGCACTGTAGTTGTCCAATAATTGAAATTGTCAAAAATCCAAATTGTCTGTGCGCACAGTGTAGTATTTGTGGACCTGGGTGGGGCGTGTGTGCGTGTGTGTGTGTTTGTTTGTTTTTTTTTCTTTTTTTTTTATATAACTTTGTTCCACTAGGAAATAGGCTTATCTTTGCTCTATCCACCTAGATCTGTCAGTTTTAGGCCTGGCGTCAGCCAAGCATATGAAAAATCGCTCAAGGTTTCATCCACAATACTCGGATAACTTTCGTCCGTGTATCCATATTTTACATCAGTATGCGATCTGAAGGGTTAATATACTTGAATGTGATTTTGAGGACTTCAAGGGATGCAGTTTTTAGAATGGTGTCACTTTTGTGTATTTTCTGTCATATAGGCCCCCCAAAGTCACTTCAAATGTGAAGTGGTCCCTCAAAAAAATGGTTTTTGTAACTTTTGTTGGAAAAATGAGAAATTGCTCAAACTTTTAACCTTTCTAACTTCCTAACAAAAAAAAAAAAAAAAATGGTTAAAAAAGTGATGCTGATGTAAAGTAGACATGTGGAAAAATGTTATTTATGAACTATTTTGTGTGATATAATCTGGTTTAAGGGCGTAAAAATGAAAAGTTTGAGAATTGCGAAATCTTCAAATTTCCAAAATTCTGATTTTCACAAACGCAAAAAAAATCTACCTAAACTTACCATTAACAGGAAGTACAATATGTCACAAAAAAACATTCTCAGAATCACTGGAATGTAGAGGAGTTATTACATTGATACAGGTCAGAATTGAAAAAATTGGCCTGGTCAGGAAGGTAAAACAGGCTCTGGCGCAAAAGGATTAATATGTTGGGAAATAGAAAAATCCGCTGCAGTTCTTCCAATATGACCTGTCAGTTGCAGGATGCTGCCATTGAATTCAATAATAAAGATAAAATAAGAGCAGGAGTAACACTGTGCTGCTGAAGAAAAGGAGAAAACCTGAATATCCTTTTTAACCCCTTTCCGACGTAGCTGAGCCCTGGACCTTATGGACCAGCTATGTACTATTATGCACGATATGATCGCGCACAAGCGGTACGGGGCGATCGCCAACTGGTGTCAGCTATGTGCCAGGAGCTGTCAAGCACCGCTGCTGGCACATTAACCCCCGAAATGCTGCGATCAAAGTCTATCTCAGCATTCCGGGAGTAAGGGGAGGTAAAGCGCCGATACTTACCCCCTCTTCGGCATACCGCGCTGTCTAAGCCGGGTCCCGGATGTTGTCATGGTGACCCGATGTCGTCATGACGACATCCGGATCACCAGGAGGCCCGAAGTTGCTTTGGTCATGTTCAGTCCGCAACCAAAGAAACTTTTGCATGCTGCGCTGACAGCTGTATAGCATAGAGATGCTGCTGCATCTCTATGCTATATAAGCGATCAGGCTGCAAAAAGTGAAAGTCCCATAATGGGACATAGTGTACAAGCAAAAAAGTATTAGAAAGTGAAAATAAATGTAAAAAAATAAATAAATTGTAAAAATATAAAAAAATGAGCAAAATCCCTTAAAAACATACTGTATTCATAAATTAGTATTATGAAAAAAATAAACCAATAAAAGTACACATACTTAGTATCACCGCGTCCGCAACGACCTGACCTATAAAACTATTCCACTAGTTAACCCCTTTAGTGAACATGGTAAAATAAATAAATAAAAAACAAAGCAAAAAATGATGCTTTATCATACGGCCAAACAAAAAATGGAATAAAGCGCGATCAAAAAGACGAATGTAAATAAAAATGGTACAGCTGAAAACGTCATCTTGTCCCGCAAAAAACAAGCCGCCTTACAGGTCCATAAGCCAATAAATAAAAGTTATAGCTCTCAGAATAAAGCGATAAAAAAATTCTTTTTTTCTATAAAATAGTTTGTGTAAAAGCGCCAAAACATAAAAAAAGATATAAATGTGGTACCGCTGTAAACATACCGACCCGAAGACTTAATGCTGCCCTATCAATTTTACCACATGTGGAACAGCATAAAAAAAAAAACTCCCTAAAAAAACAATTCTTGAATTGTTGTTTTTTGTTTATTCTGCCTCCTAAAAATCGGAATAGAAAGCGATCAAAAAATGTCACTTGCCTGAAAATACCAGTAAAAATGTCAACTCGTCCTGCAAAAAACAAGCGGTCAGATGATTGTCGGCCGAAATATGGTAAAATTATAGCTCTAAAAATATGGCGATGCAAAAACTAGTCTTTACACAAAAAAAAAGCTTCTTTTAGTGTGTGACAGCTGTCAATCATAAAAACCCAATATAAATCTGACATCGCTGTAATCGCACCGACCCGAAGAATAAAGTCGTCTAATCACTTTTACCGCACAAGGAACTCTAGGGTTAGGGTTGGGATTTTTTCAAAAGTAAAGGAAAAAAAAAATGATGACGATATGGCGACCAGTGTTGAGCGCTTGTGCTCGCTACTTGAGTTTGCATCGGGTGCTTGGGTATGCACAGAGTATCGCGGGTGCTCGAGTCTCCGCCCCATGTGCTTCATGGCCAAAAAAAACATTGCATGGATTGCCTGCCATGCACGAGCTATCCCCCGCATGTTCTTTTTTGCGTGTCTAACAACTGTGAAACATGCGGGCGGGGACTCGAGCTTGTCACTCGAGCGCCCGTGATACATGGTGCATACCCGTGTACCTGATGCAAACTCAAGTAGCGAGCGCTTGCGCTCAAGACTAATGACAACTTATTCAATATGATGACCTAATGTTATCAAATTCTGTGTCGTACCTCTGGGTTCAAAATTTTCACTATACCCCTTGATAAAATCCTTGAGGGGTCTAGTTTCCAAAATGGGGTCACTTGTGGGGGGGTTTCCACTATTTGGGCGCATCAGGTGATCTCCAAAAGGGACATGGTGTCTGCTCTCAATTCCAGACAACTTTGCGTTCAAAATGTCACACCGTGCTCCTTCCCCTCTGAACCCTGCCATGCGCCCAAACAGTGTATTTTCTCCACATATGGGGTATCAGCGTACTCAGGAGAAATTGAACAACAAATGGTATGGTGCAATTTCTCCTGTTACCCTTATGAAAATGCAAAATTGGAGGCTAATAACATTTTTGTGGGAAAAATGTGAAAATTTTATTTTTACGGCTCAATGTTATAAACTTCTGTGAAGCACCTGGGGGGGGGAAGGTTCAAGGTGCTGACCACACATCTAGATAACTTCCTTGAGGGGTCTAGTTTGCAAAATGGTGTCACTTGTGGGGGGTTTCCACTGTTTGGGGAGCCCCTGATGTGCCTAAACGCAACATGGTGTCCGCTAATTATTCAAGCAAACTTTACATTCAAAAAGTCAAATGGCGCTCCTTCAGTACCGAACCCTGCCGTGCGCCAAAACAGTAGTTTTCCCCCACATATGGGGGGTATCTGCATGCTCAGGAGAAATTGCACAACAAATTTTGGGGTCCATTTTTCCTGTTATACCCTTGCAAACCTTTTCTTGGTTTGCATCGGTCTGGAGCAGTTGACTCTACAATAGGGCTGATATAAATACATCACATGAGACGCAGAGACTAGTGTGTGTATATGTGTATAATGTATATATATCATCCACTTGCTGGTGTATATACAGTGGGGGGGATAAGTATTTGATACAGTGCCAATTTTGCAAGTTTTCCCACCTACAAAGAATGGTGAAGTCTGTATTTTTTTCGTAGGTACACTTCAACTGTGAGACCAGAATCTAAAAATAAAAACCAGAAACTCCCATTGTATGATTTTTACATACTTTTAAATTGCTTTTTATTGAATGAAATAAGTATTTGATCACTTACCAACCAGCAAGAATTCTGTCTCACAGACCTGTTTGTTTTTCTTTAAGAAGCCCTCCTACTTTGCACTCATTACCTGTATTAATTGCACCTGTTTGAACTTGTTACATGCGTAAAAGACACCTGTCCACACAATCACACTCCAACCTCTCCACCATGGCCAAGACGAAAGAGCTGTCTAAGGACACCAGGGACAAAATTGTAGACCTCAACAAGGCTGGGATGGCCTATAGGACAATAGGGAAGCAGCTTGGTGAGGAGGCAACAACTGTTGGCACAATTATTAGAAAATGAAAGAAACACAAGATGACTGTTAATCTTCCTCGGTCTGGGGCTCCATGCAAGTTCTTGCCTCATGGGGTAAAGATAATTCTGAGGTCCGGAATCAGCCCAGAACCACATGGGAGGATCTGGTCAATGACCTGAAGAGAGCTGGGACCACAGTCTCAAACATTACCATTAGTAGCACACTATGCCATCATGGATTAAAATCCTGTAGGGCCTGCAAGGACCCCCTGCTCACCCCAGCACGTGTCCAGGCCTTGAAGTTTCACAATGACCATGTGGATGATGCAGAGGAGAAGCACATATGGTCAGAAGAGACCAAAATAGAACTTTCTGGTATCAACTCCACTCGTCGTGTTTTGGAGGAAGAAGGATGAGTACAACCCCAAGAACACCGTCACAACTTCGAAGCATGGTGGAGGAAACCTCATGCCTTGGGGGTGCTTTTCTGCAAAGGGGACAAACCGACTGCACCGTATTGAAGGGAGGATGAATGGGGTCATGTATCACGAGATTTTGGCCAACAACCTCCTTCCCTCAGTAAGAGCATTGAAGATGGCTCGTGGCTGGGTTTTTCCAGCATGACAATGACCCGAAACACACAGCCAAGGCAACTAAGGAGTGGCTCTGTAAGAAGCATTTCAAGACCCTGAAGTGACCTAGCCAATCTCCAGACCTGAACCCAATAGAAAATCTTTGGAGGGAGTTGAAACTCAATGTTGTAGGCAACTGCCCCGAAACCTGAAAGATCTGTATGGAGGGGTGGGCCAAAATCCCTGCTGCAGTGTGTGCAAACTTGGTAAAGAACCACAGGAAATGTCTGACCTCTGTAATTGCAAACAAAGGTTTCTGGACCAAATATGAAGTTCTGTTGTTCTATTGTATCAACTACTTATTTCATGCAATAAAATGCAATTTAATTTTATATAAAAATCATACAATGTGATTTTCTGTCTTCTATTTTTAGATTCTGTCTCACAGTTGAAGTGTACCTACGATAAAAATTAGACCTCTCCATTCTTTGTTGGTGGGAAAATTTGCAAAATCGGCAGTGTATCAAATACTTATTTTCCCCACTGTACATCACATAGGAGATGCTGAGGCTGGTATACATGCATTCCACAGGAGCAGGACGGGAGCACAGAGCCCGCTAACTCTGCCTACTAAGAACATCCTGATGCTGGAACTAGCCAGTGTTGGGACGTAATCCAGCATTGCTTACTCCACGGCATTCAGAGTGCCCGCACTCTAGGGAAAAAATTGAAGGGCTGACTGCCCAAGTACTACAGCTCATTGGAAAGGTGCCCAAGGGCAGAAGAAAATGAGCCCGCAGGCCATATGTTCCCCACACCAGCTATACAGGAAAGCATCGAGCCAGGTACCTCACATGGACTACGAGGAGGTGGGCATAAAAAAAATGTATATTTTGAATCATTTTGCCCACTTATATAGCCCCATTAAGTCCATAACTCTTTACAGACGTTATCAACACTGTCCCCATAGGGAATTTAGATTGCGAAACCCAATCGGTATGTCTTTGCATGGGTTTCCCCAGGGTTCTCCGGTTTCATCCCACACTGCAAACACTGGGAGAACATACAAACTCCTTGCTGATGTAGTCCTTTGAGTGGATTTGAACCCAGGACCCCAGCGCTGAAAGGCTGCACTGCTAACCACTGAGGCGCTTTTTTTGATTTATATTTTTGGAGACCAGAGTGAGGACGCTAGGGCATCAACGTCCAACAGGGCCAGCCGGATTATTCCAGGGCACGTTACCTACCAACTGCTCATAATTTACTGCCCAAAAAGATAGTTTATGCGTTCAAAAACTACATTGGCAAAGACACAAGGTATCCATGTGATACCTGCTCGACAAGCCAGGACTTTATAGACTGCGCAAGCGTGACACGCCTGCACAGTCAGGCTCCAGACAGAAGCACGCATGGAGCCGTTCCAGGTAAGAGGAGTGTATCGCGCAGGAGATCACGGTATGCGTAGACACTGAACTCATACCGCGATCTCCAGCGCCATACTTGTATACTTGCCTGACCGGGAGGAGCGTTGCCGCAGCGCCTCTTCTCGCCGGAGACCGGGGCAGGAGTGAGGCGTCGGAATCGGCGCATGCGCATTGCGCTATCCGCCGCCATTTTACTGAAGACACATTTGCAGTGTCTTCAGCAAAATGGGGCCAGACAGCGCGGTATGGGCTGAAGGGAAGAAAGGTGAGTATAACGGTTTATTTTTTTATGTGTGCAGCGTGAAAGGGATGAGTGGGCCATACATACCAGGATTGAGGGGTGCCATGCATACCAGGATTGGGGAATGAGGGGTACCATACATACCAGGATGAGAAATGGGGTGCCATCCATGCAAAGATTGGGGGGTGAGGGGACCATGCATACCAGAATGAGGAATGGGGTGCCACACATACCAGGATTGGGGGGGGGGGGGGGTGAGGGGTACCAGGCATACCAGGATTGGGGGTGAGGGGTACCATTCATACCAGGATTGGGGGATGAGGGGTGCAATGCATACCACGCATACCAGGATTGGGGGATGAGGGGTACCATGCATACCAAAATAGGGATGAGGGGTACCATGCATACCAGGATGAGGAATGGGGTGCTACGCATACCAGGATTGGGGAGTGAGGGGACCATGCATACCAGGATTGGGGGTGAGGGATGCCATGCATACCAGAATAGGGATGCTGGGTACCATGCATACCAGGATGAGGGATGGGGTGCCATGCATACCAGAATAGGGATGCTGGGTACCATGCATACCAGGATTGGGGGTGAGGGGTGCCATGCATACCAGAATAGGGATGCGGGGTACCATGCATACTAGGATGAGGGATGCGGGGTACCATGCATACCAGGATGACGGATGGGGTACCATGCATACCAGGATGAGGGATGGGGTGTCATGCATACCAGGATTGGGAGTGAGGGGTACCATGCATACCAGGATTGGGGGTGAGGGGTGCCATGCATACCAGGATTGGGGGTGAGGGGTGCCATGCATACCAGGATTGGGGGTGAGGGGTGCCATGCATACCAGGATAGGATGGGGGGACAAAATGGGGGCAGCACAAATACCAGGAGGAGGGCAGCACATTCCAGCATGGGAGACCATATACCAATAAAAATGCTTGCCACCCGGGCGTAGGACAGGTTCAATAGCTAGTAAACTATATATCCCTAGATAATTTATTCTATTTGTTCTTCTTTTTTGCCCTTTTAGATATTTTAATTTTATTTTCTAAATAGTTTTTTTACTTTGTTTAAAACCATTTCTTATTATAACATTAGCAACTCATAATTTGGATTTAAGCCATGTCTGATCAAAATTTTAAAAAGAACCTGTCTGCTTAAAATAAGACTACCTGTAGCCGTAGTGGTAATCTGCAGGTAAATGGCATTTTAACCCCTTTACCCCTGAGGGTGGTTTGCATGTTAATGACCGGGCCAATTTTAACAATTCTGACCACTGTCCCTTTATGAGGTAATTACTCTAGAACACTTCAACGGATCCCGCTGATTCTGAGATTTTTTCGTGACATATTGTACTTCATGATGGTGGTAAAAAAAATTCGATATCACTTGCATTTATTTGTGGAAAAAATCGGAAACTTTGCAAAAATTTTGAAAGTTTCGCAATTTTCAAACTTTTAATTTTCATGCCCTTAAATCAGAGAGATATGTCACACAAAATAGTTAATAAATAACTTTTCCCACATGTCTACTTTACATCAGCACAATTTTGGAAACAATTATTTTTTTTTTATTAGGGAGCTATAAGGGTTAAAAGTTGACCAGCAATTTCTCATTTTAACAAAATTTACAAAACCATTTTTTTAGAGACCACATCACATTTGAAGTGATTTTGAGGGGTCTTCATGACAGAAAATACCCAAAAGTGACACCATTCTAAAGACTGCACCCCTCAAGGTGCTCAAAACCACATTCAAGAAGTTTATTAACCCTTCAGGTGCTTCACAGGAATTTTTGGAATGTGGAAGAAAAAAATGAACATTTAACTTTTTCCACAAAAAATGTTACTTTAGACCCAAATTTTTTTTATTTTCGCAGGGGTGACAGGAAAAAATGGACCCCAAAATTTGTTGTGCAAATTCCCCTGAGCACGCAGATACCCCATATGTGAGGAAAAACCACTGTTTGGGCGCACGGCAGGGCTCGGAAGAGAAGGAGCGCTATTTGACTTTTTGAATGTAAAATTTGCTTGAATAAAATAGCGGACACCATGTTGCGTTTGGGGAGCCCCTGATGTGCCTAAACAGTGGAAACCCCCCACAAGTGACACCATTTTGGAAACCAGACCCCCCTAGGGAACTTATCTAGATGTGGTGAGCACGTTGAACCCCCAGGTGCTTCACAGAAGTTTATATCAGTTAGCCGTAAAAAACATAACCTTTTCACATTTTTCCAACAAAAATGTTTTCAGCCCCCAATTTTGCATTTTCATAAGGGTAACAGAAGAAATTGCACCATGCAATTTGTTGTGCAATTTCTCCTGAGTAAGCAGATACCCCATATGTGGGGGAAAACCACTGTTTGGGCGCACTGCAGGGTTCAGAAGGGAAAGAGCTCCATTTGACTTTTTGAATGTAAAATTGGCTTGAATAATTAACGGACGCCATGTTGCGTTTGGAGAGTCCCTGAAGTGCCTAAATAGTGGAAACCCCCCCCCAAAAAAAATGACACCATACCCCTCAAGGATTTTATCAAGGGGTATAGTGAACATTTTGAACACAGAGGTAAGACACAGAATTTGATAACATTAGGTCATCATATTGAATAAGTTGTCATTAGTCTAGAGTGCAAGTGCTCACTGCTTGAGTTTGCAGCGGGTACTCTGGTTTGCACCAAATATCGCGGGTACTCAAGTGACATGCTCGAATTCCCACCCCGCATGTTTCATGGTTATTAGACACCCAAAAAAAAAATATGCGGGGATAGCTCGTGCATGGCAGGCAATCCCTGCAAGGTTTTTTTGGCTGTATAACAGCTGCAAAACCTTTGGGGCGGAGACCTGAGCATGTCACTCGAGCACCCGCTATGCTCTGTGCATACCCGAGCACCTGATGCAAACTCAAGTAGCGAGCACTTGCACTCAACATTAGTCGCCATATCTTCGGCATTTTTTTTTCTTCTGAAAAAATCCCAACCCCAATACAACCCCAACCCTAGCACAACCCTAACTCTAAAGTTTATTTTTTACGCCGTTCCTCGTGCGGTATAAGAGATTAGACGACTTCATTCTTCCGGTCGGTGCTATTACTGTGATACTAGATTCATATCGGGTTTTTATGATTGACAGCTGTCACACAATAAAAAAGACTAGTTTTTGCATCGCCATATTTTGAGAGCTATAATTTTTCCAGATTTTGGCCGACAGAGTCATGTAAGGCCATGTTTTTCGCGGGACAAGTTGACGTTTTTATTGATACCATTTTCGGGCACGTGACATTTTTTTGATCGCTTTCTATTCCGATTTTTGAAAGACAGAATAAACAAAAACCAACAATTCAGGAATTGTTTTTTTGCCGTTCTGCGTGTGGTAAAATTGATAAGGTAGCTTTATTCTTCGGGTCAGTACGTTTACAGCGGTACCAAATTTTTATATTGTGGTGTTTTTTTTTTTGTTTTGTTTTTTGGGCGCTTTTACACAATAAAAACTATTTTTAGAAAAAAAGAATTGTTTTTGTATCGCTTTATTCTGAGAGCTAACTTTTTATTTTTCGATTGTTGGAGCTGTATGGCGACTTGTTTTCAGCGGTACAATTTTTAATTACATTCGTCTTTTTGATCACGTTTTATTCCATTTTTTGTTTGGCGGTATGATAAAGCATCGTTTTATGTTTCGTTTTTTATTTTTACTTTTTACTGTGTTCACTAAAGGGGTTAACTAGCAGGACAGTTTTATAGGTCTGGTCGTTCCGGACGCGGTGATACCAAATATGTGTACTTTTTATTGGTTTATTTTTTCAGAAGAATATATATATGAATACAGTGCTATGTGCGGGACCACTCCCTGCACATAGCACTGGGTGTTAGCTGTGACAATCAGCTGACACCTGGCGGCGATCTCGCCACACCGCTTGTGTGCCGGCGAAATCGCCAGGGCGTACTAATACGTATCTGACCCATAAGGCCCAGGGCCGATGCGTATTAGTACACCCTGGACCAGAAAGGGGTTAAACACGTTTGACTGTCTAACTTGAAGAGCAGATGCAAGTGAGAAAATAAGGCTATATTCTCCCTGCAGCCACTCCCTTTCTGTCATCAGTGAGCATGCTATAATCACTCTCCCAGGACCTTGCCTGACAGCCTGCTCCGCAGTGTGTGCAGAGTGGGCTGTTGGTTATGATGCAGAGGGAGGGATTACAGCGCGCTCACTGTTTGTTTTTTGAGTGTTGTCAGATCAGTGACCCCTGCACTGCCCTGATGACTGACTGGAAGAGAGTGGCTGCATGGAGACTGTAACTTTATTTTCTTGCTGTAGCTGATATCAGACAGCTGAACTTGTTTAAAACTATGAACCTGCCAAATACCGCTATTCCTGCAGGTAAATAGCATTTTTTTGGGTTCAGATGGGCCTTGAATTTATTCATTTGGGGCCAGAAAGTCAATTGATTTTCTCTACATTTTGGACTCCCCTGTGTGACCAGAAAGGGGTCTGTATTTCTGAACCCTGGCTTAGAGTGCAGATTTGTATTCTATCGCCTACTATAAAAGTTATTGTTTTCCTTTTTTTTTTCACAAATATAAATAATAAAAAATCTATATATTATATTGTACTGCGGCGGTGTTCAGACAGTGCGATTTTACTAGGCAGTGACCCAAGCATGTTCAACTTAAAGTTTTTATTGTCAAAAAAACTCTCACAGTGAAGACCGCTTTATCCTCCAGATCGCAGCCGGGTTGTCCAAAATAGTTCGTACAACAAAACACCGTTGCCGTGTGCGACTGCACCGCTGCAACACTCTGAGGTGCGTGAGAAGCTTTGCCTTCTTGGGCTATGTGTTCAGGTCACACAGGCCAGTATTTCAGAGCCTCCAGCTCTGCAGCTTGCAAACCAAAGACTGACACACCCAAACCTTTGCTGCAGGTTTTTAAATGGAATCTGTGGCCATGAACCACTTGTAAGACCCGGCTGGAGGGAGCGATCCGCCCCACTGCCACCACCTGTATTTCACTCCAAGAAAAAAAGCCCGTGCTGGGTTTTCTTAAATCCAACTTGGCCATATAGTTTGACCAAGTCCAAACTTTACTTTTATTTTGCACTGCAACCACAGCTATTTCTGTGATTTGTAATTCACTCCAGCTGGTTCAATATGCCTCTATGCACATCCTGTGGGATACATACCGTCCCTCGCATATAATTCCCATATAGATCTCTAGATCTCTCCGGTTTTGGCATCTGCACTGTCGCAGCTACAGACACAAAATTTTTGCACAGTCACATGGCTGGACCCCGAGAGTGTCTTGGGCTATGTTGTGAAGTGAAATTTTAATCCCACGCGTTCCAATTAACCTAACAATTTTGCCCCCATCTACATAATGGGGAAAAAGTGAAAGGAAAAGTGTTGGAGGCAAATTGACAGCTGCCACATGTGAACAAGGGAGAATTAAAGAATGAGAGCGATTGGCGCCAAAGAGTGTATACCGTACAGTTGCTAAGGTGGGGCCCCGACATGGGATACTCGTACTCGCCACACACGGGGATATGAACACACACACAAAATGCGCCACACACTGCCACGTGCTTGAACACTCAGCACACACACAACTCATCTCACAAAGATTTATCAGGCTGCCAAAAGCAACCAATCTCAGCTCTGCTTCTATTCTGCTACAGTTAATTAACCTGAGCTGTGATTGGTTAATATAGGCAACAAAGGACGTTCTCAATATAACAAAGCTTGTGTAAGGTAATAAGATGTCAGTTAGGGTGTGCTGGTGGAAAGGCTGATGTCAGTCACATTACTTCTATGTGAGAGGATATAGAAACTGCCAGTTCCAGACTATTTTTACCACAATAATGCCTCATAAGAAAAGGAATTTCATGGCACAAATGTCAGCTGATGTGAAAAGAAAAGCTGCATTACGGGCCAATGAAAAACGTGAAGACCGAGAAACCAGGCTGACACACATGAGAACAGCAGCTGCTTCCTCAAGAGCCAATGAACTTTCTGAGGAGAGGGAAGCGAGGCTTGCAGACAAGAGAACAAAAGAACTGCTTCCTCAAGAGCCAATGAACTTTCTATCTATTTGTTTTGTGTTTTTTGGGTGGAGAATACATTTTTGTTAACACATTCTATTTTGCTAACAGCAGTTATTAACCCGGGCGAAGCCGGGTAGTACAGCTAGTGTATGTGTATATACAGTTTGGACACACCTTCTCATTTAAAGATTTTTCTGTATTTTCATGACTATGAATATTGTATATTCACACTGAAGGCATCAAAACTATGAATTAACACATGTGGAATTATATACTTAACAAAAAAGTGTGAAACAACTGAAAATATGTCTTATATTCTAGGTTCTTCAAAGTAGCCACCTTTTGCTTTGATGACTGCTTTCCACACTCTTGGCATTCTCTTGATGAGCTTCAAGAGGTAGTCACTGGAAATGGTCTTCCAACAATCTTGAAGGAGTTCCCAGAGATGCTTAGCACTTGTTGGCCCTTTTGCCTTCACTCTGCGGTCCAGCTCACCCCAAACCATCTCGATTGGGTTCAGGTCTGGTGACTCTGGAGGCCAGGTCATCTGGCGTAGCTCCCCATCACTCTCCTTCTTGGTCAAATAGCCCTTACACAGCCTGGAGGTGTGTTTGGGGTCATTGTCCTGTTGAAAAATAAATGATGGTCCAACTAAACGCAAACCAGATGGAATAGCATGCCGCTACAAGATGCTGTGGTAGCCATGCTGGTTCAGTATGCCTTCAATTTTGAATAAATCCCCAACAGTGTCACCAGCAAAGCACCCCCACACCATCACACCTCCTCCTCCATGCTTCACGGTGGGAACCAGGCATGTAGAGTCCATTCGTTCACCTTTTCTGCGTCGCACAAAGACATGGTGGTTGGAACCAAAGATCTCAAATTTGGACTCATCAGACCAAAGCACAGATTTCCACTTGTCTAATGTCCATTCCTTGTGTTCTTTAGCCCAAACAAGTCTCTTCTGCTTGTTGCCTGTCCTTAGCAGTGGTTTCCTAGCAGCTATTTTACTATGAAGGCCTGCTGCACAAAGTTTCCTCTTAACAGTTGTTGAAGAGATGTGTCTGCTGCTAGAACTCTCTGTGGCATTGACCTGGTCTCTAATCTGAGCTGCTGTTAACCTGCGATTTCTGAGGCTGGTGACTCGGATAAACTTATCCTCAGAAGCAGAGGTGACTCTTGGTCTTCCTTTCCTGGGGTGGTCCTCATGTGAGCCAGTTTCTTTGTAGCTCTTGATGGTTTTTGCAACTGCACTTGGGGACACTTTCAAAGTTTTCCCAATTTTTCGGACTGACTGACCTTCATTTCTTAAAGTAATGATGGCCACTCGTTTTTCTTTACTAAGCTGCTTTTTTCTTGCCATAATACAAATTCTAACAGTCTATTCAGTAGGACTATCAGCTGTGTATCCACCTGACTTCTGCACAACACAACTGATGGTCCCAACCCCATTTATAAGGCCAGAAATCCCACTTGTTAAACCTGACAGAGTACACCTCTGAAGTGAAAACCATTTCCGGTGACTACCTCTTGGAGCTCATCAAGGGAATGCCAAGAGTGTGCAAAGTAGTTATCAAAGCAAAAGGTGGCTACTTTGAAGAACCTAGAATATAAGACCTATTTTCAGTTTTCACACTTTTTTGTTAAGTATATAATTCCACATGTGTTAATTCATAGTGTTGATGCCTTCAGTGTGAATGTACAATTTTCATAGTCATGAAAATACAGAAAAATCTTTAAATGAGAGGGTGTGTCCAAACTTTTGGTGTGTACTGTGTGTGTGTGTATATGTACAGTGCCTACAAGTAGTATTCAACCCCCTGCAGATTTAGCTGGTTGACACATGCGGAATTAACTTGGCATTGTGACATTTGTACTGTAGATCAGCCTGGAAGTGGGAAATGCACTGCAGCAAATTTTGTTTTTGTTTTTTTTTGTTTGTTTTTTTTAAAGCGTTAAAAGTTAATTCAGAGTGTCATTTATTATTCAACCCCTCAAACCACAAGAATTCTGTTTGGTCCCCCTAAAGTATTAAGAAGTAGTTCAGGCACCAAGAATAATGAGCTTCACATGTGTGGATTATAGATCTCTTTTGCCAGCCTTTTCTAACTATTTAAGACCCTCCCCAAACTTGTGAACAGCACTCAGACATGGTCAACTTGGGAAAGACAAAGGAGCATTCCAAGGCCATCAGAGACAAGATTGTGGAGGGTCACAAGGCTGGCAAGGGGTACAAAACCCTTTCCAAGGAGTTGGGCCTACCTGTCTCCACTGTTGGGAGCATCATCCGTAAGTGGAAGGCTTATGGAACTACTGTTAGCCTTCCACGGCCAGGACAGCCTTTGAAAGTGTCCTCCCGGGCCGAGGCCAGGCTTGTCCGAAGAGTCAAGGCTAACCCAAGGACAACAAGGAAGGAGCTCCGGGAAGACCTCATGGCAGTGGGGACATTGGTTTCAGTCAATACCATAAGTAACGTACTCCACCGCAATGGTCTCCGTTCCAGACGAGCCCGTAAGGTACCTTTACTTTCAAAGCGTCATGTCAAGGCTCGTCTACAGTTTGCTCATGATCACTTGGAGGACTCTGAGACAGACTGGTTCAAGGTTGTATGGTCTGATGAGACCAAGATCGAGATCTTTGGTGCCAACCACACACGTGACGTTTGGAGACTGGATGGCACTGCATACGACCCCAAGAATACCATCCCTACAGTCAAGCATGGTGGTGGCAGCATCATGCTGTGGGGCTGTTTCTCTGCCAAGGGGCCTGGCCATCTGGTCCGCATCCATGGGAAGATGGATAGCACGACCTACCTGGAGATTTTGGCCAAGAACCTCCGCTCCTCCATCAAGGATCTTAAGATGGGTCGTAATTTCATCTTCCAACAAGACAACGACCCAAAGCACACAGCCAAGAAAACCAAGGCCTGGTTCAAGAGGGAAAAAGTCAAGGTGTTGGAGTGGCCTAGTCAGTCTCCTGACCTTAACCCAATTGAAAACTTGTGGAAGGAGCTCAAGAATAAAGTCCACATGAGACACCCAAAGAACCTAGATGACTTGGAGAAGATCTGCATGGAGGAGTGAGCCAAGATAACTCCACAGACCTGTGCCGGCCTGATCAGGTCTTATAAAAGACGATTATTAGCTGTAATTGCAAACAAGGGTTATTCCACAAAATATTAAACATAGGGGTTGTATAATAATTGACCCACACTTTTATGTTTAAAATTTAATAAAATTCAACTGAGCAACATAACTTTTTGGTTTGTAAGATTTATGCTTCTGTTCATAAAACCTACTCTCGTTTGTAATTTGAAGGCTCTAACTTATTTGCATCTTATCAAACCAGCTAAATCTGCAGGGGGTTGAATACTACTTGTAGGCACTGTATGTATGTATGTATATGTGTGTGTATGTGTATGTGTGTGTGTGTATGTATATATATATATATATATATATATATATATATATATATATATATATATATATATATATATATATATATATATATATATATATATATATATATATATATATACAGTACAGACCAAAAGTTTGGACACACCTTCTCATTTAAAGATTTTTCTGTATTTTCATGACTATGAAAATTGTACATTCACACTGAAGGCATCCAAACTATGAATTACCACATGTGGAATTATATACTTAACAAAAAAGTGTGAAAAAGTGTGAAACAACTGAAAATATGTCTTATATTCTAGGTTCTTCAAAGTAGCCACCTTTTGCTTTGATGACTGCTTTGCACACTTTTGGCATTCTCTTGATAAGCTTCAAGTGGTAGTCACCGGAAATGGTCTTCCAACAATCCTGAAGGAGTTCCCAGAGATGCTTAGCACTTGTTGGTCCTTTTGCCTTCACTCTGCGGTCCAGCTCACCCCAAACCATCTCGATTGGGTTCAGGTCTGGTGACTGTGGAGGCCAGGTCATCTGGCGTAGCACCCCATCACTCCCCCACTTGGTCAAATAGCCCTTACACAGCCTGGAGGTGTGTTTGGGGTCATTGTCCTGTTGAAAAATAAATGATGGTCCAACTAAACACAAACCGGATGGAATAGCATGCCGCTGCAAGATGCTGTGCTAGCCATGCTGGTTCAGTATGCCTTCAATTTTGAATAAATCCCCAACAGTGTCACCAGCAAAGCACCCCCACACCATCACACCTCCTCCTCCATGCTTCACGGTGGGAACCAGGCATGTAGACTCCATCCGTTCACCTTTTCTGCGTCGCACAAAGACACGGTGGTTGGAACCAAAGATCCCAAATTTGGACTCATCAGACCAAAGCACAGATTTCCACAGGTCTAATGTCCATTCCTTGTGTTCTTTAGCCCAAACAAGTCTCTTCTGCTTGTTGCCTGTCCTTACCAGTGATTTCCTAGCAGCTATTTTACCATGAAGGCCTGCTGCACAAAGTCTTCTGTTAACAGTTGTTGAAGAGATGTGTCTGCTGCTAGAACTCTGTGTGGCATTGACCTGGTCTCTAATCTGACCTGCTGTTAACCTGCGATTTCGGAGGCTGGTGACTTGGATAAACTTATCCTCAGAAGCAGAGGTGATTCTTGGTCTTCCTTTCCTGGGGCGGTCCTCATGTGAGCCAGTTTCTTTGTAGCGCTTGATGGTTTTGCAACTGCACTTGGGGACACTTTCAAAGTTTTCCCAATTTTTCGCACTGACTGACCTTCATTTCTTAAAGTAATGATGGCCACTCGTTTTTCTTTACTTAGCTGCTTTTTTCTTGCCATAAAACAAATTCTAACAGTCTATTCAGTAGGACTATCAGCTGTGTATCCACCTGACTTCTGCACAACACAACTGATGGTCCCAACCCCATTTATAAGGCAAGAAATCCCACTTATTAAACCTGACAGGGCACAACCGTGAAGTGAAAACCATTTCCGGTGACTACCTCTTGAAGCTCATCAAGAGAATGCCAAGAGTGTGCACAGCAGTCATCAAAGCAAAAGGTGGCTACTTTGAAGAACCTAGAATATAAGACATATTTTCAGTTGTTTCACACTTTTTTGTTAAGTATATAATTCCACATGTGTTAATTCATAGTTTTGATGCCTTCAGTGTGAATGTACAATTTTCATAGTCATGAAAATACTGAAAAATCTTTAAATGAGAAGGTGTGTCCAAACTTTTGGTCTGTACTGTATATGTATATATATATGTATGTGTGTGTGTATATATATATATATATATATATATATATATATATATATATATATATATATATATATATATATATATATATATATATATATATATAGCAACCTAGTGCAAAATCTTAAATTTGCTGAAAATGTAAAATCCTTGCAAAATAATGGATATACAAATGAAGATAACATTTAGATATACATTACCAAATTTGCATTTTCCTGAAATCCACCAAACTCAGTTTCACCGACCGAATGCCATATAACAACTTGATTTGATCACATCAAAAATTTCTTGCCATAGAATTGGATGGTGGTGTGCCTTATACCACTCCATCATGCACAGTGGCAAGTGGATGGGTGTAAAGCACACCACCACCTATTCATTCGATTTATATGTACCCCAAAATTATGGAGATGAAAATACTCCTAACACAAAAAAAAATCCCTCATCTGAAGAAATAAAATGTGACAACGGGAAAAAAAAAATCTAGTTCTTAACACTTTCCCTCACATGAGGTTGCTGTGCTATGTGCAAGATGGCCTTAATGTGAACTACCGCAGTGTTGGCTGTTGCGTTGTGCTGAGTTATGCCTACACTTAATACACACTGCCATAGCAGCCAAGGTTAGTGCAAGCACCAGGCAACCAAGCTCAATAATGAGGATACGGTCTTTTCACAGTGGTATAAACTGTGCACTAAAGGGGTTGAAAATGGCATATCTGTGGAACAATTGCAATTTTCCTTTTTGGTAAGATCTGTTGCACACTAATTTCTGAAAAATTCCTGTGCAGTCAAAGTGCTGACTGTACCCTAAGGGCTAGCTCATATTGCCATATAAATCGAATAGAAAAAACAAGGGTGGCGGTCCAACACCACTTACGTGGTTGTTTTTTTTTTTCATGTTAAAACATCAAAGTTTAATGTAGAACTATTTTAAAATTCATGATTAAAAATAAGCGCTAGGTCAGAAGCATGCTCACTGACGCGTTTTGAACAGTTAGTTCTTAATCCTAGTGTTGCAGTGTTTAAAGAACCATCTATTCATGACGATAATTTTGTTAGAAATCCGGATTGGGTGTTTTATTATCTCATTCAAGCCCGAAGAAATGCTATGACTGATTTTCAATACGCGGTTGAAAAGGAATTGAAAGCTTTACACAATAAACCACCAGCACATAAATTAAACCTTAGTGCAAATGAAAGATATGCAATGAAAACCCTATAAAAAAATGGAAACCTCATAAATAAGAACTCGGATTAAGATGGTTCAATTTTAGTGCTGGATAAAGGATTATATGAAAGAGGGCTATCCTGAAAGATCCTAAAGTCTATCGTAAAATCAACAATGATCCTACTTTAATTAAAGAGAAATTAAAACATCTTGGTACTGGATTGTAAAAAAGTTTATTAAGTAAAAAACAGAATTTTTTAATCCAGAGTTTCCACAGGTACCTCTATTCCATGCGCTTCCTAAAATGCACAAGGAAACTTTTCCACCGCCCTTCAGACCAATCGTGTCTGGAATAGGCTGTCTTCTAGAAAACTCAGGTAAATGGTTGGATGATGGATTACAACGCTTGGTCATAATATCACCAAGTTTTATTCAGGATAGTAAGCATGTATTGAATGTCATGGATAAGATTAAATGGTATAAAGGATATATGTGGTTAACATGCGATGTAACTTCATTATATACCGCAATACCTCATGATCTGGCTTTCTCTTCAGTATCTTAACAACTTGTAAAATGTTCCAATTGTTCTACAGATCTTATAGATTATATCATGCAAGTAATGATGTTTCTTCTAACACATAACTATTTTTTCCTTCCTTGGAGATTTTTACATACAATTTCAGGGTTGTGCGATGGGAGCTAAGTTCTCAGCCACACTAGCAAATATCTTCATGAATTGGTGGGAGGATGGATAAATATATTGTGTCTCTAATCCTTTTCTTTCATCAATTTCTGGTATGGGTGCTTTATTGATGACACACTCATCATATGGTCTGGTGGTGAAGCATCCATGCCAGAATTTATTAAATACATGAATAATAATGATTGCAGTGTGCACTTTACTTATAGTGCTGATCATTTTGAAATTTCATTTTTGGACATTCACATGAGTGGCAATTCTTTTGACAACAGGGTGATATGCAGCCTTTTTAGGACGGCAACCTCTGGTAATGCATTGTTGTATGCAACAAGTTGCCACCCGAATCATATAATTTGAAATCTACCGACAGGTGAATATATTCGTGCCAGAAGCAGATGCACATTGGATGGACACTATAACAAAGAGTGAAAAGTGAATCAATGATGGTACAAAGAGGTTATTCCAAACAGGTCCTTAATGAGGCTAAAAATAAAGCTAATTTAAAAACAAGAAAAGAATATTTGGCAAAAAGCAAAAAAGTGCAAAAAGAAGTATCAAAAGCGGTGTTTTTTTTCTACCAATTACAGCACAGAATATTCTCAGCTAATTAACATTATAAAGAGAAATTTACCTACAGTTGTGCTGAAAATTCTGCCGATGTATGTAAACTTTTTTCCTTTCTTGGCCTTGTTTCAGAGAATATGCATGATAACCAAAAAACTTTCTCCACTCATGGTTATTGGTTGGGTGAAGCCATTTATTGTCAAACTACTGTGTTTTCTCATTTTAAATCTTAATGAAAACCAAAAACATCCAAATGACCCTGATCAAAAGTTCACATACCCTGGTGATTTTGGCCTGATAACATGCACAGCATTTGACACAAATGGGTTTGAATGGCTCAAGGTAACATCCTCACTTGTGACCTGTTTGCTTGTAATCAGTGTGTGTGCATAAAAGCTGAGTGAGTTTCTGGGATCCAGACAGACTCTTGCATCTTTCATCCAGACACTGACGTTTCTGGATTGTGAGTCATGGGGAATGCAAAAGAATTGTCAACGGATCTACGGGAAAATGTAGTTGAACTATATAACACAAGAAAGGGATACAAAAAAAATATCCAAGGAATTGATAATGCCAGTCAGCAGCGTTCAAACTGTGATTAACAAATGGAAAATCAGGGCTCTGTAAAATCCAAACCACGGTCGGGTAGACCAACAAAAATTTCGGCCATAACTGCCAGGAAAATTGTTCGGGATGCAAATAAAACCCCACATATAACATCATCTGAAATTCAGGACTCTCTGGAAACTAGCGATGTGGCTGTTTCAAGATGCACTTGAAGAAAAATGGGCTGCATGGTCGAGTCGCCGGAAGAAAGCTATTACTTTGTGGCATTTGTGCAGTATCTCGCCTACAATACGCCAAACAGCACAGAGACAAGCCTCTAAACTTCTGGAACTAAGGTAATTTGGAGTGATGAGACCAAAATTGAACTTTTTGGCCACAACCATAAATGTTATATTTGGAGAGAGGAACACATCTATCTATGATGCAAAAAACTGCACAACACGAATTCCATCAGGTGCTTCTCAGCACTTTAGCAATCACCATCAGGGTGATGTCAGCGCCTTAAAGGTAACGGTGGCTGAAAAAGTTTACCCACCTAAAATTAATTCTGGATAAATTATACAATTCTTAAAAAGGATTTCTGTTATGTCACTTCCTGCTGCTGAAGCTAATTAAATTACCTATATGGCGCCTGAGTCATTCAACACTCGGATTAAGAACTGACTGTTCGAAACGCGCCAGTGAGCATGCTTCTGACCTAACTCTTATTTTTAATCATGAATTTTTAAATAGTTCTACATTAAACTTTGATGTTTTAATATAAAAAAAAAATGTTCCCACGTAAGTGGTGCTGGACCCCCACCCTTGTTTTTTTCTATTGAATTTTATACTTGTGCCAACACAAGACTACAGTCCTTGCATCCTACGGAGATTCCAAAAAGAAGTCTGGTGAGCTGGAACTTTTCACATTAATTGTTATTGCCGTATACATCGGACAAGTCCTATCCGATGTTCTATCAGACCAACATTATTCAATCAGGCAGTGCTGATGACCAATGTATATATTTATGTTTCTGACCGAAATCTGCGATTCCACTCTTAAATCGGGTGCTTTTGAAAACATTGGACTACACCCAGATGATATCTGAGTGCAGTCCGATTTCCTCGGACACACACAATAAAGAAGATGGAGGTCTTTGCCTATGTGTGCATGAAGTATATCTTTATATGATAAGATCTATGTGCAGCATGTATCAGCTGTCAGGTTCACTTAAAAAAGAAAAAAAAAAAAAACTTTCATGCAGTTTTTAGAAAAAAGTAATATGTTATGGAACCTTGAAACCGTTTAGTGTTTTTGTGTAAAAGTTGTAAAACATAAACTACGCTTGTATATTTTAGAATAAAAATGAAACAAAAAGATGCAGTACCAAACACAGGCTCCGTGTTTTCACCAGTTTTCTGGCGTACAACACTTTGAAAAGTTTCAAAAATTTTGTGCAACACAGAGTTGGACAGAAATTTGCAAATTTTGGCATTTTTAAGTATCATACGCCTAAAAATGAATTTGGCATATTGTATGTGCATGTAATATAGTGTGTATATGTTAATATAATTACCTACCACGATCGAATAAATCAAGCAAGTCTTTATTAATCAACCACCACAACCTCTCCATATAACAGACCAATGCCCTTCCCCATAACTTTCCTCTCTACCATTTCTGAAGGAGAACTTGCTCATCTTCTCTCCCAAATCACACTTCACCACTTGTATACTTCACCTGATCCCATCCCACCTCCTACCCAACCTCACCACCACGCTTATCCAAGTCCTAGCCCATTTCTTCAACCGGTCATTAACTTCTGGTACCTTTTTTCCTTCGGCTTTCAAACATGTCACAATCACACCTATCCTGAAGAAGCCATACCTCGACCTGAGCACCTACATCCAGCTATCGTCCTAGATCGCCTCTCCCGTTCTCTTCCAAACTTCTCGAACAACATGCCCACACTGAACTTTATTCCCACTTGTCTAATCTCATCTAACTCACTTTTCAACAGCCTACAATCTGGCTTCCATCCCCAATACTCCACTAAAACTGCTTTAACCAAAATTAGTAATTACTTTCTGCCAAAGCGAACAGACAATTCTTTATACGCCTCATTTTAGACCTGTTCTCAGCCTTCGACAGTCGACCACTCCCTACTACTACAGATTTTACTTTTCATTTGGTGTCAAAGACCTTGCCCTCTGCTGGATCTCCTCATACCATTTTAACTTCACATTTATATTCCTAAACTACCTCCTCATCCTTCCCTCTCTCTGTTAGGGGTCCCAGAACAGGGCCTTGAGGGACACTACACTTCTCCATTTATAGCTTTTGGCTTGAGACAACTCATAAAAGTCCCATCCTTTACCTTCTATATGCTGATGACACTCAGATGTACCTCTTTGACCCAGACATCACCTCCCTGGTGTCCAGAATGCCAGAGTGTCTATCAGGCATATCCTCCTATTCATCACGCTTAAATAAATTCAATGTGGACAAAACCGAACTTCTCTTTCCTCCATCCCACTTAATTCCCCTACCTGATCTATCTGCAACAATAAATGATATCACGCTTCCCACTGAACCAGATGTCTTCTGCTTCGGAGTAACCATAAACTCTGCCATGTCCTTCAAACTGCACATCCAAGCCCTTATCACCTCCTACTGCCTCCAACTCAAAAATCTTTCCAGAATCCTTCCTCTTCTCAACACTGAATCTACTAAAATGCTAGTGCTTGCCCTCTTCACTTCCCGCCTCGACTCCTGCAATATCCTCCTCTGTGGCCTCACTGCCCACATACTCGCACCTCTCCAGTCCATCCTTAACTCAGCTTCACAACTAATCCACCTCCTCACTACTCCTTGGCTCGTCCCCTCTGCAGATCCCTTCATTAGCTCCCAATTCCCAAACGTATCCAGTTCAAACTACTAACATTGACATACAAAGCCGACCATAACCTTTCTCCTCCATATGTCTCTGAACTAATCTCCTGATATCTTTCCACACTCCGGTCCTCTCAAGACCTCCATCTCTCCTCTACACTCATTCACTCCTCACCCAAACGCCTCCAAGTCTTTACCCGAGTATCTCTCATTTTCTGGAGTTCTGTGCCCCAACACGTCCTATTATTCACCACATTCAGAACTTTCAGACTGAATTTGAAAGTCCATTTCTTCAACAAAGCTTACAGCTTGCAGTGACCCTGCTGTCACCTCTCCACCCCAGGAGCTGCATATAGCAGAAATCATGGTGCCCTTTGAAGCCCAGCTACAGGCAGGGTTTTAAAGGAGCTCCATAACGACAGGCACAGGGGTCATCAACTGACTCCTAGCTGTCATGACAACCCAGCAGCGACCCCCGATCACGTCAGGAGCATACTGATGGGCAGAGAGAATGACGCGCATGCATGCCAGCGCGTGTTAAATACCGCTGTGAGAGATTGACTGGTTAACAATCCCGGGCGGTCCTAGCTGTAATACACAGCCATTAGCTGCCGGGTATGGGGCTGGCTCTGTGTGAGTCCACTCCATACACCCACTTCTAACTTGCGCCGTACACGTACAGCCGATGTTGTGAAAGGGTTAACACCAGCGAGTGGAGATGGCTGTTGCAGCTGCTGCGTCCTGTGCGGAAAATCTGTCACAGGTCGTTTCTTCCTGTTCAGGTGTTTTTGTGAACAGATGGACATAAACAGCATGAATGAGCTAAAGTTTTATCTCTAGCAGGTTGTGTGACTAAGACTTGAATTGTAGTGGTGGAATAAAGACGTGAGAGAGCAGGATGTCTATATTCGAAAAATACTTGGTTAATGCATGATCTAATTTTAATGTTTTATTTTTTCATACACCCTTAATTCAGAAATATCTAAATTGTCTTGACTACCAGAGGAGTGGAATGGCCAGACGTTCCACATTATGTGAAACGATTAACATTCTATTTTGTTCATCATTAACCACTTCTGCTCAGCTCATATAAATTAATTGGACTAAAGGCACAGTCCATGTGTCAGAAGCACTGTAATAAATACTAAGAACTTTAATAGAAGCATGTGTTTTATATCACTTGACCGCTGCAGCCGATCATCAGCCGCTGACCGGAAGCAGTGTTTACTAGTCCGTCAAAGCAGACTTTCACTGACAGAATTTTGAAATCTGCATTTGATGTGTGCCTGATGATTGGCTCTAGCGGTCACTTGTCTGCCGGTGGACATAGCACTGACCTTGTAGGAACAGCGCGAGGAGGTAAGAATGCAGTGTTTTGTGTTTTATGATGAGCTATTTAGAACGATTCTCCAGTAGTTTAAGGTTCTTGTGTGCTTAATGTTTGTTACCCTAAACATACAATGTCCCACTTGGTCACCAATTCCACCTTGACTTTATCTGTATTTGTGCCTTCACAAAAAAAAAAAAAATTAATTCTGTAAATAGAATTAGAGATGCATTTGATATTCAAATGGGGCTTTTCTTAGTACTATGGCAACTCTATTACATTGCACAATATACCATATATTTTACATCTCCGTGCACAGGAGAATTAGAGGATTCTTTTTTTGGTGGTTTAAATATTAATTATTAAACAGGCTATCTTTAAAATGAAGAGCATAACCAATACAAAAAAAAGTATACATTTTCCTGTTTCAAAACCTGTTTAGCCTAAATATTACATACAAAGGTACTTTTTCGAAAATATAATGTTAAACAATAGGTAAACATTATTATCTTGCCCACAAAAAAATGGCATGGACCAAGTCTGGTTTCAAACATTGCAAGTGGTGACATTTTCTCTGAGATTGAAAGCCTAAAACTCCTGATTTGCAGTTGTACTGCAATTGACCATTATGTTTACATGGACTATTTATTACTCTACATATAGGTAACCCTTTTAGAATATTAGACTAATGTTTTTTGGATGGTGATATTTTAACCATGACCTTTCATTATACACAGGTGAAAAAAATACACAGTTGGGTACTGGTGAAACGTGTAATGGCTCCTCTGCAATAAAATTGCGAACACCTTCTGGCATGGCTTCAAAGACAAGCTCTGTAACCGTAAAACGACGATCACATGTACCTTCCCTGCAGGTAAATTGTTTTGTAATAAAAGCTGTGAAGATGTATTGTAACTTAATTCTGGAAAATAAATTATTCTGTACTCTACATGTATCTTCATATACAGTGGCATGTAAAAGTTTGGGCACCCCTGGTCAAAATTACTGTTACTGTGAACAGGTAAGCAAGTTGAAGATGAAATGAGCTCTAAAAGGCCTAAAGTTAAAGATGACACATTTCCATTTGTAATAGAAAAAAAAATATACAGTACAGACCAAAAGTTTGGACACACCTTCTCATTTAAAGATTTTTTTCTGTATTTTCATGTCTATGAATTGTACATTCACACCGAAGGCATCAAAACTATGAATTAGCACATGTGGAATTTATACTTAACAAAAAAGTGTGAAACAACTGAAAATATGTCTTATATTCTAGGTTCTTCAAAGTAGCCACCTTTTGCTTTGATGACTGCTTTGCACATTTTTGATGAGCTTCAAGAGGTAGTCACCGGAAATGGTCTTCCAACAATCTTGAAGGAGTTCCCAGAGATGCTTAGCACTTGTTGGCCCTTTTGCCTTCACTCCAGCTCACCCCAAACCATCTCGATTGGGTTCAGGTCTGGTGACTCTGGAGGCCAGGTCATCCGGCATAGCACCCCATCACTCTCCTTCTTGGTCAAATAGCCCTTACACAGCCTGGAAGTGTGTTTGGGGTCATTGTCCTGTTGAAAAATAAATGATGGTCCAACTAAACGCAAACCGGATGGAATAGCATGCCGCTGCAAGTTGCTGTGGTTGCCATGCTGGTTCAGTATGCCTTCAATTTTGAATAAATCCCCAACAGTGTCACCAGCAAAGCACCCCCACACCATCACACCACCTCCTCCATGCTTCACGGTGGGAACCAGGCATGTAGAGTCCATCCGTTCACCATTTCTGCGTCACACAAAGACACGGTGGTTAGAACCAAAGATCTCAAATTTGGACTCATCAGACCAAAGCACAGATTTCCACTGGTCTAATGTCCATTCCTTATGTTCTTTAGCCCAAACAAGTCTTTTCTGCTTGTTGCCTGTCCTTAGCAGTGGTTTCCTAGCAGCTATTTTACCATGAAGGCCTGCTGCACAAAGTCTCCTCTTAACAGTTGTTGAAGAGATGTGTCTGCTGCTAGAACTCTGTGTTACATTGACCTGGTCTCTCATCTGATCTGCTGTTAACCTGCAATTTCTGAGGCTGGTGACTCGGATAATCTTATCCTCAGAAGCAGATGTGACTCTTGGTCTTCCTTTCCTTGGGCGGCCCTCATGTGAGCCAGTTTCTTTGTAGCGCTTGATGGTTTTTGCAACTGCACTTGGAGACACTTTCAAAGTTTTCCCAATTTTTCGCACTGACTGACCTTCATTTCTTAAAGTAATGATGGCCACTCGTTTTTCTTTACTTAGCTGCATTTTTCTTGCCATAATACAGATTCTAACAGTCTATTCAGTAGGACTATCAGCTGTGTATCCACCAGACTTCTGCACAACACAACTGATGGTCCCAACCCCATTTATAAGGCAAGAAATCCCACTTATTAAACCTGACAGGGCACACCTGTGAAGTGAAAACCATTTCCGGTGACTACCACTTGAAGCTCATCAAGAGAATGCCAAGAGTGTGGAAAGCAGTCATCAAAGCAAAAGGTGGCTACTTTGAAGAACCTAGAATATAAGACATATTTTCAGTTGTTTCACACTTTTTTGTTAAGTATATAATTCCACATGTGTTAATTCATGGTTTTGATGCCTTCAGTGTGAATGTACAGTTTTCATAGTCATGAAAATACAGAAAAATCTTTAAATGAGAAGGTGTGTCCAAACTTTTGGTCTGTACTGTACGTATATATATGTGTGTGTATATATGTATGTGTGTGTGTGTGTATGTATGTGTGTGTATATGTGTATGTGTGTGTATATATATATATATATATTTTTTCCTCTTTTACATTGCAAAAGTTTAAGTACCCTTGGAGATTTGTGTGCTCAGATAACCTTGACCAAGGTTTCAGACCTTAATTAGCCTTGTAGGGTTATGGCTTGTTCACGATCATCGTTAGGAAAGGCCAAGTAATGAAAATTTCCCAGCTTTATTAAAACCCAGCCTCCTCTAACCTTGCGCCAAAAAAAACGCAGCTGTTGGGACTTCTAAGCAGCTGCCTAGCACTCTGAAAATGGTGGAGGCTTACAAAGCAGGAGAAGGCTATAAAAAGATGGCATGTTTAGAAGTTGCCCTTTCCTCAGTTCGAAATGTAATTCAGAAATGGCAGCTAACAGAAACAGTGGAGGTCAAGATGAGGTCTGGAAGACTAAGCAAAATTTCATTGAGCGCTGCTCGTAGGATTGCTAGAGAGGCCGATTAGAACCCACGCTTGACTGTGGAAGATTTAGCAGACTGTGGAGTTGTGGTACATTGTTCTACTGTTCAGAGACACCTGCAGAAATATGGCCTTCATGGAAGTGTCATCAGAAGAAAACCTCTCCTGCGTCCTCTCCATAAAATTCAGCGTCAGAAGTATGCAAAAGAACATCTAAACAAGCCTGATGCCTTTTGGAAACAAGTCCTGTGGGCCAATGAGGTTACAATAGAGCTCTTTGGCCTCAATGATGAAAGGTATATGTGGAGAAAAAAGGGCACAGAATTTCTGAAAAATAACCATCTCGCCAACCATTAAGCAATGGGAGTGGATCAATCATGCTTTGCGGTTGTGCTGCAGCCCATGGCATGTGGAACATTTCACGGGTAGAGGGAAGAATGGATTCAATGAAATTTCAACAAATTCTTGATGCAAACATAACACAATCTGTTAAAAAGCTGAAGTTGAAAAGAGGATTGCTTCTACAAATGGATAATGGTCAAAATCCACATTAGACTACCTCAAAAGGCGCAAACTGAATGTTTTACAATGGTTCTCACAGTCCCCTGATCTGAACATGTTTGAAAATCTGTGGCTAGACCTCAAAATAGCTGGGAATGCAAGACGACCCAGGAATCTCACAGAACTGGAAGAATTTTCAAGTAAGAATGGATGAAAATCCCTCAAACAAGAATTGAAAGACTCTTGTCTGGCTACAAAAAGCATTTACAAGCTGTGATACTTTCAAAAGGGGGTACTACTAGGTACTAACCATGCAGGGTGCCCAAACTTTTGCATCAGCCCATTTTCATTTTTGTAGGGTTTAAAATGTAAATTTTTTTTTTTTTTTTTTTTTTTGCCTAAAATAAAAAGGAAATGTGTCCTCTTTAACTTGAGCCCTTTTAGAGATAATTTAATCTTCAACTCGCTTAACTTTTCTCAATAACAGCAGTTTTGACCAGGAGTGCCCAAACTTTTACACGCCTCTGTACTTCACCCAGAAAAGTTTACACCTTGTTTTTGTGCCTGTATATACTGTGCAGTGAGTAATACTTATTAACTAACAGCATCATGAATTTGTAATATACAGTACCAGTGAAACGTGTGGACGCACCTATTCATGCAGTGGTTCATTGTTGTTTTTGGAATATGCACATTGTAGAATAAGATTGAAGAATGCTAATCTCTGAAATATCCAGGATGGAATCAAGGAGTAAAGAAACATGTGTGAAGCAAACTAGCATGCATTAAACCTTTTGATTTCTCAAAGCACAGTCCACCCCCCCCCCTCCTTTTAAACTGATGACAGCATTATACACACTTGGCATTTTCTCAAGCAGCTTCCAATGATCAGGGATGTCTCATCAAGACTTAAGTTGTAGACTCAATTGCCTTAAAGTATTTACGACCATCAGTGTGTTTTGCAGAGGTAGTGTTACACATTTCCATACAGTGCTGAACTCTATTCAACAACTGTTCTAAGCCAGAATATGGCAAGGACCACTAAGCTAAGTAAAGAGAAACTACAGTTCACCCTTACTTTAGGACATGAAGGTCAGGATTCCAGAGAATTGAAGGTATCCTCAAGTGCAGTCATCAAAATCTTCAATCACTATGGTAAAACTAGCTCCCACCAGACTGCCCCACTGAAGGAAAACCAAGATCTACCTCTGCTGCAGAGTAAAAGTCTATCAGTTACCTGTACTACCCTCAGAATCTGCAAATTGACAGCTCCTCAGTTAACAGCCCTCTTAAATGATGCACAGGAAACAAGTAGCAGACACATCTCAACATTAGTGAGTGAGGCCGACAAGTCTGTTCAATATGAATCACACACTTGCAGTCACATGACCGCCCGCTCCCGGCACCGGAGAATCCTCACAGGACGCAGTGCTCGCGATCTGAAGATTCACAAAGTTGCAGTCACATAGTGACCCCTTTTTAAGAAGTCCTTCTTGCAAGAAAAAATTAGTCCACTTAAAATCCAATTACTAGGTTTTTTTTTGATTACCTTTAACCTAATTTTATAAAACCGAAATGTGAAACTTTACCAAGCAAAGCAACACTACAGTGTCACGCTGTAGTTATACAGGTGGGTCCTCGGTGGCTTCTCCTTGCTGACAGTGACTGGCAAGCCTCTGTCTACATTCATGTATAGGCAGAGGCTTGTCGGTCACTGTCAGCAGGCGGGGGGAAGCTGCCGGGGACCCGCCTGTATGATTAGTATACAGCGCGGCTCTGTCCCCGGTTAAAAGTATGTTTTTCTCTGCAACGGTTTTACAGACAAACATACATGGCTGAGATACTACAGCCAGTGCCTGATACATGCTGCCCAAACCATGGGCAGCATGTATCAGCAGACAGGTTCTCTTTAATCTACAAGTCTGCAGTCACTCTATATGACTGCAGACTTGTGAATCCTTACATCACTCGCGCTTTGTAAGGATTCTGCAGTGCCGGCAGCGGGCGTGTGGCCGCAAGTATGTGATTTGCGTACATGCGGTCACATGCCAACTACACTTTATCCAGCATCAATACACTTGCATTGAGCGAGGCCAAATACAGTCTAATCGGAATGTGACTGTAAGTATGCAAATGCACCTGGCATCTGAGAACCCTCCGAGGACCCATTCCTGCTAATACATGTGGGGACAAATGACACAGCAGGAAAGGACCTGGAAACCATCTGCAGTGACTTTGGAGACTTGGGCAAAAAAGCAAAATAACTGGGAGCGCAGGTGGTGTTCTCATCCATCCTCCCAGTGGATGGCCATGGAACAAAGAGGTGGAACAAGATTCTACAGGTAAACAACTGGCTACGTCGATGGTGCCGTCAGCAAGGATTTGGATTTCTGGATCATAGAGTGAATTACCTATACGATGGACTACTTGCTATAGATGGGCTGCACCGTAACAAGATTGGAAAACACTTACTTGGAAGTCGTCTTGCTACACTCATCAGGAGAGCTTTAAACTAGAACATTGTGCATAGGGAAGCAAAAGGCCAGAAAAAGCCATACAGCTGACAAATACTATTGAGAGCTCTGTTAGAAGTGGAAAAGGAGAACAAAGACAAAGAAATCAGAATAATAAAAATATTGGAGAACGAGAAACCGATCACAAACGAAGATGTTTCTATACAAATGCACAGAGCATGAGCAACCAACAAGGCGAATTTAAGCTACTAACGCCGGAAAAGAAATGTCATTGGCATCACTGAAACTTGGTGGGAAGATGCACATGATTGGAATACAAGGCTAGTGAATGAACAACTTCTATAACTAGTCTAAAAATCTATATTAGATCATTTTAAAATATGGACTGTCAGACAAATATCCAACCTAGAGGACACAAAAAAAAACCATATCTGGTCACTCAATTCTTATGCATGCTTATATAGTGAGATCAGAGCTCATGGATCAAATGCCATGTCCAATCAATACAGATAACAATCACTTTGTCCTGAGGACACTCAACATCCATTGTTGCCAGTAGTGAGATGAAGTGCCGAACAAGTGATATAGTGCAAAAAAAACACATACAAAACATATATTGATAAGTCTATACATCCCTATCCAAGCTAATCAGGCCCTATGATAAAGGCTACAAAATGTACCCTGCCTGACAGCGGAGGTTGGCACCCTAGGTAAAGATGGCGATGTGGTGCCCCCGCTCCTCGGCAGCTCTCCCTCTCTGGCCCTAGATGGCCCTGCTACTACGTTACATCACAATTCGATGCAACCTCCTCAATTAGGGAAAGAAAATAGAATATAGAAAAATGACTTATCTCAGAACATCATGGATGTAGATCCCATAAACAGCCTCAAAAGCAAGCCTCGATGCGTTTCCCCATTGACTGGTTCCTCAGGAGGCAAAAAAGATGTGTGGTAAATCCACAAAGATATCTTTGTGTATTTAAGTATAGACTTATCAGTATATGTTTTGTATGTGTTTTTTGCACTTGTTCTGCACTTAATCACTTTGTCCTGAGGACAGTCCCTATCTATTGTTGCCAGTAGTGAGATTATCTGTATTGATTAGACATGGCATTTGATCCATGAGCTCTGATCTCACTATATAAGCATGCATAAGAATTGAGTGACCCGATATGTTTTTTTGTGTCCTCTAGGTTGGATATTTGTCTGTCAGTCCGTATTTTAAAATTATCTAATAAAGTATAGATTTTTATTTTTTTGGGGGGTAATTGCTCTTGGAATAATAATAACTTTCACAATTGGATGTGTTTTTAAATTAAAATGTTTCTGTGCTGAGATAATCTTATAAATGTGCCCTTACTGTGTAGTGTTTGACCGTGAAGGAACATGGTCTGGTCATGCCACAGCTCCTGGGCCGGGTAGGAAGCAAGAGAGTATACAGATATTACAGCACAGGATCACTGCTAATTGTTTTTGTGAGGTAAAACATTTCCCTGCCTATTTTTTAACAATGTTTTACTTCAAAGAAAGAATCAGCCATGATCCCATGCTGCAATGTCTGTATACTCTTTTGCTTTCTCCCCTGCCCAGGAGCTGTGGTATGATCAGACCATGTTCCTGCACGGTCAGTACACGGCCATTACACAGTACACAGCAGGGGCACATTTATAAGATTATCTCAGCACAGGGGCATTTTATTTAAACACATCCAATTGTGAAAATTATTATTCCAAGATCTATTGATTAAAATGAACTTTTGTTCTTGGTAAAACCCCTTTAATAAACTGGGAGGAGATATCACATTGTATGTTAGAAAAGCGTACATCTCCACAGAGATTGAAGCTTCAGAGACTGGAAGTCCTATGGAAACTGTTTGGGTAAGAATACAAGGAGTGAACAACAGAAAGGACACCATTGTAGGCATTTACTACAGGCCACCTGGGAAAGCTGAAGATATGGATGAACTCTTTATGCATCAGATGGCCAGGTTATCAAAAAAATATGACTTGGTGATCATGGGAGATTTCAGCTATCCAGACATTTGTTGGGAATCTCTCTCAGGCAAAAGAAACAGGTCCATCAAATTCTTGTCCTCTCTTGCTGACAACTTTATCTTCCAAAAGTTAAATACTTAAGAACCAGGTTGATTTTCCAATAATATCTCCCTGAGGTCAGAATCAGCCATACACAGGAGATCAATGAAAATGAAACAAATGACTGTGCAATCACATTACTCCTAATATCATATATGGAGAAAAACATAGGAGCTTTGATTTACCAGATAAAAAATATATTTATTTATAAAATTATTTAAAATTGATATATTAAAAAATTGACGGACCAGAATACAAAAACTCCTCAAAATACACCAACCATTAAAGTGAAATACAAAAAACCCAAACCACAAACAAATAAAACTGGGGAAATGGGCTTACCACAAAGGGTGACAATGAAAAGCTGCTGCGTTTCATTGTCTGGGGGGGTCTCGCCACCCACAGGGTAAGAGTTTACTAGCCACTTGGCTATTGATATGTACTATGGGTAATATTTATTGGAGTCTGCAGTATTTGATACACTGCCGACTTTGCAAGTTTTCCCACGTATAAAGAATGGAGAGGTCTGTAATTTTTATTGTAGGTATACTTCAACTGTGAGAGACAGAATCTAAAAAGAAAAAATAGAAAATCATATTGAATGATTTTTACATACTTATTTCATGCAATAAAATACAAATTAATTATTTAATACAATAAAGAAACAGAACTTAATATTTGGTACAGAAACCCTTGTTTGCAATTGCAGAGGTCAGACGTTTCCTGTAGTTTGTGACCACATTTGCACACACTGCAGCAGGGATTTTGGCCCTCTCCTCCATACAGATCTTCTCCAGATCTTTCGGGTTTCGGGGCTGTTACTGGGCAACATTGAGTTTCAGCTCCCTCCAAAGATTTTCAATTGGGTTCAGGTCTGGAGACTGGCTAGGCCACTCCAGGACCTTGAAATGCTTCTTAGTTGCCCTATCTGTGTGTTTCGGGTCAATGTCATGCTGGAAGACACAGCCATGACCCATCTGCAGTGCTCTTACTGAAGGAAGGAGGTTGTTGGCCAAAATCTTACGATACATGACCCCATCCATCTTCCCTTCAATGCGGTGTCGTCTTCCTGTCCCCTTTCCAGAAAAGCACCACTAAAGTATGAAGTTTCCCCCACCATGCTTCACAATTGGGATGGTGCTCTTGGGGTTGTACTCATCCTTCTTTTTTATCCAAACACGGTGAGTGTAGTTGATACCAACAAGTTCTATTTTGGTCTCATCTGACTACATAGCCTTCTCCCATGCCTCCTCTGGATCATCCAGACGGTCATTGGCGAACTTCAAACAGGCCTGGACATGTCCTGGCGTGAGCAGGAGGACTGTGCGTGCCCTGCAGGATTTTAATCCATGACGGCGTTGTGTGTTACTAATGGTAATGTTTCTTCAGGTCATTGACCAGGTCCTCCCATGTAGTTCTGGGCTGATTCCTGACGTTTCTCCGAATCATTCTTTTCCCATGAGGCATGATCTTGCATGGAGCCCCAGACCAAGGAAGCTTGACAGTTATCTAGTGTTTCTTCCATTTTCTAATAATTGTGCCAACAGTTGTTGCCTTCTCACCAAGCTGCTTGACTATTGTCCTGTAGCCCATTCCCAGCCTTGTTCAGGTCTACAATTTTGTCCCTGGTGTCCTTAGACAGCTGTTTGGTCTTGGCCATGGTGGAGAGGTTGGAGTGTGATTGAGTGTGTGGGCATGTGTCTTTTTATACAGGTAATGAGTTCAAACAGGTGCAGTGATACGGATAATGAGTGCAGAGTAGGAGGGCTTCTTAAAGAAAAACAAACAGGTCTGTGAGAGCCAGAATTCTTGCTGGTTGGCAGGTGATCAAATACTTATTTCATGCAATAAAATGCAATTTAATTATTTAAAAATCATACAATGTGAATTTCTGGATTTTTTTTAAAGATTCCATCTCTTAGAGGTCAAGTGTGCCTACGATAAAAATTACAAACCTCTCCATTCTTTGTAGGTGGGAAAACTTGCAAAATCGGCAGTGTATCAAATACTTATTTTCCCCACTGTGTATCATTACGAATAAGCACCGAGTGATATCCTCAATTTGCAGATCTTCATGGTATCATGCACTTCTATTTCCCTTTGTGATGAGCCCATTTCCCCAGTTTTATTTGTTTGTGGTTTTGTTTTTTTGTATTTCACTTTAATGATTGGTGTATTTTGATGAGGTTTTTGCATTCTGGTCCATCAATTTTTTAATATATCAATTTTTAATTATTCTATAAATAAAGATATATATATTTTTTTTAATCTGGTAAATCAAAACTCCTATGGTTTTCTCCATATATGATTTATGTTCCAAAAGGTAGAAGAGAGAGAGCAAGAGGATCTGCTACCTTGGATCTAATCCTCATAAACAGAGAGGAAATGGTTGAGGAGGTAAGGGTGGCTGGAACCCTAGGAGTCAGCGATCATGCTATCATATAATTTTGGATAACTAGAGGAGGAACACCTGTGAAGAGACAGACTTTAAGATTGGACTTTAGAAAGGCAGATTTTAAGGGACTCAAAAAGACGATAGCAGGGATTCAATGGGTGGATGTCCTTAAAGAAGTTGTCCACTACTTTGACATTGATGCCCTATCCTAAGGATAGGGCATCAATCCACGATTGGCCGGGGTCCCGCACGCGGCACCCCCGCCAATCTGCTGTCATCGGTGCAGGTGATTGCGGCCGCCGGCCGGAAGTCCTTACCTGCGGTGCTTGGCCATCAGGTTGTAGTGGCCACCACTTGTAACTGCACATCCGCCTCCCATTCAGTCGAATGCGCTGGCCAAGATAACAGCTGATCGAAGGGGGTGCTGCGTGCGGGACCCTGGCCAATCATACATTGATGCCCTATCCTATGGATAGGGCATCAATGTCAAAGTAGTGGACAACCCATTTAAGGTCAGAAATGTCCAGGAAGGATGGGAAATTTTTAAAAACTAGATTCTCAAAGTACAATCGTTAACAATCCTTAAAAGAGGGATGAATAGGGAGCATTTAAGGAAACCAGGATGGATGAACACAGAATTTAACCACATGCTAAAAAGGAAGATAATGCTGTCTGCAGGGCACGCATCAGATTAGCTAAAGCTGATAATGAATTAAGGCTTGCAAGAGATGTCAAAAGCAATAAGAAATGATTTTGGGGGTTTGTCAAAAGTAAAAGAAAAGTCAAACATGCTATAAGATTTTTACAGGATGAAAATGGTAAAGCGGTAAAAAATATTGCTGGGAAGACTGAACTTTTAAATTCCTATTTTGCTTCAGTGTTCTCTAAGAAAGTAAATGGAACAACAACTGATATTCACTGTACTATTGAAGGACTAGAAGAATTCACACCATCTATAAACCGAGAAATAGTGAGGGAATACTCAGCTTGACAAAGTATCTCATACCATCCTTAATGAAAAAATAAACAACTATGGAATGGACAAGGCAACTCTTATGTGGATTCATAACTGGCTTGGTGATCGTAGTCCTAAATGGTTGCACATACAGTTGGAAGAATGTCTCAAGTGGGGTACCACAAGACTCTGTCCTGGGCCCTGTGTTGTTCAACATCTTTATCAATGATTTAGATGAAGGAATTGAGGGTAAATGGATTAGATTTCCTGATGACACAAAGCTAGGAGGGATAAGCTAGTACTAGAGGAGAAAGAGAGGATTCAGAAAGATCTAAACAAACTGGAACTGTGGGCAGAAACTATGGGAATGGTTTTTAAGAAGGCGAAATGCAAAGTCCTACATCTGGGCAAGAAAAATGAAAAAAACATATACAGAATGGGGGGAATAGGGCTAAGCAACAGCACGTGTGAAAAAGACTTGGGTATACTAATAGATCACAGACTAATAGATTACAGACTGAACATGAGTCAACAGTGTGATGCAGCAGCAAAAAAGGCAAACACAATTCTGGGATGTATTAACAGAAGCATACAGTCTAGATCACATGAATTAATTATCCCCCTCTACTCCTCCTTGGTCAGCCCTCATCTGGAATACTGTGTTAAGTTCTGGGCACCACATCTTAAAGACATTGAAACTGGAGCAAGTTCAGAGAAGAGGGACCAGAATTGTGACCTGTCTACAAACAATGTCCTATGAGAAACGATTAGAAGATTTGGGAATGTTTAGCTTGCAAAAAATTAGACCGAGAGGAAACTTAATAGCTGTCTACAAATATCTCAAGGGCTGTCACACTGCAGAGGGATCAGCTCTATTCTCATTTGCACAAAGACTAGAAGCAATGGGAGAATGGAAGAAGAGTGGGAGAAGGGGAGTAGATACAGATTAGATATTGGAAAATACTTTTTGACTGTGTGGATCATCAATGAGTGGAACAGGCTGCCACGAGGTGGTGAGTTCTCCTTCAATGGAAGTCTTCAAAATTAGGCTGGACAAACATCTTTCTGAGATGGTTTAGTGAATCCTGCATTGAGCAGAGGGTTGGACACTGACCCTGTAGATCCCTTCAACTGTAACATTCTATGATTCTATGTCCGCATGTGATATGAGGATTCACAAGTCTGCAGTCACATAGTATGACTGCATGCTTATAGCTTAAGATCGTACAACCCCTTTAAAGCGAACCTGTCACTAGGTTTGACCGATATGAGATGCGGCCATCACCTTTCAGGCCTGATATACACCATTTTATAATGCTGTATATATGCCCCCAATCTGACCTGCAAGACTGGAAAAACGCCTATTATACTCACTCACCTGGGGGGGTGGTCCGTATCTCATATTAGTCAAACCTGGTGACAGGTTCCCTTTTAAGAATGTGCTCATTGATATTTTTACATGAATGCATTCCAGGAGCCAAAACAATTTATTTATTTTTTATCAGCTTAGTTGTATAAGGGCTTGTTTTTTGCAGGATGAGTTGTATTTGTCAGTGCCAAAATGTTCGGCTACATATTCATTACCTAACTGCTATTAAAGAGATTATCAACTACTTTTTCATTGATGACCTATCCTTAGGATAGGTCATCAATGTCTGAGCGGACACCTGGCACCCCTTGCCGATCAGCTCTTCTCGGTGTTTTCAAATCCATAAAAAACGGATGTGCAGCATCGTGCCGCGGCTACTACCAGAAGACTGAGCAGCTCCGAAATCGAGCAGTTCCGGTCGGCGGACTTGCCTTCAATGAAAAAGTAGTGGACAGCCTCTTTAACTCCTTATGGGAGGAAATAGAAAAAAACAGCAATTCTTCTGTGTTTTTTTGTTTTTTTTTAATGTTTCAAATTTTACACTATTCAAGTGCTGCACAAATCAAGTGCTGCACAAATAAAGTGCTAACTTTACTATGTAGGTCCGTACGATTATGGTGATACCAAATTTGTGTAGTTTAATGTGGTTTTGGACTTTTCTAAAATAAATGAACTATTTGAAAATAAGTCATGTGTTTGAACTGCCATGATTTGAGAGCCGTAACCTTTTTATTTTCGGTCAGTGTTTTTTTTTTTTTTATTATGGTTTTGTAGTATGGATCAATACACTGTGTAAATTGGGGATCACGGAGCTGCTGGGTCCGATGGCCGTCGCTGGTCCTTGTCCGGTGCCTCCCTTCTTGCGATGTCGTCCTCCTTCTGTTCTTTGTGTGGATAACGCGTCCTACGTCATCCACACAGTGCCCCAGGCATCGCGCTCCTGCTCTTTGACATTTCCCGGTGCATGCTCGTTTACAAAGCTCTTTGAATGCTTTTTTTTTTCCCCTTTTTTTTCTCTTAACAAGCTCTAGTTTTTATTGATGCCACTTTTAGATACAACTTTGTTACTTTTTTTTGTGAGGCTGGGTGAAGAAAAGCAACAATTTTAACACTGTTTTCACATTTTCTTGCGTCGGTCACAATGTAGGATAATAAAGATGAGGCGATGCCAAATGCGATTTTTAAATATTTTTTTGGTTCCCCCAATGGGACTTAACCATGCAATCCAATAATTTCATAAGGTATACCCTGCACTTCATATGTAGTGCAATGTTTTATCTAGCTTTTCTTGGTAGCTTATTAGAGCCCACCTCTAATGGGATCTGGTAGGCTTTTGTGTAAGGTGATATTTCACAGGTAAAAAAAAAAATTGTGCTGTCTGAATTAGGCCTAACTTTGTAACAGAAAGTTGTTGCACGCTGGGCCACTCGCTTTGTTTGGCAAGACATGCCTATTGGTTAGAGAAGGAAGAGAACGTGTCTAAAACAAACTAATATGGCTAAGGTCATGAAACCATTTTTGTGGCTCGTATTGCATCCAGCTCATTTAGCTTGCTAAATTTACTGAAACTTTGGCAAAATGTTATGAGTCAAATGGCCCTTTACAGCTCTCTTTCTTTTCAGTCTGCTGCCTTGAAGAGACCTGTTCTACCTACTGAATTTGGTGCAAAAGTGCCTACCACTATTCGACAGCGTTACCTGAACTTGTTTATTGATGAGTGCCTAAAGTTCTGTCAACCACAAGAAGAAGCGTTTAACAAGGTAAATATTAGAACTTCTTTTTAAACTCTTGCCCATTAAAGGGGTATTCCCATCTCCAAGAACCTACCCCAGTATGCAGTAGGAATAATATTAGCAAATACCTCGAATTAGAAATGTAGTATAGTTTTTCTGATTCGCTATGTCTTTCCTCATGTGCAGGCATTGCAGGATCTTAAGTATCCATGGTTACGACCACTAGCTAACTCGCGCTCAGTGGTCGTAACCATGGATACCTAAGGTCCTGAAATAATATTACACCTACTGCATATTGGGGTAGGATCTTGGAGCTTGCGGGTCTTGTTTTATATTTTAAAGGCACCAAATTTATTGATTAACTTTTATAAACTCTGTATTGACGGGCGGCATAGCCACGGGAGTATCACTCTGCAGTATAATTGACATGGTAACATTTTTTTTTTTCTCAGGTCAATATTCGATAACGTCAATAACAAATTTGTACAGTATTTCTTATGTTTTGCTACAAAAAAAAAATTAAAGCATTAAATAAAAATTGTGTCCCATAATCTGAGATCTGTAACGTTTCATTGGTGGACTTGTGGGAATGCTTGTTCTTTACAAGAAAATGTTTGGTTTTTATTGGTACCATCTTGGAGCAGGTACATTCCCACGATGAGCTTTTGGTGCGGTTTTCACGCTGCGTGTTTTCGCTGCGCCAAAAACGCAGTGTCTTACAGTTCTAGCACAGTGGATGGGATTTATAGAAATCTCATACCCACTGTGCCTCTCTCTTAAGGCAGCGTAAACTGACCTGCGGTGCAAGTTTCAAATGTCCATTTCACTTGCGGGTACACTGAGTTTTCTGTTCTAATTTTCCCCTTAGATTTACTTTAGGTGCTGAAATTCCGCAGGTAAAAAAACACGCATGTGGTTTAAGGGCGGCACGGTGGCGCAGTGGTTCAAATCCCACCAAGGACAATCCCACCGGGTTCAAATCCCACCAAATCCCTGCAAGGAGTTTTTGTTCTCCCCATGTTTGCGTGGGTTTCCTCCGGGTTCTCCGGTTTCCTCCCACACTCCAAAGACATACTGATAGGGAATCTAGATTGTGAGCCCCGATGGGGACAGCGACGATAATATATGTTAGCGCTATATAAAAATAAAGATTATTATTATTAAGTGCGTTTCCGCTGCAGAAACACATCTAAAATGCATGTAATCTGCACCTAAGTAAATTAATAAAGTTTAGTCAAAGCCAAATACCAAGAAGTATAAAAACAAAGCAGCTTTATTTAACCCCTTTACAACCAATGTTAGACATAGCATGTCATGAGCGGGTTTCCTTTTACGTACTATGACGTGCTATGCCCCTCATGGACTTTTATCTGTCACTGCTTGTAAACACGCAGTGACAGTTTAGTGCCGACAGCTGAGCGGCACAGGAAGTGGTGCAGGGACCCATGCCATCGGTCGTCACACTCAGGACGCTGTGATCGGTCAGTCAATCTGGCTCACCGACCACAGCATGATCGCGCATGAGTTTCTGGTGCAATGCAATGTATTATACCTGCTATCAAAGTAAAAAAAAAAAAAAAAGTGACAGGCCCATAAAGAGGCTAATTAAAACTATATTAGTGTAATTTTTTTTTTTAAAGTACACTTTTGGTATCGCCGCATCCAGAATGACCCGAGCTATAAAAGTGTCACACTAGTTAACCCCTTTAGTGAACGCTGTAAAAAAAGAAAAAAAGTGTCACACTTTGCTTTTTCATCATACCGCTGGAAAAAAGTGGAATAAAACGCGATCAAAAAGACGTATGTAAATAACAATGTTATCTCTGAAAACTTCATCTTGTTCTGCAAAAAACAAGCTGCCATGCTGCTCAATCAGCTGAAAAATTAAAAAGTTATAGCTCTCAGAATAAAGCAATGCAAAAATATTTTTTTTTCTATAAAAGTTTCTATTGTGTAAAAGCGCCAAAACATAAAAAAGATTATATAAATGTCGTATTGCTGTAATCATACTGACCCAAAGAATAAAGCTGCCTTATCAATTTTACCACACGCGGAATGGCATAAAAAAAACAATTCCTGAATTGCTGGTTTTGTTCATTCTGCCTCCCAAAAATCAGAATTGAAAGCGATCAAAAAATGTCATGTTCCCGAAAATGGTACCAATAAAAGCGGCAACTCGTTCTGCAAAAAAAACAAGCCCTCACATGACTGGTGGCAGAAACATGGAAAAAAATTATAGCTCTCAAAATATGGCGATGCAAGAACTAGTTTTTGCAAAAAAAAAAAAAAAAAAAAACATCTTTTAGTGTGTGATAGCTGCCAAACACAAAAACCCAATATAAATCTGGTATCGCTGTAATTGCACCGACCCAAAGAATAAAGTAGTCTAATCACTTATACTGCACGAGGAACGGCGTAAAAAATAAATAAAACCAATTCTTCACCCGCTGTTGGTTTGTTCATTCTGCCTCCCAAAGATCGCAGTAAGGCTTTGCTCACATTTATCCTGCAAAGCTGGATAGCTTATACTGGGGTTTCCATGTAAATTTCTGAAACACGTGATTCAGATGGGACCCACGGAGGCAGATGGAGACACTGGATGCCGTCTGGCTTATGATCCGGCGGTGTCAGTCTTTTTAGGCGTGCATAAAAGCGCGGTCGATCAGTTTTGTGCACTTCTGAAAAGGACAACGCTGTAGAATGTTGAGCAGAGGCCTGATCTGGTCCAGAGTAACTGTTGCCTCATTATAGTGAATGGATCCCTCGGGGGTTTCATCTGAATCTCGTCACTCTGAGATTTTAGATGGAAACCCAGATGTAAGTGCTCAGCGTAGAGCGCCGGATAAATGTGATCCAAAATGTTATGTAAAATGTTCCCAATAAAAGCTTCAACTCAAGTCCCCACTCAGGTCCGTTATCTGTTAACGGAAATATGGGGGCTTCCTCGTTACCGGTAGTACAAAGGCTCTGTAAAAGCACTATGGCTCCTGACCCCTATCCCCCCCCCCACCCCCCTCAATTGAAATCCAGAAAATTCTGCACTCCCAAATCCCCCCACCCCTTCTTCTGAGCCCCAGTGAGTCTAAACTACATTTAGCGTCCACATGTTTGGCAGGGGTATAATTTCCAAAATGGGGTCACTTGAGGGGGGTATTCTGCTCTTTTAGCACTTAGGGGCTCTGTATGTGGGGGTCTGCAAAGTATTCTAGGAAAATCTGTGCTCCAGGAGGAAAATGGAGCTCCATCCCTCCCGAATCTTAACGTTTTGCTAAGCAGTACTGTACAGCCACATATTGGGTTTTTCCACGTTCAGCAGAAATTGTGTGACAAATTTTGGTGCAATTTTTACCTATTTCTCCTTGTGAAAATGTAAAATCTGCGGCTAAAACAAATTGTGGTAAAAATGTAATTATTTTTTCTTCCCTTCACAGTGGTATAAAATTCTGTGAGACACCCATTGTGTGAATATGATCACTGCACCCTTAGATTAATTCATTGAGAGGTGTAGTTTGGTAAATGGGGTTACTTATGGGGGGGGGGGTTCTGCTGTTCTGGCACCTCAGGGGCTCTCCCAGAGGGTCATGGTCACCCGCAAACCATAACAGTAAAATCTGCACAATAATATGGCGCTCCTTCCCTCCTGAGCTTTGCACTGTGCCTCAAAAGGAGTTCCCGATTACATGCAGGGTATTGGCGCACTCAGGAGAAATTGCACAACAAACAGGAAAAATGGACCTCTATTAGCCGATGTTGAAATTAAAAATTTCAGGCTAAGGCTATGTGCCCACGATGCAGAAATGATCAGAAAATTTCTGCCGCATTTCTGCATCTCCCTGGCAGAAAAAAGCATGCAGATTGTGCATGCGTTTTTCCTGCCAAATACATGAGGATTTGAAGCTTATTCACATGCGTTTCAGCATGCGGATTGACAAGCACTTTCCAGGCGATTTTAGTATCACTTGGAAAGTGCTTGACAACTAGGTCACACTATATAAATCCATGCAAACACCATGGATTTATATAGTGTGACCGTAAGAATGTTTAAAAATAAAAAAATAAACCTATACTTACCTTCCGATGGCCCGGCGTGTGTTGCTGCGCTCCTTCCTGGCTGCCAGCTGATCGTGGGACACTGCACTGAAGGGCCTGCGGTCACATGACTGTGATGTCACCGCAGATCCTTCAGTCCTGCCGGCAAGCACAGAGGAGGAGACCGGGGGCCGTCGGCAGGTGAATATAATCTTCTTTTTTTTTTATTTTTTTATTTTATTTTAATCTTTTTTTTACAGGTACAATGGTACCCAGGTCTGGATGAGAGTCTCCTCTCCTCCAGACTTGGGTACCATCCGCACATTGAAACGCATATAATCCGTGAGTACAAATGTACTGACACGGATTATATGCGTCTCAATGCAAGTCAATGGCGGCGATTACGCCGCGCTTCCGCAAAATTAATGGACATGCTCAGGATTTTTGAGCGCAGCATAAACTCTGCGGAAAAATCCGCAGCATGGGCATTGACAGTGCGGCTTGTCATTGGGGACCATGGGGGGGCGGATTACCATGCGTTTTTGAAGCTTTTATGCTGCGGAAATTCCGCAGCATAAACGCTTGAAAAACGCATCGTGGGCACTCAGCCTAAAACAACATTTTAGCAGTAAAAAGGTCATTATTCTTTCTTCACCGTCCAATGGTATACATTTCTGTGAGGTACATGTGGTGTCAACATGCTCATTTCACCCGTAGATTAATTCATTGAGGCGTTATTTGTAAAATGACATCACTTATGGGAGGTTTCTGCTGTTCTGGCACCTCAGGGACTCTTCCAATGTGACATGGCACCCTCAAACCATTCCAGCAAAATCTGTACTCCAATATGGTGCTTCTTCCCTTTTTGAGCCTTACATTGTGCCTCAAAAGTAGTTTTTTGACCACAGATGGGGTATCTGTGTTCAGGAGAAATTGCACAATAAATTGTACAGTGCATTTTCTCCTGTTACCCTTGTGAAAATAAGAAATTGGGGCTAAAAGAATATTTTTGTGGGAAAAACGCGTGCGAAGCCCCTGTGGGTTCTAGGTGCTCACCACACATCTAGATACATTCCTTGAGGAGTCTAATTTCCAAAATGGGGTCACTTGTGGGAGATTTCCACTGTTTAGGCACATCAGGGGCCTGCAAACACGACATGGTGTCTGCTCTCGATTGCAGCCATTTTTGCGTTCAGAAAGTCAAAAGGTGCTCCTTGCCTTTCGAGCCCTGCTGTGCGCCCAAATAGTAGTTTTCCCCCACATATGGGGTATTGGTGTACTCAGGAGAAATCGTACAACAAATTTTGAGGTGTATTTTCTCCTGTTACCCTTGTGAAAATAAAAAATTTGGGGCTAAAGTAAGTAAAATTTTTGTGAAAAAAAGTTAAATGTTCATTGTGTTCTTCCACATTCAAAATTCAAAAAATTCCTGTGAAGCACCTGATAGACTTGAATGTGGTTTTGAGCAACTTGAGGGGGGTACAGTTTTTAGAATGGTGTCACTTTTCGGTATTTTCTGTCATATAGACCCCCCCCCCAATCACTTCAAAGGTGATGTGGTCCCTAAAAAAAAAAAAAAAAAAAAAAAAAAAAGTTTTGTAAATTGTGTTGGAAAAATGAGAAACCACTGGTCAACTTTTAACCTTTCTAACTTGCTAACAAAAAAAAATTATATTTCAAAAAATGTGCTCATGTAAAGTAGACATGTGGGAAATGTTATTTATTAACTATTTTGTGTGACATATCTCTCTGATTTAAGGGCATAAAAATTAAAAGTTTGAAAATTGTATCATTTTCAGCATTTTTGCCACATTTCCTATATTTTCAGAAATACAGTACAGACCAAAAGTTTGGACACACCTTCTCATTTAAAGATTTTTCTGTATTTTTATGACTATGAAAATTATACATTCACACTGAAGGCATCAAAACTATGAATTAACACATGTGGAATTATATACTTAACAAAAAAGTGTGAAGCAACTGAAAATATGTCTTATATTCTAGGTTTTTCAAAGTAGCCACCTTTTGCTTTGACTGCTTTGCACACTCTTGGCATTCTCTTGATGAGCTTCAAGAGGTAGTCACCGGAAATGGTTTTCACTTCACAGGTGTGCCCTGTCATGTTTAATAAGTGGGATTTCTTGTCTTATAAATGGGATTGGGACCATCAGTTGTGTTGTGCAGAAGTCTGGTGGATACACAGCTGATAGTCCTACTGAATAGACTGTTAGAATTTGTATTATGGCAAGAAAAAAGCAGCTAAGTAAAGAAAAACGAGTGGCCATTATTACTTTAAGAAATGAAGGTCAGTCAGTGCAAAAAATTGGGCAAACTTTGAAAGTGTCCCCAAGTGCAGTTGTAAAAACCATCAAGCGCTACAAAGAAACTGGCTCACATGAGGACAGCCCAAGGAAAGGAAGACCAAGAGTCACCTCTGCTTCTGAGGATAAGTTTATCCTAGTTAACAGCAGCTCAGATTAGAGACCAGGTCAATGCCACACAGAGTTCTAGCAGCAGACACATCTCTTCAGCAACTGTTAAGAGGAGACTTTGTGCAGCAGGCCTTCATGGTAAAATAGCTGCTAGGAAACCACTGCTAAGGACAGGCAACAAGCAGAAGAGACTTGTTTGGGCTAAAGAACACAAGGAATGGACATTAGACCAGTGGAAATCTGTGCTTTGGTCTGATGAGTCCAAATTTGAGATCTTTGGTTCCAACCACCATGTCTTTGTGCGACGCAGAAAAGGTGAACGGATGGACTCTACATGCCTGGTTCCCACCGTGAAGCATGGAGGAGGAGGTGTGATGGTGTGTGGGTGCTTTGCTGGTGACACTGTTGGGGATATATTCAAAATTGAAGGCATACTGAACCAGCATGGCTACCACAGCATCTTGCAGCGGCATGCTATTCCATCTGGTTTGCGTTTAGTTGGACCATCATTTATTTTTCAACAGGACAATGACCCCAAACACACCTCCAGGCTGTGTAAGGGCTATTTGACCAAGAAGGAGAGTGATGGGGTGCTACGCCAGATGACCTGGCCTCCACACTCACCAGACCTGAACCCAATCGAGATGGTTTGGGGTGAGCTGGACCGCAGAGTGAAGGCAAAAGGGCCAACAAGTGCTAAGCATCTCTGGGAACTCCTTCAAGATTGTTGGAAGACCATTTCCGGTGACTACCTCTTGAAACTCATCAAGAGAATGCCAAGAGTGTGCAAAGCAGTCATCAAAGCAAAAGGTGGCTACTTTGAAGAACCTAGAATATAAGACATATTTTCAGTTGTTTCACACTTTTTTGTTAAGTATATAATTCCACATGTGTTAATTCATAGTTTTGATGCCTTCAGTGTGAATATACAATATTCATAGTCATGAAAATACAGAAAGATCTTTAAATGAGAAGGTGTGTCCAAACTTTTGGTCTGTACTGTATATGCAAGTTATATCAAAGAAATGTTGCCACTATCATGAGGTACAGTATGTCATGAAAAAACAGTGGGATCCGTTGAAGCGTTTCATAGTTATTAAAGTGACAATGGTCAGAATTAAAAAATGAGGCCCAGTCATTAACCTGCAAAGTGGCTCGGTCCTTAAGGGGTTAATTTGTGGAGTTTTTGTTTATGTACATTACATACACTGTGTTGTGAAGGGCTTCCCTAGAGCTTGGTAGCCCACCTTTCTCACTTTTGCAATTGTTTGTATTTTGTATTAATGATATTGTAGTAATAAATATTAGTCTTTTATATAAACTTGGTTGCATGAAATTCCTCTATTTTGTCATAGGTTTATCACCTTATTCATGAGGGGGACGGTAATATGTATGTGAGGCAATATTGGTTCTACAGATCCTAAAATCATTCATTACCATGTGAAAAAGACATATAGCACTGTACCCTGTTTACATAACACCCATTTATACCCTGAGGTACTCTGCACAACTTGCATATGCCTTTACATTATAAATTCAAATACCAGTAAACACCAAGCATAACTCATTGTGAAGACCCGGGGTCTTCCGTGGGCTTAAAACTACTCAGACAACACAGGGTGCAGGTAAAACAGTGTGGCAATACTTTATTGAACCACAAAGCGGACAATAAACAAGTGGAACAGTCCCAGCAAATACCCAAGATGGTACAACATTACAGTACACGGTCTCACCCTTCCTTCTCCGCCTGCCTGGGATAGAACAGCTGCGACTTTGGAGACTTCCAGGGCAGACTACCTCAACCAGTGGCCCCCCCCCACTTTTGGCGGGCCCCCACAGAGAGGAGGTAGCAGCAAGCTTGGGAAGCTAGCAGTCCATCAAGGTACAAGACCAGGAGACTCAAGGGTCCCAACCTGGACTCTCCGAGAGTGTCCATGGGGCCAGATGACCAGTGGTTCCCAATATGGCTTCTCTGAATGTCTCCATGGGTTCCAGGCGACCGGTGGGTCTCTCCTGGCAACCCCAAACAACATATCCATTGGGCTAGGTGACTTCCTCGTCCCAACCTGGTCTCCCCAAAATGTATCCATGGTCTCTCTGATGGTTAATGGAGCAGATCCATATCTTTCCGGTCAGGGCCGATACCCTTAGGCTGGAATCATATAGAATCAAAATCTGTGTATCTTTAAGGTAAAATCCAAGCTGACTGTCTGTCTGTGTCCTCTTGCTTCCCTTTGATTCTCTGCTTGCAGCACTACCGACATCCTAGTTTATATTTACAGCAGTGTAACGTCATCAGTCACAGGTTGGGGGGAGAGGGCAACCTCGTGTCATTGTTTGAGCTAATCAATTTACATAGTTGGTATCACAGGGGCTATTGTAAATAAACTTTCAGCTGACTTAGTATAAGGCCATGTTCCCACGTAGCGTTTTTACGGCTGCGAAAACGCTTGTAAAACCGTCTGCCATGCAAAGCATTGTGAATTCGGATGTGCTTTGCACATGATGCGCTAATTGGAGCGCCAAATTCACATTGCGTTGCAAAACGCAGCATGACCATTTCTACCGCAATTACGCTGCAAATTTGCGGCCATTGAGTGACATTGAAACGCAGCAAACCAGCAGGTATATGTGGATTTGTTGTGTTTCAATTAAATTCAATGGCCGCGAATTTGCAGCGTAATCGCGGTGCGTGTGGTACCTGGGATGAAGAGGAGACTACAACTCCTCTTAATTCCGGCTACCACGCAGTGAAAAAGAAAAGAAATAAAAAAGTTTAAAATAAAAAACTGTATACTCACCTCTCCGGTCTGCTCCCGGCAGCGTCCTCTCTCCTTGGCGTCCTGCGGTGTACTTGCAGAACCTGCGGTGACATCATTTAGTCAGCTGATGGTCTCGCGACTGCTGACGTCAGCGGTCAGGTGATGGTCACATGACCATCAGCTGACTAAATGACGTCACCGCAGGTCCTGCAAGTACACCGCGGGACGCCGAGGAGAGAGTATCGCCGCCGGGAGGAGACTGGAGAGGTGAGTATACAGTTTTTTGGGTTTTTTTTTACTATAGATGCAGCATTTAAAGCATCTAAGTTGGTCACACAATATAAATCCATGCCGGTTGCATAGATTTATATTGTGTGACCAACTTGTCAAGAACTTTTCCAAGTGATGCTCAAAATCGCTTGGAAAAGTACTTGAAAAAACGCATGCGAAAACTCATGTAAAAACGCTTCTCTGGCAGAAAAAACGCATGTAAATCTGCATGCGTTTTTTTTTCTGCCAGAGAGAGGCAAAAACGCTCTGCATCAAATCTGCTACTTGGGCACATAGCCTAATATGTAATTAGCATAGCAAACATCATTGTTTCCAAATGAACAAAAGTCAAAATTCAGGGTTATATAAATAGTATGACCTTTTTGATCAGCAAGAGAAATACAAATACATTTGTAAGTCGACATACACTATTATCTTTATTCCTCTTGGATTAACAAATCTAAACGTCTGGTTTATTAAGATTATAGGCTGTATCGTTACACTCATTATGGCCCTAGATGAATTCCTTGAGGGATGTTGTGGTGATAGAGTAAAATCTTTCTGATGGCAAGAGCAGCATTCCTTTATTTTTATGTTGACTCTTTAATCTCTGTTCTTTAGTAGATTAACACAGACTACTATTTGTATACCTCTGAATGTTATCTGCTCTTTTGATTCTGAAACAATGATGTGTATTTACAAGAGTCCCTGTGATACCAACTATGTAAATAGATTATCTCAAACAATGATAGGTGAGCCCTGCACCTTTTACCTCTGACATGTGATATACACACTAAGCTTTGAAGCCCCCGTCTCACATAGCGAGATCGCTAGCGAGATCGCTGCTGAGTCAAGGTTTTGGTGACGCAACAGCGACCTCGCCAGCGATGTCGCTATGTGTGACATCAGGCCCCTGCTGTGATGTTTCTGATCGCTGCCGAATGTCCTGGATCTTTTTTTGGTCGTTGCCCTCCCTCTGGTCAGCACACATCGCTGTGTGTAACCAGCCGGAGCAGCGATCAGGCTGGTAACCATGGTAAACAGCGGGTTACTAGGGGCACACGCGCACTTAGTAACCCTCTGTTTATCATGGTTACGAGCCTGCTAAAGTGAGCGGTAACCTCCCGCTCACCAAAGCAGAGTGGTAACCATGATAAACAGCGGGTTACTAGGTGCGTGTGTGCCCCTAGTAACCCGCTGTTTACCATGGTTACCAGCCTGCTCCTGCTTCAGCAGGCTGGTAACCAGGAGCAGGACATTGTGGAAAGATTCTTTCCACGATGTCGCTGCTCCCCTGATCGTTGGTGAGCCTGCCTGTTTGACAGCTCACCAGCAACCACATAGCGACGCAGCAACAATCCCTGACAGGTTGTATCGTTGTCGGGATCGCTGCAGCGTCGCTATGTGTGACGGGGCCTTGAGGCGGGTGGGTGAGAGCAGTTCTGCCATTTAGGGGGCCGAACCAAGAGAAGCAGAAGGGACATGTGTTTCTGAGACATAGGGAGTCTTGGGACAGAGATTCAGACAGACTTTGGAAGGAGAATGAGGGACATCCTCCAGGACAGCAGATGGATTACATGGCATTACCAAAAAGATAGATTTGAATTCTATATTATTCTAGCCTAAGGCTAAGTGCCCACGTTGCGGAAATGAAGCATATTTTTTACGCTTCTCCCTGGCGGGAAAATCGCATGCGGATTTTACATGCGGTTTTCCCGCTAGGTAGAAGCGTATGTGAGGCGTCTTTGCAGCGTCTTTGCATGCATTTCCGCATTCAGGTGATCAAGCACTTCTCCAAGTGATTCAAGCATCACTTGGAAAAGTGCTTGACAACTTGTTCACACTATATAAATCCATGCAACCGGCATGGATTTATATAGTGTGACCAAGTAATAGTTAAAAAATAAAATGAATGGTATAAAATAAAAAAATAATGGTATAAAATAAAAAAATAAAGTTTATACTCACCTACCGATACATTCTGTGCTCCGTCCGGAGTCTTGAGTGGCTCACGCTGTTGTGTGCAGGACCTTCGGTGACGTCATTGAGTCATGTGATGGGTCACATGACTCAATGACGTGGCAGGTCCTTCACACACCTTGCGACGGCGGGAAAACACCGGGAAGACATCAGAAGATAAGTATAAACTTTATTTTATTCTTTTTTTTACAGGTTCTTTGGTACCCAGGTCTGGATGAGAGTCTCCTCTCCTCCAGACTTGGGTACCATCCGCATGCGGAAACGCAAAATTAATGAACATGCTGCGGATTTTTGACCGCAGCATATACGCTGCGGAAAAATCCGCAGCATGGGCATTGACATTGCGGAATGCCATTGGGGACCATGGGGTGCGGATATACATGCGTTTTACAAGCGTTTACGCTGCGGAAATTCCGCAGCATATACGCTTGTAATACGCAACGTGGGCACGCAGCCTAAGGGTACTGGCCTTAACTGGAAAGTTTTTGGATCTGCTCCATTAACTATCAGGGAGACATGGATACGTTTTGGGGAGTCCAGGAGAGGACGAAGATGTTTTGGGGTTCCCAGGAGGGACCCACCGGTCGCCGGGCCCCATGGAAACTCTCGGAGAGGCCAGATTTGGGCCCTCGGGTCTCTTGGTCTTGTACCTCGATGGACTGCTAGCTTCCTAAGCTTGCCGCTACCTCGTCTCTGTGGGGGCCCACCAGAAGCGGGGGGCCACTTGTTGAGGTATTTGGCCCTGAAAGTCTCCAATGTCGTGGCTGTTCTATCCCAGGCGGGCAGAGCGGAAGGGTGAGACTGTGTAATGTTGTACCATCATGGGTATTTGCTGGGACTGTTATGTGTTTATTGTCCGCTTTGTGGTTCAATAAAGTATTGCCACTCTGTTTTTACCCTCACCCTGTGTTGTCTGAGTAGCGTTATGCCCACGGAAGACTCCGGGTCTTCACAGATGTATTTTATAAAATGGGCTCAGTTGGGGGGAGTTCTGCACCTCCAGCATTGGCATACATAGAAATCACAGGGCCCCATAGCAAAAGTTCTAATTACCCAACTTTTATAAACCGGGTGACGGATATGTATTGTGACACGTACACAGTAATTATGTCCTTATTGAAGCCCCTTAGTGTTCTCACCAGCAATACCCCTTTTATGCAGTGTGATGCTTACTAAAATGCTGCCACCCATACACACACTCAGTGTGATATCACCACAGTCTCTCCCCTACCCCACAGTTTCACCCCTAAACTTACAATATGATGTCTTCACAGTGTGTCCAGCAAGATATATACCCCATAATGCGCACACACACACACACACACACACACACACACACACACACACACACACTGTTTCTTTCACTCTCATTCAGTATCAGGACCCCCTACAGTATTCTGGACCCTCAGTATCATGCCCCGTTAGGCCTATTTCACACTGTGTCTCTGGTAAGTTTGGTGACAGTTTTCACACGGAGCTGAGGCACTTACTTAGCCCCATTCAAATGAATGGGTCTGCGCACATGTCAGTGTGTGTCCACGGACCTTGTGTCCATGGGAACAACACACTGACATGTTCGTTTTTTTTCATGCTGCAAGGGCCGCAAAACATCCCCCACTGATGACACACGGATGACATCCGTGTGTCATCCGTGTGACACATACCAGCACCTGGCAATCAGTGGTACAGATCACGTTGTTTCCAGGCGCCGGAAGCTGAAGGCTTCTGTCATCATTGTCCCCTGCTTGCGCTGCGATCAGCACGAGCAAGAGACAATGTTGACAGTTGTATTCTGCCCCCGCTGTGTTCAGCAAGTGTAAAAATAAGAATAAAATAGAAAACACTTACTCGCATGTTTGATATACTGTCCCACGCTGTAATCCATCTGACTGATAATTCTGCATCAGCGTCTGCGGTGGCTTGAAGCGACCGCACACGCGGAGGAGAATGACTTGCTTGCTCCAGCGAGCGGGCCCCTGACCTGCGCTGAGCTCAGTGAGTGGCATCCTGTCACTCATTTTTTTGTCTCTGGTGTGTCATGCTTTAAAAAAATCTTATTTTGTTTTTGATACTTATTGGTATTTGTTTATTGATAAACTCGAGAGTGCATAACATGCTTTTTTTTATGTGTTTTTTCGCCACGGAATCTCACTAAAAACGTGCGTTTTTTTACCTAGAGCTATTCCGCATCTAATGCAAGTCTATGGGAAAAATCTGCACAGAAAACTCGGCGTACTCGTAAGAGAAATTGACATGTTGCGCATTTGAAAAACGCACCGTGAGTCAGTTTTACGCGGAGTGTGTGTTAAAAAAAAAAAAAAAAAAAGCACATTCCCACTGCTTATTTTTTTTTATCAACACCATCCACTTTGCTGGAATTGTAAAGTGCTGTGTTTTTGACCCAGCGAAAATACGCAGCTTCAAAAACCCACCAAAAGCTCACCGTGAGAATGTAGCCTTGAGGCCAGGCACATTAACAGTTTTAAAAATGCAAATTTTTTTAAATTTTTTTTTTTTTTTTTTCTTTGTAAATTTTAGTTGTTTTAAATTTATAAAAAAAAAATCAACCTAAACTTACTATTTTCATAAAGGTTCATGTATTTGTCACGAAAAAAAAAAGAAAGTTCTCAGAATCGCTTATGATGTGTAAAGGCATTCCAAATTTATTGTTATGTTAAGTAATACATGCCAGATTTGAAAAATAGAGCTGTGTTCTAATGTCTCGAGTAGGTGAGGGGCAAAATGGGGAGACCGCGGAGTGTGTCATGTAACTAACCACTACCAGGCCAGAAGTAACCTGCTCAAGCACTGCTGTACAAGCCTAGAATTCCCATGACAGACGGGCATTTCCGGTTAATAAGGGTTTGTAGTAGAGAAATACCCAATATAAAGTATATCACAAAATTCTTGTTTTTTATAGGCTCTAGAAGAGGAAAAATTGGTTTACAGCCGAAGCAGCAGTCGTAACATTTATCTTAATGTGGCAGTCAACACGCTGAAGAAACTCCGAAGCCAAGGATCAGATAAAAAAACATCTCCCAGTGCGTAAACACTTTTTCTTTAAGAGTATGTTAGGGTTGTAATGGGATTTTTAATTTATTTTACCTTACAGTGACAACCTACTTTGAAGTCATGTTGAAAGGAGATATTATTTTACTTTTCCACCTTCTGTAAAAACCATGGAGTTAAAGGGAAGCTGTCATGAAAAAAGGAACTATTTAGATCTGGTATCTTTGTTACATGTATTATAAAATGTCTTTAAGGCTATGTGCCCACGATGCAGAAATGCTCTTGATTTTTTCCTGAGCGTTTCTGCATCTCCCTGGCAGAAAAAACGCATGCGGATTGTACATGCGGAGTGTACATGCTTTTTCCTGCCAGGGACAAGCGGATGTGAAGCGTTCTTCACATGCATTTCCGCATGCGGGTTGTCAAGCGCTTTCCAAGCGATTTTAGTATCACTTGGAAAGTGCTTGTCAACTTGGTCACACTATATAAATCCATGCAACCGGCATGGATTTATATAGTGTGACCGAAAGAATGGTAAAAAAATAAATCTGTACTTACCTTCCGATGGCCCCCGGAGTCTTGATTCGATGCGTCTCGGTTTGCCGGCAGCTCGCGGTACACTGAAGGACCTGCCGTCACATGACTAAATGACGTCAGCACAGGTCTTTGAGTCCACCGCGATCTGCCGGCAAGCCAAAACAAGCACACCGGGGGCCATCAGAAGGTAAGTATAATAATTTATTTTTTATTTTATTCTTTTTTTTTTACAGGTTCTATGGTACCCGGGTCCGGAGGAGAGTCTCCTCTTCTCCAGACCCAGGTACCATCCGCACATAGAAACGCATGGATTCCGCATGTACAGATCCAGTGATGCGGATTACATGCGTTCCAATGCAAGTCAATGGCGGCGAAAACGCAACGCTTCCGCAAAATAACTGATAGTGCTGCGTTTTTTCCGCAATGATAATCCGCAGCGGAAATTTCCGCTGCATGTGCACAGCATTATCATTGGGCAACATGGCAGGCCTTCTACCAAGCTTTTTTTAAGCGTTTCTGCAGCGGAATTGCACACAGCCTTATATATAGCTATATAATCTGAAAATACCATGATGTAGGGTAAGAAAGCCTGATTACAGGGATTTGTCCCTTACTGCACTGTGTTTTGCAATCAGTTTTTATCTTGTTGGTCACTATAGGACAACAGGCCTCATGTCTCCTAGTCCAACCAAGCCCCCAGCACTGATTAGCAGCTTTCTTTCAATATACAAGTATATAGAAAGCTGTCAATCAAAGGTGTTGGTGGGGTTACACAGCGCTCAATATTCCGAGCTCTGCCTGAACAGCAAAAGAAAACTGTGATGCATCTTTGCGATCAGGGTAGGGCCACTACATCATGCTTCTGCCAGATTACATAGCAAAAACATGCTGATGGATTACCTTTTCTTAAAAAAATAAATAATAAAATTAATAATCTTGCAATTTTCACACTGGCCCCTGGAGCTTTTCTAGACACATTCTTACTTCCTGTCCTTTCAGAATGAGTTTTCAGCAAGATTCGTGATCATTAGAGGCAGGATTACAATGACCTGTGACACCACTATACACAGCTGATCTATCACAATAGGTGATGTCACACCTGACCCTGCTCCTCCTCCTTTTACAATGACCTTTGCACTGGCTCATTAGACACTTTAAATACAAAAGATAGGGTCAAGGAGTGACCATTAAGGCTAGGTGCTTGTGGTGTTTACTGAAGCAACCAGGGCTGTGGAGTCGGTAAGCAAAACCTCCAACTCCTCAATTTCCATGACACAGACTCAGACTCCACACTTAGACTCCCTCATACATGGCTCATGTTTAAGTGATAAACTTACTGTAGTAAAATGGTAACATAAGGCTTTTAATCATTATTATGATAAAATAATCAAGCTATTTAGAATGAACATAAAATATATTTATTGGAATACAACTTTAGAACAAAAAAAACTTTTGCATATATACAATTTATTATACACTATGCAGTAAGTGGGGGGGAAAAACACCAAGGTTACTTACCGGTAGCCGGTTTTTCCTGAACCCATGACAGCACACCTTGAGAGAGAGGGATCCGCCCCACCAAAGACAGGAAACCGTCTGAAATAAAAGGGCTTTACCTCTCCCTCGCTTCAGTTGGATTACAGAGCATTGAGAGGACCTCCAGAAAAGGTTAGACACATAACCAACACCTACAATATGTGCTTTACCAGGGCGTGAGAAAGACAGGGGGGGGGAAACTACGGGTGCTGTCATGGGTTCAGGAAAAACCGGCTACCGGTAAGTAACCTTGGTGTTTTCCCCTCACCCATGACAGCACACCTTGAGAGAATTTTGGAGAATATGAGCACCCTAGGGAGGGATCACCGCCTGAAGTACCCTTCTCCCAAAGGTAAGGTCAGAGGAGGCTAGATCCAACCGATAGTGCTTGTAGAAGGTGGATGGTGCAGACCTAGTAGCAGCTTTACATATCTGGTCAATCGAAACGTCTGCTCTCTCTGCCCAGGAGATTGCGACAGCTCTGGTGAAATGAGCTTTAATACCGTCTGGTGCCGGAACACCTGTAGATGTATAAGCTAGACAAATGGCCTCCCTAAGCCACCTAGCAATAGTTCCCTTTGATACCCTGTGACCTTTCCTACTCCCCTGAAAGGCCAGAAACAAGGACTTGTCCTTCCTCCACTGACTAGTCATGTCTATGTACTGTAGTAATGCCCTTCTAACATCTAGATTGTGGAACCTAACCTCCCCGAGGTTTTTAGGGTTACTGCAGAAAGAGGGAAGTACAATCTCCTGATTACAGTGGAATCTGGATACTACTTTCGGAAGGTACGCCGGATCTGTTCGCAGGACGACCCGGTCCTCATGAATTTGGGTGTATGGGGGATCAACAGAAAGGGCCTGCAGGTCACTCACCCTACGGGCCGACGTTAGGGCCACTAAGAGAATGGTTTTGAGGGTGAGGATCTTTGGAGAGATAACCTGCAGGGGTTCAAATGGGTCGCCAGAGAGTGCGTTTAAAACCAAAATCCGGTCACAGGGAGGAACTCTGAGAGCCCGAACTGGCTTAGCTCTGGAACAGGATTTAATGAATCTAGAGACCCATCTGTTCCCTGCCAGGTTACAATTATAGAGCGCCCCTAGGGCGGACACCTGAACTTTAAGTGTTCCCGTAGCCAACCCCAGGTCACGTCCCTTTTGTAAAAATTCTAGGACTTCTCTAACTGGAGGTTTATCCGACAATGGGGAGTCTATAAAATCCAGGAATTTTCCCCAGACCCTGGAAAAAATTTTAGTTGTTATGGGCTTTCTACTACCCAACAGGGTAGAAACTAGGCCTGTTGAAAACCCCCTATTGCTCAGTAACAACCTCTCAAATTCCAAGCTGCCAGATGGAAACCTTTGGCTTGTGCATGGAATATCGGCCCTTTGATGAGAAGGTCCGGCAGGACCCAGGGATCCGAGACCGACAGGCGAAGCAGGGAGAACCAGGGTCTTTTTGGCCAAAAGGGTGCTATCAGAAATATCCTCGCCCCCTCCTCCCGAATTTTCCTCACAACTGCCGGGATCATCACTATCGGTGGAAACGCGTAGGCCTTCCCGAACTTCCAGGGTATCTGGAGAGCTTCTACAGCATAGGGATTCTCTGTTGGATTTAGTGAACAGAATCTCTCCACCTTCCCTTTCGCCCTGGTGGCGAACAAATCTATGTCCGGTGATCCCCATAGCTGGATAATCTGTTGGAAGACTATCGGGTTTACAGCCCACTCTTCTTGTCTTAAAGTGTGGCGACTGAGGAAATCCCCCTTGAATTTTCTACCCCCCGGATGAAAAGAGCACTGAGGGATGGGAGATGCTGTTCTGCTAGATGCAGGATCCTGTTTGCCACTACCATAAGGGAGCGAGATCTTGTTCCTCCCTGGTGATTTATATAAGCCACTGTCGTCCAATTGTCGGACCTGATCTGGACATGGCGACCCTGTATGTGGGGAAAGAAGCCTATCAGGGATTTCTCTACTGCCAAAAGCTCCTTTAGGTTTGATGACGCATCTCTTTCGTGATGTAGCCAGAGCCCCTGAACTGAGAGCTCTGCTACATGACCCCCCCCCCCCCCCCAGCCGGTGCCACTTGCATCTGTTGTAATTGTGTGGTCGACTGGTTTGGACCACTGTAAGCTTGCAGTCAGATTCTCCCTGTTTGTCCACCAGGAGAGGGAGTTTACGGTCTCCAAAGAAAGAGTCTTTTTCCTAAATGTCCGTTGAAGGATTTCTGTGCTGACAGGACCTCCCACTGAAGAAGCCTTATATGACTCTGGGCCCATTTGACTGCCGAAAGACAGGAAGTCATGGAGCCTAGTAGGGACATTGCTTCTCTCAAGGACCTCACGGGAGACCTTATGGCCCTTGAGACCAGGCTGATCATTTTGCAAACCTTGTCTTCCGGAAGGAAACAGGATTGGTGTTGGGAATCTAGGGTCAAGCCCAGAAAGATCTGAGTCCTTGAGGGGGATAGCTTTGATTTTTGAATATTTAGTAACCACCCCAGGTGATGTAAAGCTGTCCTGACCTCTAAAAGTTGAGCAGAACAGTGGTCCTCCGATTTTCCTATTATCAGAAAGTCGTCCAGATAGGGAACAATCACCACGTTCTTGATTCGGAGAAAAGCTGTCACCTCCGCTATGACCTTTGTAAACACTCTCGGTGCTATCGAGAGTCCAAAAGGTAGGGCAGTGAATTGGAAATGTCTCAATTGCCCTTGGATGAACAGGGCTACCCTTAGGTACTTCCGATAGTCTGGATGGATTGGGACGTGATAGTAGGCATCTTTTAGGTCGATAACTGCCTTGAAACAATTGTGGTGTAGGAGTTTTACTGCAGAGTTCACTGATTTCCATCTTGAAAGTCTGGTTGTTTATCAGCTGATTTAGACTTTTGAGGGGGGGGAATAAAATCTCCATCCCCATTGTGAAACTGGAACTTCGTGAAGGACCCGCTTGTTGACTAAGTCTAACACTTCCGATTCTAGAGCCATCTGCTCCTCCCTGGACTTCCTCCTGGAGGTGATCATGAAGGTTCGGTGAGGGACCTGACTGAAGCGTATCTTTAGGCCGTTCTTTATGATATCCAACACCCAGGGATTTGAAGTGATGGCTTCCCAAGCTGGAATAAAATTGGAAATCCTTCCCCCAACCTCTAGCCTCGCGTCATTGGGGAGATTTTTTTGGTACTGGAGGATGGTCCTCCAAACATGTAACCAGAGTCCTTTTTAGATCTGGGCTCCCATCTTTTCCTTTGTCCCGGAGGGCGACCCCGGTTAAATCTCTTCCCCCGAAAATAGGACCTATTGGTTTCCCCCGTGAACCCTGGGAAACCTCTTTCTGTCGCCAGCCTTCTCCAAAATCTCGTCCAGTTTTTGGCCAAACAAAAGTTTTACCATCACAAGGAAGAGAACAAAGCTTATGCTTAGATTGTAGGTCTCCTGGGCAACCCTTGAGCCACAGGGCTTGTCTGGCAGCATTAGACAAATTTGCAGACGTGGCAGCGAGTTTAACTGAATCCGCTGAGGAGTCGGCCAAAAAAGCAGATGCTGCTTGTAGCAAAGGCAGATTGGAGAGGATTTTATCTCTGGACATCTTTTTATCCTTGAGCTGGTCTCCTAATTGCTGAAGGCACACCATAAGTGACCTAGCGACACAAGTGCCTGCTACTGCTGGCTTCAGGCCCCCTGCCGCTGCTTTCCAGGTGTGAAGCAGGAAAGAATCTGCCTTCTTATCCAGAGCATCCTTTAGACTGCCGGAATCTTCCAGGGGTAGGGACGATCTTTTGGATGATCGGGCGACCGATCCGTCAACTTTAGGAATTTTGTCCCAGGACTCAGAGAGACTATCCTCGAAGGGGTACCTCCTTTTAGAGGATGAGGGCAATACTCCTGATTTCTCCGGCTTCCTCCATTCCCGGTCTATAAGGGTCTGAATTTTGGGATTCACTGGAAAGGAGCGTCTCTTTTTTTTTTTTTTTTTTTTTTTTTTTTTTTTTTTTTTTTTCCTCCAGGCCTGCGAACATAATGTCTTCCAGGGACCTGGCTGCCTTTTCCTCCCTCAACCCCATGGTAGATCTGACCACTCTGACCAACTTGTCAGTATTCTCAATAGGGAAACAGGGCCTACCACTGTCTGATGAAGAGGAGGATGCCGAATCACTGAGGCAAAGATCCTCTGACTGGGAGGATAAATCATAGTCGGAGGACATATCTTTATGGGATCTCTTTTTCCCCTTTAGCAAGCCTTTCAGGGAATCCTGCACCTCTGAACGGATTACGGACCTCAAATTAGAAGCGAAATCTGGGGTGCTCTCCGCTATGGTTTGGTTAATACAGCTTGCACAAAGCTGTTTCTGCCAATCTCTGGAAAGGGGGGCCTGGCATAAGGCGCAAACCCTGTGCTTCTTTTTGGCGCTACTCTTCTTGGGTTCCTAAGGAATGAAGCACATAACAACTTTCCATTACTATTAAGTGACATTCACGAAGATCACTCACCCCTGAAGTCACAAAAGGGTACCGGATTTGGAGGCTGTGGCGGGACATAAGATGAATCCCTTCTGGATGGCCCTGAAGCGTGCGACACCTTACTTCTCCTGCTGCCGCTGCGGTTGCTGGAGCGGCCGTCCGTGTGCGAGGTGTCCGACTGCTTCTTCCGCTGGCGTCGATGAGGTGGAGGGGTCAGCTGCTGCTGCTCCTGGCTGTCCTGGTCTGCCATAGCTGCTACACCATGAGCTGAGCATAAGCAGCGCTTGTCAGGAGAACCCCGCCCCCTTCCCCCCCCCCACACCTTAAATAGGGCACATCCGGACCTCCTCCGGTTCATGTGTCCTCCCCCCTCCTGACACCCACCGGCCGATTTTTGAAAAAAGCCGGCCGGCAAGCGCTTACAGGGCTCCGCCATCTTGCATCCGGATGCCGCCCTCCGACGTCATCGGGCACGCCTCTCCCAGCGTGCACCGCGCCGTGACGTCCGGCGCATCATACCTGGAAGAAATGTAGAAATTTTTGCAAATTTATTAAAGAAAAACCCTTTGCTCAGACACTCATATTTAAGTCACATGCTGTCCATTTCCTTGTGATCCTCCTTGAGATGGTTCTACTCCTTCATTAGAGTCCAGCTGTGTTTAATTAAACTGATAGGACTTGATTTAGAAAGGCACACACCTGTGTATAAGACCTCACACCACACAGTGCATGTGAGACCAAATGAGAATCATGAGCTCGAAGGAACTGCCCAAGGAGCTCAGAGACAGAATTGTGGCAAGGCACAGATCTGGCCAAGGTTACAAAAGAATTTCTGCATCACTCAAGGTTCCTAAGAGCACAGTGGCCTCCATAATCCTTAAATGGAAGAAGTTTGGGACCACCAGAAGTCTTCCTAGACCTGGCCGTCCAGCCAAACTGAGCAATCGTGGGAGAAGAGCCTTGGTGAGAGAGGTAAAGAAGAACCCCAAGACCACTGTGGCTGAGCTCCAAAGATGCAGTAGGGATAGGGATATGGGAGAAAGTTCCACAAAGTTAACTATCACTGCAGCCCTCCACCAGTCAGGCCTTTATGGCAGAGTGGCCCAATGGAAGCCTCTCATCAGTGCAAGACTTATGAAAGCCCGCATAGAGTTTGCTCAAAAACACATGAAGGACTCCCAGACTATGAGAAATAAGATTCTCTAGTCTGATGAGTTGAAGATAGAACTTTTTGGTGATAATTCTAAGCGGTATGTGTGGGGAAAACCAGGCTCTGCTCATCACCTGCCCAATACAATCCCAACAGTGAAACGTGGTGGTAGCATCATGCTATGGGGGTGTTTTTCAGCTGCAGGGACAGGACGACTGGTTGCAACCTAAGGAAACATGAATGCGTCCAAGTACAGAAGTATCCTGGATGAAAACCTCTTCCAGAGTGGTCTGGACCTCAGACTTGGCAGAAGGTTCACCTTCCAACAAGACAATGACCCTAAGCACACAGCTAAAATAACAAAGGAGTGGCTTCAGAACAACTCTGTGACCATTCTTGACTGGCCCAGCCAGAACCCTGACCTAAACCCAATTGAGCATCTCTGGAGAGACCTGAAAATGGCTGTCCACCAACGTTCACCATTCAACCTGACGGAACTGGAGAGGATCTGCACGGAAGAATGTCAGAGGATCCCCAAATCCAGGTGTGAAAAACTTGTTGCATCATTCCCAAGAAGACTCATGGTTGTACTAGCTCATAAGGGTGCTTCTACTCAATACTGAGCAAAGAGTCTGAATACTTATGATCATGTGATATTTCAGTTTTTCTTTTTTTAATAAATTTGCAAAAATTTCTACATTTCTGTGTTTTTTTTTCAGTCAAGATGGGGTGCAGAGTGTGCTTTTAATGAGAAAAAAATGAACTTTTTAGAATTTGCCAAATGGCTGCAATGAAACAAACAGTGAAAAATTTAAAGCGGTCTGAATACTTTCTGTACCCACTGTAGTATCGCCTCCATCAGATCCTTCTTCATAGATGACCTCAAATCTGACCTAATTATTTTAAGGCTAGAGAATAACCTCTCTACACTAACTTGGGTTGGTGGCAAAGCAGTAACCACATCATGGGCAACATCTCGAACAATTTCAGGGTATAAAGGAATTGCCTCGTGCACAGTCAGTTTTGATGAACGATTGAACTCTTCTACTACTTTGAGAGCAAGTGAAAAATTTTGTAATTCCACAATTGCCCCTTTTCCAGCACGTCTCTTCAAGATGGAATAATTTTAGGGGTTCTGGCAGCAATAGCCAATTTCCTCACTTTGCTAATCAGAGTTGCAGCATGTTCCTGTTGCAGACTATCTCTTATTGCAAGCTATAGCGTGTGCACAACGCAGCGCATGTAATGAATAGGAAAGAGGTGTGAAGCAGCTTCAACAAGATCATCTAATTGTAAAGAATTTTGCTGTTCTTCTGAAGTAACATCTGTTTGTTCCTCCCTTATGGGAACATTACTATGGCCTTCTATCTCCAACATACTGAATCTGAAATGTTCTTCTAGCTGCTGTTCACCTTCATTATTTTTAATCATCAGTTTAATTGTACTTATCATTTTTGAAGCATTATCAGTTATAATAGCAAGAACCTGTTATTTTTTGTTCTTAATCCTGCTTTCCTGAGTAGACTAGGTAAGGAGAGGTCAATGGTGATCACCTAACCGCCTATTGTTAAATAGAAACAATTTTGTGGCCAGTAGGTTTTCAACTCTATAGGTAGCAATTTTGGAGTCTTGCTTTCTATTTGCAATATTTTTTGCATCGATATGATTTTTTTTTAATTATTAATATTCAGTAGTGTGATGGGAATTCTAATATTGTAGTTACAAGAGATGATAAATTGTGATCTCCTTTTGTGGTGACTTTCCCCCGTCTCTGGGCACCTGCACACTACCCTGTCAGATCACAGTTAGAACCAGAGAGATAGGGGAAGGCAGCAGCACAGCACTGAGGAGGCTCTCTAGTGTCGTGTACTCGGTGTCTCGCCCTTCCCATCTCATCCTGTGCACTCAACAGTCCTCTGTTCACAGCTGTTATACTGTAACACTGCATAGGAGACAGGAGGCGTGAATGAAGCCAACGCTGATTGGCCAAACATGAGCCAGTCAGCGCCAGGCTTGAGCTCAGCTGCTGCATCCTGCTTACATGAGGAGGGAGCCTCAGTCAGGAACTTGTGCTGCACATGTTACCAAGGGCACAGGGGCAGCTAAGCGGCAGGTACTTATATCGAAGTGTGTTTATATCTAATATATACTGCACTGCTCAAAAAAATAAAGGGAACACTCAAATAACACATCGTAGATCTGAATGAATGAAATATTCTCATTGAATACTTTGTTCTGTACAAAGTTGAATGTGCTGACAACAAAAGCACACAAAAATCATCAATGGAAATCAAATGTATTAACCAATGGAGGCCTGGATTTGGAGTCACCCCCAAAATGAAAGTGGAAAACACACTACAGGCTGATCCAACTTCGATTTATTGTCCTTAAAACAAGTCAAAATGAGGCTCAGTATTGTGTGTGGCCTCCACGTACCTGTATGACCTCCCTACAATGCCTGGGCATGTTCCTGTTGAGGTTGCGGATGGTCTCCTGTGGGATCTCCTCCCAGACCTGGACTAAAGCATCCGCCAACTCCTGGACAGTGTGTGGTGTAACGTGACGTTGGTAGATGGAGCGAGATATGATATCCCAGATGTGCTCAATCAAATTCAGGTCTGGGGAACGGGCGGGCCAGTCCATAGCTTCAATGCCTTCATCTTGCAGGGACTGCTGACACTCCAGCCACATGAGGTCTGGCATTGTCCTGCATTAGGAGGAACCCAGGGCCAAACGCACCGGCATATGGTCTCACAAGCGGTCTGAAGATCTCATCTTGGTACCTATTGGCAGTCAGGCTACCTCTGGCGAGCACATGGAGGGCTGTGTGGCCCTCCAAAGAAATTCCACCCCACACCATTACTGACCCACTGCCAAACCGGTCATGCTGAAGGATGTTGCAGGCAGCAGATCGCTCTCCACAGTGTCTCCAGACTCTGTGACTTCTGTCACGTGCTCAATGTGAACCTGCTTTCATCTGTGAAGAGCACAGGGCGCGAGTGGCGACTCTGCCAGTCCTGGTGTTCTGTGGCAAATGCCAAGCGTCCTGCACGGTGTTGGGCTGTGAGCACAACCCCCATCTGTGGACGTTTGGCCCTCATACCACCCTCATGGAGTCGGTTTCCAACCGTTTGTGCAGACACACGCACATTTGTGGCCTGCTGGAGGTCATTTTGCAGGGCACTGGCAGTGCTCCTCCTGTTCCTCCTTGCACAAAGGAGGATATAACAGTTCTGCTGCTGGGTTGTTGCCCTACTATGGCTCCCTCCACATCTCCTGGTATCTGATCCATGCTGTGGACACTGTGCTGACAGACACCGCTACCCTTTTTGTCACAGCTCGCACTGATGTGCCATCCTGGATGAACTGCACTACCTGAGCAACTTCTGTGGGTTGTACTGTAGACACCGCCTCATGCTACTGTACCTCTAGGGGTGAGAGCAATGTTAAAATGAAAGTGACCAAAACAGCCAAAAAGGATGAGAACAGAGAAATGGTCTGTGGTCACCACCTGCAGAACCACTCCTTTATAGGGGGTATCTTGATAATTGCCTATCATTTCTACCAGTTGTCTGTTCCATTTGCACAACAGCAGGAGAAATTGATTCACAATCAGTGTTGCTTCATAACTGGACAGGTAGATTTCATAGAAGTGTTATTGACTTGGAGTTATATTGTGTTTAAGTGTTCCCTTTATTTTTTTCAGCAGTGTATGTATATATGTGTATGTCCAGTGTGTGAGGGCTGTGTGCGGCACACGGACAGTGTGTGAGGGCTGTGTGCGGCACACGGCCAGTGTGTGAGGGCTGTGTGCGGCACACGGCCAGTGTGTGAGGGCTGTGTGCGGCACACGGCCAGTGTGTGAGGGCTGTGTGCGGCACACGGCCAGTGTGTGAGGGCTGTGTGCGGCACACGGCCAGTGTGTGAGGGCTGTGGAGTGGAGAAGCCCACTGAGCAGGTTTATCATAATTTATGCCACTAAGGTGACGTAAATTGCACTAGAAATGTACTCCATCCCGTGGCTGAAGTTATATTCCTGGTGAAGCAGTACACATGCCTCTTATGGGGTTACTCCACTACTTTTACTGTTATCAGATCGCTGGGGTTCCGTACCCTAGCACCCCCCACCAATCGGTTGTTCTCAATGGCGACAGCGAATGTTAGCAGGTGCGGAGCAGAGCAGTACAACTTCATCAACTCTATAGTTACTGCTGCCAGGTACTGCAGATCCACTCCTAATCAAATGAATAGGAGTGAATCTGCAGTACTCACTCATGGTTATTATACAGTTGAAGTTGTGCTGTTCCGCTCCCAAACTGTCCCCACCTTCAGATGTATCGAACATCAACAGGAAGTCAGAGAGCAGCCGCTTCCCTGACTTCCTATTGATGTTCGATAGGTCCAAAGGTGGGGACAGTGAAGCTGGCGCTGATTGGGCGCAGGACTTGCATGTAGTAACAACCTCATGTGAGTGCCGCCACCGAGTGCCCACAATATTTAAAAAAAAAAAAAAAAAAAAAGTGGTGCTTTAAAGGAGCACTCCATTTTTATTTTTTTTTGCTTCCCTGTACCTTCACCAGATTGTCTATCGCATGTTGCATTTATCTTAAATAGGCTTTCTACCATGTACTTCAAACCTCTTCACAGATGTTTCAATAGTTTGAACGCTTTTATGCTTTTATAGCCATTTATTCCCCTTCTGAGAGCCGAGATATGCTTTCCCCAGATATGTGTTAATATATACTGACTGTGGGTGCATTATATGAAGTACAGGTGGTTTACCTTTGTTTTATCATGTTGAACGCCTTAATTCTGTTTCTGGGTACATTTGTATCTGCTCGCTTGTAGTGTTTTTGTGCTGACTTCAGCCATGTTTTTGGAAGTAGTCTGATCACTGTCAGTTTGTCAGTTAGTTTCTTCTTTCCAGTGATGTCATCATATTATCTTTTTTGATCCTTTTGTCAAATTTGTTTTTTGCAGCTCCTAAATGTTTTCTGAATGTCTGTGTTCAGACGTCCATTCCATGTGGGAATATATTAATTGTGTCCATGTGTGCAAGGTCTCACCTCTTCCATTACCTTGTTGAGAAGATATAAATGCTTATCCACTTTTGGCAATGGCTATCACTTCGGAATTTTACTTCTAGCTGTCATGCACTTTATGGATAACAATCTTCTTTCTAGACTGGGAACATACAACAGGTCTTTTACTGGTACAGCTACATTCTGTCCATTTGTACAGGGGCACATGAGGACTCCATGTTCAATACTGCATTTATTCAACGTCCATCAGCAAGATAGACTGTTTCCTTGTTATTTGTCAAGTTTTGTGAAAAAGCTTCTATCACTATTCGTGTGATTCATTGTTTTGGAGTCCATACACCAACCTTATAATGTCTGATTATTTGTCACTTTTAAATGTGCAATTCACATAGATCAGAGATTGTTGCTTTCACCATTTTGGAAATTGTTTCTGACGTTCTGCTTTCCATACAATCTTTTTTTTAACCGTTTCTGTTTGTGGCATCTGAAACGTACCCTGGTTCCTTTCTTGTTTGTATCCTTTGCATTAAGAGCATTTTCACTGTCTTCAATGGAGTCCTGCACAGGTTGATTGCTCGTCTGGCATCCATCCACTAACCTGGATGTTACAAATCTTAGGCTGGGTCTAAACCTGCTACTTTGGCCACAATACTTGTTTCCAAAATTTTGTAGATGTCACTGCTACATGGCAATACAAGGCAGTACTAGTGAATGGGGTTGCATTGCGCTCCCCGAGGGCACTGCGACCACTACAAAGAAGTCTCAAAAATTAAAACTTGGCAACAAAACCAAAAATGAAAGGAGGTGCTTGCCACATCCTATGATTAAAAGTTCTTAATTACAAGTTACAAGGGGTGTGCGGGAGAGAAATAAGCGACAGCTGCTTCACGCTTCCACAGCACTTCTACAGGTCCCGTAGGACGTTAATCATAGAATATGGTGAGTGTTGCCTTTCCTTTTTTTCTTTTTGTTGCCAAGTTTAAACTAAGCAGAGCACCACTGGCATTCCTAATGATCTGACCAAGCTCGCCATAGAGGGAGGTACAACAATTGTACACGATAGTTTGGTGCTGTGAAGTTTTACTTGGACTATTAATCAAAAAATAAAACCATGTCGAATTTTTTGCAAAATGCTTGTCACAATGTGAGCTCATTCAGTTATATTGTCCTGCAATGTAGGCGCGACAGGTGCTGCTGTCAAATTTGCCCTGTAGCCTTAGCCTAAGTGGTAAGTTTGTCTCAGGCCTCATCTTGTGCATTAAGCAGTGCATGTAATAAGTGAAATACTCTCATGCAGTAATCTGTTCAATGGTTAAACACACCCATCATGTGTTTCGCCAACTGCTTTGTCATGGGATGGTTGTTAGTTGGGGAGTCACATATAATAATAATCTTGCAATAGGCAGTCACTGTGATTCACAGTACACAGGAGCAATTACTCTATTGGGAAAAACACACTGAAACCTATAAATAAGTAGTCAGCCCTACTGTGAGATAGCAGCTCATACTCCCGCCACATGTGGCAGAATTAGCTGAGAGGAGCGATCAATTGTAACAAAATGCTGACTCTTGCACCCTATGATTAAAGCTAAAAGATATGTGGTCATGTTCCCATTAAAACCACAGATAAAGGAGCACAATGGCTAAGAAGAAGAAAACCGACCCTGAGGGCAAAGAGGAGCACATTTGTTAAAATAAAAATAAGATGCCAAACCCTGTAAATAAGCATTTCCATGAAGATTTTTTTAAATAAATCTGTGTATATGTGCATATAGTGTAGTGTTTATGTGTAAATATACTCACCTACCTCCACCTTTTCCGGGATCCAGCGCCATTCTGCTCCTCTTCTCCGTGACATCACCAGTCTTCAGACTCTCGGGGTCACACTGCTCTCTGTGCCTTTTACAATGTAAGCCTATTAAGTGTCTAAGTCCATGGAGCCTCGTTTAGTGTGAGGTCACGGCCCCACTATCAGTATTTGGTCAGTATTCGGTCAGTATTTCTTCTCAGGAGTGGGAGCCAAAACCAGGTGAGGAAAAATCAGAGAAAAGGTATAATAGAAACAAGTCACCAATTCTGCATTTGTCACCCACTCCTGGTTCTGGCTCCCACTCCTGAGAAAAAAATACTGGCTGAATACTGATAGTCTGATAGTGGTGCTGTGGCCTTAGAGACACTTCCGGCTCATGCATAGAGTGATCTGGGATAGCCTGAAGTGCGGTGACATCACTTAGAAGAGTAGTGGGATTGCGCTGGATCCTTGTATAGTAACATACACACTACATTACATGCACATATACACAGGTTTAATTCCAAAAATGATTAAAAAATATGTCTTCATTTGAGGGCTTCTTTAATCTTAAGTAAACAAATAAATAAAATAAATCTACCTTAAGTTGCTAAGCTTAAAAGGCTATATATACAATGATGTTGTACACCGTTTTCTCTTACAGAAGTTGCTAACAAGAAATCCGTTTCCCATGAGTCTGTCCTTGGTGGAAAATTGGCAGCTAAGATCAGTTTCTCTGTGCAGCGTAGCAATCATCAGGATGAAGAATTGACAGGTACTATGATGGTATACTTTTTTGAGTATCTTTTGCCTTTATTATCATCTAGATTGTGGGTGTTTTATTAACTACAATTAATATTAAAAATACACATCTGAAGCATTCAGTGTTTATATAGATTTGTTACCTAGAGTAGCCCAGAACATGGATTGCTTGCTACTGCTTTGTACTACATGTAAACTGTTTGTTTGATATACATTTTCTGAGTAGAAAAAATATATATGAAAAATATACTTCCGGTATTTTAATTTTATATGCATGGCTTGCTTTGAGACCTGATTGTCAGTCTAAAACAGGGGTGGGAACCTTTTTTTTTCTACCAGGGGCCATTTGGATATTTATACCATCATTCTGGGGCCGTAGAAAATTATCAACTTAATATGTTTCCTTCTATATAAATATTTAATTAACTCACTCTTAATGGAACTGCTTCTCTTTAGTGCGGCTGATTTTCCAGATTTGAGTCGGTCTGGGGTGCAGTCGATTCTTTGCAATGAATTTTGAAAAGAAGACGCTGGGTGCATATACTTCACAGGAGGGTCTGGGGGCATACTAGTCACAGGAGGGGTTGGTCCTGGACCGTATACATTATAGGAGACACTGGGGCTGTCATTGCGGTCTTCGTTGGTGGGACAGGAGTGCCAAATGCGCTGATCCCACCCACAAAGTATGTCCTCACACTAGCACTGGCCAGCATGAGGACGTAATCCTTTATTCCATGCGCCACAGCGTTCAGTAGCGAACGCTGCTTGCGCATGCTCGCACTGCAAGAAATTATTAAAGAGCCCTCCGGAAGCCAGGAGAAAGGACTTTTACTTATCAAGTATACCGGAAAAAGATAAAGCACTCCCATGCACTAAAGAATGAAATAACCACCAAAAAACAGGACGCCTTTATAAATACTATAAAGATAGAATAATGTAATTTAGGTGCTATCATGCCACCTATGTGACATTATTCCATCTATATAGTGTACACATGGGTTTCCTGATTTCTGGTTATTCTTTAGCGCATGTGATTGCTTTTTCTTTCTTATATTTAGTCAGTAGTACTTGTGTTTAAGCATACTTTCATACTTGCCCAAACTAATATATGGCTGCGCAGTGGTGATCATCAATTCGGTCATTGTATTTGATGCACAAGTCGATGTCTTTTTTTACTCAGAGACCACAATATACAACAAATTGAAAAAATATGTCATGACGTCTGAACAACTAAAGGAGAATAGCTACCCACTGGTGCACCCTGAAAAATCTGAAAGTGCTGTGGTTTTTACTGAAGATGAAAACAAGAACTCAGACAGTAAGTATTACATGTTCCAAAAATGTGATATTCCATGTAAAAAGTCAACATAGTGGATATTCTTAGATTTAAATCCAAGTGTATAGTATTAAAGGGGATATCCACTACTCTGTCAACCCCCTTCTCAATCAGCATGTAAAATAACAGCTATACTCTCCTCCAGTACGGGAACCGTTCCAGAAGATGTCGGTGCATGCTCTTCCAGGGATCGTGTGACGTTACTATGTCAGGCAAGTCCTGCAACCAATCTGTATCGCTTCACTTGCTCTTTAGACGAAACTGATACCCGGGGAAGTGAGAGATTCTGCTGCTCTGACTTCCTCTGATTGTCAGTTTTGTCCGAAGGAAGTGTCCACTGATTGGCTGTAGGACTCGTGCCGATACAACAACTTCACGCGAGCAACAGGAGCCCATGGAACCGACATCTCTAGAATGGCACCGGCGTAGGACGTGTGTATAGGCTGCTATCACTTTTCATGGGGGAAATATAGTGATTGAGAAAGGGGTGTCTGTGTGCTATATTAAAGGAGTTTCCACTACTCAGTTATATTTATGATTTCTTTTTTCTAACTAGCTTCTTGTAAAATATGCTGTCGCTGTGGAGCAGAGTACTTTGTGACACCTAAAGGAAACTGTGTGCGTCAAGAGGAGTGCGTTCACCATTGGGGTCGTCTCCGCAGACTGAGAGGTGCTGTATCACATGGAGAGGGGCACTGATAAGCTTACAGAGCGATTGCTAATGAAGTTGTGCGTGCGCACACATGTAGATATGTTCTGTGGTAATAAAAAGTGAAATTTAAAAAAGTAAAAGAAGATTAATGTTAGTTGCATTGTCAGACAGCAGCTGATTTCTTATCTTGATGCTTAGAGATACCTTTGGACATCCCTGTAATAGCGACATAAACGGTTATCTCCTTATTCTTCTTTTCTCAGTACCTGGAGGTTGGGAGACTCACTATAACTGCTGCTCTGGTGCTGTTGGATCAGCTGGTTGTCAAGTAGCTAAGGTTAGTCAAATATTCTACTACTTGATATAAAACCGGATTTTCACTGACTTGAATAAATGACTGATGTCAGCTGGCTTATAAGTTTTCTAGAAGTATAACGAAAGTGTCAAATGCTGCTAAAGTTTTTGTTTCTGAAACCTATTTTTTTTTTTAATTACCCTCATTCAAATTGGCATCAGGAAGTTTGTCAAATGTTTTGCAGAAATTTTTTTTTCATTGATATTCATTTCACTGCAAAAAAAAATACATTTTTCCCCATATCACATCCAATATATATATCTAGTCCATGAATATTCACCACACCCATGGGATTGGTGAATATTTATGGAATAGCGGGCACACTGACCACCGAGCGCAGCATGAGCCGCGCTGTGGCTACAGCGTGCGTGCTATTAGGGACGATGAATGGTCACTGCTCCCCACGCACGCAGTCCCGGCGTGGGGAGCAGCACACAGCGCTGGAGTAGAGAGGAGGTGAATATAATTGTTTTTATTTTTTTTTCTGTGCAGCATGACGGGGATCAGGGGGTGCCAAGCATACCAGGATGAGGGGGGCCATACATACCAGGAAGAGGTATGAGGGAGGCAATACATACAGGGATGAAGGGTGCCATACATATCAGGAGCCGCGCTGCAGGCGCCATGGGCGTGGGGAGCAGTGAATGTTCATTTTCCTTAATAGCGGTACAGTGTAGGCTGCAGCAGGCGGTGCTGCCTCCTGTGCCCCGCTACTCCGCCGCTGTTGCTTCCCCCACCACCCACAGCCATAGTATTTATGTATATCGGACTATAAGATGCACCCCCTACTTTCCTCCAAAATTTTGCGGGGAAAAAAGTGAGTCTTATAGTCTGAAAAATATGGTATCTCTTATTATCAAATTCGTTTAGAAGCCTCACAAATTATTTTTTTACTGTAAGAGCAGTGAGACAATGAATGATGTTATAATGATTACTTTTCTGCAAAAGTTCCAGGAGGGCCTGGATCTCTCTTTTGATAAAAAATAAATAAATATAGACTATAGGCACTAGATTCTGTTATGGGGCATTGATCCAGGGAACTTGTCTGATTTCTGTATGTGGAATCAGGAAGGAATCTTCCCCCTAATATGGGGCAGTTATATCTGCCTCTTTGAGTTTTTGCTTTCTTCTTGATGTTAGGTTATAGGTTGAACTTGATGGACTTAAAGTGGTGTGAAAATGTTTCAGATCACAAAACACATTTAAATATTAGACAAAGAGAACACAAGTAAACACAAAATGTAGTTTTTAAAGGTCTTTATTATTAAGGGAAAATTAAATCCAAACCTACACGGCCCTGTGTGAAAAAGTGATTGCCGCCCACTTAAAACATAAATTAACTGTGGTTTATCACATCTTTGGGAAGCTGAGTTCAATTTCCATAGCCACACACAGGCCTGATTACTGTCTCACCTGTTCTCAAAAAATCACTTAAATAGGACCTGCCTGACAAAGTGAAGTAGACCAAAAGATCCTCAAAAGCTAGACATCATGCTACAATCCAAAGAAATTCAGGAACAAATGTGAAACAAAGTAATTGAGATCCATCAGTCTGGAAAAGGTTATAAAGCTATTTCTAAAGCTTTGAGACTCTAGCGAACCACAGTGAGAGCCATTATCCACGAATGGCGAAAACATGGAACAGTGGTGAACCTTCCCTGGAGTGTTCAGCCGGACGGCCGACCAAAATTACCCCAAGAACGCAGCGACTACTCCTCCAAGAGGTCACAAAACACCGCACAACAACATCCAAAGAACTGCAGGCCTCACTTGCCTCAGTTTAGGTCAGTGTTCATGACTCCACCATAAGAAAGAGACTGGGCAAAAATGGCATGTATGGCAGAGTTCCAAGACAAAAACCACTGCTGAGCAAAAAGTACATAAAGTCTTGTCTCAGTTTTGCCAGAAAACATCTTGATGATTTCCAAAACTTTTGTGAGAATACTCTGTGGACCGACGAGACAAAAATTGAACTTTTTTGGAAGGTGTATGTTCCATTATATCTGGTGTAGAAGTAACAGCATTTCAGAAAAGGAACATCATACCAGCAGTAAAATATGATGGTGGTAGTGTGATGGTCTGGGGCTGTTTTGCTGCTTCATTACCTCGAACACTTGTTGTGGTAAATGGAACCATGAATTCTGCTGTCTACAAAAAAATCCTGAAGGAGAATGTCCTGCCCTCTGTTTGTGACCTCAAGCTGAAGCACACTTGGGTTATGCTGCAGGACAATGATCCAAAACACACCAGCAAGTCCACCTCTGAATGGCTTAAGAAAAACAAAATTAAGAATTTGAAGTGGGCTAGTCAGTCCTGACCTTAATCAGATTGAGATGCTGTGGCATGACTTAAAAAGCTGTTCATGCTCGGAAAATTCCTCCAGGGTGTTGTAAAAGACTCACTGCCAGTTATTGCAAACGTTTGATTCCAGTTGTTGCCGCTAAGGCTGGCCCAACCAGTTATTAGGTTTAGGGGGCAATCACTTTTTCCCACAGGGCCCTGAAGGTTTGCATTTCTTTTTCCCTTAATAATAAAGACCTTCATTTAAAAACTGCATTCTGTGTTTACTTGTGTTATCTTTGTTGAATATTTAAATTTGTTTTGTGATCGGAAACTTTTAAATGTGACAAACATGCAAAAGAATAAGAAATCAGGAAGGGGGCAAACACTTTTTCACACCACTGTATGTTTACCTTCATCCTTCAAAATGATGAAACTATAAATACGTGGCCCTTGTGTCCTATTTAACTCAAATACAGGCCTTAGAAATAAGGAACTCAAATGTTCAGATTTCCTTTTTTTAGGACGTTTTAAAGGCATTAATATAGGTTTACAAATGTTTGAGATGCTAAAAAATAAGCAAAATACTCAAGACTTTTTGAAAACTACACCACTTCATGAATCCATCTACCGAACAATTTTGACGGCATAATATGTGGGCAATAAAAAAAAAAATGTAAAATTTAATTTTTTGCCAATAACTTGATTGTCTAAATTTTTTTTTATTTTATTTTCACAAGAGGTAATAGGAAAAACAGAGTGCTCAACCTGGTAGGCAATTTCTACCGTGTCTGACACTACCCCATTGCACACAGGCGAGCTCCTAATGGAAAGCGTGGCATTAGGCTTTTGTAGCAAAGATTTTGCTGGAATGGTTTTCAGGCACCATGTTGCATTTTTAGAGCCCCTGATGTCCCAGTGTAGAACCCCTGAAAAGTGACTACTATTTTAGAACCTACACCTCCAAAGTATTCATCTGAAGGTTTTACTAACATTTTCTAATAAAATGTGGTTTTAACCACGGCAAGTCACATAAGATAATAGATAAGGTGATCCATCATATATTAACCCCTTTACCCCCCCAGGGTGGTTTGCATGATAATGACCAGGCAAATTTTTACAATTCTGACCACTGTCACTTTATGAGGTAATTACTCTGGAACGCTTCAACGGATCCCACTGATTCTGAGATTGTTTTTTTTGTGACATATTGTACTTAATGATAGTGGTAAAATTTCTTCGATATCACTTGCGTTTATTTGTGAAAAAAAAAAACGGAAATTTGGCGAAAAATTCGCAATGTTCAAATTTTGAATTTTCATGCCCTTAAATCAGAGAGATATGTCACACAAAATAGTTAATAAATAACATTTCCCACATGTCTACTTTACATCAGCACAATTTTGGAACGTAAATTTTTTTTTGTTAGGAAGTTATAAGGGTTAAATGTTGACCAGCGATTTCTCATTCTTACAACTAAATTTACCAAAACATTTTTTTAGAGACCACATCACATTTGAAGTGACTTTGAGGGGCCTTTATGACAGAAAATACCCAAAAGTGACACCATTCTAAAAACTGCACCCCTCAGGGTGCTCAAAACAACATTCAAGAAGTTTATTAACCCTTCAGGTGCTTCACCGGAATTTTTGGAATGTGGAAGTAAAAATTGAACATTTCACTTTTTTCACAAAAATGTTATTTTAGACCCTAATTTTTTTATTTTCACAATGGTATGCGGAAACAAATGGACCACAAAATTTGTTGTGTAATTCCTCCTGAGCACCCCGATACCCCATATGTGGGTAAAAATCACTGTTTGGGCGCACGGCTGGGTTCGGAAGGGAAGGAGCGCCATTTGACTTTTTGAATGTAAAATTTGCTTGAATAATTAGCGTACACCATGTTGCGTTTGGAGAGCCCCTGATGTGTCTAAACAGTGGAAACCGCTCACAACTGACCCCATTTTGGAAACTAGACCCCTCAGAGAACTTATCTAGATGTGTGGTGAGCACTCTGAATGCCTAGGTGCTTCACAGAAGTTTATAACGTAGAGCTGTGAAAAGAAAAAAATAACTTTTTCCACAAAAATTAGCCCCAAATTTTTTAGTTTCACTAGGGTAATAGGAGAAAATGGACCCCAAAAACTGTTGTGCAATTTCTCTTGAGTATGCCGATACCCCGTATGTGGGGAAAATACACGGTTTGGTCACTCAGCAGGGTTCAGAAGAGAAGGAGCACTGTGTGACTTTTTGAACGCAAAATTGGCTGGAATTGAGAGCGGACGCCATGTCGCATTTGGAGAGCCCCTGATGCGCCTAAATAGTGGAACCCCCCCCCCACAAGTGACCCCATTTTGGAAACTACACCCCTCAAGGATTTTAACCCCTTAATAACATCTGACGTACTAATACGCGTCTGTGCCCTGGGACTTAAGAGCCAGACCCGTATTAGTACGTCATGGCGATCGCGCGCGCACACAGGCTGTGCGGGCGCGATCGCCGCCGGGTGTCAGCTGATTGTCACAGCTGACACCCGGTACTATGTGCAGGGAGCGGTCACGCACCGCTCCCAGCACATTAACCCCCGCGATGCTGCGATCGAAGTCGATCGCGGCATTGCGGGGGCAAGGGGAGGTGATCGCCGATACTCACCTCCTCTTCCGGCTTCCAGCGCAGTCTGCAAAGGCTTCCCGGGTGTTGCCATGACGACCCGATGTCGTCATGACAACATCCGGGTCACCAGAGAGCAGGAAGATTGCTTGGACATGCGCAGTGCATCTCCAAGCAATCTTCACACTGTGCACTTCTGACAGCCTTCATGGCATAGGGATGGTGCTCCATTCCTGTGCCATGCAGGCGATCAGAAAAAAAAAAGTGAAAGTCCCAGAGTGGGACAAAGTAATAAAGTGTATAAACTGTGTGAAAGTGGAAAAAAAAAAAAAAAAAATGTGCAAAAATATTATAAAAAAATAAAAAAAAATAATACACCAAAAATAAAAATATAATGTACCCATCAATAAATATTATTATAAAAAAAATAAAAAAAAAACAATAAAAGTACACATATTTGGTATCGCCGCGTCCGGAACAACCTGACCTATAAAACTGTCCCACTAGTTAACCCCTTCAGTGAACACGGTAAAAAAAAAAAAAAAAAAAACAAGCAAAAAACAATGCTTTATCACCATACCGCCAAACAAAAAGTGGAATAACACGCGATCAAAAAGACGCATATAAATAAAAATGATACCGCTGAAAACGTCATCTCGTCCCGCAAAAAACAAGCCGCCATATAGCTCCATCAGCCGAAAAATAAAAAAGTTATAGCTCTCAGAATAAAGCGATACTAAAAAATATTTTTTTCTATAAAATAGCTTTTATTGTGTATAAGCGCCAAAACATAGAAAAATTATACAAATGTGGTACCGCTGTAAACGTACTGACCCGAAGAGTAAAGCTGCCTCATCAATTTTACCACACGCGGAACAGAATAAGAAAAAAAAAAAAAAAACAATTCCTGAATTGTTGGTTTTTGTTTATTCTGCCTCCCAAAAATCGGAATAGAAAGCGATCAAAAAATGTCACGTGCCTGAAAATGGCACCAATAACAACGTCAAGTCATCCCGCAAAAAACGAGCCGTCACATGACTGTCTGCCAAAATTTGGAAAAATTATAGCTCTCAAAATATGGCGATGCAAAAACTAGATTTTACAAAAAATGCGTCTTTTAGTGTGTGACAGCTGTCAGTCATAAAAACCCCATATGATTCTGGCATTGCTGTAATCACACCGACCCGAAGAATAAAGTCGTCTAATCACTTATACCGCACAAGGAACGGCGTCAAAAATAAACTCTTGAGTTAGGATTGGGCTAGGGTTAGGGCTGGGTTTGGGGCTAGGGTTGTGCTGGGGCTAGGGTTGTGCTGGGGCTAGGGTTGTGCTGGGGCTAGGGTTGTGCTGGGGCTAGGGTTGTGCTAGGGTTAGGGCTGGGGTTGGGATTTTTTTCAAAAGTAAGAAAAAAAGATGACGATATGGCGACTAGTGTTGAGAGCAAGTGCTCGCTACTTGAGTTTGCATCGGGTGCTCTGGTATGCATTTAGTATCGTGGGTATTTGAGTGACATGCTCGAGTCTCTGCCCCATATGCTTCGCGGCCAAAAAACTTTACGGGGATTGCCTGCCATGCACGAGCGATCCCCGCATGTTTTTTTTTGGGTGTCTAATAACCGTGAAACATGCGGAGCAGGGACTCGAGCATGTCACTCGAGCACACGCTGTACATGGTGCATACCTGAGTACCCGATGCAAACTCAAGTAGCGAGCACTTGCGCTCAAGAATAATGAAAACTTATTCAATATGATGACCTAATGTAAACAAATAATGTGCCGTACCTCTGGGTTCAAAATGTTCACTATACACCTTAATAAAATCTTTGAGGGGTATAGTTTCCAAAATGGGGACACTTGTGGGGGAGCTCCACTGTTTAGGCACATCACGGGCTCTCCAAACGCGACATGGTGTCCGCTAACAAATTGAATGGAAAATCGGCTCAAATTGTTAGCGGACGCCATGTTGCGTTTGGAGAGCCCCTGTGTGTCCAAACATTGGAGCTCCCCCACAAGTGACCCCATTTTGGAAACTAGACCCCCCAAGGCACCTATCTAGATGCATAGTGAGCACTTAGAACCCCCAGGTGCTTCACAAATTGATTCGTAAAAATGAAAAAGTGAAAATAAAACACTTTTTCATTTTTATGAATCAATTTGTGAAGCACCTGGGGTTCCAAGTGCTCACTATGAATCTAGATAGGTGCCTTGGGGGGTCTAGTTTCCAAAATGGGGTCACTTGTGGGGGAGCTCCAATGTTTGGGCACACAGGGACTCTCTAAATGCAACATGGTATCCGCTAACAAATTGAATGGAAAATCGGCTCAAATTGTTAGCGGACGCCACATTGCGTTTGGAGAGCCCCTCTGTGCCCAAACTTTGGAGCTCCCCCACAAGTGACCCCATTTTGGAAACTAGACCCCCCAAGGCACCTTTCTAGATGCATAGTGAGCACTTGGAACCCCCAGGTGCTTCACAAATTGATTCGTAAAAATGAAAAAGTGAAAAAAAAAACACTTTTTCATTTTTATGAATCAATTTGTGAAGCACCTGGGGTTCCAAGTGCTCACTATGAATCTAGATAGGTGCCTTGGGGGGTCTAGTTTCCAAAATGGGGTCACTTGTGGGGGAGCTCCAATGTTTGAGCACACAGGGACTCTCCAAATGCAACATGATATCCGCTAACAAATTGTCGGCTCAAATTGTTAGCGGATACCATGTTGCATTTGGAGAGTCCCTGTGTGCCCAAACATTGGAGCTCCTCCACAAGTGACCCCATTTTGGAAACTAGACCCCCCAAGGCACCTATCTAGATGCATAGTGAGCACTTGGAACCCCTAGGTGCTTCACAAATTAATTCGTAAAAATGAAAAAGTGTTTTTTTTTTTCACTTTTTCATTATTACGAATCAATTTGTGAAGCACCTGGGGGTTCCAAGTGCTCACTATGCATCTAGAAAGGTGCCTTGGGGGGTCTAGTTTCCAAAATGGGGTCACTTGTGGGGGAGCTCCAAAGTTTGGGCACAGAGGGGCTCTCCAAACGCAATGTGGCGTCCGCTAACAATTTGAGCCGATTTTCCATTCAATTTGTTAGCGGATACCATGTTGCATTTAGAGAGTCCCTGTGTGTCCAAACATTGGAGCTCCCCCACAAGTGACCCCATTTTGGAAACTAGACCCCCCAAGGCACCTATCTAGATGCATAGTGAGCACTTGGATCCCCTAGGTGCTTCACAAATTGATTCGTAAAAATGAAAAAGTGTTTTTTTTTTCACTTTTTCATTATTACGAATCAATTTGTGAAGCACCTGGGGGTTCCAAGTGCTCACTATGCATCTAGAAAGGTGCCTTGGGGGGTCTAGTTTCCAAAATGGGGTTACTTGTGGGGGAGCTCCAAAGTTTGGGCACACATGGGCTCTCCAAACACAACATGGCGTCCGCTAATTATTCAAGCAAATTTTACAATCAAAAAGTCAAATAGCGCTCCTTCCCTTCCGAGCCCTGCCGTGCGCCCAAACAGTATTTTTTCCCCAAATATTGGGTATCTGCGTGCCCAGGGGAAATTGCACAACAAATTTTGGGGTCCATTTTTTCTTGTTACCCCTGTGAAAATAAAAAAAATTGGGTCTAAATTAACATTTTTGTGAAAAAAGTTAAATGTTCATTTTTTTCTTCCACATTCAAAAAATTCCTGTGAAGCACCTGAAGGGTTAATAAAGTTCTTGAATGTGGTTTTGAGCACCTTGAGGGGTGCAGTTTTTAGAATGGTGTCACTTTTGGGTATTTTCTGTCATAAAGACCTCTCAAAGTGACTTCAAATGTGATGTGGTCCCTAAAAAAATGGTTTTGTAAATTTTGTTGGAAAAATGAGAAATCGCTGGTCAACTTTTAACCCTTATAGCTCCCTAACAAAAAAAAAATTTGGTTCCAAAATTGTGCTGATGTAAAGTAGACATGTGGGAAATGTTATTTATTAACTCTTTTGTGTGACATATCGCTCTGATTTCAGGGCTTAAAAATTCAAATTTTGAAAATTGCAAAATTTTCAAAATTTTCGCCAAATTTCCGTTTTTTTCACAAATAAACGCAAGTGATATCGAAGAAATTTTTCCACAATCATGAAGTACAATATGTCACGAAAAAACAATCTCAGAATCAGGGGGATCCGTTGAAGCGTTCGAGAGTAATTACCTCATAAAGTGACAGTGGTCAGAATTGTAAAAATTGGCCCGGTCATTAACGTGCAAACCACCCGCGGGGCTTAAGGGGTTAACAAGGGTTATAGTGAACATTTTGAACCCAGAGGTACGACACATTCAATATGATGATTTAATGTTATCAAATTCTAAGTTGTCATTAGTCTTGAGCGCAAGTGCTCGCTACTTGAGTTTACATCGGGTACTCTGGTATGCACTGTGTATCGCGGATGCTCGAGTCCCCGCCCTGCATGTTTCACTGTTATTAGACACCCAAAAAAAAAACATGCGGGGATTGCTCATGAATGGCAAACAATCCCCGCGAGGTTTTTTTGGCTGTATAACAGCAGCGAAACATATGGGGCGGAGACTCGAGTATGTCAGTCAAGCTCCCACGATACTCTGTGCATACCCGAGCACCCGATGCAAACTCAAGTAGCGAGCACTTGCGCTCAACACTGGTCGCCATATCATCGTCATATTTTTTTTCTTTACTTTTGAAAAAATCCCAGCACAGCCCCGACCCTAGCCCGCGCACAGCCCCGACCCTAGCCCGCGCACAGCCGTATACCTGGTGCGGTATAAGTGATTAGATGACTTTATTCTTCGGGTTGGTGCGATTACAGCGATACCAGATTCATATCCAATTTTATGACTGACAGCTGTCACACACTAAAATACCCTTTTTTTTGCAAAGACTAGTTTTTGCATTGCCGTATTTTGAGCGCTATAATTTTTGCATATTTTGGCCAACAGAGTCAAGTAAGGGCTTGTTTTTTGCGGAACAAGTTGATCGCTTTCTACTCCGATTTTTGGGAGGCAGAATAAACAAAAACCTACAATTCAGGAATCGTGTTTTTTTTTTTTTTTTTTTTTATGCCGTTCCGCGTGTGGTAAAATTGATCAGGTAGCTTCATTCTTCGGATCAGTACTTTTGCAGCAGTACCACATTTATATCGTTTTTATGTTTTTTGCCGCTTTTACACAATAAAAACTTTTATAGAGAAAAGATATTTTTTGTATCGCTTTATTCTGAAAGCTTTAACTTTTTTTATTTTTCGGCTGATGGAACTGTATGGCGACTTGTTTTTTGCGGGACAAGATGACGTTTTCAGCGGTACCATTTTTATTTACATTTGTCTTTTTGATCGCTTTTTATTACATTTTTTGTTTGGCGGTATGATGATAAAGCATAGTTTTTTGCTTTGTTTATTTATTTATTTTTTTTACCGTGTTCATTAAAAGGGGTTAACTAGTAGGACAATTTTATAGGTCAGGTCGTTCCGGATGCGGTGATTACCAAATATGTGTACCTTTTATTGTGTTTTTTGATTTTTTTTTCTTCATAATATTTATTTATGGGTACAGTGTGTGTGGATAGATAGATAGATAGATAGATAGATAGATATTTTTTTTTTTTTACTTTTAAACTTTGTCCCGCCATGGGATTTCATTTTTTGCAGGCTGATCACTTGCATAGCGTAGAGATGCAGCAGCATCTCTATACTATTCTGCCTGTCAGCGCCGCACACTCAGAGGTTACTTTGATCACGCACTGCACATGATCAAAGTAACTTTCTGCTGCCTGGTGACCTAGATGTCGCCATGACGACATCAGGTCACCATGACAACTACCGGGACCCAGCACAGACACCGCAGTACGCCGGAGAGGAGGTAAGTAGGTTGCGCTTACCTCCCCTTGCTTCCAGAATGCTGCAATTGACTTCGATCACAGCATTTCGTGGGTTAATGTGCCGGGAGAGGTGCTTGACCGCTCCTGGCACATAGCATCGGGTGTCAGCTGTGAGAATCAGCGGACACCCGGCAGCGATCGCCCCCCACAGCTTGTGTGCGGACGCGATGGCATTGTGCGTAATAGTACGTACCTGGTCCATAAGTCCCAGGGCACCAGGATGTACTATTACTGACAGTGTCAGTAAGGGGTTAAAACCCTAATTCTGTTTCCCGTGGTGTGAACACTGGACACCTTCTTACCCACAGAAAGAGCTATACAAAGTAATAGGACATTAGGACTGTGTTGCACAAGAATAAAATTAAATCCAGGACTGGACTGCAGGATGGAAAAAAAAAATTATGTCTCGCCTCTCTGTAGCAGCGTTATTAGCAATCAAAGTATTTGGCACCTAATGAGTTAACTTTATAGAATCATAGAATGGTAGAGTTGGAAGGGACCTCCTGGGTCATCTGGTCCAACCCCCTGCTCAAAGCAGGATTCACTAGATCATCTCAGACAGATGTCTGTCCAGCCTCTGTTTGAAGACGTCCATTGAAGGGGAACTCACCACCTCTCGTGGCAGCCTGTTCCACTCATTAATCACCCTAACTGTCAAAAAGTTTTTTCTAATTTTTTTTTTTTCTAACTTTAGTTAAGCCCAAGTGGGTGTCACCAGGAGGGCTGTGGAATCGGTATAAAATGGACCGACTCCAACTCCTAAAATATATAATAAATTGGGTACAGTAGTTCAATGCAGTTTGTGGGGAATATTTTTTCATGAGAATTTGGGAAAGTTATGAAATGTCCTATAAATGTCTGTCCTATCCCTGATCTAAGGGTCTAGACTTTTAGCTGAGATGAATCTGTGCTACAGTAAATTTACCACTTAAACATGAGCCATGTATGAGGGAGTCGGAGTCATGGAAATTGAGGAGTCGGAGGTTTGGCTTACCGACTCCATAGCCCTGGTTACCAGATACTTTTTACTAGGGCTGTGTAAATTTTCTCCCTGTACCAGATGTTATATGATAACTTTAGTTATCCAAGTGGATGTTAACACATTGGGTGCCAATTAGGCTGTGTGCCCACGATGCGTTTTTGGTGCGCATTTGCAGCGCAGAAACGCTCCAGAAACGCATTGCATACCTTATCCCATGACTTCCTATGACATTCTGCTAGTTCTGTGCACATGGTCCGGATTTCTTCTGTGCGGATTTTACTCGCAGAAAAAATACGGACATGACCAATTCTTGTGCGTTTCTGCATGCGTATTTGCCTATACAATGCATTGGAAAAACGCATGGCAAATCCGCATGCAAATACGCTTCAAAAACGCATGCGTTTTTCTGCCAAGGAGATGCAGAAATGCTCAGGAAAATTTCTGCTTCATTTCTGCATTGTGTGCACTAAGCCTTACTTTGATTGCTAATACCTCCGCAACGGAGGAGTAAAATAAAAAAAAAAATGTATTCTGTTCTACAGCCACTATTACGTGGTGTGTCCAGTTCAACATGAAAAATTTGATGAAAGGTCCTGTTTTTAACAATTATGTGGTGTCCGCCTGTATAAGGATAAGCTAGACACAATATGTCAGAGCGAAAATTGCAAATAAGCCATTTTAGTGCCTAACATCCACTGCACATTAATTTCTGAAAAACACCTAAGGAGTCAAAATGGTTACTATACCACTAGACAAATATCGTAAGGGGTGTAGTTTTGAAAACACCCGTGGCTGTTGAAGGCACATGATGTCTGATTAAATCAGCCATCATGAGCAGGGAAAGATGCAGACTCGGCGTGCGAACCCGCATCAAAGGCAATGTAAATGTACGTCATATGTCATGAATGGGTTAAACTTTTATGATTCATATCCAGGTTTACTGTTCTCTAAAGCTGTTCATTTAGTGGTTTACAGTTATGACAGGATATACTAATAGGTCAATTAATTTGTTTATTGGCATTCAATATCCCTTCAATTCAATTATATATTTTCTGTATTTCATTGATATTATATATGTGACTTTTTAAATTATTTTTTTTAACCCCTTTAAAGCCTGAGGCATATTAGTACGCCCCAGGCCATCACCCCCGGTTCAGTGAGGGCTGCGGCGGTGAGCCCGCACTGAACCGGGCACATGTCAGCTGATTCTTACAGCTGACATGTGCCCGCAACAGCCGTGGGTGGAATCACGATCCAACCGCCGCTGTTAACCAGTTAAACGCCGCTGTCCATCTCTGACAGCAGCATTTAACTCGCGCAAACCGGATGCACGTCATTTACCCCACCCATCAGTGACCCCCGTCACGTGATCGCGGGTCACTGATGGGTGCGCATAGCAACCCGGGGTCTGCATCAGACCCCTGTGGTTATGTCATGTCTCGCTAGCTATGAGCGCCACCTAGTGGTCGGCGCTCATTGCACAGGAGCATTTCTCCTGCATACAGGGGATCTGCTCGTCGCCTGTATGCAGTAGAAACGATCAGGAAACTGCAGCTTCTAGTCTTCTATGGAGACTATTGGAGCATGCAGAAAGTGTTAAAAAAAAAAAAAATGGTTTTAAAAATATAAAAGTTTAAATCACCCCCCTTTTGCCCCATTCAAAATAAAATAATAAAAAAAATTCCCACATACACATATTTGGTATTTCTGTGTTCAGAATCACCCGATCTATCAATATAAAAAAAGAATTAATCCGATCAGTAAACGGCGTAACGAGAAAAAAATTCTAAACGCCAGAATTACGTTTTTTTGGTTGCTGCAACATTGCAATAAAATGCAATAATGGGCGATCAAAACATCAAATCTACCCCAAAATGGTATCAATAAAAACGTCAGCCTGGCGCGCAAAAAATAAGCCCTCACCCAGCCCTCAGGAAAATGCTGCCATTTTTTTTTTTTAAGTGAACTGGATTTTTTTTCACCACTTAAATAAAAAATAACCTATACATGTTTGGTGTCTATGAACTCGTAATGACCTGGAGAATAATGATGGCTGGTCAGGTTTAGCATTCAGTGAACGTGGTAAAAAAAAAACAACCCAAAAAATAACTTTGGAATTGCATTTTTTTTTTTTTGCAATTTCAACGCACTTGGAAATTTTTCCCATTTTCCAGCACACGATATGGTAAAACCAGTGATGCGTTTAAAAGTACAGCTCGTCCCGCAAAAAATAAGCCCTCACGTGGCCATATTGAATGAAAAATAAAAAGGCTATGGCTCTGGGAAGAAGGGGAGCAAAAAACGAAAACGCAAAAACACAAGGTCCTTAAGGGGTTAATATGTGAAAACTAGAATGGCCTTTGTGTTGGGAGGCAATTTATTTGGTTTGGTGAAATATTTTTGCTTATTAGATCTGTTTTTGTATTTTTATTTTACAGCAACATGTGCAAGATGGACGTAAGGATAATTTGGTTGGCTTTGTGAAGACTTTTGAGAAATTAAATACATCTGAAGGAAGTCCCGGTGTGTTTGCTTTAGACTGTGAAATGGTAAGTGATTTAGGTTTTGACTAGATCAGATTCTTCAATGTTAGCAATTCTGTATAAAAAGCTTTTACATTTGTAGATCTGCTTATTCTGATATAAAATAAACAAATACTTAAAAATAATACTGACCATATAATGTAATTGTTATAGGGGGTGCAGAGGTAGCAGTTGCATCTTTGCCATGGGCCTAAAAGTCTACCACAGAACATAGTGTTCTAATGGGGCATGATAGGTTATGGACCTATTTCACATTTTTGCATTGTGACACTGGAAATTCAAGTAATAGTTCTGAATATAATCAAATAAGTCTTTTTTTTGTTTTGTTTTGTTTTTTTATATGCTAAAAATTACATACATGGCATGCAGAATTATTAGGAAAGTGTCTGTTTAGATCATATAATTTTTCTGTGTATTTCCCAACTCCAAGTTAATTAATTTGATTATTTATTGGATGAATCCGATCAGGTGATGAGTATTGAGGGAGGTTGTGGCCTAAGGATACAACCCACCTTTATGAAAGTGCAGAATTATTAGGCGGCTTGTTTTTTTTTCATGCAAAATGTGTCAAAAAAGAGATTTAACTGACTCCGTAAAGTCAAAAATTCTAAGACTTCTTACAGAGAGATACAGCACTCTTGAAATTGCTAAGCTATTGGGTCGTGATCACAGAACCATGAAAAGTTTTGTTACAAATCGTTAACCGGTTTGCAAAAACGTGTTGAGAAAAAAAGATGCAGAATAACTGCCAAAGATTTAAGAAGACTCAAATGTACAAGTAGTACCCATTATCCTTTTGTGCTGTCATACTCCAAAACTGCAACCTCCCTGGAGGGCCCAGAAGTAAAAGGTGTTCAGTGCTCAGAGACATGGCCAAAGTAAGGGAGGCTGAAACCAGACCACCACTGAACAATACACAGAAGTTGGAACATGAAGATCAAGACTGGGTGAAGAAATATCTGAACACAATTTTTTTTCAAAAGTTTTATTCAAGGATGAAATTAAATGGATGGGCCCATGGCTGGATCAGTAACTGGCACAGTCCTTCACTTTGAATCAGATACCAGCAAGGTGGAGGGTGGGGTACTGCTATGGTCTTGTATTCTTACAGATGAGCTAGTTGGATCTTTTTGAGCTGAAGATGGACTCAAATTTAACTCTCAAGCATACTGCCTGTTTTTAGAAGACATTTTCTTCAAGCAGTGGTACAGGAAAAAGTCTGCATCAAGAAAATCATGATTTTTATGCAGGACAATGCTCCATTGCATGCATATCCAAGTGTCCATTGCTTAGCAAGTCAGTAAGGGCCTTTAAAGATGAAAGAAGAATGACAAGGGTTCCATCATCACCTGACCTAAACCCAATTGAGAACTTGTGGGCTCTCTTTAAATGGGAGATTTATGGTGAAGAAAGACAGTACACATCTCTAAACATTTCCTGGAAGACTGTAGTTGGTGTTGCCCCAAAAGTTGATCATGAACAGATTAAGAAACCATGTGCTAGTTTGTTCTTTTGGCTCTTTAAAGAGTCTGTCCACTACTTAATCAGTGATGACCTATCCGTAGTATAGGTTATCAATGTCTGATGAACACTCGGCACCCAACACCCCCGCCGATCAGCAAATCAATAGGAGGCGGATGTGCTGTATCCTTCCACGGCCACTATCAGAAGATGGAGCTGCTCCACAATTGACCAGTTCCGTCCAGCGGCCACTGACACCGGAAACAGTTGATCGGCGGGTGTGCTGGGTGTCGGGCCCCGATCGATCAGACATTGATGACCTATCCTAAGGATAGGCCGCTGGCATCGGACTCCTCTGTTCATGGGCCCCATAGCATGTAAGTCGTAATCATCAACATTAACAGAAATAAACATTTGAAATAGATCACTCTGTCTGTAATGACTCTATATAATGAGTTTCACTTTTTGTATTGAAGAACTGAAATAAGTTAACTTTTTGATTATATTCTAAATTAGTGAGATGCACCTGTATGTATACAGTTGTGCTCAAAAGTTTACATACCGCGGCAGAATTTTTACTTTCTTGGCCTTGTTTCAGAGAATATGATGCATAATAAGGAGGCACTTGAAAAATGGGCTGCATGGTCGAGTCGCCAGAAGAAAGCCATTACTGCGCAAATGCCACAAAGTATCTCGCGTACAATACGCCAAACAGCACAGACACAAGCTTCAAAACCTCTGGAACAAGGTTATTTGGAGTGATGAGACCAAAATTGAACTTTTTGGCCACAACCATAAACTTTACATTTGGAGCGAGGTCAACAAGGCCTATGATGAAAGGAGCACCATTCCTACTGTAAAGCACGGAGGTGGATCGCTGATGTTGTGGGGATGTGTGAGCTACAAAGGCACAGGAAACTTGGTAAAAGTTGAAGGAAAGATGAATGCAGCACGTTATCAGCAAATACTGGAGGTAAATTTGCACTCATCAGCCCGGAAGCTGCGCATGGGACTTGCTGGGAATTTCCAACATGCCAACGATCCAAAACACAAGTCCGTGTCGACCTGTCATTGGCTACAGCAGAACAAAGTGAAGGTTCTAGAGTGGTCATCTCAGTCTCCTGATCTCAATATCATTAAACCACTTTGGGGAGATCTCAAGTGCGCAGTTCATGCTAGACAGCTCAGGAATTTACAGGAACTGGAGGTTTTTTTGCCAAGAAGAATGGACAGCTTTACCATCTGAAAAATTAAACAACCTCATCCACAACTACCACAAAAGACTTCAAGCTGTCCTTGATGTTAGAGGGGACAATGCACGGTATTAAGAACTGGGGTATGTGAACTTTTGATCAGGGTCATTTGGATGTTTTTGGTTTTCACTAAGATTTAAAAAGCGAAAACACAGTAGTTTGACAATAAATGGCTTCACCCAACCAATAACCATGAGTGGAGAAAGTTTTTTTGTTATCATTCATATTCTCTGAAACATGGTAAAGAAAGGAAAAATTCTGCCGCGATATGTAAACTTTTGAGCACAACTGTATGTGTATGTATTTACAGTTGAAACCAGAAGTTTACATAACACTATATAAAAAGACACACACATGCATGTTTTTCTCAATATCAGACATGAAATCAGAATAAACCTTTCCCGTTTTAGGTCAGTTAGGATTACCATAATTTCTAATATTTGCCAAATGCCAGTATAATGAGAGCGAGAGAAAGCGAGAGAGAATGTTTTAAGGCATTTTTATTACTTACTGCAAAGTCAAAAGTTTACATACATTTCATTAGTATTTGGTACAATTGCCCTTAAACTGAATGACTTGGATCAAACGTTTGGGATATCCTTCCACAAGCTTCTCACAATAGTTGGTCGGAATTTGGGCCCATTCCTCCTGACAAAACTGGTGTAACTGATCCAGGTTTGTAGGTCGCCTTGCTCGCAACTGCCTTTTCAGCTTTGCCCATGAATTTTCAATAGGTTTGAGATCAGGGCTTTGTGATGGCCACACCAAAACATTGACTTTATCCTTAAGCCACTTTGTTACCATTTTGGCAGTATCTTCGGGTGATTGTCCATTTGGAAGACCCATTTCTGCCCAAGCTTTAACTTCCTGGCTGATGTCTTGAGATGTTGCTTCAGTATTGCCACATAATCTTCTTTTCTCATGAAGCCATCTATTTTGTGAAGTGCACCAGTCCCTTTTGCAGCAAAACAACCCCACATCATGATGCTGCCACCCCCGTATTTCACAGTTGGGATGGTGTTCTTGGGCTTCCCAGCATCTCCCTTTTTTCTCCAAATGTAACGATAGTCATTATGCCCAAAAAGTTTAATTTTAGTTTCATCAGACCATAGGACATGTCTCCAAAAATTAAGGTCTTTGTTACTGTATGCATTTGCAAACATTAATCTGGCCCATGTTGATACAGTACTCATTTCACTGTGGATATTGACTCAATATTACCAGCTTCCGCCATTATATATATCTCTCTATCCTCTCTCTATCTCTCCATCTCACACCTAGGTTTTAGAATGAGGAAAATATTTAAAAAAAATATATATATATATATGTGGTCATGATGCACGGGGAAGGGGGTCTGCTGCTGACACTGTTAAAGGGGTAATGTCCCCCAATTCTGTTAATATCCCCCATCCTGGTATATATGACCCCCTCCTTCCCGTTATAGTGGCCCCAATCCCCCAGCCAGGTATGTATGGCACCCCAATCCCCCAGCCAGGTATGTATGGCACCCCAATCCCCCAGCCAGGTATGTATGGCACCCCAATCCCCCAGCCAGGTATGTATGGCACCCCAATCCCCCAGCCAGGTATGCATGGCACCCCTCATCCTGGTATGCATGGCACCCCTCATCCTGGTATGCATGGCACCCCTCATCCTGGTATGCATGGCACCCCTCATCCTGGTATGCATGGCACCCCTCATCCTGGTATGCATGGCACCCATCATCCTGGTATGTATTTCACCCCTTATCCCTCATCCTGGTATGTATTTCACCCTTATCCCTTATCCTGGTATGTATTGCACCCCATTATCCCTCATCCTGGTATGTATTGCACCCCCTTATCCCTCATCCTGGTATGTATTGCACCCCCTTATCCCTCATCCTGGTATGCAAGGCACCCCTCCATCCTGGAATGCTTGGCACCCCCTGATCCCCATCAAGCTGCACACACAAAAAATGGGCGTGGGGAGCAGTGAATATTCATTTTCTTTAGCAGCGGGCACAGCATAGGCTGCAGCAGGCGGCTGATGCCTCCTGTGCCCCGCTCCTCTGTCGTTACCGCTCTCCCCAGACCCCTACCACCCACAAACATAGGTATATAGTACGGGGCACAGTTGAAACTAGAAGACGCACCCCCCACTTTCCTCCAAAATTTTGGAGGAAAAAAGTGCTTCTTATAGTCCAAAAAATACGGTGTGTGTGTGTGTGTGTATATTGGGATGGCTCGTCTTGTCTGGAAATAGTGATATGTTACATATAACAATGTATTGGTGGCAGTAGCTTTTCACAAATCTTTTTTTATGAACTCTGCAAAATCTTTTTCAGTGAATTCAAAAATTTAGCTCCTGACTTACTGTACTTCCAAGTCCTTTTTATATTTAGACTATTGTAATATAATCTCCCAAGGAAAATATTCAATGATAACATGGAGTCCTGCCATATAAAGAAAATGTCATCAATGTACCTGGACTACGAGATTACCTCATCAAAACCACATATGTTCTGGACCACCACCCTTTCCAACAGACCCAGGAATAAAATTGCTTATGAGCGCATGCAAGTCGCCCCCGGAGCTGTAGGAAGAAGTGGTCATAGTTGAAGGGAATCAGTTAGCAGGTTTGTGCTATGTAATCTGAAGATAGCATGAGTTGGGTTTAAAGTGCAGATTTCAGTGATGCCTCTTTTATCATGTTTTGTTTACTTGTAATGATTGTTTTAGCACCAGGAAGTATCCTTGCTGGGACACAGCAGCATGTGCCTCCTCCTTCCTTTGATAAATAGCTTAGTGTCTATAGTTGTTGTATATACAGAGTCTGGTGCTAAATATAAAAACTGTGTGGGAACGGCTGCACCAAGTAATCTAAGTGATACATCGCTGGATTCGGCTTCTCTTTGCCTACATCTGGCTGCTTTCAGATGAGGTAGAAAAAACCTGCTGACTGATTCCCTTTTTAAATCTGGTTTGTGGATTATACAAAAAAAATGTAGAAACAACGTACAGTCACTCACTCGTTACAGAGACACTTTCTTTGACACTGAGCTCATATTATTTTTCTTTGAAAAATATTTTGTTTGCTGATGATTTTTAGTGCATGAAGACTTAAAGGTGCCATCAAAAAAAAAAATGTTTTCAACAATTGAAAAAATGTTAAGTATCAAAGACCTCTCTGAGGCCACAAATGCTGACTACACCATCAAATTAATTTCTTGAAGGGTATAGCTTTCAAACTTAGGTTACTTTTCAAGGGCTTCTATTGAACTCGTATACCAGGAGTTCCACCAATGAAACATGGCACCTGAAACCATTCAAGGAAATTCTGTGCTCCAAAAATGGTTCTCCTTCCCTTTTGAGCTCTGCCATGTGCCCAAATGGTAATTTCTGATGACGTGGAGTAGTAGTGTAGAAACAAATTGTGGGGTTATCTTCATTTCATTACCCATTGTGAAGATAAAAATATTAAAGCAAAAAAAATGTAATTTTTTTTTTCCGTGTTCCAGCATTATAAAATTCTCTGAAGCACCTGAGAGTTCAAAATGCTCACCTATATCCAAAGTTGGAGTCTAGTTTCCAAAATAGGGCTACTGTTTGGGGATTTTTTGCTGTTTTGTCATATTTGCAGAGCCTTGAGGTGCCAAAGTATCTGTAATCTTTGAGAGAATCTTTTCCAGACAACATTGCTCTCCAAAAGACAAATGGTAGTCTTTCCCTTCCGTACTCTGTTGTATGTCTGAAGTGTAGTTTCTGGCCACTCAAGGTGTATTGCCACATTACGGGGTTCATCTTTTAAATGGAGGTCTTGTTTGGGAGTTTTCTGACATTTGGGCATCTGTCACTTCAAAAGTGAAGTGATGCCTAAAAGTAAATGGGTTTTGTAAATTTTGAAAAAAAATAAAGACAAAATTGCTGATAACCTTATATAAGCATTCTACCGTCCTTACAAAATAAAAGCATATTTCAAAAATTATGCTGATATAAGGCGTAATGGCATAAAAATGTTTTATAAAAATCTTCTACATTTTTGACAAACTTATATTTTAATAAATGAGTTCAAATCATGTCGACCTAAATTTGCACTAACATATAAAGTACAATGTGTCACAAAAGAAAACATTCTCCGAATCACTGGGAAATGTACAAACATTACAAAGTTATTACCACATATAGTAACTTGCTAGTTTTGAAATATCTCGCCTGGTCAGGAAGGTGAAATCTTGCTATGGCAGTAAGGGGTTAATAACTTTTACTCTGGTTGAACAAAAAGATTACCAATAGCTCAACAGATCATTGGTGTTTGCTAAAACTTTAGGAGTTTATTTTTCCATATTTAATAATTTAGTATTAATGTTATAACTTTTCTTTTACAGTGTTACACTACAAAAGGACTGGAGTTGACTCGTGTTACTGTTATAAACTATCAGCTTAAGGTGATTTATGACACTTTCGTAATACCAGACAACAAGATTGTGGACTACAATACCAGGTGACTGTGACATGCTTCATTCTCATATCATTAACTCACATCCACATTAAATACATTTTTATAATGGAGAGCAAACAAACACGTTCAAGTCAATGGATCCTTTTACATGTCCATTTTTTGGTGGTTTATTTTGTGAGTCAATGTGTCACACGCTTTAAAAAAAACAAAAAAAAACAAAACAAAACACAGTCTTTCCAACACCAAATCGGATAACAAATGCACTAGCAGGTGCAAAATACTGATTAAAACAACAACGCACAAACCTACAAATTTATGGAGGGGGTGGCTGCCTAGTATTAAAAATGCACACCGATGAAGCTTGCATAGGACGGCAGTCACACAGGTAGGTGTGATGCTGAAGTCTGACTGATAGAAGTTTGGAAGGAGGAGTAGTTTGAAAACATCCCCTTGAGAAAGCAGCAGACGAAATGCGCTTTAGGGTGTGGTCATCCTTGTGGTTTTTGGGTAAATATGCTCCATACATTAGCCTGTACATGATGTGTTCTGTAAGGGCCGAGGCACTGACACCTGCCTGCTGCCATTGAGCAAGCTCTGCATCAGTGAACCGATCCCAATCCTCTTTAGAAGATGGTCTTGGCACTTGCTGGACTTTCTTGGATGCATTGAAGCATTCTTTACAGCAATTGAACCTGTCTCTTTGAAGTTTGATGTGGCAAGGCTGGAAATAAGTGGAAATTGTTTTTATGTGGCAAGTAATGACTTTTTTTTTTTGCATTTCATCTGATCACATTTTATAACAATCTAGAGTTAATGCAAATTGCCACTATAAAAACTGAAGCAGTAAAGTTTGTGAAAAACATATTTTAGTAGTACATTTTAGGTAGATATTTGTTTATGAAAATATCTGAAATGTGACAAATTAAACAAATAAAATTGCAAGTTTTGAACTTTGACTTTTTATAACCTTAAAGTTGTCCAGTCTTCTGATAAGTCTGTGACTAGAGACTTCTGAAACCTGACAGTGTACAGTGCGCACACTGTCAGGATTCACCAGTATTGCTGCTGACAGCCAGTTGTCACGTGACTGCAAATATGTGATTTGCATACTTTCGGTCACATTTCGACTAGACATGCCTGTCTTCTCTCTACAAGTGAATTAATAGCAGCTCCTTTCACAGGCAATGCATAGTGACTGCAGACTTTCATCAGAAGACTGGGCAACCCCTTTAAGGGCTCATTCAGACAAGCATATTATACGGATATGTGCTGCCTGTGTGAAAATTTACCACACACTGACCAGTGTTATTGAATAGGGCTGTTCATTTTACAATTTTTTCACAAAGGCAAGTCTTGTGTGTGAAAAAAAATTGCATTGTGCACTATTCTCTTCGATATTTCGCATGAGACTTGTCTGTTCAAGTCTATAGGTAAATAAATCAGATCACTGACAGAACATCTGTATTGTATGCAATTTTATTAACAGGAAACTGTTTTTGATTGTGTACATTTTAAACTATTGATGTATAAATCAGATGTCATAAGGTTTGCATACAGCTGTAAAGAAATGAACACGTGTGACCAGACAAAGTGGAGCTCTGAGCAAAAGTTTAAAGTGGGCCCCAAATGCTCACATATTGCACCATCACAGAAACTTTTCGGTTGCATTTACATGGGCTGAATTCAGACTGGTAAACGAGCGCTATCGACAATATTGAAGTCGTTCGAAGCTTGTTTCCTGGCCTCTTTTCACCGGCTGAGAAAGAATGATGGGGACAGAACAATCACTAGTAGATGAATTTATCCCTATACAGTATCCTGTTATTAGCAGCACATCTGAATTTTCACCAGGCGGTGTGCTGCTGAGAACAATGATGTTTGTTCCTGCATAAACAATCCAATCACTTGATGAATCAGCAGCATATTGCTTGTTTAATATAATACACCCCATAGTCCTCCAGATAGTGTAATCCGCCCTTTGTCCTACATATTGTATAATGCACACCCATAGCCCTCCATATAGAATAATACACTCCCCATAGTCCTCCATACAGTATAATGCACTCCCTATAGTCCTCCATACAGTATAATGCACTCCCTATAGTCCTCCATACACTATAATGCACTCCCTATAGTCCTCCATACACTATAATGCACTCCCTATAGTCCTCCATACACTATAATGCACTCCCTATAGTCCTCCATACACTATAATGCACTCCCTATAGTCCTCCATACAGTATAATGCACTCCTCAGTGTCCTGCATCAGAGGCAGATGTGGAATGATGGCTTTCAACTGTGTCTGCATCTATGATAAGAAAGAAACAGAGGCGCTCCTTTGTGTGAATCAGCCCAGACTGGTTTACTCAAGTCCAATAAGGCTGCGTGCCCACGATGCGTTTTTCATGCGTTTCCACTGCGGAATTTCCGCAGCGGAAATGCATCAAAAACGCATGGTAATCCGCACCCCATGGTCCCCAATGGCATTCCACAATGTCAGTGCACATGCTGCGGATTTTTCCGCAGCGTTTCTGCAGCGCAAATAAATCCGCAGCATGTTCATTAATTTTGCGGAAGCGCAGCCATTGACTTGCATTGACACGCATAGAATGCGCGTCTGTACATTTGTACACGCGGATTATATGCGTTTCAATGTGCGGATGGTACCCAGTTCTGGAGGAGAGAAGACTCTCATCCAGACCTGGGTACCATTGTACCTGTGAAAAAAGTATATTCACCTGTACGGCGGCCCCTGCAGCGCTTACCTTCCAGTACCTGAGATGACGTCGCGGTCATGTGACCGCAGGCTGTCTCGCGAGATGCCGGCAACCCGGAAGAAGCCAGGACGAGCGCGACAGCACACGCGGCGGCATCGGAGGTAAGTATAGCTTTATTTTTTTATTCTTACAGTCACACTATATAAATCCATGCCTTTTGCATGGATTTATATAGTGTGACCTAGTTGTCAAGCACTTTCCAAGTGATGCTATCGCCTGGAAAGTGCTTGTCAGTCCGCATGCGGAAACACATGCGTTAACGCATGTGGGTACGCATGTGAATCCGCATGTATTCTGCAGGAAAAACGCATGCACAATCTGCATGCGTTTTTTCTGCCAGGGAGATGCAGAAATGCTGCAGAAATTTTCTGCTTCATTTCTGCATCGTGGGCACATAGCCTAAAAGGAAAGGCTCACCTGGAATTGTGCAATCTCAGGCACAACCCTGATGTTAGCAGACTGCAGCCCTCGCCATCAGCCCACAGCTGTTGGTGAAGATACAGATCCAAAATAAAATAACAATCCAATGGCGTGGTCACTCCAATAAAAGTGTTTTTATAAAAACAACGCGTTTCTAGAGCGAACCACTCTCCTCTTCATCAGGTACAAATAAAAACATGCATTCAAATTAATTAACATTCTTTTGAAACCCCTTCACCAGGTGTGGGTATTCAAATTCTTTAAAGGAGTTGTCCAGTACATTTTATTATCTCCCCAATGTATTCACCCTGTGCCCACAAGTGTTTTTGCAAATACCTTTTGGTTTTTCTTCTTGCCTGTGAGCAGCGCTATTGCTGACCGCTCACAGGCATTACGTGACCCCCGGCTGCAGCCGGCTCGGACATACGTTGATGTCACGTCATGTTCCGGATGCAGCCGGGCATAACTCAGTGCTGCGTTCCCCCTGATTGATGGGCTGTGGGCGGGGTTACCCCATGCGTCACACCCAGCATCCACCGCGCGCTTTCCCGCTCATTTATTGGACAACTGCGCCGTTAATGCTGGGTGTGACACGTAGGGTATCCCCACACACAGCCCGGCATCCATTTAATAATTGTAAGTGGATACAGTCTGGCAAAAAAACATTTACATCCACCGTCACAGGGGAGTGGTTTTTGTGCTGAAAAGTTTTTTTTAAAGTGTCAAAGCTCATATGTGATGTCCTACAGGTGCATCTCACTAAATTAGAATATCATCAAAAAGTTAATTGATTTCAGTTCTTCAATATAAAAAGTGAAACTCCTATATTATATAGTCATTACAAGCAGAGTGATCTAGTTCAAGTGTTTATTTCTGTTAATGTTGATGATTATGGCTTACAGCCAATGAAAACACAAAGTCATTATCTCAGTAAATTAGGATAATTAACAAAAAAACACCTGCAAAGGCTTCCTAAACATTTAAAAACGTTCCTTAGTCTATTTCAGTAGGCTCCACAATCATGGGGAAGACTGCTGACTTGACAGATGTCCAGAAGGCAGTCATTGGCACACTCCACAAGGTCCCAGAGTTCCAATTTTCATTTGAAAATCAAGGTCCCAGAGTCTGGAGGAAGAGTGGAGAGGCCACAATCCAAGCTGCTTGAGGTCTAGTGTGAAGTTTCCACAATCAGTGATGGTTTGGGGAACCATGTCATCTGCTGGTGTAGGTCCACTGTGTTTTATCAAGACCAAAGTCAGCGCAGCCGTCTACCAGGACATTTTAGAGAACTTCATGCTTCCCTCTGCCGAAAAGCTTTTTGGAGATGGAAATGTCATTCTCCAGCAGGACTTGGCACCTGTCCATACTGCCAAAAGTACCAATACCTGGTTTAAAAACAACAGTATCACTGTGCTTGATTGGCCAGTAAACTCGCCTAACCTTAACCCCATAGAGAATCTATGGGGTATTGTCAAGAAGATGATGAGAGACACCAGACCCAACAATGCAGACGAGCTGAAGGCTGCTATCAAAGCAACCTGGGCTTCCAAAAGACCTCAGCAGTGCCGCAGGCTGATCGCCTCCATGCCACATTGCTGTATTGATGCAGTAATTGATGCAAAAGGAGCCCCGACCAAGTATTGAGTGCATTTACTGAACGTACATTTCAGTAGGCCAACATTTCAGATTTTAAAAACCTTTTTCAAGCTGCTGTTATAAAGTATTCTAATTTACTGAGATGATAATGGCTTTTTTGTTTTCATTGGCTGTAAGCCATAATCCTCAACATTAACAGAAATAAACACTTGAAATGGATCACTCTGTTTGTAATGACTATATAATGAGTTTCACTTTTTGTATTGAAGAACTGAAATTAACTTTTTGATGATATTCTAATTTAGTGAGATGCACCTGTATAATGCCAGTGCAAATTGCAGCATGTGGGACGGACCACAATACCAATACATCTTGGAATGAATAAATATACGTCAAACATTAAAAATGAAGTTATGGATCATAGCCTGTTGAGGCATTTTTTTCATGTACATGGGGGTAAAAAAACACTAACTTAGAGCTTACCATAATACAACCCCTGGCAAAAATTATGCTTGGTCTGAAAAAAATTACCCTTACTGAGTACCATATTTTTAATCTTGATTTCTTTTAGTGTTTCTTAAAGCCCTAAAGTTGCCATTTGAAATTACTTTAGCTTTGTACCATGTCTGTGATCTGCTTTTTTTCAACAACATTAAACAACTGAATGAACATCCTCCGAGCCCGGTGATTCCATAATTTTTGCCAGGAGTTGTAGAACAAATATCAATCCGCTTCACGGATAGTTACCAAAAGCTGATAATTTAAAAATCCAATAACTTTCTCTATTTATCTACATTCGTCCCGGAAGGACTAAATGAATGTATAGAGCATACAGAATTTGAATACTGTGACAAATTACAAAGTCACTGGTAGTGTGTCGGAAGGGAGATGTGTCGCTGAGACTCTTAGCCTTTGTGATGTGAAAATATGGAAGTTTCTCCTGCACATTAGGTGCAGAGAGAGTTAACAGGACCATGTTTACAAGGGAATGTTTTTAGTGGATAACGAATTGCAGGGCGGGACATTATCCACCCTATCTCCAATCCAGGGAGTGTCTGGGCTTTAAATAGCCAGCCTGACACTCGGGTGTGTTCAGTACCTGGGGAAAGCTTGCTCCAGAGAGGAGCTCACATGTGCTGTGCTGAACAGTGAGAGCGAAATTGTGAGTGGCCAGACCTTGGCCCGAGATACGGACTGTACTGCAAGTTTTGTGTTTTGTTTTATCTCTTTAGCCGAATAGGCTGTGTTTTCTTTATGGACTCCAGGGTAGATTATTCCTGCTGAATAAACTAATCCCAAAATTTAAAGAGACCGTATCCTGTGTTTACCTCTGCATACAGCCGAGCTTGTCACTTTACCACAATACCCACTCCTGGTGAAGGGATTTTGTAACGTGGGTTTATTTGAATGTATGTTTTTATTTGTACCTGATTATGATGATGATAAGAGCGGTTCGCTCTAGTAACACGTTGTTTTCTTAAACACACTTTTTTAATAATTTTATTGGAGTGACCGTGCCATTGCATCGTTATATTTTTTTTAAATTTTGGATCTGCATCTATGATTCAGTTACAGATGAATGCGGGGGGGAGCTATTAGTGGCACGCCACTGGGGGTGGGGGGGCCCTAGACAAATACCTAATCTTCCTGCCCCTAACGCCAGCCCTGCGTGTGACATACGGCTGGGATACGGATAACAATACAAATTAAAATCGTCCCTTTTTCTGCATGATCAGACTGTTTTTCATACATATGTGAACCAGACCTAATGCTACATTCACAACATCCTTGTGAGTTTTAACATACTTGAGAAAGACTGATTGATATATACAGGTGCATCTCACTAAATTAGAATACCATCAAAAAGTTAATTTATTTCAGTTCTTCAATACAAAAAGTGAAACTCTTATAGAGTCATTACAAACAGAGTGATCTATTTCAAGTGTTTATTTCTGTTAATGTTGATGGTTATGGCTTACAGCCAATGAAAACACAAAGTCATTATCTCAGTAAATTAGAATACTTTATAACAGCTTGAAAAATGATTTTAAAATCCAAAATGTTGGCCTACTGAAATGTATGTTCAGTAAATGCACTCAGTACTTGGTCACGGCTCCTTTTGCATCAATTATTGCATCAATGTGGTGTGGCGTGGCACTGCTGAGGTGTTATGGAAGCCCAGGTTGCTTTGATAGCAGCCTTCTGCATTGTTGGGTCTGGAGTCTCTCATCTTCCTCTTGACAATACCCCATAGATTTTCTATGGGGTTAAGGTCAGGCGAGTTTACTGGCCAATCAAGCACAGTGATACTGTTGTTTTTAAACCAGATATTGGTACTTTTGGCAGTGTGGACAGGTGCCAAGTCCTGCTGGAGAATGAAATTTCCATCTCCAAAAAGCTTTTCGGCAGAGGGAAGCATGAAGTTCTCTAAAATGTCCTGGTAGACTGCTGCGCTGACTTTGGTCTTGATAAAACACAGCGGGCCTACAAGTCAGCAGTCTTCCCCATGATCGTGGAGCCTACTGAAACAGACTAAGGAAGCATTTGCAGGTGTTTTTTGTTAATTATTCTAATTTACTGAGATAATGACTTGTATTTTCATTGGCTGTAAGCCATAATCATCAACATTAACAGAAATAAACACTTGAAATAGATCACTCTGTAATGACTCCATATAACGAGTTTCACTTTTTGTATTGAAGAACTGAAATAAATTACCTTTTTGATGATGATCTAATTTAGTGAGCTGCACCTGTATATTTTTTTTTTCTTTGATGCCACCCTAGTTTCATTGACTTAGCAATGATGGGGGCTTGTTTTTTTGTGGGTTGAGTTGAAGTATTCATTGGTAACATTTTGAAGAACATGAGATATTAGATCACTTTTAAGGCGAAGTACACATTTATCCTGTGCGCTACACTTACATCGGGGTTTCAGTCTAAATTTGCGAAATATGGGATTTAGAGAGAACCCCTGATAGAACTATTAACTATAATGATGCAGACTGAGTCACTTTGGACTCTCTCGTTTCTGTTCCAGCAGTGTCCTATCTTTTTAGAGGCATACGTACTTGTTTTTGTGCATTCTTCAAAAGTCTTATGGTCTTTATTTAGATCATATATGTCAAACTCTGGCCCTAGGGCCAAATCTGGCCTGCAGGGTGATATTTGGCCCCCGATACCAGAGCCACCATCCCTATGTGGGGCCCATTATTCTGTATGAAGGACTATGTAGGGCCATTATTCTATATGGAGGACTATGTGGGGCCCATTATTCTGTATGGAGGACTATGTGGGGCTCATTATTCTGTGTGGAGGACCATGTTGGGCCCATTGTACTGTATACTGGTTGGCCAGTGACTTTGTCCAAGTTTTTAATTTAGGCCCTCTGTGTGTTTGAGTTTGACATCCCTGATTTAGATCAATGACTACAGTTCACAAAAAAATAAGCCCTCACAAACCCCAGTTATGACTTTTAAATATGACAACACAAAAAATATTGTCATTTGTGAGAACTGTGGTTGGCAATTTTCAGGGGCATTCTGGCTGGCATTTACAGGAGAACTTAGGCTGGTAATTATGTTGAGTAATGTGGCTGGGAATTACATGCGACCGGTAGCTGGCATATCTGAGGATACTGAGGCTGGCAAATACAGGAGGACTGTTTCTGGCATTTATGGGGAGACTGAGGTTGGCAATTTTGGTAAAGTTGTAACTAGCAATTACAGGGAAACTGGCATGCAGTAATGGGAAAGCTGTGCTGGCAATTTTGGGGCGACTGTGGCGTGATGGTTTTTATTGATGCATTATTGTTTTGTACATATATGCAGGTGAAATAAAAAGATGTAAATGCACCATTAGCTTGAGTTCAGACTGCAATATTAAAATACAACCTGATTCATCCTCAAATTGTATACATAACTATTTCCTTTTGCAGATCTGTGTGCTTGTCCACATCATGGATGGGTGTAGGAGCTATCTGATACTACGTGCACATATTTGGGCCATAAACCAGACCAGTTTAGAGTATGTTCCTATTTTTTTTTTTCCTAACAGACCTAGTGTCCAGGTGAATAATCTCTGGTGTTATTATTGAGTCAATGCTTTGTTCGTTGCTTGTCCAGTACATAGTATTATAAATGTACATGTTCCCTCTCTGGTGCTGCCTAGCCATGATGTCGCCACTGCTGCCTCCGCCTTCAGTATTGAACACAGAAATGGAACTGCAGTGGCACTAAACCAGTCAGGTTGGTGAAAGCACAAGGAGAGGTAAGAGTTGTACAGTTATAATGTATTCCTGTTCAGATAGTGGTTCTTTTGACAAATTCATGTAGTGAAGGTTGTTCTAGTGCTGTATTCATGTACTACTGATGGTTCTGATATATCCATGTAGTGATGATGGTCCTAATGATGTATTAATGTAGTAATGGTTGTTCTGGTGATGTATTAATCACCAAAACCATCATCTGTATATGAATACAAAACCAAACGCATCATCAGTACATAAATAGAACACCAGAGCCATCAATAACACATAAATACAGCACCAGAACCATCATCAGAAACTAAATAGGTCACTAGAACCGCCATCAGTACACAAATTCATCACGAAAGCCACCATCAGTAAATGAATACAATGCCAGTACCATCATAAATGCATCAACAGAAGCACCATAAGTACTTGAATGCAAGAACAAAGCTTAGTACAGCAATCAATTGTAATGTTAGATCAGCCCCATATACAATTGTATTGTATTGCATGAACCTACAACTCCCAGTATGTCCTTAACAATGGTAAGGAGATGCTTGGAGTTATTAGTCTTTATCAGACTGCAGACCATACAAGAACCACAGTACTGACTAGACACAGGCAGGATCACAAATGAAATATTTACACCCAGGTACCTTACAGGTGACTTCATCTGTGATTGGAGTCGTTCTTTCTTTTCGTCTCCATCTTGTCCAGACACCATGATGACTTTTCACAGCCACAGCTCTTTTCTACACACTTCATACTCTCCAGTCTTCAGCGACCAAAGCCCCAAGACATCTATTTAACCACCCCACCCCCAAAAAAAAGAAAACACCACAGATAAGTCTTCACTCTGAGTACAGATAATGTAGTAGATGTCACCTGTAGTCCTATGTAAAACCACAGATAAATCTCTTAGAGCTGCAGATGACCTTATCTGTGGTGTTACCTAGGACTGCAGGTGACATTTAACATATTATCTGTACTGTTACACAGGGCTGTGGAGTCTGAGTCGGAGCCCATTTTGGTGGAGTCGGTATAAAATGTACAGACTCCTAAAATATATAATAAATTGGGTTCAGTAGTTGAATGCAGTTTGTGGGGAATATTTTTTCATGAGAATTTGGGAAAGTTCTGAAATGTCCTATAAATGTCTGTCCTATTCCTGATCTAAGGGTCTAGACTTTTAGCTGAGATGAATCTGTGCTACAGTAAAGTTACCACTTAAACATGAGCCATGTATGAGGGAGTCTGTGCCATGGAAATTGAGGAATCAGAGGTTTGGCTTACCGACTCCACAGCCCTGCTGTTACACCACATGCCACAGTGATTAACCTCTGAGTAAAGATAGTGTAGTATATGTCATCTGCAGTCCTATGTAACATCACCGATAACACAGTGATAACTTAATGGGGGGAGGTGTAGGATCAGGGGCTTGTCCCAGCCTGGATTCATCACAGTGGTAATTACAACAGGCCGCTCTGTCACAGATAAAGCAGTGATTATTGACTGCTGGCAGTTCCATGCATGGTCAGTGCTGTGTGTGGACGAGAAATCTGATCCTGCACTGATCAGACAGTGGGCATCAGAGTCCATTAATCACTGATTTTAGAATCAGTGACTCCTGAAGAAGCTGACAGGCAGCAATTTACATTCCCATCCTCACCTCCTGCTGAAGAGTACCTGGATCTGTGTGTGCGGACGCTGCTCGGTACAGGCTGGCAGAGGGGAGCTGAAGGCTGTATGTAAGTATGTGGCTGAGGAAAGGACGAGCTGGAGGAGGAGCAGCCGGTGTGCATGGCTTGGAGGCCAGGGTGTCAGCGCTGTGGAGCTACACAGTTTGACGATGGCCATGGCGCAGACTGGTCGTCAGTATTCTGAATGCCTGCCACTTGCAGAAGGCGCCGGGCAGCTGCGGGCATTCAGCAATGTCAGGTTTGTTTTTGTTTTTTAAACTGCGCCTTCCTCAGGGAGGCAAGAGGTAGCGCCTTAGGCAGGTGCCTACCCCTCGTCCCGACCCCGTGTACAGGTGACCACTCCATCCACAATCCACAACAGATGCGGCTAGTAAGATGGCCGTTTCACGTATGAGAACACTTCTACGGGTCTGATGAGAAATTTCAAAATGATCAGTTTATGGGTTAAATCTGTATTCAGTGAAGACAGAAATTTACATGACCGAGATAGGCGATAGTTCTAATGTATAATATTATAATATTTTCATTTGATATATTATATAGAAAATAAATATAACAACTTTAATCGCCCTCCTTTTCCCAGTTTTAAAATGCAAAAATAAAAAACATAATTAGTCACAGCATTCCTAAAAGTCCAGTCTATCAAAATAAAAAATTATTTAAAACATACGTTGAACTCTGAAAAAAAACTAAAAGCTGGCATTTTAATTTTTTTTTTGGTCACCGCAGTTGCCCAAAAAATGCAATAGAAAGTGATAAATATGTCTCAAGTACCCCAACATTTTATCAATGAACTACACATGCAAAAAACAATGGCTGCACAATTTTTTTTTTTTTTTACTACTAAAGAATATATATATTGTTTTTATATAAGTTCAGTATGGCTGTAATTGTACTAACCTAGAGAATCCTATCCCCCAAGTAATTGAACGCCATAAAAACAAAACCCGAAAGACTATGGCTGAAGTTTTTCCCACTTTAGAATTTTTTTCCTAATTTTTTCAGTACATGATACAATAAAATGAATAGTGTTCTTAAAAATTACAATTCATCCCTCAAAAAAATTAGCCCTCATCTGACTATGTTGACAAAAATGAAAAAAGTTATGGCTCTTGGAAGGGGGGAATTAAAAACAAACAAAAGCTTTTATGTTCTATTTTCATTGATCAGACTTTTATTGACATGCCAATACAAAATTTGCTTTTTTTTTTTCAGATTCTTTATTTTTAACAGGGAAAAAAGTGGGGTGATATATAAAAATTTTAGAAAAAAAATTTTGAGATCTGTTTAAAATCCGGTTCAAGTCCCCTCATTCAGTATTGCAGTATGCATTACCAATCTCTGTTTCCTGTGGCTGGATTTCACACAAGTGCCAAGATGGAAGTAATGGGGCCTTCAGCAGGCCTTCGATAGCAACCTATTGGCACGCAGTGATCATATCACACATGGTGCAATGAGCACTTGAATGGATGCTCGGGCAAGATCACGTGCCTTAGATGCCACTGGCACTTGGTTTGTGTGGAGTGTGCTCGGCTGCATACACCCACATTCTTCATAACATAATGGTACTTTATCAGAAAGGAGTTTGTTTATGGCACCAAATATGGTATAAAAAATGCCTGTATATTTAGTGCATATATAGGAGCACAGGTCACCACGTGACATACAGTACAGACCAAAAGTTTGGACACACCTTCTCATTTAAAGATTTTTCTGTATTTTCATGACCATGAAAATTGTACATTCACACTGAAGGCATCAAAACTATGAATTAACACATGTGGAATTATATACTTAACAAAAAAGTGTGAAACAACTGAAAATATGTCTTATATTCTAGATTCTTCAAAGTAGCCACCTTTTGCTTTGATGACTGCTTTGCACACTCTTGGCATTCTTTTGATGAGCTTCAAGAGGTAGTCACCGGAAATGGTCTTCCAACAGTCTTGAATGAGTTCCCAGAGATGCTTAGCACTTGTTGCCCTTTTGCCTTCACTCTGCGGTCCAGCTCACCCCAAACCATCTCGATTGGGTTCAGGTCTGGTGACTGTGGAGGCCAGATCATCTGGCGTAGCACCCCATCACTCTCCTTCTTGGTCAAATAGCCCTTACACAGCCTGGAGGTGTGTTTGGGGTCATAGTCCTACTGAATAGACTGTTAGAATTTATTTTTCAACAGGACAATCAGCTGTGTAGCCACCTGACTTCTGCACAACACAACTGATGGTCCCAACCCCATTTATAAGGCAAGAAATCCCACTTATTAAACCTGACAGGGCACACCTGTGAAGTGAAAACCATTTCCGGTGACTACCTCTTGAAGCTCATCAAGAGAATGCCAAGAGTGTGCAAAGCAATCATCAAAGCAAAAGGTGGCTGCTTTGAAGGACCTAGAATATAAGACATATTTTCAGTTGTTTCACACTTTTTTGTTAAGTATATAATTCCACATGTGTTAATTCATAGTTTTGATGCCTTCAGTGTGAATGTACAATTTTCAAAGTCATGAAAATACAGAAATTTCTTTAAATGAGAAGGTGTGTCCAAACTTTTGGTCTGTACTGTACCTGGAATACCAGGACAAAATAATTTTTTTTAAAAATCTCCTGTTTGGAAACGTGGCAGAAGAAAAATAGGGTTTCACCTCCCCTACCAGTTGACATCCCCAGAATTGTTCCAGTGCAGCTTTTTCCAAGTGAGGTGCCAGCCACAGAGAAAACAATGTCTTCCCTAGAACAGGTCATGTTTGTTCCAAAAATTGTGTTTCACACAATTTGGCACGTGCCACTCCAAACCTGGTTTCTGCAAAAAGGTGGTGTTTTTGTTTAAAAAAAAAAAAAAAAAGGTTCAGTGTGCAAAAGTAGCAAACTCATAAAAAAGCTAATGTTTTTGCTACTTTTGCACACATTTCCATACTCGGAGAGACATATTTTCTTATTTTTCTAGTTACTGAGCTGCCTGAAGGCTTGTTTTTGGCAGAATTTTGAGTTTTGAATGGCATCATTTTAGGGACCACAACATTTTTTAATCCAATTTTTGTGAGACAATTTGAAAATAAAACATGATCCTGTTTTTTGTTTTGTTTAACACAGTTAGCCTTTCAGAATTAAGTGACATAACTTTATTCTTCAAGTCAGTTTTTTTTTTTTTTTTTTTTTTCTTTCTTTAGTATGCCATTTACCATGCGGTATAAGTGACGGTGACTTTATTTCATTCGGTCAGTGTTACAATTATTGCAGCATCAGATTTATAGATTTTATTTTTTTTGTCTTGCTATTTTTAAAAACTGAACACTTTTTTAAAAAATCCTTTTTTTTTTATTTACATCTCCATATTTTAAGAGTCATGTGTTTTTATTTACTGACAGCTGTATGAAGGATTGCTTTTAGCAGGGCTAGTTGACATTTTCAATGATACTATTTTGGTGTACATATGACTTTTTGATCACACTTTGTTCCCTTTTTTTTTGCCTGTCGGCCTGATGAAAAGGCTGCATTTTGGCATGTTTTTCTAATACGTTGAAATACTTGAGCAGAAGTGGTTCACTGTGGAAGTATAATGGTTTTCTTTTCTTCTAAGGTTTTCTGGTGTTACAGAAGAGGATCTACAGAACACCACCATTACACTGAGAGATGTTCAGGCAGTGTTACTCAGCATGTTCAGCTGTGATTCAATATTAATCGGCCACAGTTTGGAAAGCGACCTATTTGCACTCAAGGTAAGGTAATCTATCCTTAGAAAGTAATAAAAAAAAAATACACTAAATCGAACCAGGGTAAAATATGTTTTTAATCTGCTATAGTAGATGAACTCACTGACTGTAATGCTAGTTACCGGCGTCCCTTCGTATCCCCTCTCACACATCCAGGTAACAGAAACCGTATCAATAATTAATGCTAAGAGATATATGCACGAATATATCCAGTATAGAGTTTTTCAAGACCAGTATATAAATGATGTCATCTAAAGATAGTATCAATGTGGTCTGATAAATAATATAAGTTCCCATACGGGGTAATCAATAATCCATGCCACAAGATACATGTAGGAAGTTGCATATAAGAATCAATAATACAGTAGTAGCATAGAAATCAAATATATAGTTATTTATCTAATCACTGTATATTATTGATTTCTATGCTATTACCCGGTATGGGAACTTATATTATTTATCAGACCACATTGATACTATCTTTAGATGACATAATTTATATACTGGTCTTGAAAAACTGTATACTGGATATGCATATATCTCTTGCCATTAATTATTGATACGGTTTCTGTTACCTGGATGTGTGAGGTCTCTTTGCTATTTCTCCCCTTTAATATTTAATTAATGGAAAATTTTAATATCTCTGAAGAGGTAATTTGCATATTTAATTTTCCATAGGAGCAATGCAAGACTTAAGTCTCCTGACATTGGCATGCTAAGCTTGGCATGTCACTCTCCATAAGGAGAAATGTTATTACCTCTTTTGATTCGACTCTTATGATTGTAGTTACAGTATATTTTAGAACACATGGATTTTAGCTCAGTTTTTCTTAACATTCTTCAGTGTTTTTATGCTTATCTTCTACATTGGGTCTACATTCAAGGATTTTAATTTGGTCTTATCCAGATGTATTGAAGTAAGAGGCATGAGTGTTCCCTGTCTCCCGCACTCTTTATCCTGGATATTGAGCCTTTAGCAAATCTTATTTGTACGGATTCCAATGTTCGGGGTACAGTCAGTGATGTGGAGGAAGAAAAATCTGCATCATTACCTGACAACGTGTTAGTCTTTGTTACTCACCCACACACCTCCCTCTGTAATATCTTTAGGATATTTGATCTTTACGGTTGACTTTCTGGGCATAAAGTAAAATCTCCATCCCAACAGTCAAATTATTTATAGGGTTTTCCCACAAACAAAGTACATTTTAATAGATCTTGGTATAATAAGTTCCACAATTGGAAGTGTTAAAAAAATGCTCCTGTGCTGAGATAATCTTATAAATGTGCCCCTGCTGTGTACTGTGTAATGTTTGTGTCTCACCATGCAGGAACACGGTCTGATCATGGCATTTTCCCACCTGGTCTGGAGGTAGGAAAATGCCTGTAATAGATGAACAAGGGCCTCTTGTGTATTGCAGATTTTGTCAATCTACAGTATTGGGTAGAAAATGTTCTCTGTTTATGGTATGCCCTCTTTCTAATGTTTTTGTTTCAACAAACCCATCATTTTTTTGGGCTCAATCAGATAAAAGTATGGAGATTCAAATTCTAAATCTATTTTTGCCCATATATGTTTTAATAACCCTGGTGGACCTGGAATATATCTATATACAAATAAACTTGTCTCTATGCACCGCTGGGAGGACGATCGTGAGAAATCTTTATCTTTTAGGGATTGTAAAGATATTTCTATTAATATATTTTAGGTGGAATCCAGTTATAAATTCCTCCTGAAATGGCGGAACACACGGAAGACCTTTGAGATTTTTCCTCCTTTGTTTTAGGGGTTGTGGGAGTGAGAGTTTCCTAGTACATACAGTGGGTGAGATCAGTATTAAACACGTCACCAATTTTCTTAGTAAATGTATTTCTAAAGGTGCTATTGACATGACATTATCATTACACATAATTTATGGACATCTATGGTTTGATTTCTTTGTCTGTGTGGATTGGATAGGTTGTTACCGACATGTATTTACTTAGAAAATTGGTGACATGTTTAATACTTATTTCACCTGCTGTACATGCCAGTTACTTACTAGACGCATGCCACAATCATACAACTGATACAGTTCTCAAAGTGCAATTTTCATTTATTTATGAACACTACACACATCACATATTACAAGCATCACTCACTTATACCTACCAGCCTTCATCTGCAGGTACGACCAGCTTCTGCTAGCTGGCAGTGCTTCGTGGCTATGCCCGTCCATTTCCTTATTAAGCTGCGCCATTGTACCGCTAAGCCTCACCCAGACATTTCACTGCTGAAGGGGGTATTTTGCACAGATTCTTTTAGATAAACTGTTCTACCTGGCCTCTGCATGCTACTGATGAACAGCTCCCTCTCTTGGCATATTTGGTGTATTAGTGGTATCCATTATGTATTTCTTTTTTTTTTTTTTTTACATGTTCATAAAAATTCAGGACCAAAAAAAAATTTTGTGCTGCTCTCTATCTGAGACTCAAAATTTTTTATTTTTCAGTCAGTGGAGCTATATGGGAGTTTTTTTTTAGTTTGCATGGTAAACTGTAGTTTTAGATTGGTATAATTTTTGGGTACATTCAGAGTTTTGGATGTTTTCTTTTTATTGCTTTACTTTGGGGAACTACATTGACCTAAAAATAGCAATTCTTTTACCGCATTTACCATATGGGTCATGCTAGTACTAAATCAGGATGTACTTTCTTCCTTTTCCCTGCCATACTGTTAGAAAGTCACTCAGGTCACTGCTGCAGCCTGTAAACCATCACTGAGAGCAACAGCAAAGAGTCGACACTGGTGATGAGTATGGCTGATTTTATTTTTGACATGGGGACGCTGATGGTGTGCAGGAATTTGAAAGGGGAAATCCCCTTTCATGAGTGGCCATTTGTTTTGTTATTTTGCCTCTCTGCATTTCAGGAGGCATAACTTTATATTTTTTTATATTGCTTAAGTTGCTTTATGCAGAAAAATTCTATTTTTTGGTACTGCTTTGGAGTATTTATACATTTCTGTATAATGCCCTTGTTTTTTTTTTTTATTTATTTTATTTTTCCATGATGTTTATATTTAAATAAAAATGTATTTAACTTAAATTTGTTCGTTATATTTATGTATAATTTATTTTTTACATAATTTGTCCACAAAGATCTTAAAAGTTCTCTGGGAAGCATCACATTTTTTCTTTAGAATGCTTACTTTCCACTGTAACTGGCGTATCCATAGAAGCCCAAGTTGTAGGGAAAACAGCCAGTGAATGAGAAGTCACTGGCAGAGCTGATCTTGTCTGCTAGGACCCATGGGTTCTCTTGTACATGGTAAAAATCCAGCGATCGTGAATACTGGGTCTAATTAAAAGCATCGCCGATGCTTCTATCTATTACATAGCGCTGTGTCTGCAAGAGGGGTGTCAAAAGTGGTGATAAAATGCTTCTGTTTTCGTCTCAGAATCCTGGACTGTGTGTCAGTAGTAGACCGCAAATTCCTTCACTGTAAATGAAGAAGCCACCATACACAGGGACTCAATTCAGGAGGGGCAGAACAAAGCAGATAGGAGGACACTGCTAAGTATCCTCTTATGTGCATGATATTCAGCACACCACCAGGACAGTGGGGCAGAGACGTGAATTTGGGACTATCCTGCTGTATTTGAGACAGTTGGCTATCTATGCTACCCTGTGTAAATGGTTTGTATAGGAGTATAGGATTTCAAGTGTACATGTATGAGATGAACCTTCATACTGTCTCGCCTGCCTCCTGCTTGTAAGGGCTGACGGGTAGAAATTTCTTACGAGTAGGAAGACTGAAGCTGCATCCCATAAGAATAAACTAAGATTTGAGACTGAGTAATGGGACAGAAGTTCCACGAGGGGCGTTCATTAAAAAGTTCCCCTGACCCACTTCCTGTGGACAGTTATTAGTCCTTCTCTACATAGGTGCCACCTAAGGACACACACTTCTCCCATCTCTTTAAGCAACTGTAAACACCTCGCTTGTAGAAGTCGACAGGTTGTTCCAAAAGCCGCGTTGTGACTTTGGAAATCAGAGTCTCATCATCTGGAAAATGCTTGCCCTTCAAAAATAACTTCATTTTTGGAAAGAGGTGGAAGTCCGATAGTGCGAGGTCGGGTGAATAAGGGGGATGCGGTAGAATTTCAAAGCCATAGGAGCATGCTTCCATTTGGGCAACATGTGAGTTGTGAACTGGTGCATTGTCTTGCAGAAGGCGGACACTTTTGGTGAGCTTGCCACGTCTCTTGGTTTTGATGGCCTCCCGCAATTTCTGCAGCAGTGAAGCATAGTATGCCCCAGTGATCATGGTATCCTTTGCTAGGAAATCCATCAATACTACTCCGTGCTGGTCCCAAAATACTGTGAGCATGACCTTGCCTGCTGAGTGTTGGTCACGTACCTTCTTTGGAGGCGGTGAGTCATGATGCTTCCATTGCATCGACTGGACTTTAGTCTCAGGATCATAGTGATGGACCCAGTTTTCATCCTGTGTGATCAGTCTGTTGAAAAAGTCCTCCTGGTTTCCATGGCACATCATCAAGAGCCTGAGAGCATTCGACTTGTTCCTGCTTCTGGAAAGGTGTGCGCAGCTGGGGGACCCAGCAAGCGCATACCTTATGCATGTGAAGATGGTCTTGGATGATTTTTTCCAAGGACCCCACACTAATCTTAACATTTTGGGCTAGGTGGCGAATGGTTGCGCGTTAATTTTCCAAAATGGCGACCTCCACTTGCTGGATGGTGTGTTCATCAACAGCAGAGTGGGGTCGCCCTGGAATTGGAGCTGCTTGCGTCGAAGTCAGACCACATTTCAATTGACAATTGCAGTTCTTGACTACATCATATGATGGGGAATCATCACCATAAACCTTTCATCTCATCGAACGTCTCCTTTGGTGTGCGGCCTTTCAAGTAAAGGAACTTTGACTGCTCTGTATTCCACTGGGTCCATTATCAAACCTCACACCACTTCAGCACCTGTAAAATCAAGACCATTATCAGTTCTGAGTTGCAAATTGGCACGTAACCTATAGAGACTTTATATCATTACACATGTGAAGTTTCAGCGTCCTGTGATAAATAGAAGTGGGTCAGGGGAAATCTTTAATGAATGCCCCTCGTATGTGCATTTTTCTATCACTGCTATCACCAGGGGAAACCCCCTGTGCAAATCCTGAGGCTCCATGGAAAATGTAAGGTGCATTGGAAAAACTCTCTCAGATAGAAAGACTGTTAACAAGGGAGACAACCCAGAAATAGAAAATAAACTACACTGCTCAAAAAAATAAAGGGAAGACTCAAATAACACATCCTAGAACTGAATGAATGAAATATTCTCATTGAATACTTTGTTCTGTACAAAGTTGAATGTGCTGACAACAAAATCACACAAAAATCATCAATGGAAATCAAATTTATTAACCAATGGAGGCCTGGATTTGGAGTCACCCCCAAAATTAAAGTGGAAAACACACTACAGGCTGATCCAACTTTGATGTAATCTCCTTAAAACAAGTCAAAATGAGGCTCCATATTGTGTGTGGCCTTCACGTGCCTGTATGACCTCCCTACAATGCCTGGGCATGCTCCTGATGAGGTTGCGGATGGTCTCCTGTGGGATCTCCTCCCAGACCTGGACTAAAGCATCCGCCAACTCCTGGACAGTTGGTGGATGGAGCGAGACATGATGTCCCAGATGTGCTCAATCGGATTCAGGTCTGGGGAATGGGCGGGCCAGTCCATAGCTTCAATGCCTTCATCTTGCAGGATCTGCTGACACACTCCAGCCACATGAGGTCTGGCAATGTCCTGCATTAGAAGGAATCCAGGGCCAACCGCACCAGCATATGGTCTCACAAGGGGTCTGAGGATCTCATCTCTGTACCTAATGGCAGTCAGGCTACCTCTGGCGAGCACATGGAGGGCTGTGCGGCCCTCCAAAGAAATGCCACCCCACACCATTACTGACCCACTTCCAAACCCGTCATGCTGAAGGATGTTGCAGGCAGCAGATCGCTCTCCACGGTGTCTCCAGGCTCTGTCATGTCTGTCACATGTGCTCAGTATGAACCTGCTTTCATCTGTGAAGAGCACAGGGCGCCAGTGGTGACTTTGCCAATCCTGGTGTTCTGTGGCAAATGCCAAGCGTCCTGCACGGTGTTGGGCTGTGAGCACAACCCCCATCTGTGGATGTCGGGCCCTCATACCACCCTCATGGAGTCGGTTTCTAACCATTTGTGCAGACATATGCACATTTGTGACCTGCTGGAGGTCATTTTGCAGGGCTCTGGCAGTGCTCCTCCTGTTCCTCCTTGCACAAAGGTGGAGGTAGCAGTCCTGCTGCTGGGTTGTTGCCCTCCTACGGCCCCCTCCATGTCTCCTGGTGTACTGGCCTGTCTCCTGGTAGCGTCTCCAGCCTCTGGACACTACACTGACAGACACAGCAAACCTTCTTGCCACAGCTCGCATTGATGTGCCATCCTGGAAGAGCTGCACTACCTGAGCAACTTCTATGGGTTGTAGAGTCCGTCTCATGCTACCACGAGTGTGAAAGCATAACCAACATTCAAAGGTGACCAAAACATCAGCCAGAAAGCATTGGTACTGAGATGTGGTCTGTGGTCCCCACCTGCAGAACCACTCCTTTATTGAGTGGGTCTTGATAATTGCCAATAATTTCCATCTATTGTCTATTCCATTTGCACAACAGCATGTGAAATTGATTGTCAATCAGTGTTGCTTCCTAAGTGGACAGTTTGATTTCACAGAAGTTTGATTTACTTGGAGTTATATTCTGTTGTTTAAGTGTTCCCTTTATTTTTTTGAGCAGTGTATAACCGGTATAAATGAAAGCTATGCTAGAGCCTCTACATTACACCTCTGCTGGAGTGATGTTTTAATTAATTCCTGTGATGTTCATTCATGTTATTCATCATGTTTTGATGACCAATCTTAATGTGAAGAGTTGAGAATGATAATTCATGTGTTTTTTTTTTTTGTTTTGTTTTTTAAAAAAAAGCTTATTCACCCAACTGTAGTGGACACAGCAATTGTTTTTCCTCACCGACTTGGACTGCCTTACAAGCGTGCTCTTCGTTCGTTAATGGCTGACCATCTTAAGCGTATTATCCAAGACAATGGTAAGCATATATATACAGGGTTAATTTGTAACCTATAACCATGTAAATACATAAGTCTGTGTAGGAGCTAAAATTGCAAAAAGGTGGGACATTTGCAGTCAAAATCATTGCAAAGTTGCTTCAAATTTTTTTCTTTTATGTCCATTAAGTGGTTGAAAAAGTAAACATAATCTTTGAAGTCACGCTCCATTCTGTCACTGAAAAGTGCATATACATTTGTCATCTCTAGTCGCCCTACCTGGTGCCCTCTCTGCCTCCCGCTGCCTGCTCTGCTGACATTGGTTTTCCAGCTCTCCTGCCTTCTCTGTCTACAGGAGGTGTGGTTCAGACTTGGCCCATGCAGTACCATAGGAAGCAGTATTCTCTTGACTGCCGAAGGACTTCAATGCCAAGCTCAGCGTCGAGAGCAAATGGCGCAAGGGCACATGACAAATGTATAGTTACTTTTCAATACCATTATGATGGATTACTTTATGAAATGACAGATAAGATTATGTACAGTGGTGCTTGAAAGTTTGTGAACCCTCCAGAATTTTATTTATTATTTTTTCATATTTCTGCATAAATTTGACCTAAAACTAAATCAGATTTTTTACACAAGTCCTAAAATTGGATAAAGAACTAAATAATACTAATGAGTCAAAAATATTAAACTTGTTTTTGTTTTTTATTGTGGAAAATGATCAAATAGAGATGTCTGTGAGTGGCAAAAGTATGTGAACTTTTGCTTTCAGAATCTGTCCTTTTTTGCAGCAATAAATGCATCTAAGTTTTTGGTAATTGTTGTTTAGTTTCAAATGTTTTAATGTATGTTCACTGTTCAAGCAAAAAGGTAGTCAACAATAACGACCCAATGCAGTCATATTCAACAATCCCCACACTGGTTCAAAGATAATACACAAAAGAGATAAAGAAAACAGATGTATAAAGGAAAGAAAGTAGGGAGGGGAGTAACAAAAAGAATGACCATCGAGTGGAAAGGGGACCAAGAGCATAATTGAGGAGCCTAGAAAGGGTATGTTTGGCAATGTAAGAGTATTTGGAGCCATGGAAATAAACTAGAGGTTTGGTGTATGTGATGGTGGACTCATGAACACGAATATTGGCTAATGTGCAAGAGGCCTTTAGAAGCTTAAAGTTTACCTTGGGCTCCTTTTTTTACTTTGCGGACTATTATACAGTATGTCTTGCTTTTGAAGAGTGATCTTTGTTGGTTGACAACTCTTGGAGATGGTAATAATGGTCACTGTCTCTCATTATTATGTTCGTGCCACAATACATATCCATAAACATGTTGTAAAAATAAGACTTTGATAGAGGTCTATTCTTTAAATAAAACAAGTCTCCCACTCACATTTGATTGTCATATCATTGACTGCAAACACCAGACTCTAACGTCAACTTCATATTACACTGGTGAACACTAGTGATGAGCGAGTATGTTCTGTTAACCCTTTCGGCGAGTATGCTCGGGCCGAGCACCGAGTAGTTACAGCTGCTCGGTGATATGGTTGAATCGCTCCCGTGTGCATGATTTGCGACTGTTTGACAACTTTAATACATGTTAGGAATGTGTAAGAAATAGACATTCCTTACATGTACTAAAGCTGTCAAACAGTCGCAAATCATGCACACGGGAGTGATTCAAACATAACAACGAGCAGCTGTAACTACTCGGTTCTCGGCCCGAGCATACTCGCCGAAAGGGTTAACAGAACATACTCTCTCATCACTAGTGAACACAAAAAAATCATCAGCAAAGGTAATATGTCTGTTTTATGGAGTTTGATGTGCTGATTCCAAAAATATGCTTACTTTTGCTCTATCACATAAAGTTTCTGATATAGAAGCATTTTTGTTATTACGTTATTTCTACATTTTCAATGTATGTGGTTTTTCTGTGTTATTCCCATTTCTTTACTTGTCGTACTTAATTGTGAATTTTCTTACAGGGACAACATCAGTAAAGTTTTTAGTGAGTTTTATGGGAAGGAGTATGGACCGTGCAGTCAGCCAATGACTGCTTCTTGGAAAGTCACATGTTATGGGGAGGAGCTAACTGTTATGAGGTGGTAAGATTTGAGTCAGTCAGAAAAGGATGGTGATGGCAGCAAGGACCGGTATGTGAGACTGTGACAGGAGACCGGCCTCTACAGGCCTCTTACACTGAGGTGTAACTGAGTGATGGTCTCCACAGAGAGAGAACCTGAAAGCAGCCAATACCACACTGAGAAACTGCCTGTCTGCAAGTGTTCATCTGTAAGGAATAGGCTGACCTGTTTACCTCACACCTGTATATAGTTATCTCCCAGATTACCTCCAGTAAAATCAGTTCTAAATACAAGCTGCCTCTGTCATCTCTGGGGAAATATCTACATACCACCATTGAACTGAACTTAGGCTGAGTTCACACGATGCGTTTTTCATGCGTTTCCACGGCGTTTTTGCAGTTGCGTAAACGCCGCGGAAACGCATGAAAAACGCATGGTAGAAGGGAAGCAATGTTTCCCAATTGAAATCCGCATGTGCTGTGCCCATGATGCGGATTTTTCCGCAGCATGTCAATTAATTTTGCGGAAACGCTGCTCTTTTGCCGCCATTGACTTGCATTAGACCGCATGGAATCCGCATCACTGTATATGTTGATGCGCTTTTCATGCGGTCTAATGTGCGGATGGTACCCGGGTGTGGATGAGAGGACTCTCATCCAGACCCAGGTACCATTAAAAAAAAAAGAATAAAATAAAAAATATATATATTCTCACCTTCTGACGGGCCCGCTCAGCGCTCCTGCTTGATTCCCCGCACTTCGCGGTTGAATGAAGAAGGACCTTCGCTGACGTCAGAGTCATGTGACGGGTCACGTGACGCTGACGTCGGAAGGTCCTAAAGTCTTCACTGCCGGCAGCCGGGACCGAGCGAAGCCGGACACCGGGGGCCATCAGAGGGTAAAGTATATATTTATTTATTTTTATTTTTTGACATTCACACACTATATAAATCCATGCCGGTTGCATGGATTTATATAGTGTAAAGTTGACAAGCACTTTCCAAGTGATGCTAAAATCGCTTGGGAAGCGCTTGTCAACCCGCATGCGGAAATGAAAGTGAAGACCGCTTCATTTCCGCATGTCCCTGGCAGGAAACCGCATGTACAATCCGCATGCGTTTTTTCCTGCCAGAGAGATGCAGAAACGCTCAGGAAAAAATCCTGAGCATTTCTGCATCGTGTGCACATACCCTTACTCTGTTTGATCTGATTTAAAGGAGAAAAATGTCCCGACAGTGTATCAATTACCCGGACAGATTCTGCTATGTGTGAGGTTCTTTTACACCAAAAGGCCAAGTACGTTCAATCACTCATGATGTACCAGATGTACTTTAATTGTCCACTTGGTGATAAAGACAAAACTGGGCCCCTCATGTGATATGCTCAAGTTGTTCAAATGGTCTCCGTGACTGGTTGAATATGAGGAAAGTGGCTATGCCATTTGCTGTTCCCATGATTTGGAGAGAACCCAAAAATCATAGTGATGACTGCTTCTTTTGTTTAGTCAAACTGAAGGGCTTTTCTACAAAGAACGAACATAAGATTAATTACCCTGAACTTGAATCTGCAATCAGGCCAGTTCCACATGATGATACCTTGCCAATTCCTGTACCACCGTTGTCTGGATTGGATGAAATTGAAGTAGAATATGGCCCTGAAGCTACTAGCAAAGGCATGGAGACCTCAAGTCAAGATGAGTATGTACTTGATGGAGCAGCCGAACAGTCAGAACGCTTTACTCAACATGAATTAAGTGATCTCATCAGAGACCTGTCATTGTCAAAATATAGAGCCGAACTTCTTGCATCTAGGTTGAAACTAAAGAATCTTCTTCATGATGATGTCAAAGTGTGTTGTTACCAAAACAAAAATAACAGTGTAACACAATTTTTTACAGTTGATGGACCAATGGTGTACTGTAACAATGTGAATGGCTTCTTTGAAGAACTGAATCAAGAGTATTTTGTTGCAGATTGGCGATGACTCATCCCAGAGAAGTTTGAAAGCAGTGTTGCTTCACAATGGAAATATGAAACCATCACTCCCTATTGCTCACTCATGTTATCTAAAGGAAAGTTATAAAAATCTGTCAGTTGTTTTGGATGCTATACAATATAAGCACCATCAATGGAATATCAGTGGAGATTTGAAAGTGATTGGTCCGCTAATGGGAATGCAAGGAGGTTTCACAAAATATTGTTGCTTCTTGTGTTTATGGGACAGTAGAGCATTATGTTCAACGTGATTGGGGACCTCTATGCTCCAGGTAGACACAATGTACAGCATAATCCTTTAGTTGCGCCAACAAAAATCTTTCTTCCTCCACTACATATAAAGTTGGGATTGATTAAAAGCTTTGTGAAAGCCACGGCAAAGACAAATTCACAAGGGTTCCAGTACATTTCATAGAAATTCTCCAGCAAAACTGAAGGAAGGGTTATTTGTTGGTCCTCAGATCAGAGAGCTTATGAGAGATGATGTGTTTGAAGTAACTCTAAATAATAAGGAATTGAGAGCTTGGAAAAGCTTCAAGTGGATCTGTGAAAACTTCTTAGGAAAAAATAAATCTCCAGAATATGTTGATGGTGTTGAGGAACTGCTAAATGCATACCAATGTCTTGGATGTCGCATGTCTCTGAAAATGCACTTTTTGCATTCACATTTAGATTTCTTCCCTCCAAATCTTGGGGATGTAAGCGATGTACAAGGCGAGCGGTTTCACCAGGACATTAAAGTAATGGAACACCGCTACCAGGGTTTGTGGAATGACTCAATGATGGCAGATTACTGTTGGATGTTATATAGGGACAAGCCTGAAAAATCGTATCAACGACAGTCTAATGTCAAGCACTTTTACTTTTTGCTAATATTTTGGTTTCTAATTTGCATGTGAAATTATTTTGCTTCAATAAAAACTGTTTCGTAAGGTCAAGCATTTTTTTCTGATCTGTAGATTACTGTTTTCTTAATGTCGCCAGTATATTTCCTATACCTTATAATAATGATGCTGCTCCGTGGAAACTATACCTGCTACAGAAAAACTATATACATTTTTGAAATCAGAACAAAAAATTATTCAGAAAAGTATAAGGTCAACTGCGATGATTACAAAAAATATTTTTTTGTAGACCTGTGTTATCTGCTAACCCCAAAGGTTCACATACTTTTGCCACTCGCAGATATTGGATCATTTTCCTTAATTTAAAAAAAATGACAGTCTAATATCTTTGAATCATTTCTTTTATTTGGTTCTCTTCATCTAGTTGTGTGAAAGTTTTAGGACAAATTTATGCAGAAATATGGAAAATTCTGATTTTGTTCACACATTTTCAAGCACCGCGGTATATTAGAAAATGTCTGAGGAAGGGACCGAAGATGAATTAAGAACTTACTGCTTTAATTTATTTGTTGTAATATTAGCATACGTCCTCAATAGTTGATACCTTTTAATGACTAACTGAAAATATGATGATGTCTTGAGAATACTACAATTTCATCAGGTGCAGTTTAACCCAATATATGAGGAACCAAATATTTATAGTCAATAGGAATATGAAGAGTGTAGTAAATAAGACTCGTACAGTTACTTGTATAGATAACTAACCAACATCAGTCGAAGGCTGGATTCCACACATCCTTGTGTTGTAGTACTAATACAGACCACTATGCTTGGACTGCCCACAGGTCTCTTGACTCCCAACCTGGCAACCTCACAAGCATATATGAGAGGCTTCTGCGTTCAGGTCAGGAGATCTTTAGCTGGTCCATTCTCTGACCACGACACACATTTGTGTGAATGCAGCCTAAATTGGTGTGTTTAAATAGCGAGTTGATCTGACTGAAGTCTGACAGAAAACTGATCAGATGTCAGGGGCGTTGCTAGGGTCAGAAAAGATCAGGGGCCCAAGGCATAAGCTTTGCATCCTACCCCTCCCCTAAACAAAAAAATGTAAAACTCCTTTCCACTTAATTGTGCATCGTGTTTGCAAGAACCATGAATGTAAGGGATGTAATATAGTTAGACCGCATTCCCACCTGCATATGTATGTTCTTTTTGTTCTGGTTTTAGAAACACAGAATGTCTTAAAAGTCAAATAGTTGCATAACTGAAACAGTTGGGTCCCATTGATTATCATGGGATGTGTCTGGGTTCTGTTATGTGTCCATTTTCTGATGGAAACAAAACTTCTGCGTTATGCTCGTTTACTTCCATAATAAATCCGGAAATATAGCGGAACCCAGACACACCCCATAACAATCAATGGTGTCCTTCTGCTTTCCTTTGTATCAGTTTTAGACATTAATTCTTTTTTTTTGAAGTAGAAAAACAAAACAGAGCAACAAAATGTCAGAATGCAGATGTGAAGTAGCCTAAAGCCAGGTTCAGACGCCCGTATTCCACAGTCCACTTATGGACCACAATGCCCAGACTGATCACCGGTCTCCTCTCCTGACCTGGACTCAACAGCTTTTATAGGCATTTATGAGACTACTAAGTTGGGGTCTAGATTTCAGGTTGGTCCAGGCATTGTGGTTCATGCGTGGACTGTGGAATACAGCTGTCTGGACCTGGCCCAGGACATACCACTTTTTTTTTAAAGCCTTTAAGGATCCAGATTTTTTTTTTTGTGCTTTTGTTTGTTCCTCCCCTTGTTCTAAGAGCCATAGTGTTAAATTTTGTGTGTGAAGTTGTAGTTATAGTTTTATAAAGAGCGCAGCCAAAGAAATAAAAATAACTTAAAAAAAAAAAAAAAATACCCAATAATTCAATTAGAAACATAGCCAAAATGCAATGGGTTTTACCAGCCAAGGTCAGAGAAATAAATTCACAAACAGGATGTAGCAGCCCCCCTTAACAAATGAGGTAACACAGGTGCTGTATACTGATGAGACCACCACTCTCGATCTACCAGTCCATGGGGGGGGGGGGGTGATTGTCCAATATTGGAGTTTTTTCACCTTAGACACTGGTCAAAATTACTGTTATTGTGAACAGTTAAGCAACTTGAAGATTAAATGATCTCTAAAAGGCCTAAAGTTAAAGATGACACATTTACTTTGTATTCTAAGCAAAAATATATATATTTTTTCATATTTTACATTTTAAAAATTGCAAAAAGAAAAATGGACTGATGCAAACGTTTGGGCACCTTGCATGCTTAGTACCTAGTAGCACCCCCTTTTGAAAGTATCACAGCTTGTAAACGCTTTTTGTAGCCAGCCAACAGTCTTTCAATTCTTGTTTGAGGGATTTTCATCCATTCTTCCTTGGAAAAATTTTCCAGTTCTGTGAGGTTCCTGGTTCATCTTCTATGCATTGCTATTTTGAGATCTAGCCACAGATTTTCAATGATTATCAGATCAGGGGACTGTAAGGGCCATTGTAAAACCTTCAGCTTGTGCCTTTTGAGGTAGTCTATTGTGGATTTTGATGTGTGTTTAGGATCATTATCCATTTGTATAAGCCATCCTCTTTTCAGCTTCAGCTTTTTAACAGATGATGATATGTTTGCATTAAAAATTTGTTGAAATTTCATTGAATCCATTCTTCCCTCTACCCGTGAAATGTTCCCCGTGCCATTGGCTGTAACACAACCCTAAAGCATAATTGCTCCACCCCCATGCTTGATGGTTGACCAGATGTTCTTTTCCTGAAATTCTGTTCCCTTTTTTCTCCATACATACCTTTTGATCATTGTGGTCAAAGAGTTCTATTTTAACCTCATCGGTCCACAGGACTTGTTTCCAAAATGCATCAGGCTTGTTTAGATGTTCTTTTGCATACTTCTGACGCTGAATTTTATGGTGGAGACGCAGGAGAGGTTTTCTTCTGATGACTCTTCCGTGAAGGCCATATTTGTGCATGTGTCTTTGAACAGTAGAACAATGTACCACAACTCCAGAGTCTGCTAAATCTTTCTGACTGTCTTTTGCAATCAAGCGCGGGGTTCTGATTTGCCTCTCTAGCAATCATACGAGCAGCTCTCACTGAAATTTTGCTTGGTCTTATCTGGACTTCCACGGTTCCTGTTAACTGCCATTTCTTAATTACATTTCGATCTGAGGAAAGGGCCATTTCCAATTCAACAGCGCTTTACTGACATTATGCGGCTCACAATCTAAATTCCTCTATCAGTATGTCATTGGAATGTGGGTGGAAACAGGAGTACCCGGAGGAAAGGAAAGTACATTCAGCACTGGGTCCTCGTAAAAAATTCCCAGAACCCCAGCGCTGCTAGGCTCCAGTGCTATCCACTGAGCCATTGTGCTGCCCTATGCATGGACAGGTTTTACTCGTTGAACCTTTAGTTTTATAATTATGAAAGACTTCTACTGGCTAACATGGTACACAGATTTTTTTTTTTTTTTTCTTTTAACAAAATATTTAGTCAAGATTATATTCAGTCAGGTGTATTTATTTATTAGTCAAGAGTTAAGATTGTGCCCTTTTCCATTAATTTTGTAATGACTTTTATTTTGTTTTTCTTCAAAGTGGATGGACATGATTCTTCTGAAGATGCCTGCTCTTGTATGGAACTAATGATCTGGCGTTTAAAGGAGGATGCTAAAGTGAAACGATGATCCACTTCACTGTGGTTCCAGCTTCAAGTGAATTTAGCCACAAAAGTGAAACTGTAGTTGAAAAATCACACAGTAACAATTTTTTTTACGAGCACACTGTGGGTACCTTTTGGGCTTCACCCATTTAGGTCCAGGTAATATACTTACCTTGCCATTTATTGAACATTCCTGCACTGTTGGTCCACCTTTTTTTCCATATAGTTTACGTGACGTCCATGCCTGTATATCAAGTGACTACAGCCACCATGCGGTGTAATGCCACATCACAATAAGTTAATCAGCACTACAAAAGCTGATAAACTGCAATGGCCATTTGACTTTACAAGGACTAGTAGAAAGCCATGGCACTGGACAGGAGTATAAAGTACAAACTTCATTATTTCTGTTCTTAAGGGTTCCAGTGGAGGTACACCCCTCTTTTAACTGGTTCTCTGGTTTAAAGGACTTGAGAATGACTTGTTTAAAGGCTATGTCTCCCTTCACAACCATTTTTTTTTGTTTATTGTGCCTGTGCATCATAAATAATAAAGCAATTTTGCAGTAGGCTTTGGTTTAAAACATTTTTATTGTGGTTTTCTTTATATGGTCCCTACGCATGGTAGCAGACAAGTTATACTTTGTCCCATCTGTTCACAACATTATGATAACATACAGTTGAGTTGGTAGGTTAACAAGAAGTAGAGACTGATATAAAAAGTAGGACTGCAGAGTGCAAGGGTCTATGGTTGTCTGTAGATGTAAAATGTTAAGAAATTTTAAATTACTTAAGGACCAGCCTATTCTGAGCCTTTGGGTCAAGGCCTTTTTTTTGTCTTTTCTTTTCCATTCATGACTTTTATTGTTCCTTCAATGTAGCCGCATGTTGTATTTTTTATTGGTGCCATTTTATGGTACGTATAACTTATTAACGAAGTTCTATTAAGGGATTGTACAGTCTTAAACTACAAGTCTGCAGTCACTCTGTGTGAATCCTCACATCGCATGCACTGCGCTCTGTGAGGATTCTCTGACGCCGGGAGTGGCGGTCAATGGACCACAAGTTTGCAATATGCATGTTCCCGGCCACATGCTGGCTAGATGGGTGCGGCCTTGCTCAATGCAAGTGTTTTGATTGAGGCTGGAAACTGTCTAGTCACGTGATCGAGAGTATGCTGATCACATACTTGTGATCACATGACCGCTGACAGAGAATACTCGCAGCACAAAGTGCACACGATGTGAGGATTCACAAGTCTGCAGTCATTCTGACTGCAGACTTGTAGTTTGAGATCGGACAACCCCTTATATTTCTTTTCAGTGAGAGATAAAGTAAAAATCGCAATTTTATTATTTTTTTTTTTTTATGCTATTTGCCGTGCAGCACAAATAAATAACTTTCCTCTGTGGGTTATTATGATTATAATACCACATTTGTAGTTTTATTTATGTTTGACCAATTTTGTAAAATAAATACACTGAAAAAAAATCATTTGTTTTTGTCGCCATAATTTTTTTCTGTGAATGGAGCTGTGGTAGGGCCTACTTTTTTGTGGTACAAGTTGTAGTTTTTATCGGTACCATTTCTTTGCTACATACTACTTATTTTTATTGAAAAAAAAGTGGTGTAGGAAAAAGCAGGTACGACCACTTATGAAATTTAAAAATATTTCTATATTCCGTATACATTAAGAAGTTTCTGATAGTGCATCAATACATCTCTGACGCGTTTCCGATGTTATCTCTTTGACTAAGGGCGTATTCTATCACCAGAGTCTCATCAAAATCTTTTTAAAACCATTGCAAACCAATCAGAACCATTGCAAATGTCTTTGAAATTAACATTATAAGGTGTGCTAAAAGTAGGTCATCAATTTATTTTCTTTTTTTTTGTCTTTTCTAAAATATTTTCTTTATTCATACTTTTTACCTTTTTCTATGATGGAACAATTTCACTATACTTATATCTTCTATCTTTTAGCCTATTTTTAATGATTACACTTTCCTTTTCAAAAATATTTTCCCTCAAGCAAATTCGTTTTGCTCTCAAAAATTCTGCATGTGGGATTGCCTTTAGGCTACGGTCACACTATCAGTATTTAACATCAGTATTTTACATCAGTATTTGTAAGCCAAAACCAGGAGTGGGTGATAAGTGCAGAAGTGGTGACGTGTTTCTATTATACTTTTCTCTGGTTTTGGCTTACAAATACTGATGTAAAATACTGACGAAATACTGAAGGTGTGATCTGGGTGGCAGCTGTCTTTTAAAAAAAAAAATCAAAAAACAATAATAAAAAATATATATATTATATTGTTCCCATAAATAAATATTATGAAAAAAATAAATAAAAGTACACATTTGGTATTGCTGAGTTAAGAACAACCTGACGTATAAAACTGTCCCACTAGTTAACCCCTTTAGTGAACACCGTAAAAAAAATAAAATAAAAAACGAAGCAAAAAAACTGTGCTTTATCATACCACCAAACAAAAAGTGGAATTAAAACACGATCAAAAAGACGAATGTAAATAAAAATGGTACTGCTGAAAATGTCATCTTGTCCCGCAAAAAACAAGTCGCCATACAGCTCCAACAGCTGAAAAATAAGTTATAGCTCTCAGCATAAAGCGATGCAAAAAACATTTTTTCTATAAAATAGTTTTTATTGGGTAAAAGTGCCAAAACATAAAATATAAATGTAGTATCGCTATAAACGTACCCACCAGAAGAATACAGCTGCCTTATCAATTTTACCACACGCGGAACGGCAAAAAAAAAATCCTGAATTGTTGGTTTTTGTTTATTCCGCCTCCCAAAAATCTGAATACAAAGCGATCAAAAAATGTCACATGCCCGAAAATGGTACCAATAAAAACGTCAACTTGTCCCGCAAAAAACAAGTCCTTACATGACCGTCAGCCGAAATATGGAAAAATTATAGCTCTCAAAATATAGTGATGCAAAAATAGTCTTGCACCGACCAGAAGAATAAAGTCATCTAATCACTTGTACAGCATGAGGAACAGCATAAAAAATAAATAAAACCAATTCTTCACCTGCTGCTGATTTGTTCATTCTGCCTCCCAAAGATCGCAGTATGGCTCGGCTCGCATTTATCCTGCACTGAGCGCTTCCTGTGGGGTTTCTGTGTAAATCTGTAAAATACGTGATTCAGACGGAACCCCAGGCAGAAGATTCCCTCTAATGAGGCAGATGGAGGCACCGTGGATGCCGTCTGGCCTGTGATTTGACGGTGTCTGTCTTTTTATTAGGCGTGCATAAAAGTGCCGTTGGACAGTTTTGTGAACCTCTGGAAAAAAAAGGACACCGCTAGAGTCCAGACGGAGTCCAGAGTAAGGCCGGTTTCACACGTCCTGATATTTCCGGTACCGGAGATGTGTGTCCATGTGCACCTGTGAGGCATACGTGTGCCGCATAAGCACACGTACAAATATTTTTTTTTTTATCTCCTTTTTGCCCCACATACATGCATGAGTCTTACAGCCATTGAGTGTTGGTCAGGGCCGCACATCGCCATCCGTTTTTTGTGTATGTGTGAAAAAAAATCTAATAAAACTTTAGATTAGTTGATAGGACTAGATTAGGGACAGTAAAAATATACTGATGTAATCGGCATCTACTACAGTATTTTTTGCTGAATATAGTGAGGGTTAGTGTGAAATAGTTGCAGGCACTCAGTAATTTTTTTTTACGGACTTCAGTTTAGTAAGCTTGTTTTTTATTTTACCAAATTTTGATATTCTTTTTATCTTTTTCTTTCTAGATTTATTTATTTTACTCACTTATATACCGCCATTAATTCCACAGCGCTTTACAGACCTTATTGGCACTGTCCCCATTGGGGCTCACAATCTAAATTCCCTATCAGTATGTCTTTGGAGTGTGGGAGGAAACCAGAGTCCCCAAAGGAAACATGGGGAGAACATACAAACTACTTGCAGATGTTGTCCTTGGTGGCATTTGAACCCAGGACCCCAACGCTGCAAAGCTGCTGTTCTAACCACTGAGCCACCCCTGTTACTTTTTTTTTTTCTCTGTCAAATTTGACACTACCAGTCTTATTCTCTGAGGATTTTGTAAACCTCATGGTGGCCGAGACAAATTTGTACGCCTAACTGTTTTTGGCCCAAAACCCCATGACTTAATTTTCTAACTGGACCCCTCTAGACACTGTAGAAATGAAGACATTTTGGGACCTTGTCCTTCACATGGGGTTAGTGAAGAAGCCAGAACTTCAGCAATATTGGAGTGTTGATTTTTATATAACACTCCACTGTTTCGCAAGGCTATGACCCGTAAACAATTTGAGGAAATCCACAAATTTTTGTGTTACAATGATAATGCATGGTGTCCTCCCCGAAATGAACCCAACTTTGACCGTTTGCTGAGGTGTATGTTCCCCAAAGGGACATGTGCATGGAGTCCCTAATAGATTTTAAGAGGAGGTTCAAATTCCAGCAATACCTGCCCAGTAAGAGGGCCAGGTATGGAATTAAACTCTACAAGCTGTGCAAGAGTATCTCAGGGTGCACACACAGATTTAGGATTTATGAAAGGAAGAGACACCCGGGTTCAACCCCCTAAATGCCCCCTGTCCAGGGAAAATTGTGTGGGATTTGGTGCACTCACTGCTGGATCAAAATTATCACCTCTACGTAGATAACTTTTATACCAGCATCCCACTCTTCAAGTTCCTCTCTGCCATAGCTACCGCAGCATGCGGTACTGTCAGCGAAAATCAGAGAGGCCTCCCTAAGACGCTTATTGGGCAGCTGCACAGAAAGGGTGAGAGCAGAGCCCAATTTAGCAACAACATGCTGGTGGTTAAGTACAAGAGGGATGTCCTTTTCTTGACCACCATACATGGTGATGGCACCACTCCCATGGCTGTACAAGGTTCCTCTACACAGGTCACCAAACCAGACTGTGTCCTGGGGTACAATAAAAATATGGGGGGAGGTGATCTCTCTGATCGAGTCCTCCAGCCCTACAGTGCCAAGTGAAAAAGCTATGGTGTGGTACAAGAAGCTGGCCGTGTACATCGTACAGATGGCAATGTAGAACGCTTACGTGCTATCACGATGTGCAGGCCAGACCGGTATGTTACTTAAGTTCCAGGAGGTAGTGATCAAGGCCCTAATATTTGGAAGTCAGGGTGGGGAGGGCCCAGTACTTCTGGAACTGAAACATTTCCTAGGTGAGGTCTCTCAAACCAGAAAAAATGAAGGTCACAAAAGAGGTTCCCGAGTGTGTTACAGAAAGGGGATAAGAAAGGACACCACTTATCAATGCGACACCTGCGCCAACAAACTTGGTCTGTGTATAAAAGAATGCTTCAAAATGCACCACACATCCAAGGACTACTAAATTTATTTCGGACTTACACAACTCACACATGCCAACCTGATGCACTCTACACAATTTTCCATATAACTACATTATAAAATTCACATACCAGGAAAACACTAGATCAATTCCAATATAGTCACTTGTGGGGGGTTTCCACTGTTTAGGCACATCAGGGGCTCGCCAAACGCGATATGACGCCCGCAGACCAATCCATCAAAGTATGCGTTCCAAAACGCCATTCCTTCCTTTCAGAGTCCTGCCATGCCCCCAAACAGCAGTTTTCCCTTACATATGGGATAACAGCGTGCTAAGAAGAAATTGCACAACAAATTTTGGGGTCTATTTTCTCCTGTTACCCTTGTGAAAATAAAAAAAAAATGGGGCCAAGAACATTTTTGTGAGAAAAATGTTGTTGTTTTTTTTTGTTTTTTTTATTTTCACGGCTCAAGGTGCTCACCACACATCTAGATAAATTCCTTGAGGGGTCTAGTTTCCAAAATGGGGTTACTTGTGGGGGGTTTCCACTGTTTAGGCACATCAGGGGCTCTCAAAATGCGACATAGCGTTCGCTCTAGATTCCAGACATTTTTGCGCTCAAAAAGCGCTCTCTATTCCAGCCATTTTTGCGTTCAAAAAGTCAAACGGTGCTCCTTCCCTGCCGTGCACCCAAAAAGTAGTTTTCCCCCACATATGAGGTATTGGCGTACTCAGGAGAAATTGCACAACAAATTTTCTCCTGTTACCCTTGTGAAAATAACAAAAAATTGGGGCTAAAGTAACATTTTGGTGGGAAAAAAAAAGTGATGTACAATAACAAATTATATTGTGGTAAAATACTTTTATGCCCAAAAATGATAAGTACTCTGAGTGATACCTTTATTGGCTAACCAGAAAAAATATATATATTTACAAGCTTTCAGAGCACAGAGGCTCCTTCTTCAGGCTGGTTTAGAAACAAATTAAGACAAAAGCACAACATTTAAGAGATATTAAAGCTGGACATTTGTTCATGGGGTGGGAGGGGTGATGCCTCCTAAAGATAAGCCAAGGAAATCAAATTAGAGATTTTGTTACAAATGGAGAGGCAGTCGGAATGTTCTTTTAGTTATCTGGAGTCAGTCTGGTGGAGGTGTGAATTGTATCCAAGTAGTGAGTCATAATATCAGGTGTTAAACTGAGTCCTATAGTCAAAGAATTGAACATCTTTATCAGTTTGAATTCCCAAATTCTTCTCTCTCTGTTGTCCTTAGAATGATGTTTTAGTATTAAGACTTTTAAATCTGTCATACAGTGTCCATGTCCAGATAAGTGTTTAACCACAGGTGTGTTAAGTTCACTCCTGATAATGTCTGTGTAGATTCATCCTTGTTTGTAGTTTTTGCATTGTTTCCCCAATATCGATACTTCCAGGGCAACTTGTACATTATATCATGTACACTACATTGGGGGATGTACATGAAAAGACATCCATGATTTTGTAGTCCTGATTTGTGTTTGGTATGCGGACTGTATTTGTTGGTAATATGTGGGTACAAGTTTTGCATTTTTTTATTGTTACATGGGAATGTGCCCGTCACTGATGGTGATGGTGATGAAAGGACACATCTGACAAGGAGATTCCTTAAATTAGAGGGCTGTTTGTAGGAGAGAAGTGGTAGTTCTGGGAATATTTCTTTCAGTTTTTGGTCTATGTGGAATATGGGTTGGAGATCAGCACTATTTGTTCTTAGCATGCTCACGTGGGGGCTGTATGTGACCACATAGAGGCACCCTGTTGTCCTCCCTCAGTCTGTAATCGATGAGGCTGCTTCTTGGGATCCTTGTAGCTCTGTTCATCTATTACCAGTGCATGGTATCCTTGTTATAGGAATATATTCCTCAGTGATAGCTGCTGTAGTTTTCTGTCCTTACTGTCTGAACAGATTCGAGTGTACCTCAGAGCTTGACGGTAGATTATGGATTTTTTATGTTTCTTGGATGAAAGCTGCTCCATCTAAGATACGCCGGATGTCCTGTGAGTTTATGGTAAATTGATGATTGTATGGTGTTGTCTTGTGATGTATATGGTCCTGTCCAGAAAATGTATTTGGGACTTTGAGAATTTGAGGGTGAGCTTGATGGTTGGGTGGAACTTGTTTTGAAGTTATTTGTGGAAGGTAGGCATATTGTGGGGACATTTTGCTTGCCATGGCGCTGCCCATAAACTGTTGGTATAAATTGTTCCCAAAGCAAATATAGTTGTGATGGAGCATAAACCTGATAATTTGCAATGTTGGTTTTGTGGCCAGATTGTTTTTTTGAAGGAAATGTTTACATACCGCAAGCCCATCCTCATGAGGAATGTTGGAATAGAGAGAGACTACATCCATAGTGGCTAGTATTGTGTCCTCCGCAAGTGGGCCCAGGTGTAGCGTCGGCGTCCCTGCCTCCTGCTAGGCAGGGACTCCATTCCCCTCACCTCTCCGCTCCGTGCCCGGCGTCGTCCTCCCGCTCTGCTGGCAGCGCGTGCTGCTTCCCGGTCACTGTGCTTAGGGCGCGCGCGCTCCCTCTCTCTTAAAGGGGTCGCGCGCGCTGTCCTAAGGAGTCCCCGGCCAATGGCCGGAGGATCTCACCATATATAAGGCACCTCCTCCAAAATGGAGGTGCCCGAGCAATGTTGTTGCAAAGCCTTTCAACTCTGCTTCAGCCCTCAGGTCCCGTTGCCAGCTTGTTTTCCAGTGCTGTCTACCTGCTTGCAATCCTGTGGTCCGACAGTCTGCCTACCAGCATCTGCCAGTCTGTCTATGGATCAGTCCGCCCGCGGACCAGGAAGCACCTGCCAGATACCTGCCTGCCTGTCCAGAGACTCTTACCCGCTCACCTGGGAGCGCTCACCTGCTATCCGCCTGCTAGCCTACCTGGAGGCTTAGCCGTCACTTGCTGTGACCACCTGCCTGTCCAGAGACTCTTACCCTGCTGTCACTTGCCGTGACCACCTGCCTGTCCAGAGACTCTTATCCTGCTGTCACTTGCCGTGACCACCTGCCTGTCCAGAGACTCTTACCCTGCTGTCACTTGCCGTGACCCCTCGCCTGTCAAGAGACCGTCCCCGTCACTTGCCGTGACCTCCTGCCCTTCTACCCAGAGACTGTCCCTGTCACTTGACGTGACTGCCTGCCTGCTTTCCCTGGGAGCCACCCGCTTCCTTACAAGGACTGCCCCTTTGTATAGTAGCTCAGAGGTTCCACCTCCCAGACCCGTTACACCAGAGCCGACAAGCTGCAGAGAATATCCATGGTGTCCTGGATATGCCTTTGGCTGAGTTCACACGATGCGTTTTTCATGCGTTTCCGCGGCGTTTTTGCAGTTGCGTAAACGCCGCGGAAACGCATGAAAAACGCATGGTAGAAGGGCAGCAATGTTCCCCAATTGAAATCCGCATGTGCTGTGCCCATGATGCGGATTTTTCCGCAGCGTAAACGCTGCGGTCAAAAATCCGCAGCATGTCAATTAATTTTGCGGAAACGCTGCTCTTTTGCCGCCATTGACTTGCATTAGACCGCATGGAATCCGCATCACTGTATATGTTGATGCGCTTTTCATGCGGTCTAATGTGCGGATGGTACCCGGGTGTGGATGAGAGGACTCTCATCCAGACCCAGGTACCATTAAAAAAAAAAAGAATAAAATAAAAAATATATATATTCTCACCTTCTGACGGGCCCGCTCAGCGCTCCTGCTTGGTTCGCGGCACTTCGGGGTTGAATGAAGAAGGACCTTCGCAGACGTCAGAGTCATGTGACGGGTCACGTGACGCTGACGTCGGAAGGTCCTAAAGTCTTCACTGCCGGCAGCCGGGACCGAGCGAAGCCGGACACCGGGGGCCATCAGAGGGTAAAGTATATATTTATTTTTTGACATTCACACACTATATAAATCCATGCCGGTTGCATGGATTTATATAGTGTGAAGTTGACAAGCACTTTCCAAGTGATGCTAAAATCGCTTGGGAAGCGCTTGTCAACCCGCATGCGGAAATGAAAGTGAAGACCGCTTCATTTCCGCATGTCCCTGGCAGGAAACCACATGTACAATCCGCATGCGTTTTTTCCTGCCAGAGAGATGCAGAAACGCTCAGGAAAAAATCCTGAGCATTTCTGCATCGTGTGCACATACCCTTTGTGTGCGCCTCACCAAGGGCTTCAGAATGTTCTCCACCCAGCCTGAGATATTCTCAGTTAATGTCCCAATACCAGAGATGATTGGCCTCCCAGGATCACCTCTTTTATGTAGTTTAGGTAACATGTATAAGGTACATTTTATTAGTACCTGTATTAGTTCCTGTTGTGAGGATGCAGTAATATCAAACCTATTGATGACATGTATTAGTTCCTCTGTGTATTTTTGGTGGGATCTTCTTGATGTAGAGTGTAGTATTGTCTATCCAAGAGTTGTCTGTATGCTTCCTGGATGTAATCTGACATGTTCATGGTGACTACAGCTCCTCCTTTGTCTGCTGGTTTGATGATGATATTGTTGCTAGCTTTTAAGGATTGTATGGCTTTTCTTTCTTCCATACTGATATTGTGTGGCACTTTATGGTGTCTCTCCAAAATGTCAGATTTTACTTTTTTTACGGAAACCGTCTATGTAGTGATTCAGAGTTTGGTTACACCCAGGTTGTGGGGTCCAGTTTCTCTTTTTCTTTTTTGATGTGTTGTTCACATTGTCTTCTGATGTGATATCTGCATGGTTATGAAAGAATTCTTTGAGCAGTAATCTGCAGAAGAATAACTCTATATCACTACAAAACTGAGCTGTAGCAAGTTGTTTCATAGGACAGAATGTTACTCCCTTTGATAGAACATTCATTTCACCTGTGCTTGGCTCATAATTGTGAGAGGTTCACAACAGAGGACGATATATAATAAAATGATTGTGTAACTTGGGCTTACCTTCAGCTACATTGAGACCCGCTTTCCTCCTGAGTCTATGGAGTTTCTTTTTCTTATTGATGGTAAGTAGTAAAGAGCGAATGTGCTTGCCCCAGCATCACGATACTCGACAAGCTCGGCGAGTATTTCCGGGTTGCTCGTGCGGGAACTGTGGTCCCCTCCCTGCATGTTTGGCGCTCTTTAGAGAGCCAATGAACATGCAGGGATTGCCTGCCACGCACTGTAATGCCGTAGCCATGTTGGTTGTGGCATTACAGTGATTGGCTGACCGCTCAGCGTCATCAGGTCTATATAAGACGTGGCGCCGCTATGCTCATCATAGTCTACCCCGGAAACAGGCAGAGTAGGGAGAGGTGCTGCTGAGTCAGGGAGAGATTTGCTTGTTTATAGTTAGTATAGGTATTCCACAACCTATATATATCCATCTGAACTAACAGTCCTTCTGAGGACTAATTCAGCTGCATATATTCAGTGATGATAGCAGGAGTTAGGCAGGCAGTGTATGTGGCAGACTGCAGTGCATATAGCTCAAGAGGGTCCATTGAACGTCCTGTCTGCTGCTGTAATATAGATATTTGTAGACACAGCCCCAGATATCAGGGGCCAGGGCAATTTTTTGTTTTCTTATTCCTGGTTATTTGCTTAAAAAGCAATCCAATTTACAACATTTTCTGCTCCATTTACTTGTTCTCACTGCAGAATACAGCCAGATCTGGTCCATATTTCAGCGAATAAAAATCCAGAAATTTGAACTGAACGTGGAAAATATTGGCCTCCTTTTCCATTCTGTTGCAGTGTGTCGGTCAAGCTATTCACACTAGGTCTCTGAAGAATACTATTGGTAAACTACAGGCCTGCTATTTAAAAACGTGGTTCTCTGTCAGATTTATCACATATAAGTGTGGTTCACATGCAGCCATTTGTAGTGAACTTGGAAAATATTGTCCTCCATTTATACACTGCTCAAAAGAATAAAGGGAACACTTAAACAACAAAATATAACTCCAAGTAAATCAAACTTCTGTGAAATCAAACTGTTCACTTAGGAAGCAACACTGACAATCAATTTCACATGCTGTTGTGCAAATGGAATAGACAATAGATGGAAATTATTGGCAATTATCAAGGCACACTCAATAAAGGAGTGTTTCTGCAGGTGGGGACCACAGACCACATCTCAGTACTAATGCTTTCTGGCTGATGTTTTGGGCACTTTTGAATGGTGGTTGTGCTTTTTCACTCGTGGTAGCATGAGACGGACTCTACAACCCACAGACGTTGCTCAGGTAGTGCAGCTCATCCAGGATGGCACATCAATGCAAGCTGTGGCAAGAAGGTTTGCTGTGTCTGTCAGCGTAGTGTCCAGAGGCTGGAGGCGCTACCAGGAGACGTGGAGGGGGTCGTAGGAGGGCAACAACCCAGCAGCAGGACCCCTACCTCTGCCTTTGTGCAAGGAGGAACAGGAGGAGCACTGCAAAATGACCTCCAGCAGGCCACAAATGTGCTGTTAGAAACCGACTCCATGAGGGTGGTATGAGGGCCCGACGTCCACAGATGGGGGTTGTGCTCACAACCCAACAACGTGCAGGACGCTTGGCATTTGCCACAGAACACCAGGTTTGGCAAAGTCAACACTGGTGTACTGTGCTCTTCACAGATGAAAGCAGGTTCATACTGAGCACATGTGACAGAGTCTGGAGACAGCGTGGAGAGCGATCTGCTGCCTGCAACATCCTTCAGCATGACCGGTTTGGCGTGGGGTCAGTAATGGTGTGGGGTGGCATTTCTTTGGAGGGCTGTAGCTGGTGACGATACCACCTAGCAGCAGCACCTGTTCCTATCAGAAATGCATCTAACAGCGTTATCGATAGGTAATAGAATAGATTTTAAATTTTGGGCTGGATCGGTGTAATACGCTATCCATACTGCAATACCTCACGTGTAAAAGAATTTCAGATAAGACAGTTAATATTCTAGAATATAGAATCTATTTGAATTGTCCTTCCCATTATTAAGGAGTGTGTCTCCTATACTGTTATTGCATATGCAACAATTTTAAGGGCTGCCAAAAATTAGGACGCACTCCAATACACATTTGAAGAGACGTAAAAAAAAATAACAAAGTAGAATCTTTCTTTAGTATAAAAGCCAGACTCGCCAATGTAAGCTCATTGTAATCACATTGTTAAGCTCCTGCACCTCCTCCTCCAGTTCGGCCTCCATCTCCAAAATGACTGTTATGATCTGCAACAAGTACTAAGGAAAGATAGGGGAAAGCTGTCCCTACAGTAAGATTAAGCTGAATCCCTACGATGTAGCGAGCTGCCTGTTCCTAGCGAACAGACCCGCCTTAGTCCTCGGCTAGTCTGAACGAAGACCTATAGCATAAGGGGAGGGGTCCCTAAAAGAACTAAGGACTGGGACAAAAATGGGACACCTCCTAAACAGAGAAGTTGTTGCAGAACACAAAAAGACAAACAGACAAAAAGGTACTAGAGGTCCCAGAAGGACCAAACGAACTGACAGAGAAAGGCACAGAAGCACCTGGCTAGAGAAACAGTCAAACACTGAAGTCCAGCACAGCCAGGAGGGCGGAGCTGGAATATAAAGGCAGGTGGTCACGTGACTGCAAAACACAAGTTGGAAAAACAAACAGGAGGGTTCTAACAATGACCACATCAGTCACAAGTTGAAAGCACTGCAGCACTGCCTTGGCCAAGCGGCAACAGGCTGTGCTGAAGATCATATGCTTAATTGTTAGATGACAAACCGCCCACCGCTGCAGAATTGTTGAAAGCTGTAACACAGCAGCCTGATCTGTGGCTCTCACCGCTGAACATACAGCCAGGCATTGTCGTGTGTGACAATAGGCGGAACCTGGTGGCGGACAAATGACAGCCAGTGTAGATACAGTTTCCCTCTATGCCAGTCCTTTCACCGAGCTAAAGAATATGGCTGTGGTGAAATACAACTCTTACCGAGAAGCAGTGTCAGACTGAAAAACATTGGGCCCACCAGAGGATTTGATTCTGAGGGCCCACCTTTCTCCCCCGCTCAAGAGTCCCATAGCAGCTGCAAAGTTTGCGCTATCATGAACTCTCCTGAAACCCTGCCGAGAAGCAGCCCTGGCTAAGAAAAGTGTATGGGAAGGTTCCTGGACACTGCTATTTTATTGAGAGGGAAACCCACACAAACACAGGGAGAACATACAAAATCCTTGCAGATGTTGTCCTTGGTGGGATTTGAACTCAGGACCCCAGCGCTGCAAGGCTTCAGTGCTAACCACTGAGCCACTGTGCTGCCCTCTCTGTTCTCCCTCTGAAATCTAACATGTGGAGAAACTTGCACCTACTGCCACTGTGTCTTCATCTCCTTTTTGAGAAACTAATGTATTTGGGCAGAAGGAGAGGAAATTGTGCATGGCTTCGCTACTGGTACTGGGGGCACTACTAATACCATGGCGTTGTGCCATAGTTCACTTGAAATATTACAGGCTGGTTGGAGCCAAGCTGATTCCCATAGAAAAGTACCAGCAGCAAGCTAAGGAGATGGTGGCCTCAATCATCATCACAACCTCACCTCGGCACTATGAACTCTCCTGAAGGAGAAGCCAGGGCCCACCGGAAGAGTTTCCAGTTCTCTGATGGGCCCGTCCAACCCTGCCGAGAAGCAGCCCTAGCTAAGAAAAGTCTGTGGGAAGGTTCCTGGATATTCTATGGCTGCTTTTTTACTGTGGACTGGCTCTAGCAATCTATAAGATTGCAATCTATGATCCCTTCACTGGCTCCCCATTGGCCAGAGACTTCAGTTCAAAACCGTAACCATGACATGCAAAGCCATCCACAACCTGTCTGCGCCATATATCTGTGACCTAGGCTCCCAGTACATACCTGCATGCAACCTCTGATCCTCACAAGATCTCCTTCTCTACTCCTGTCTTCTCTCCTCTTCCCACAATCGCATACAAGATTTTTCCCGTGCATCTCTTCTACTCTTGAACTGTGTACCCCAACATATCAGACTCTCGCCTACTGTTGAAACCTTTAAAAGGAAGCTGAAGACTCACCTCTTCAAGCCTACAACCTGCAGAAACCCTCGCTCCACCATACCGCTGCACGACCAGCTGTACCCTCACCTACTGTATCCTCGCCCATCCCTTATAGACGGTTTGTGCGCCCTCACGGGCAGGGTCCTCTCTGCTCTTGTACCAGTCAGTGACTTTTCACATGTTAAGCGCAATAGAATAAATGGCGCTATAATAATAAATAATAATTTTACTACTTGTACTCTGTGTCAATTGATGGCACTTTCCTGTTGAAGGACCCTAAATTGATGTGTTTTGGCAGCTTTTGGTCCCGTTTGAAGGTGTTGTGTATACGTTTGGTTTTGGCACCCATTGAATCCAATTGCGTTTGGCAATGTTCAGCGAATATTTGACAATTACATTGGCGAATATTGCAAAAACGGCGATTGTAATCCGAAACAAATATTGAAATATTTGCTCGTCTCTAATCAGAAACACCCTTAAAAAAAAAAATATCGGTCTCCCTGGTGATGTGGTGGAGGATGAGGAGAAGGAGGAGGGTGACATAAAATAGCACAATTCCTGAAGGGTATACCCATGTCTGGGTGTGAAGGGGTGCATGGGAATAGACCCCCAATGTTTGATTGTATTTTCTGGTGGTGTTGAGAAGTCTGGCCCAATGCAGGCCGTGTTCATTTTTATAAGTAGCAGCCTGTCAGCATTTTCAGTTGACAGGCGGAATGCGCCTATCAGTTTTATCAGTTATAATGCCCTCGGCGGCACTAAAAACTCTCTCTGACAAAACGCTAGCGGCCAGGACCTCCAAGGCGTAGAAAGATAGTTCATGCTACGTGTCCAGCTTACATCTTACAAAACTTTTCCCTCCTTGTTAGAGTACTTCTTGTATCAGGGCCTGGGTGCTGGGAGAGTCTGAGAAAACTATCCCAGACCTTTGACAGCGTTCTCCTGCCTCTGCCGCATCCGGTTTGTGTCTTCCTCGCTTGTACTCCTTGGTTGTCCAATGAACTGTCTGACTGTGACCTCTGCCGCCAGCGTTGTCAGATGGGAATTTTTTTTTTGTTATAATTCTTCAACAAGAGCCTTAACTTAATATCTCCAAAAATGAACACCTTCGGTTTCCTCCCTCTACTAACCTACCTATACCTGACTTTGCAATTTACTTTAGGTGTTGCCACCATAATTCCCACTTGAAACGCCTGCTATCTTGAAGTCATATTTGAGACACAACTTTCCTTTATTCAACGTGGAAAATCACTCACTCGCTCATATCACCTGCACCTTAAAAACTTCTCCAGAAATCGACTTTTTCTCACCTTTGATACTGCAAAAACTCTTACAAATGCTCTTATTCACTAGTGCAACTCTCTTCTAATCGGTCTCCGTCTAAACGAAATGTATCCTCTCCAATCCCTTCTGAATGCAGAAGACAGGGTCGTATTTCTATCAATCCGCTTCACCGACGCCTCTACCTTGTGCCAGTCATTGCACGGGTTAGGTTAAACAATCACTACACAATACCATAAAAACTCCTCTTTCTCACCCACCAAGCTGTCCACAGTTCTGCACCGGCCTATATCTTTACATCTCATTTCTGTGTATCACCCCTCCTGTGCCCTCCGTGCTGCAACTGATCTAAGACAGTCATCCTCCTTAATCAGAACCTCACACCTCCGTCTCCAAGAATTCTCTCGTGCCGTGCCAGTTTTCTGTAATGCCCAAAATGCGTACAACGCAATGCTCACGGTAAAGGCAGGGGAACATAAAGTCAGCCATGTGTGCCAGACTGCCAACAGCCAAGACTTCCTTGTTCTCACCAAGAGTATGACTGTCTATGTTCTCTTCCTCCTCATTATCACCCAATCCGCGATGAGATGAGAGGAGTCTGGGCTGGGTAGCATCACCATGTATAGTTCCCTGCTCCACCTGCAATGCCTCCTCTTTTATTATGAGCGAGTGTTTCAGGAGACAGAGAAGCGGGATGGTGACTCTTAATTATGGCGTCATCGCCGCTCACCATCTTGGTGGAGTCCTCAAAGTTTTGGTGGAGGGCACAGATGTCAGACATCCATGCCCACTCATCAGCTCTTATGTGCGGAGGCTGACCTGAATGCCGACGGACGTGTTGAAGCTGGAAACTGCTCTCTGCTGCTCAAAATCATTCCAAACATCTGCAACATTGATTTCCAACGCATAGTCACGTTGCACACCAGTCGGTGAGCTGGAAGCTGCAAACGCTGCTTAAGCCCTGCTAGGGCGGCGGAAGCTGTAGCTGACTTTCTGAAATGGGCACACACGTGGCGTACTTTCACAAGCTGCTCTGGCAGATCTGTGTAGATTTTGAGAAATTGCAGAACCACTAAGTTGAGCACATGGGCCAGGCATGGTACATGTGCGAGCTTGCCTAGCTTCAGAGCTGACATCAGGTTCTCTGATACAGCTTTCAACAACTCTGCAATGGTGTGTGGTTTGTTGCCTAAGCGTACAGTCCTGCTTGTTATTGGCACACACGAAGTTTAAGTAAATAATCTGGAATATGTCCTGAAAAACTGAATCAAGTGATGGAGGTGGAGGCTGTAGAATATAGGGGTAACCCTCATTGACCCAGGGCTTCTGCGTCGGGAGGACGTGTTCCATCCCAGGGTCCCGGCTTCCACAATATTAACCTAGTGATATGCGTCCGTGAGATGTGCCGTCCCTGGCCACATTCACTTGTCCACGTTTTTGTGGTTAGGCGGTCCTTCCCACTTAAGTGCACTGGGGAGGGCACGGGTAATGTTCTGGGGCCCGCGCTTGTGGAAGGCGGAGACGATACCGGGAGAAATAGTGGCGGCTGGGAACCGAGTATGGACACCGAGCAGCTGCCGCCATGAGGTTGTGGAAAACTTCCGCCTCCACAAGCCTAAAAGGCAACATTTCAAGTGCAAGCATTCCAGAAAATTGTCAGTTTAGTATTGCGTCCTGTGGGTGGGTGGCTCGCTGCATACTTGCGCTTACATTCCAAGGACTGTGGTAGGGATAACTGAACGCTGCAAAGGGACAAGGACGGGGACAGTGATGGTTGCAAGTTTGCAAAGACCATGGACAGGGGATTGGCATGCACACACAACAGCTGATGAGATGACCACAGTTTTAGGCAGTGCACTGGGAGTCAGAGATGCTTCCAGGGGTCTTCCCCATGCTGTTCCCATGAATTTTCAGCACTGTATGCATGTGTCACACACCACATGGCCAGATAAGGTTGTAAAATGTTAAAATGACATTTCCCGGTGAATGCATTTGTCACGGTTGAAAGCAATGCAAAAGTGCAAAAACGAATCAAAAACGCTACGTGTGAACATAGCCCAAGGTGTGAAGGAGCATTTTTGTTTTTGGTTATTTATTTTGCCTTATATACAAGTCATTACCCTGGAAAAGGATGTTCCTTAACATATTTCCCAGGAAAATACATTTTGGTTTCATTTTTGTATGTTTTATTGTGAGTCCGTAAAAGTGGCGTACTACCTCTGACAACATTGTTGACAGCAGTGACCTGGAAGTCAGAAATGCTTCCAGGGGTCTTCCCCATGCTGTTCCCATGTAATTTGAGCACTGTTCCCATTTGATTTGGGCAATTTTTAGGCTCTCTGCAGACCGCCAGGAGGAGCCGCTGGAAAAATGCTCGAGTTTCCCATAGACTTACATTGGGATCGTTACTCGGATCGACCACTCGAGCATTCAAATTTGCTCGACCCAAGCAACGAGTACCCGAGCATTTTAGTGCTCGCTCATCACTAATAATAAGGTGATGTCAATTATTGTAGAATTCCTGTAATGCTCCTTAATTAGACATGAACCCGGTGCTTGTATTTGGTCCTGTAGAGAATTTATCTCCTTATGGATGGTCTGTGAAAAAAAAAGTAAAATGTTCATTTTTTCCTTCCACATTGCTTTAGTTCCTTTGAAGCACCTGAAGGGTTAATATACTTCTTGAATGTGGTTTTGAGGATTTGATGGGTGCAGTTTTTAGAATGGTGTCACTTTTGGGTATTATTTGTCATGTAGTCCCCTCAAAGTCACTTTAAATGCGATGTGGTCCCTAAAAAAAAGTGGTTTTGTAAATTTTGTTGGAAAAATGAGAAATCACTGAAACTTTTAACCCTTGTAACTCGTAACAAAAAAAAAATGTTTAAAAAATTGTGCTAATGTAAAGTAGACATGTGGGAAATGTTTTTAACTATTTTGTGTGACATAACTCTGGTTTAAGGGCATAAATATTAAAAGTATGAAAATTTCTGTTTTTTTCACACATAAAGGCAAGTCATATTGGGGTCATTCCACATCAAGTGGACCAGTTTTAAAAATCGTCCCCACTCGACCTTCTCCGATTTTGTTGAAAATTTATAAGGATGTACATGTATGTTTGAAAAGAGGTTCTGTAAATTTTTAGGGCCAGATCTCAAATACATTGGGCACTGTTGACCTTTCACTGGAGGTTCCACCAAGCCTGCGGCTTCAGCTAAGAGGATTTTGCAAACTTTGGCACATAGCCATTAGAGTTCTATACTGGCTATGATGCTGAAATTTGGCATACTAGCTCAACTTTTGCTGCTAAACACGATAAAATTATTACCGGCTATGACAAAACAATATTTCGGCCGCAATTTTGTGTCAAAGTAGCTTGTAAAACGCGTCGCATAAAATTTATGCCAAACTTTGCCCATATATAACTCAAGACCAAAAACCAATAGTAACTGGTGCTTTGCCCTGTACACCAAACATCTACATGACTTTGCATTGCTGCAATATCACGGTCAAACCATATGTATTTGTGGAAATATTCACACCCACATATGATGAAAAACTTAAAAAAAAAAGAATTTTACCTATTTTTAGGTCAAATTTCTCAAAAAGGGTACCCCTAAAATATATTAATTCTGATATCATTAGAAAGAGCACATTTTTCTCTACAAGGATCATTGTTTTTTTTTTGGAGTCTCTCAGTTTAAGAAAAGAAAAATGCCACTGAACATGGTGTTATTTATGCGCGTAATGCATTGATTTTGTGTTTGATTTTCAGATTCTTATCACATGTTACAGAGTTGTATTGTTGCTAGCAATGTCTATTATAATCAAAAACCTATAAACCTTTTTATTCATGAAAAGTTATTGACTATTGTTACATTTTAATGCATATATTATTTCTTTTTTAGCGATGGAGAATGAAATTGATGACGAATCGGCCCAGTGCTCTATCGGCCTTGCGAACAATTCGAAGTGCCACCTTAAGACATTCACCCATAGCAAGGATGAGTTGAAATTGTTTACAAGCTTTGGATTGGATGAACAGAAATTGCTGCGTCGACGAGTGGGACTAAATTTTGACGAACATTCACAAATCTGTTTACACCATGAAGCTTCATTCTTGACCAAATATGAGCATTTGCAAAAATCGTGTTGCAATCCTTTTAGGAAGAAAGGTCATAACACCAAAAAGAATTTGCGAGCTATCAATTTGTTAGCAGCTGACCAGTTGAACGAATTTACAAAGAATGATGTGAAGCCTGGCCAGAAGATGTGTGCATCATGTCGAAAAGAATTTGCTAACAGGAAAAAATCAGCTGATCCAGTTTCCTCTGAATCAGATCCAGATGGAATGTTCTCCTGAAAGTCTAAATTCAAGCTTAACATCCATTGGCATCTCTCCTCTGAAATATCCACGGGTAAGCCAGCGGGATTCACTTGGATATGCAAGGAGAAAGATAAGCCAGGTACAAAATGCATTTTCTAGCAAGATTGCTTCAATTGGAGGGCTTGAGCCGAAAGACATTGAGCAAACAAAAACAGCACAGTGCAAAATGTGTCTGGATTACAATCACCTTTTGGCAGATTTGAAGCAAAAGCTGCAGGTGTCCAGTCGGGCAGAAAAGGTCCAAATCTTGACATTGGCACCTAAAAGTTGGTCCATTAAGGCTATATCAGACGAATTCGGTGTCTCTGAACGAATGGTCAAACAAGCTCGAAAGCTTAAATGTGAACATGGGATCTTAGCCTTACCTAGAATCAAGTGTGGCAAGAATGTTTCTGAGGAAGTGAAGAAAAAGGTGCAGGTATTTTTTGAGGATGATGAATTCAGTCGAATGTGCCCTGGTAAAAAAGACTATGTATCAGTGCGAATAGCAGGAGAAAAAAAAGCAGATGCAAAAGCGACTATTACTGAGCAATATGAGGGAAATGTTTGTTGCCTATCGGGATCGGAATGGCCCTGAAATTGGATTTTCCAAGTTTTGTGAGCTTCGGCCAAAGTGGTGCGTAACCGTTGGATCTGCTGGAACACATTCCGTTTGTGTGTGTACCATTCACCAAAATGTCAAACTAATGCTTGCCGCATGCCCAATCAATGATGACCACAAAGAGCTCATATGCAAAATGGTCTGTGGAATTGAATCCAAGGACTGTATGCTTGGCCGTTGTGATAAATGCCCAGGTCCTGAAGTTTTAAAAGAATTTCTAGTCAATGTGTTTGTCAACAGTGACCCTGAAGATATTATTGAGTTCAAACAATGGATTCACACTGATCGAGACACGCTTGATACCAAACAACTGACTATAGAAGATTTCATTGAAGAATTGGTTTTGAAAATGTCTAAACTTTGTAGCCATCACTACATCGCCAAGCATCAAAGTAGCTATTTGAAATCGTTGAAGTAAAATCTGAGACCTGGAGAGCTTGTGATCCTTATGGACTTTGCTGAAAATTACTCATTTATTGTTCAAGATGCCATTCAAGGTTTCCACTGGGAAAAGTCATGCTACAGTACACCCATTTGTAATTTACTTCAAGGAGTTAAATGGTGAAGCTGCGCAGAACATCAGCTTGTGCATAATCAGTGATTGCTCACGACATGACACAGTTGCAGTCCACACTTTCTTAACAGTAATTGTGGAGTATCTCAAGACTCTCATCTATGGGATTCGTCATATCCACTACTTCAGCGATGGATCTGCAGCTCAGTACAAAAATTTCAAAAATTTTCTCAACTTGTGCCACCACAATGCTGATTTCAATATCAGCGCTGAATGGAATTTTTTTGGTACCAGTCATGGAAAGTCGCCCTGTGATGGGATTGGAGGGACAGCAAAGAGATTGGCAGCTCGTGCCAGTCTTCAATGCCCAACTGAAAACCAAATACTGACCCCGGTGGATTTATTCAACTTTTGCAACGAGCAACTGCATGGAATCAAATTTTTTTTTGTTCCAAAAGAAAAAATTGACGAAATACGGGTAGTTCAAGAAGAAAGGTTCAAAGATGGACATACAATTGCTGGAACAAGAGAAAATCACCAGTTTGTGCCAATTGATGACAAAAAGATTCGCATTTCAAGGGTGTCAAATGACCCATCATCTTTCATTGCCCATGTAGATAGATCTGTCAGATCAGAAATGCCTTTTGTGCCATTTGCAAACCTCCAGCCAGGGCAATACATTGCCTGCATTTACGATAGGAACTGGTGGATTGGAAATATTTCTGAAATTTCAGTCGACGACCATGATGCATTAATAAATTTTATGCATCCTCATGGACCAGCTAGCTTCTTTCACTGGCCTGTGAGAAATGATACATGCTGGATTCCCGAGCAGTCAATCATTGCAATAATTCCAGCACCAGCTGCAACAGCAATGGGCCGACAATACAGCTTCTCTGAACCGATTATGTTGCAAATTCAGCAACAATTCCAGACCACTTAGACTGAACATTATGGCTTGGGAACAAACAAAAGATACCCAATATTAGGCTTGGGATCCTAGGCAAAGACACCCACCATCATGCTTCGGAACCTGCGATAAAGAGACCGCCCGCGGCTGGCCTTGCACGGCTATCGGCCTAGGCGATGGGGCTGCCAATTCTCGAAAGACAGCATTATTACAATTCTTAATAGGATTATAATACCAATTCTTAGGGAATTGGTTGTGGTATAACCACCATGGACCAACGCAAGGGTTTGAATAGTGCAGTTACCATTCATTGCTTATTAACAAATAACACCATGTTCAGTGGCATTTTTCTTTTCTTAAACTGAGAGACTCCAAAAAAAAAAAAAAAAACAATGAGAAAAATGTGCTCTTTCTAATGATATCAGAATTAATATATTTTAGGGGTACCCTTTTTGAGAAATTTGACCTAAAAATAGGTAAAATTCGTTTTTTTTAAGTTTTTCATCATATGTGGGTGTGAATATTTCCACAAATACATATGGTTTGACCGTGATATTGCAGCAATGCAAAGTCATGTAGATGTTTGGTGTACAGGGCAAAGCACCAGTTACTATTGGTTTTTGGTCTTGAGTTATATATGGGCAAAGTTTGGCATAAATTTTATGCGACGCGTTTTACAAGCTACTTTGACACAAAATTGCGGCCGAAATATTGTTTTGTCATAGCCGGTAATAATTTTATCGTGTTTAGCAGCAAAAGTTGAGCTAGTATGCCAAATTTCAGCATCATAGCCAGTATAGAACTCTAATGGCTATGTGCCAAAGTTTGCAAAATCCCCTTAGCTGAAGCCGCAGGCTTGGTGGAACCTCCAGTGAAAGGTCAACAGTGCCCAATGTATTTGAGATCTGGCCCTAAAAATTTACAGAACCTCTTTTCAAACATACATGTACATCCTTATAAATGTTCAGCAAAATCGGAGGTCGAGTGAGGACCACTGGTCCACTTGACATGGAATGATTCATTGGACACATTTTACCACTGTTATGAAGTGCAGAATCACTGGGAACCGCCCCTAGTAATGGTTGATGGTAATCTGGAATTCGAGATTTCGAGGATTGTAGATTCTCATCTCCAATGTCGTTCTCTACAATACTTGGTGCACTGAAAGGCTATGGTCCAGAGGAGAGGATGTGGGTTTCAGCGTCAGAGGTGAACGCTCCCAGATTGGTTCGCTCTTTTCACACCTCTTTTCCTGAAAACTCGGTTCTGAGTGTCCAGAGGCCACTCGTAGAGGAGGGGGTACTGTCACGGGTGAGTCGGAGCTGACAGTCGCCTGTAGGAGATCTCCACTTTTGGCATTGCAGACAGCTTCCTAGATAGGAGGTTGTATTTAGGACCCAGCGACTACCTCCCTCTGGCCTGGGTGTATATATACCTGGTCTCTCTAGGTGGGCGCCGGTTATACTCATTCCTACTTTGAACTTGGCTGAAGTGGCATCACATCCTCTTTGGAGTCTTGAGGCCGTGTGCCCTGTTGGAGTTTCTTCTAAAGCGAAGTTGTATTTCCCCTATGTTGTCTTCCCCTTTTGTCTTTAGAGTGATAGCGGAGGTTGACTAGTGCTCATCTCCTTCCACCCCCAGTTGTAGCCTTACACCAGGGATAGTAGGGCAAGGGAAGTGATCGGCAACAGCTGCGGTGGCTGTATAGGGACGGTAGGGGAAGACAGGGTGACGCTAATCCAGTTTAGGAGGTCACCACTTCCCCTTTACCTTTCCCCCCTGTATTGCATTCACACCTGGCGTGACAGCGCACTTCTGAAGTCCACGTAACCATTCGTATCACAGCTTTTAAAGTGCGTTTCTGCTGTAATTTCACCCATTTTTTGACCCAATTCCAGGTCCAAGAACACAATTTTGTCCTTTCTAATACATGACGTGAAGGAGATGCCCCAGTTATTATTGTTAAGGGAATATATAAATTTATAGGCTTCATCCTCCGTCCCAGCCCAAAAAATTATCAAATTGTCTATGTATATACGGTATAATAGTATTTTTTCTTTATATTCAGATATAAATTACCTTTGTTCTCCTGTGACCGCACCTGCCTGGGACTCAAAACGGGAACTCAGTATCCAGCGGCTGAATGCAGTCAATGCATCCAGAAACAGCTCATACAAGTCCATAGAAATACATTGTGTATAACAATGTATTTTTATGGTGCCTGTATACTGAGCAGGAGAAAATGATTTTTTTGGTCCTATAAAAAGTAATACATTTATGAACAATTACAATTTTTTTTCTCTGAGTCCCTGGTCTTGAACCCACAACCTAAAAACATTACGGACACAGCAGACACTTCTGCTGAGCCACCAGCTCTATTGAGATCAGTTCTAGAATTCTGTCTACTTCACCTGTACTGCAGAATCTGCCTAGGCTGATTGAAATACACTGCTGTATCTAATGAATGTATTTTATACATACATTGTACACAGCAGAATAAGAGATTTTTTTTTCATCCTATAAAATTGCTAAAATAATAAAGAAAAACACTTGATAATGAAATAAAAATCATCATTTTTAATGAGTTTTGTAATGTAATAAAGCTGAGGCTGTGTTCACACGTAGCGTTAATGCCGCGTTCTTTTTTTCTGCAGGTGTTTGCACCACACGACGCAGTAACAATCTTCTCTGACAATTGTGTGTTTTCTGCGTTTCTTTTATGCGTTTACCTGCTTATTTGATGCGATTTGGGGGTAGATATGAAGCAGAGTTTTTAACGCTTTTTAATAGTACAGAAAAGCTTTGATTCTGAGCTTAAAAATGCAGCAGCGTTTTTTTTCTCTATGCGTTTTTTTTTTTTTCAAAAGAAGCCGAGGAGAAAATGCACCAAAACCGCAGAGTAGGGATGAGTGAGATTGTATTGTTAAACCTTTCGGCAAGCACGCTCGGGTGCTCACCGAGTATTTTCGGCGTGTTTGGCATCTATGTTTGAGCTGCCGCAGCTGCATGTGTGTGGCGGCACTAACATAAAGGCCGAGCATGCTTGCCAAAAGGGTTAACAATACACGCTCGCTCATCAGACGCTTCTATGTGGAGCCTAAAAACATGCAGATATTTCATTAAAGGGGTTGTCCACTACTTTATATGATCCCCCAAGGCCCATAAGTGTTTCTCTAAATGCCTTGTGGTGCCTTTTCTGCCTGTGAGAAGTGCTAGCGCTGACCGCTCACAGGCATCATGTGACCCCTGGCTGCAGTCGGCTCTGACATTCGCTGAGGTCACGACAAGTGCTGGCTGCAGCCGAGGGGGACTCACTTCTACGTTCCATGGTGAGTGACCGGCTGTGGGCAGGGTTATCCCGCGCGTCACACCCGGCTCTCCCTCTCCTCATTCATTGGGAAAGCACGCAGTGGGTGCTGCATGTGACGGACAGGGTAACCCCTCCCACAGCCCAGCGTCCACTGCGAGGACCGTGTCACTGATGTCACACCTCACTTGACGTGACATCAGTGACGGGTCACGTGATGCCACTGAGCGGCCAGTGATATAAAGTTGTGGACAACATCTTTAAGTGCAAAGTCAAAGCTTTTCTGTCCTATAGAAAGCACCTTAACGTGACTTCACATCTGCACCAAAACGCATCAAATAAGGGAAAGAAGATTGTTCTTGTGTAGTTTGGTGCGGACATCTGCGGGGCACACAGATGAGGTCGCACTGCCCTGGAAGATAAAAGATTCATGGCCTCTCATCCACCCACCAGGTGGCGCTGAGCTGGAGCAGAGACCCAGGAATCCATCCGCTTATCTCTAGTCCCAACTGTCCTGGATTTGGGTCTACACCCTGAGTCTTTTCCTCGCTACCAGCGCCCCCCTGACAACTCTTCCTGCAGGGAGGGAAAGATAATGGTGAATGGGCGGGGCCAAAATTTGCCACTACACGCGCCGCATTATTTGTCCCTCTTTCTGTTCTTCAAATGTTGGGAGGTATGGTTCTGGTGATGCAGCAAAATACCTTGTCCAGGCCCTGACCTGACAGGAAAATGAAAATGTAAGAACTCCGTTTTAAGCCACCACACCGCCCTAAAAAAAACTAAAACAAACCCCTGGGCCTGGCACCCATGCGCCACCACCCTCACATGTGCACAGCTCTGCGGGCAGCACTTTCCCGCCATTTCCTCCTCAGCACAGGACGTCCCGGGACACTTGCTGGCCTCTGGTCGGTCGGTCAGCTCGTGGCTGCACATTTCAGCCTGTGCTAGTCACATGACTGAAGACCGTCAGGTGACCGGTGACGTTAGAGTCGGCGGTTTTGCCTCAACCGCCGCTGTCCCCGGCCTCGGTTTGTGTGAGGCGGCTCTGACGTAGATGACGCAGTCTAGTCTGCCCCATGCGCCACTGCTGCCCGGTGCTGTTTGTAAACAAGTTTGGGAAGCCTCTATTCCCGTCCGCTTTCTTCTGCACCCGCCCACCGGAGCTTCCCCCATCCAAGATGGCGGCTGGAGGGAGCGGCGGCCTGTCGTTCCCTGGGGTAGTGGGCAATAGCACCCCGAGCAATCGCGTCGGGTCGTCCGCATCATCGTACAATTATAGCGGTGGAGCCGCGGCCTCGTCCCCCGGTAACCAGGCGGCGTCTATGGTCTCCTCCAGTGGGGCTTCCCCCCCTGCGGCCCCGCCTCCACCCCCTCCAGCTGTGGCTGGCCTCCACCGGGAGCCCGTGTATAACTGGCAGGCCACCAAGACCACGGTGCGGGAACGCTTCACGTTTCTGTTCAACAACGAGGTGCTGAGTGACGTGCACTTCCTGGTCGGGAAGGGAGTGGGCAGCCAGCGGATCCCCGCACACAGGTACTGGCGCCGCACAGGGCTCGGCACACCGGAGCCATGACGGCGGCCGACCATCGCGCTGTGCGTGGTGCCATCGGGAGCCGGTCCCCACTGCTGAGGGCAGCTCGCCTCAATGTTTGTGCTTGGTCAGGACGGTGCTGTAGTGCGGATTGGTGGGAGCCCTCCTCAGAGGGGGCTCTGGTGCACCCATCAGGCTGGCATTTATTGGGCAAAGACCTCCCACATGTCCATGTGCAGATATAGCCAGTAATGACTAACATCAAAACAAACACACCATGTCACTTATCACATGGTGAAAGCAGATCACAGCTGAGGGCACTGCCACTAGTCATAAGGCTGGTGTGATCCTGCATCACAGCTGAGGGCACTGCCACTAGTCATAAGGCTGGTGTGATCTCGGATCACAGCTGAGGGCACTGCCACTAGTCATAAGGCTTGTGTGATCCTGCATCACAGCTGAGGGCACTGCCACTAGTCATAAGGCTTGTGTGATCTCGGATGACAGCTGAGGGCACTTCCACCCAGTCATAAGGCTTGTGTGATCACAGCTGAGGGCACTGCCACCTAGTCATAAGGCTGGTGTGATCACAGCTGAGGGCACTGCCACCTAGTCATAAGGCTGGTGTGATCACAGCTGAGGGCACTGCCACCTAGTCATAAGGCTGGTGTGATCACAGCTGAGGGCACTGCCACCTAGTCATAAGGCTTGTGTGATCACAGCTGAGGGCACTGCCACCTAGTCATAAGGCTGGTGTGATCACAGCTGAGGGCACTGCCACCTAGTCATAAGGCTTGTGTGATCCTGGATGACAGCTGAGGGCACTGCCACCTAGTCATAAGGCTTGTGTGATCACAGCTGAGGGCACTGCCACCTAGTCATAAGGCTTGTGTGGTCACAGCTGAGGGCACTGCCTCCTAGTCATAAGGCTGGTGTGATTCCCGATCACAGCTGAGGGCACTGCCACTTAGTCATAAGGCTTGTGTGAACCCTGGCTGACTGCAGTAGTATCAGGGTCTTACAAGCTTATGGTCTATATACTGACCAGCATGCCGTACTGACCGCACTTCTCCATGCCCAAACTTACAGACACATATATAAGACTGTAAGGCTATGTGCGCACGATCAGGAATTGCTTGCAGAAATTTCTGCATTGTTTCTGTACCTCTTGGCAGCAAAAACGCTGTGGAAAATCCGCAGCATTTTTGACGCTTTTGTTTTGTATTTTTGTATGTTTTTGCCATGCGATTTTCCTAATGTGTTGTATTGGAAAAATGCACAAAGAATGGACATGCTGCTTCTTTTTCTGCACAAGGAATTCAGTCAGGAAAAATCCTGATCATTTGCACAGATCTTCCGAAATGTCATAGGAAATCATGGGATAAGGTTTGTCTAGCCATGCTTTCCTATTCCCATACACTCTGGTCTTTCATTTAAAATGCAATCTGTCAGCACAATCCTCCCTGCCCCACCAATACTGTTTATATGAGCATGTTGCTCTATTTAATGCAAATGAGGCTTTAAGGGGTTGTCCTGGTAAAATTAAAACTTTTCCCTTGGACTGGATATGTGAAAAAGTGACAAACTGATTCTCAACTATCAGCACCTACCTGGATCCAGCGAAGTCCAAAATGTGCCAAGTTAAGCTACTCCGGGGGGGGGGGGGGGGGACTGGCGATGCACCAAAAAATGCAACATTTGTTAAAAGCATTTCAACTTGTCTAAAACTTCTGGATAAGCAGAGTTGTAGACAATGACGAATCGGGGTAATAGTTTGAAGAGCCGGCTGGGTACTATAGGCAGGGACCTATCTAGTCCTGCGAGGCCTCTGGACAGCTTCTCCCGCCCCACTCCAGTTGATTGACAGGTCTATCTGTTACACATGTCCATCACCTGCAGTGGGGTGGGGCTATTCAAACTGTGCTTTCTCTGCAACGCTGCAGCAGTTCACGATAAAACCTACCTGGCTGTGATCGCATAGATGGGCTGATTCGTGCTGCCTGTGGTTTGCGCAGCATAACTCTAGTGACAGGTTTCACTTTTTAAAGGACACCTATTTCCTGGCTGGGGCTTCCCTTTTTAAGAAAAAGAGTGGGCATCCTCAGACTGGTGATTTTTTTTTTTTTTTCTTTTTTTTTTTTTTTTTTTTGTAAATAACCATAGCAAAAATGTCCAGAAGGGTCCCTAATGCCTCCTTAAAGGAGCTGACTTTCTAAGAAAAGTTTGGTCTGAAATTCCAGGATGTGGGATCTGGGCATACTGAGCAGGATCTCTCCTGTTATCGCGAGGTCTCACTCTTTGTACTAACCCAGCACTGATCTGTTACCAAGTTGTTTCTGAACGATGGCCACTTTAATGTTCATTAACAAGTTAGTAGAGTGCGCTGTAATGCTTGGTTAGTGCAAACTGCAAGCTCTCGCTCTTTGTCAGTGAGGAGGGCTTTTGAGCGTTGTAGGATCCTGTGCTGCATGTTGGGATCCCAGAGCCAAAAATTTGGACCCTTTTGCTAAAAATAGGGCATTAAGGGGACCCTTCAGGTCACTTTTGCTAACAAGAAAAATTCCAGTCTGGTGCTGCCCAGTCTTCTCTTAGGCTGTGTGCCCACGAAGCATTTTCCAAGCGTTTATGCTGCGGAATTTACGCAGCGTAAACGCTTGGTAATCCGCCCCCCATGGTCCTCAATGACAAGCCGCAATGTTGGTGCCCATGCTGCGGATTTTTCTGCAGCATTTATGCTGTGCTCAAAAATCCGCAGCATGTCCATTAATTTTGCGGACACGCAGCTTAATCGCCGCCATTGACTTGCATTGGACCGCGTGACATCCGCATCACTACATGTGGATAAGCGGATATCACACGGTTCAATGTGCAGATGGTACCCAGGTCTGGAGGAGAGGAGACTCTCCTCCAGACCTGGGTACCATAGAAACTGTAAAAAAAAAATAATTTAAAATTAAAAAATAAAGATTATACTTACCTTCCAATGTCCTCCCGGTGTTTTGTCCGCTCCGTCCGGTCTCTTGCATTGCTCACGCTGTTGTGAAGGACCTGCCATGATGTCATTGAGTCATGTGACCGGACACATGACTGAATGACGTCACCGCAGGTCCTTCACACCACCGCGAGCCGCCAAAGACACCGGACGCAGCAGAGAAAACACCGGGAGGACATCGGAAGGTAAGTATAATCTTTATTTTTTTACCATTCTTATTCCTTTTTTTAACTAACTTGGTCACACTATATACTGTAAATCCATGGTTGCATGGATTTATATAGTGTGAACAAGTTCTCAAGCACTAAAATCGCTTGGTAAAGCGCTTGATAACCCGCATGCAAAAACGCTTGACAAACGCTTCTACCTGGCGGGAAAAACGCATGTAAAAACCGCATGCATTTTTCCTGCCAGGGACAAGCGTAAAAAATATGCAGCATTTCTGCATCGTGGGCACATAGCCTAAGGGTATGTGCACACGATGCAGAAATGAAGCAGAAAATTTCTGCATCTCCCTGGCAGAAAAAACGCATGCAGATTGTGCATGCGTTTTTCCTGCAGAATACATGCGGATCCACATGCAGATTGAGGCTGTGTGCCCACGTAGCGTTTTTCAAGCGTTTTTGATGCGGAATTTCCGCAGCGGAAACGCTTGGTAACCCGCACCCCATGGTCCCCAAGGGGATTCCGCATGTTCTATGCACATGCTGCGGATTTTTCCGCAGCGTTTAGGCTGTGTGCCCACGTAGCATTTTTCAAGCGTATATGCTGCGGAATTTCCGCAGCGTAAACGCTTGAAAAACGCATGTATATCCGCACCCCATGGTCCCCAATGGGATTCCGCAAGTTCTATGCACATGTTGCGGATTTTTCCGCAGCGTTTATGCCGCGTTCAAAAATCCGCAGCATGTCATTTAATTTTGCGTTTCCGCAAGCGGAATTGCCTTAGTCCAATGCATAAAAAACGCAAGGCAATTCCGCATGTGGAAAACGCGTGATAAACGCGCGAAAAATGCGCGATAAACGCGTGCGGAATTCCGCATGCGTTTTTCCGGGAGAGGACTTGCATTTATGCAGCAGAAATTTTCTGCTTCATAAATGCAACGTGGGCACATAGCCTAAACGCGTGCGGAATTCCGCATGCGTTTTTCCGGGAGAGGACTTGCATTTATGCAGCAGAAATTTTCTGCTTCATAAATGCAACGTGGGCACATAGCCTCAATGGCGGCGAAATCGCCGCGTTTCCGCAAAATTAATTGACATGCTGCGGATTTTTGACCGCAGCGTTGACGCTGCGGAAAAATCCGCATCATGGGCACAGCACATGCGGATTTCCATTGGGGAACATTGCTTCCCTTCTACCATGCGTTTTTCATGCGTTTCCGCAACTGCAAAAACGACGCGGAAACGCATGAAATACGCATCGTGTGAACTCAGCCTAAAAAGGGGCTGCCCCACACTACTGGTAAGTTCTCGTAAAACCTCATTTGCATTTGAATTAAACCAGCTTTTTTCAGTCAGGAGCAACAGATAGCATAAGTAAGGTATGTATGACTATTTTTATAGCGCAACATGACCATATAGGCAGTTTTTTTCTCTAAGAGGGGTGGGGACGTCATTCTGACCCCCTTTAAAAGATGAAAGGCCCACGTGAGGGAATGCCCTTCATAGTGTCCATATAAAATATTTATTTTTGGAGCACCATTGATTCCATGGTGCTGTACATGAGAGGGTTACATACAAATTACAAATATAAATTACAGTGAACAAACTAACAATGACAGAGTGGTACAGGGAGGAGAGAGTCGTGCCCTTGCTGATTTAGTCTACCGGATAATGGGGAAGGAGATAGTAGGTTGAGGAGAGGGGGTTGCGGCCACTCTGGTGGTGGTGAGGTGCCAGGGGGTCATTGCGTATGAGTGTGGAGAGAAGGAAGTCTGGAGATTAGTTCGGAGATATGTGGAGGAAACAGATTATGGACGGCTTTGTAGGTCAATGCTCTTAGTTTGAACTGGATATGTTGTGGAATTGGGGAAAAACAGATTTGTAGAGGGGAGAAGGAGAAGAATAGCGTGAAGAGAGATGGATTTGTCTGACTGGAGAGGTACACGAGAGTGTTGGCTGGGAGCCACAGAGGAGGACATTGCAGTAGTTGAGGTGGGAGATGAGGGCATGCATTAACATTTTAGCAGATTCAGGGTTGAGAAATGAATGGATTCTGAAAATATTGCTTTGGAGGCGGCAGGAGGTGGAAAGATCTGGGATGTGCGGTTTGAAGGACAAGACAGAGTCGAGGGTTACTCCGAGGCAGCAGGCTTATGATACAGGGAAAGCGTGATGGCATTTATGATTAGATCAGGTAGTGGAATTAAAGGGGGACCTGTCACCATGAAAATGCAGTCCAATTTGCTGCACCATGTTATAGAGCAGGGGGAGCTGAGTAGACTGATGTACAGTTTTGTGAGAAAAGATTCAGTATAATCTGTCATTGAATCATCAGTGAGTGGTCCTATCAGTGACTGAAAGATTTCTTGTATAAGAATGCATACAGGGATAACTGTCAGTCGCTGATGGGACCGCCCACTGGACCCAAAATCTCAAACAGCAGAGGTTAAAATGATTGAATCACCGGTTATACTGAATGTTTTCCCACAAAACTATATATCAGTCTACTGTGCTCCTCCTGCTGTATAACAAGGTGCCTGGAGATTGGACTGCATTTTCATGGTGACAGGTTCCCTTTAAGTGGTATGTAGGAAATATGATGACTTGAGTTTTGTCTATATTGAGCTTTAGGAAGCGTGATGAGGAGGAGGATATAGCTGATAGACACTCTGGGATTCTGGACAGCAGAGAGGTGACATCTGGGCCAGAGAGGTGACATCTGGGCCAGAGAGGTAGATCTGAGTGTCATCAGCATATAGGTAGTACTGGGAGCCATGGGACTTTGATTTGTCCCAGGTCAAAGGTATAGATCAGTGTTTCCCAATCTCAGTCCTCACGGACCCCACAGGTCGTGTTTTCAGTATTTCCTTTGTATTGCACAGGTGATGGAAGTATCATCAAGGCATCAAGAATTCTCTCACCTGTGCAATACTATGGAAATCCTGAAAATGTGACCTGTGGGGTCCGTGAGGACTGGAGTTTGGGAAACACTGGTATAGATGAAGACGAGAGGATTCCAGGACACAGCCTTGAGGGACACCAGCAGAGAGCGGGTGGGAGTGGGAGACACTAAATGTGCAGTAAGAAAGGTATGAGGAGATCCAGGAGAAAGCAAGGTCTTTGACTCCAAAGGAAGAGTTGACCACTACCTCCTATTACAGATCCTGTGTCAAAGTCAGAGGACAGGTCGAGGAGGAGGAGTATTGAGAATTGTCTGTTAGCTTTGGTAGTAAGTCATTAGTAAGTTTGGTCAGGGTGGTTTCGGTGGAGTGCTAGGGAAGAAGATCAGATTCTACGTTGTTAAAGAATGAGTTAGGCCACGGCCCCACTATCAGTATTTGGTCAGTATTCTTTCTCAGGAGTGGGAGCCAAAACCAGGAGTGGGTGATAAATGCAGAATTGGTGACTTGTTTCTATTATACCTTTTCTCTGATTGTTCCTCACCTGGTTTTGGCTCCCACTCCTGAGAAAAAATACTGACCGAATACTGATAGTGGGGCCGTGGCCTTAGATGAGAAATGGGAGGAAAGTTCAGCATGGACATGCTGTTCAAGGCATTTGGAGGCGAACAGGAGCAGTAATATGGAGTGATAATTGGATGTAGATGTCAGGTTGAGGGATGGTTTCTTCAAGATAGGTGTCATTGTGGCATGTTTGAAAGGAGTAGGGAAGGTACCAGAAGTTTTTGATGGGTTGAAGAAATGGGTTAGGGCTGGGATAAGCCTGGTGGTGAGGTTGGGGAGTAGATGGAATGGGCTCAAGTGCACAAGGGGTCAGGTGTGATTTGGAGAGGAGCGAGTTGGTAGGAAGTTTATGGGGGAAGGGTAGTGGCCTGTTATCCATAGGGGTTGTGGTGATTGAGCAGTAAAGACTTGCCTTATCTGACAATCACAATTTTGAAATGAGCGGCATAGTCTTCTGCAGAGATGAGGGGGCAGTGGAGGGCAGAGAAGGGAGTGTTGAATAACTGGGGTTGTGGGATAAAGAAGATTTAAGGGTTGTTAAGTAGTCCTGTTAAATTAATAGAGCATATGAACAGGGGTTGTATTTATGAGGAAACAGTCAAAAGAGATTTTTTTTTTTTTGGTCTGGTCACAATATGCTTTACTCTACATTTTCCATGTATGCTCCAGGAAATCTGTAGACTTGCACGTTAAACTTTTTCATAGGGCTCAAATAGTCAGAAACGTGTCAGTATATTGCAATGAATAGAAATGTGGAAAAGTGTAGTAACTGATATTCCATGCAGCATTATATTAAGACATATAAAGGCTACATTATTCACACATCCGTTGTGGATGTATGTGTTGTTCGTTGTTTAAATGGATTGCACATGGACCCAGTTATATTGATAAACACCATACATACATCAGTTTTAGTGATGAGCGAGTATGTTCTGTTAACCCTTTCGGCGAGTATGCTCGGGCCGAGCTCCGAGTAGTTACAGCTGCTCGGTGATATGGTTGAATCGCTCCCGTGTGCATGATTTGTGACTGTTTGACAGCTTTATTACATGTGAGGAATGTGTAAGAAATAGACATTCCTCCCATGTAATAAAACTGTCCAAACAGTTGCAAATCATGCACACGGGAGCGATTCAACCATATCACCGAGCAGCTATAAATACTTGGAGCTCGGCCCGAGCATACTCGGACAGAACATACTCGCTCAACACTAGTTATTACTTATCTTCTGGATAGGTGATAACTTATTTTATAAGACCCCCTAGACCAGATAGAGGCCAAAGTGTCTCTATTTGGCCCCTCTGACTAATATGCATCTACAGCAAAAAAATCTATACTATGTCGTACACAGTTTGTTTTTCCGTTTTTTTGTTTGTTTGTTTTTCATAATGGACTCCTCTGGTGAAAGCATCCATCCTGACTGTGGCTACTGTCAGGTATATAACTTCTGAGCCTGGTCTGCAGTTAAAAATGCAGTACTCTGCCAACAGCATGAGCTGCTGAGCTCTTCTGCAATGATGATGTGCTAATGTCGTGATGTCACCTGTGCAGCCTATAAACTATCACCGGACCAGTGGCGGAAAGGCAGTGCTGGACCTGGTGAAGCAGTACCAGCTCTTTTATTATTTTAATGAAGTGCTTATCAATGGGTGAAAAAAATGTTATCTCCTGCAAACCCCTTTTAAAGAAATTATTTGCTTAATTTATTGGGTTAATAATTAAAGCCAGATGCTGATCTTATGTGTCACTGAATGCTATCAGCATGGTAGATCTTGAATTGGCATCTTTGCCCACTCTTCCTTGCAGTAGCGCTCCAAATCTGTCAGATTGTGAGGGCATCTCCTGTGTACAACACTTTTTTCAGGTCACCCACAAATTTTCAATTGCATTCAGGTCAGGGCTCTGTCTGGGCAATTCCAAAACTTTGATCGTCTTCTGGCAAAGCCATTCTTTTGTTGATTTGGAGGTGTGGTTAGGGTCGTTGTAATGCTGAAAGGTGAAATTCAGCTTTAAAGCAGAAGCCTTAACGTTTTGTTTAGAAACTGACTGATATTTTAAACTGTTCATAATTGCCTCCATTTTGACTAAAGAATCAGTTACAGCTGCTGAAAGACAGCCCCAAAACATAATACTGCCTCTACCATATTTCACTGTGGGTATGGTGTTCTTTTGTAAATGTGCAATGTTGGCTTTGCGTCAAACTTACCTTTTGGAATTATGGCCATAAAGTAAAATCTTGGTCTCATCAGACCATAACATATTTTCCCACATGCTTTTGGCAGACGTTAAGCAGGTTTTGGCAAAACATAGCTGGACTTTTGGTGTCTTTATTTGTAAGAAAAGGCTTCCATCTTACCACCCTATACTGTAGGCCCGACATATGAAGAATACAGGAGATTGTCACATACAGCACTTGCCAGAAATTCCTGCAGCTCCTTCAGTGTTGCTGTAGGCCTCTTGGCAGCCTCCGGGACAGATTTTCTTCTTGTTGTTTTATCAATTTTTGAGGGACATTCAGCTCTGTAATGTCACTGTTGTGCAAATTTAAGGCACCCCTTGATGATCGTCTACATTCTATTCCATGGTGTATCTAAGGACCAAGGGGCACTCATTACGTGTGGAGGAAATGCGATTCTGGCAGGTAAATAGGAAAGGGTTCTGTACAATTAAAGCAGTCAGACCGTCGAATGCCCTACCACAAAAGGTAGTAGTAATAGCTGACACAATAAAGCTACGTGGACACTCAGGAATGGATGCGGATTGGACGCAGTGCACTTGCTTTTCGTGCAATCCGCAGCTGCCAGATGTTACAGCATAGTGGATGGGATTTCAAGAAATCCCATGCCCACTATGCGTCTGCTCCTGCGGCTCACCCTCGGAGACGGACATGCTGGGCGTCTTCACAGATCGCAGCATGTCAGTTTCTCTTGTGGAGACGCTAGTTTCCGCAAGAGAAAGTCTATCAGTGCGATGTATTGAATACGGTGAATCCGCATGTGTTCAATGAACATATGAGGATTCACCGCCGTGCAGCGCTTTGGACGCAGCATAAAGCATTAAATGATCAGCTCGAGCACAGTCCAGTGCATCTCCCCACCACCTACTGTACTTGGATTCCATCTCTCTCTGTCCTTTTCTGGCTCCTGTAAAGCCAGAGCTGTCTATCAAGGAAGTGGGGGCAGGAGACCTCTCTCCCCCTTCCCACAGTCCATATAGTGATTGGGATATACAGCCATCTGTGCTTGCCTAAAAGGAAGGCTAGATAGCATATTTTTCTTTAAGGGTGGAGAGGCATCTGCAGAACAAGATAATGGTATCTGTTGATATTGGACAGTTCAGTACTAAAAGGAGGTGAAAGATAGTAATCACAAATGCATCTGAAACTTTTCCTACTACTGATTAAAGAGGTCTGCTAAATCTAGTTTTTACTTAAAGGGGTATTCTCAAGCGTGGAAGCTATTCCATATCTATAGGGGCTCTCTTCAGCTCTGGTTCTCTGAATAGTTGGGGTTATTGCGATTGGGCCACCAGCAATTGGGATGTTCTCCTCTATTTCACGCATAAGGGAGAACTGCCATTCTTGTGTTTTTATTTTTTAAAGGGTTATCCAGCCTTTAAAAATTGTCATTTGAGGCTATAAGTTGGCATCAGGAGGCCTTGGGCAACCCAGGCATTGCTTTACTTATACAGACCATGAAATAAGCCATCAGTATTAGATTAGTCTGTGACCGACTATTAACACCCCTGACAATCAGATGAATAGACTGCAGGAGTAGTTGCTTGCCCCTCATTATTATTTTTTTTCTATAGTGGCCATTCAAGTTTTTGCATAATTGTACCATTGAAGCAAATGGAACAACGACGCAAAGCCATGAACGGCTGCTAAAGAATATAGAGCCTCTAAAGCCAGCAGATTGGGATTCCTTGCAACTCAATATGTTCTGTGGACTGAAGTTGTAGTGCACTAGTTAAAGGGGTTTTCCCACAAACAAAGTTAATTTTAACCCCTTTGCCCCCAAAGGCTGTTTTAATGACCAGGCCAATTTTATAATTCTGACCACTGTCACTTTGAGGTAGTAACTTTGGAACGCTTCAATGGATCCCACTGATTCAGAGATTTTTTTTTCATGACGTATTGTACTTCATGATATTGGTAACCTTTATTTGATATGATTGGCGTTACTTTGTGAAAAAAATCGGAAATTTGGCAAAAATTTTAAGTGTCGCAGTTTTCAAACATTGAATTTTCATGCCCTTAAATTAGAGAGTTATGTCACACAAAATAGTTAATAAATAACATTTCCCACATGTCTACTTTACATCAGCACAATTTTGGAATCAATTTTTTTTTTTTTTTTTTAGTTAGGAAGTTATAAGGGTTAAAAGTTGACCAGCGATTTCTAATTTTTGCAACAAAATTTACAAAACCATTTTTTAGGGACCACATCATATTTGAAGTGACTTTGAGGGGCCTTTATGACAGAAAATACCCAGAAATGACACCATTCTAAAAACTACAACCCTCAAGGTGCTCAAAACCACATTCAAGACGTTTATTAACCCTTCAGGTGCTTCACAGGAATTTTTAGAATGTGGAAGAAAACAATGATCATTTAACTTTTTTTTCACTAAAATGTTATTTTAGACCCAAATTCTTTTATTTTCACAAGGGTAACAGGAAAAAATGGACCACAAAATGTGTTGTGCAATTTCTCCTGAGCATGCAGATACCCCATATGTGGGGAAAACCACTGTTTGGGCGCACAGCTGGGTTCGGAAGGGAAGGAGCGCCATTTGACTTTTTGAATGTAAAATTTGCTTTAATTAGAGGATACGTTTGGAGAGCCCCTGATGTGCCTAAACAGTGGAAACCCCCCACAAGTGACTCCATTTTGGAAACAAGATCCCTCAAGGAATTTATTTAGATGTGTGGTGAGCACCTTGAACCCACAGGTGCTTCACAGAATTTTACAATATATTTTTCCCACAAAAATGTTTTTAGCCCCCAATATTTTCATTTTCACAAGGATAGCAGGAGAAAATGGACCCCAAAATTTGTTGTGCAATTTCTCCTGAGTATGCCGATACTCCATATGTGGTCGAAAACTACTTTTGAGGCACAGTGCAAAGCTCAGAAGGGAAGAAGCACCATATTGGAGTCCATGTTTTGCTGGGCTAATTTGACGGTGCCATGTCACATTGGCAGAGCCCCTAAGGTGCTAGAACAGCAGAACCCCCCCAAACATGTGGAAGCTAACTGCGGTTTAGGCACACTGTGGGGCTCAAAAGGGAGGTGGGCATTTTTATTTGGGAACACAGAATTTGCTGAATTTCTTTTGGGCGGCAAGGGCCATTTTGCTTTTCTAGAGCCTTTGTGCTACTAGTAACGTGGAAGCCCCCTATATTTCCGCTAACAGATGATGGACCTGAATGGGGACTTGCATTTTTGTGGATTGAGTGGAAGATTTTTATTGTGATGTAAAATGTTCCCATTTATCCTGTTCTCTACGCTGAGCACTGATATCAGGGTTTCTATTTAAATTTCCAAGTGACGTAATTCAGATGAATCCCTGAGGGATCCATTCACTATAATGAGGCAGCAGACTTACTCTGGACTCCGTCTGGCCTCTGTTTAGCGGTGTCCTTTTTTTTTCCTCAGAGGTTCACAAACTGTGGCCGACTGCACTTTTATGCACGCTTAATAAAGAGACGGACACCTTGGGATCACAGGCCAGATGACGTCCACAGTGCCTCCATCTGCCTCATTACAGGGAATCTTCCGCCAGGGGTTCCGTCTGACTCACATATTTCAGAGATTTACACGGAAACACCGGTGTAAGCGCTCAGCACAGAGCGCAAGATAAATGTGAGCCGAGCCTTAGTGTGATCTTTGGGAGGCAGAATGAACAAATCAGCAGCAGATGAAGAATTGGTTTTGTTTATTTTTTACACCATTCCTTGTTCGGTATAAGTGATTATGCGACTTTATTCTTCGGGACACTGCGATTACAGCGATATCACATTTATATCGGGTTTTTGTTTGGCTGCTGTCACACACACACAAAAAAAGCATTTTTTATTTTTGCAAAAACTAGTTTTTGCATCACCATATTTTGAGAGCTATAATTTTTCCATATTTTGGGCAACAGAGTCATGTAAAGGCTTGTTTTTTTGCTGGACAAGTTGATGTTTTTTATTGGTACCATTTTCGGGTATTATGTGACACCTTTTGATCGCTTTTTATTCCGATTTTTGGGAGACCCAATAAACAAAAACCAGCAATTCAGAAAGTTTTTTTTTTGTGGGGGTAATTATGGCACGTGTGATTAAAATTGATAAAGCAGCTTTATTCTTCGGGTCAGTACGTTTACAGCGATACTACATTTATATAGGTTTTTTTTATGTTTTGGTGCTTTTACATAATAACTATAGAAAAAAATTTTTTTTTTTTTGCATCGCTTTACTCTGAGAGCTATAACTTTTTTATTTATTTTTTGGCTGATGGAACTGTATGGCGGCTTGTTTTTTGCGGGACAAGATGACGTTTTCAGCGGTACCATTTTTATTTACATTCGTCTTTTTGATCGCGTTTTAATCCACTTTTTGTTCGGCGGTATGATGATAAAGCACAGTTTTTTGCTTCGTCTTGAATTTTTTTACCGTGTTCACTAAAGGGGTTAACTAGTGGGACAGTTTTATAGGTCAAGTCGTTCCAGAAGTGGCGATACCATATACAGGTGCTTCTCACTAAATTAGAATATTATTAAAAAGTTAATTTATTTCAGTTCTTCAATACAAAAAGTGAAACTCATATTATATAGAGTCATTACAAGCAAACTGATCTATTTCAAGTGTTTATTTCTGTTAATGTTGATGATTATGGCTTACATCCAATGAGAACACAAAAGTCATTATCTCAGTAAATTAGAATACTTTATAACAGCTTGAAAAATGTTTTTAAAATCTGAAATGTTGGCCTACTGAAATGTATGTTCAGTAAATGGTGGGCTGCTTGCCTTAAGGCCCCGTCACACTTAGCGACGCTGCAACGATCCCGACAACGGTACGACCTGTCGGGATCGTTGCTGCGTCGCGATGTGGTCGCTGGTGAGCTGTCAAACAGGCAGGCTCACCAACGATCAGGGGAGCAGCGACATCGTGGAAAGAATCTTTCCACGATGTCCTGCTCCTGGTTACCAGCCTGTTGAAGCAGGAGCAGGCTGGTAACCATGATAAACATCGGGTTACTAGGGGCACACGCGCACCTAGTAACCCGTTGTTTATCATGGTTACCACTCTGCTACGGTGAGCGGGAGGTTACCGCTCACTTTAGCAGGCTCGTAACCATGATAAACAACGGGTTACTAGGTGCGCGTGTGCCCCTAGTAACCCGATGTTTATCATGGTTACCAGCCTGATCGCTGCTCCCGCTGGTCACACACAGCGATGTGTGCTGACCAGCGGGAGGGCAACGACCAAAAAATGGTCCAGGACACTCTGCAGCGATCAGCGACCTCACAGCAGGGGCCTGATCGCTGCAAAGTGTCACACATAGCGACAACGCTGGTGAGGTCGCTGTTGCATCACCAAAACCGTGACACAGCAGCGATCTCGCTAGCGATCTCGCTATATGAGACGGGGGCTTTAGTTTTAAAATCAGAAGGAGATTATCACTAGATGACGAGTAAACCTGCTGCCCATGTAGTCCTCCATATTCATGAGCTCTGTAAAACCCTGTCCCCACCACTAATTCGCAGCTTTCTGCCTATGCACAGTGTACGCAAAAGCTGCCAATCAGTGGTGTGGGCAGGTTATACAGGGCTCAGCATTCAGAGAAGTGGTAGATCTGCAGCAGAGGAAAGTGATTCTATGAAAAGTGCAGCCGAGTAAGTGACTCATCGCTGGAATCAGGGTTTTATTTTCTTGCATAGTGCTCTCAGATTACATTGCAAAAACCTGGTGCCAAATTTCCTTTAATAGATTTTAATGTGCAAATCTCTTTTGGGTGCGTATTAATCTGCATGTTTTGTATTTTTTAGGTTTGTTTTGGCAGTGGGAAGTGCAGTCTTTGATGCCATGTTTAATGGTGGCATGGCCACAACCTCAACAGAAATTGAATTGCCAGATGTTGAACCTGCCGCTTTCCTTGCTTTGCTGAAGTAAGTTCTTGGACAACTTTATACTTCATCCAACTACACAATCTGAATAGCAGGAGCTTTGTGATGTTTCTTCCTTTATCTCGAAGTGCTTATCAGTGTGTAAGCTCAAATACTAATGGAAGCTCTAAATTTCTCATGAACATTACAATTTTTGTGCAGAATCAGATTTGCTTATCCAACCAAGTGGTAAAGATAAATATTTAAAGGGGGTGTCCAGGATTTTTTTTTTTTTATTTCATAGGCTTTTACTGGATTAAAATTACAAACTGATATATACTAAAACGCATTAAAGAAAATGAAACCTTTTCATAGGATTGTCCATGCCTGTCATTTAGCAGAGAATGCAATCTGCAAGGGTTGAACAGTAACGTTCAGCTAGAGTAAAATGCTCATTTTAATATCTGTATTTTACAACTATTTTGACATGGATTTTTAAAGTAAATACACCAGGTCTAAGAGATCTATGAATTAATATATAATGTATGAAATCTGATGCCATCTTTACATATTCATTTTACTATCAATACACTTAACGTTAGGATCGCAAAGTATATGAATTACTGTATAGAGGCTATATTTACAAATTTAAAAGACTATTCACGTCTTCATTTCTGCATATTGCTGTACTGCCGAGTAGTGCATGTAGGAAAAAAAAAACAAGCACTTCTGCGATCTAATAAAAAATGCAAAAAATTTGCATTCTTTGTTAAAGGGAACCTGACAGGTCCCACATGCCCTCCAACCCACCAGCATGTCTTTATTCCTTCCTAAACACCGTGCCAAAGGTTGGGTGCCCACTATGCGTTTATTAAGCGTTTCCGCAGCGGCAATTCCGCCGCAAAAACGCTTAAAAAACGCTTGGTAGAAGCTCTGCCATGTTCCCCAATGATAATCCGCATGTGCTGTGCACATGCTGCTGCAATTTCCGCTGTGGATTATCATTGCGGAAAAATCTGCAGTACTACCAATTATTTAGCGCAATGACGGCGTTTTCGCCGCCATTCACTTGCATTGATTCGCTTAATATCCGCATGACTACATGTGCATATGCGGATATTAAGAGATTCAATGTGCAGATGGTACCCGGGTCTGGAGAAGAGGAGACTCTCCTCCAGACCCGGGTACCATAGTACCTGTAAAAAAAAAAAAGAATTTAAAATAAAAAAAAATACTTTATACTCACCTTCTGATGTCCCCCAGTCTCCTCTATGGTGCGTCCTGGCTTCCGGGTGGCTCGCGATGGTCTAAAAGGACCTTCCATGACGTCATTTAGTCATGTGACAGGTCACGCGACCTCTGACGTTGGCGGTCGCGTGACCTGTCACATGACTAAATGACGTCATGGTAGGTCCTTTTAGACAACTGCGAGCCGCCGGACGCACCGGAGGAGACCGGGGGCCATCGGAAGGTGAGTATAATTTTTATTTTTTACCATTCTTTTACTATAGCTTGGTCACACTATATAGACTACTCAAAAAAATAAAGGGAACACTTAAATAGAATATAATTCCAAGTACATCAAACTTCTGTTTGATGTACCGCACCATATGCCGGTGCGGTTGGCCCTGGGTTCCTCCTAATGCAGGACAATGCCAGACCTCATGTGGCTGGAGTGTGTCAGCAGTCCCTGCAAGATGAAGGCATTGAAGCTATGGACTGGCCCGCCCGTTCCCCAGACCTGAATCCGATTGAGCACATCTGGGACATCATGTCTCGCTCCATCCACCAACGTCACGTTACACCACACACTGTCCAGGAGTTGGCGGATGCTTTAGTCCAGGTCTGGGAGGAGATCCCACAGGAGACCATCCGCAACCTCATCAGGAGCATGCCCAGGCGTTGTAGGGAGGTCATACAGGCACGTGGAGGCCACACACAATACTGAGCCTCATTTTGACTTGTTTTAAGGACATTACATCAAAATTGGATCAGCCTGTATTGTGTTTTTCCACTTTAATTTTGGGGGTGACTCCAAATCCAGGCCTCCATTGGTTAATAAATTTGATTTCCATTGATGATTTTTGTGTGATTTTTTTTTTGTCAGCACATTCAACTTTGTACAGAACAAAGTATTCAATGAGAATATTTCATTCATTCAGATCTAGGATGTGTTATTTGAGTGTTCCCTTTATTTTTTGAGCAGTGTAAATCCATGACTGTTGCATGGATTTATATAGTGTGAACAAGTTGTTAAGCACTTTCCAAGTGATGCCGAAAGCGCTTGACAACCCGCATGCGGAAATGCATGTGAAGAACGCTTCACTTCCGCTTGTCCCTGGCAGGAAAACGCATGTACAATCCGCATGTGTGTTTTCTGCCAGGGAGATGCAGAAACGCTCAGGAAAAATCCGGAGCATTTCTGCATCGTGGGCACATAGCCTAACAGTCCCTTTATATTGTTTGACACAAACAGATGTAAATAGATTATTTTTAAACAGTCTGTTTTTAACCCCTTCATGACTGGGGCATTTTCCGTTATTGAATTTTCGTTTTTTGCTCCCCTTCTTCCCAGACCCATAGCCTTTTTATTTTTCATTCAATATGGCAATGTGAGGGCGTATCACTGGTTTTACCATATCGTGTACTGGAAAACGGGAAAAATTTCCAAGTGCGGTGAAATTGCAAAAAAAAAAAAAAAAAAATGCAATTCCACAGTTGTTTTTTGTTTTCTTTCCACGTTCACTAAATGCTAAAACTGACCTGCCATTATTATTCCCCAGGTCATTACGAGCTCGTAGACCCCAAACATGGTGGTGAAAAAAAAATTCCGAAGTTTGCTTAAAAAACAAAAACAAAACGACATTTTTCGGGATCTGGGGCCGGGTGAGGGCTTAATTTTTGCGTGCTGAGCTGACGTTTTTATTGATACCATTTTGGGGTAGATCTGATGTTTTGATCGCCCATTATTGCGTTTTATTTCAATGTTGCGGCGACCAAAAAAACGTAATTCGGCCGTTTAGAATTTCTTTCTCATTACGCCTTTTACCAATCGGATTAATTATTTTTTTATATTGATAGATCGGGCAATTCTGAAAGCGGCGATACCAAATATGTATATGTGGGGGTTATTTTTTATTTTATTTTGAATGGGACAAAAACTTTTATATTTTTTAAAACTTTTTTTTTTTTTTTTTTACACTTTTTGCTTGCTTCTATAGTTTCCATAGGAGACTAGAAGCAGCAACTGTCCGATCGCCTCTGCTACATAGAGGTGATGAGCTGATCACCTCTATGTAGCAGAAATGCTCCTGTGCTATGAGCGCCGACCACTATGTGGCGCTCATAGCAATCTTTACATGACAGCCACTGGGGTCTGCTGCAGACCCAGGGTTGTCATGCCCCCACCCATCAGTGACCCGCTATCACGTGACGGGGTCACTGATGGGCGGGGTAAGTGACGCGCTTCCGGCTCTGTTAAATGCAGCTGTCAGAGATTGACAGCAGCATTTAACTAGTTAACAGCCGCGGGTGGATCGCGATTCCACCTGCGGCTGTTGTGGGCAAATAATAGCTGACATGTGCCCGGTTCAGTGCGGGCTCAGCGCCGGAGTCCCCGCTGAACCGGCCTTTCCGAAGTGGTGCGTACTATTACTGACCACGTCGGAAACGGGTTAATATGCAAATTTCCTTCTGACTAGTCAATGGGGCGTTTGTTTTCCCAGACTAGTCGTCCCACTTCGCATGTTGTCACACCCCTGTGGGCTTGATAACATTTTATTGCTAGAGCCAGCGTCATCGTCTGCTGTCTGCAAATCTTACGCAACTTTCTTGCCTGCACGTCATTGCACATCTGAAGCCGGGTGTATGCTCCCCAGTTTCAGAGACTCACTGCACATGTCCGGAAGCGAAGAAGACTGCTGACATTCATGGAGGAGCCGAAGAGCAACCGCTGAAACAGAGCTTCTTTGCTTTCGGACATGTGCGTTGCGCATCTGAAACTGTGGGGCATACACTCTGCTTCATAGGTGCGATAACGCGTAGGCAAGAAAGTCGTGCGCATGCGAGAGGTTTGTATAGCGCTTTTGCAAATCATGTTATCACGCTCACAGGGGTGTGATAATATGCGGAGTGGGAGGATTAGTTTGGGGAACAAACGCCCCATCGATTAGGCAAAAAGACCTCTGCATATTAAAAATAGTTTTTAAAAAGACTTTTTAAACATCTGTTTGTGTCAAACAGTATAAAAGGACTGTTCGGCAAGGTATTTAGAAAAGAATATACAAATGCTGGTGGGTTAGAGGGCATGGGGGACTTGTCGTGTTCCCTTTAATATATTAACACTACTTTTGTTTACTGCTCGTTGCCTAGGAGACTGATTACTGTTGCTGTCTAGCTTGAAGCTGGCCAGGCAGCATTCTCCGGCTATAAAGCAGTACTATTTACTGTTCATAAAAATTGCTGCCATCAGCCATGGCCAAATATGCTCTGTGCTTACAAGCTCTTTTCTATTGAGCTTGTGAGCACAGAGCTATGTGAGGTTGGTGTGTGTGGTGTATACACTACACTATACCACACCGCACACCAACCTGACATACACTACACAATTTGTGAAGCACCTGGGGGTGCTCACTATACATCTAGAGAAGTTCCCTGGGGGGTCTAGTTTCCAAAATGGGGTCACTTGTGGGGGAGCTCCAATGTTTAGGCACACAGGGGCTCTCCAAACGCGACATGGTGTCCGCTAACAAATTGAATGGAAAATCGACTCAAATTGTTAGCGGACACCATGTTGCGTTTGGAGAGCCCCTGTGTGCCTAAACATTGGAGCTCCCCCACAAGTGACCCCATTTTGGGAACTAGACCCCCCAGGGGACTTATCTAGATGCATAGTCAGCACTTTAAACCCCAAGGTGCTTCACAAATTGATCTGTGAAAACGAAAAAGTACTTTTTTTTTTCACAAAAATTTTCTTTTAGCCTAAATTTTTTAATTTTCACATGGGTAACAGGATAAAATGCATCCTAAAATTTGTTGGGCAATTTCTCCTGAGTACACCGATACCTCATATGTGGTCATAAACCACTGTTTGGGTGCACGGCAGGACTCAGAAGGGAAGGAGCGCCATTTCACTTTTTGAATGGAAAATTAGCTCCAAAAGTCAAATTGCGCTCCTTCCCTTCTGAGCCCTAACGTGCGCCCAAACAGTGGTTTATGACCACATATTAGGTATCGGTGTACTCAGGAGAAATTGCCCAACAAATTTTAGGATGCATTTTATCCTGTTACCCATGTGAAAATTAAAAAATTTAGGCTAAAAGAAAATTTTTGTTAAGAAAAATGAAAATGTTCATTTTTTTCTTCCATGTTGCTTTAGTTCCTGTGATGCACCTGAAGGATTAATAATCTTCTTGAATGTAGTTTTGAGTAGCTTGAGGGGTGCAGTTTTTGGAATGGTGTCACTTTGGGTGTTTTCTGTCATGTACACCCCTCAAAGGGACTTCAAATGTGATGTGGTCACTAAAAAAAATGGTTTTGTAAATTTTGCTGGAAAAAAGATAAATTGCTGAGGAACGTTGAACCCTTCAAACTTCCTACCCCAAATTTTTTTTTTTCCAAAATTGTGCTGATGAAAAGTAGACATGTTGGAAATGTTATTTATTAACTATTTTGTGTCAAATCACTCTCTGGTTTAGCAGAATAAAAATTAAAAATTTGAAAATTGCACAAATAAACGCAAATATTATCGACTTAAATTTAATACTAACATGAAGCCCAATATGTCACGAAAAAAAAGTCTCAGAATCGCTAGGATCCGTTGAAGTGTTCCAGAGTTTTTACTTCGTAAAGGGACACTGGTCAGAATTGACAAAAATGCCAAGGTCTTTAGGGTCAAAATGGGTTGGGTCCTGAAGGGGTTAAAATGAATCTGTCAGCTGGACTATTTATATGTTCATGTAGGGTTTTCAATGAGCAATACCTTTACAAGGCCAGTCTGCTGCTCATTTACTGAGAAATCGGGGAATTAATTGATATGTAAATGATAGATCTGAAGCCTCTGTCACTCCAGCTCTATTACCAGTGCCGCTGCCTCCTGCTTGACTAACGGCTCCTTTGGCTGAAGTCACACAGTATAGAGGCTGTCAGTCAAGCAGGAGGAGGCGGCTCTGGGCTGGGAATAGAGCCAAAGTGACAGAGGCTTTAGATCTACAGTCTCATTTTACATATCAATATTTGTCGTGATTTCTTAGTAATGGAGAAATGGACTGGCCATATAAAGGTGTTCGTGGACTTGTCTTTGAAAGCGCTACATGTCCATATGATTAGTTTGGGTGTGAAATCCTGCTGACAGATTAATTTTAAAGAGGTGGTTCAGCGCTGCTCACTTCCACAGGTATCATGCATGTATCCCATTTTAATTCTGATTGCACCATTCACTTACTTGAAAGTGAGCGGAGCCAAGCAACAAGGTATCACTTTAGTGCTGAGGTTTGTAACTTGTGACTCTCCATCTTTTGTGAAACCAAAGGTTGTTGTAGTTTCAGGAGCAGGTGGAGCATCACCGATTGGAGACCACTGCTGGAGTGCAGGCAATTTTTCATTTTTATTTTTTTCTACATCTCCGTGATTTAGTTAGTTTTTGGCTTTACATAGTGCACAGACTCATCAATAGAACTGTCAGGGGGTAGCTGAGACCCTGGAGAACACGATCAGGGCATGGTTTTCTGGTTGGCGATCACCAAAAAAAAAAGTGTGCCTGCTATTAAAATAATTTCTCTCTACTCCTCTGACATGATATAACACATCAGAGGACCGATAAATGATGTCCCCAAGCACCCCCCTCCAGTACCTCCGCCGTCTCCCAGCCCTCCACCTCCTCTTCCTGAAAAAAAAAATGGCAGGCGCATGCACCCGCTGAGAATTGCTGGCCGGCGGCTGGCACCTGACAACACCAGATGATATTCCTATTTGTTCCTTTTGATCACAGTGATAGACCCCATCAGTGATCAAAAGCCAATAATTAGTATGTCATCCACTTAGATTAATTTCTTTATTTTATCATTTTTATTTCTTTCATTCTTTGTAGTTAGGGTTAGGCTTTGGCTTGGGGCGTTGGGTGTAGTGGTTGGTTTTAGGGTTGGGGCTTAGTTTTTTTTTCAAAAGTTTAAAAAAAATAAAATATGATGACTAATGTTGAGCGCAAGTGCTCGCTACTCGAGTTTGCATAGAATATTCAGGTATGCTCAAAGTATCGCGGGTGCTCAAGTGATATGCTCGAGTCTCTGCCCCACATGTTTTGCGGCTGTTAGACACCCAAAAACATGCGGGATTGCCTGCCATAAACGGGCAATCCCCCGCATGTTTTTTTTTGGGTGTCTTAACAGCCAGAAAACACAAGGGGCCTCGAGCATGTCAATCGAGCACCTGCGATACTTGGTGCGTACCCGAGCACCCAATGCAAACTCAAGTAGCGAGCACTTGCTTTTAACACTAATGACACCTTATTCAATAAGATGACCTAATGTTATCAAATTCTGTCTCGTTCCTGTGGGTTCAAAATGCTCACTAAACACCTGGATAAAAATCCTTGAGTGGTGTAGTCTCCACCATGGGGTCAGTTGTGGAGGGTTCCTGCTGTTTTGACATGCCACCCTCAAATCATTTCAGCAAAATCTCAAATCCATTATGGCGCTTCTTCCCTGCTTAGCTTTGCACTGTGCCTCAAAAGTAGTTTTCAACCACATATTGGGTATCGGCGTACTGCACAACAAATTGTATGGTCTATTTTGTTCCCATTATCCTTCTGAAAATGAAAAATTTGGGGCAAATCCCAACATTTTTGAAGGATTTTTTTTTCTTTTTTCATTGTTCAACATTCTAAACTTCTGTGAAGCACAAGGTGCTCACTACACATCTAGATACATTCCTTGAAGGGTTTAATTTCCAAAATAGGGTCACTTGTGGGGGGGGGGTTTCCACTGTTTAGTCACACCAGGGGCTCTCCAAATGTGACGGTATCCGCTCTCGATTCCAGCCATTTTTGCGTTCAAAAAGTCAAACAGTGCTGCTTCCTTTCCGAGCCCTGACATGCTCCCAAAAAGTGGTATTCCCCCACATACGAGGTAGCTGCATACTCCAGAGAAAATGAATGACAAAATTTGGGGTTAATTTTCTCCTGTTACCCTTGTGAAAGTTAAAAATTGTGGGGGGAAAAAAAATGTTTTATTTTTTTCTTTCCACATTCCATTAATTCCTCTGACATAACTGAAGGGTTAAGAAACTTCTTGAAAGTGATTTTGAGCACTTTGAGGGGTGCAGTTTTTAGAGTGGTGTCATCTTTGGGTATTTTCTGTCATATAGGCCCCCCAAAATCACTTCAGATATGATGCGGTCCCTAAAAAAATGGGTTTTGTAAATTTTTTTTGTTGGAAAAATTAGAAATTGCTGATTAACTTTGAACCCTTCTAACTTCCTAAGAAAAGGAATTTGTTTAATAAATGATTCAGATGTAAAGTAGACATGTGGGATATGTTATTTATTATTGTGTGGTATAACTATCTGATTTAATGTTTGTAAAATTTTTGATATTTTCATAAATATGCGCAAATCATATTGACCAAATTGTACCACTATTATGAAGTACAATGTCAGGACAAAAAAAACAGTCTCAGAATCAGTGGGATCCATTGAAGCGTTCCAGAGTTATTACCACATAAAGTGACACTGGTCAGATTTAAAAAAAAAAAAAAAATTGACCTGGTCATTAAGGTCAAAATTAGCTCAGTCACTAAGGGGTGTGACAGTCACTGGTATGATATTCGAGGGGAGTTATGTGTCACTCAGGTTGCTCTCCTGTGTGAACTGAAACCTACTAAATTTCTGCCAGCATGTTGTATACTGGGGGTTAACTCTCTTAAAGGGTGTGGTTTTATGGGAATGGCAAAGAGGGTGGGAAGCAATTTCCCCTACCTCCCCTCAGGGTGTGGCGGGGCAAGGTTTAAATGCTCAGTCATTTTTGTTTCCTGGCTGTAGTATGTGGTCTGGAGAGGGAAGTCTCCAGGCTGTGTTGGGCTGAAGCCAGAGAGCAACACCGGAGGACTGGTGTTGCTGAGACTTCACTCTTCTACCTGCAGCAGGCGGAGCCTCGCTGGCTAAAGGACTCTGTTATACTTTATCTTTTGTTTTCCTATTAACCCCGAGAAGGACTGTTTATTTTTATGGGACGCTGTTGGAGTTTATGCCGCACAATAAACAGTCAGGAAGTTTATCCCGAACTGTGTTTCCCGTGTCTGCCTCTGGAGAGCCGAGCAAGGCTCTTTACCTCAGTTTGTGTGAGAGTGCTGGCAAAGATCCAGGAACACGTGTACCTGCCACAGAGAACAGTGGATGTCCTGGGTGAAGTCAGTCAGCCAGCCAGAGATGTCCGGTAGCGTGGAAGAGCTTATGAAGCATTTAGTCCAGAGCCAGCAGCAGCAACTATTACAGTAGCACCTGCAACAATTACAGCAGCCGCAAGCTTAACAGGAGATGACCAAACTGTTACTACAACAGATCCAGTTGCAGAAAAAGGTGCACCAGCAGGAGCAGCAACAGCAGATACAGATTCTGGTGGACTCCATCGAGGGCAAAGCGACTGCAGGAAGGTGGTAAGACTGGCCATGCAGAAGATGAACCCTGGGGATGATGTAGAAGCCTTTCTGACAGCCTTTGAGAGGGTGGCTGATCGGGAGAGCCTGCCACCAGAACAGTGGGCAGAGGTTCTGGCGCCATATTTGTCAGGTGAACCCAAAAAGGCATATTATGACTTGGCACTGCAGGATGGCAAGAAATATGCCAAGCTAAAAGCAGAGATCTTGGCACGCCTGGGAGTGAATATGGCGTTGAGAGCTCAACGAGTCCACTACTGGGCATACGCCAGCGACAAACCCCCTCGCTCGCAGATGTTTGACCTACTGCATCTCGTCCAGAAGTGGTTGCAGCCAGAGTCCTCCACTCCGGCCCAGATGGTCGAGCGGGTGGTGATTGATAGATTCGTGCATTCCCTTCCCAAGTCGGTACAGACTTGGGTGGTCCAGGGCGATCCCCAGAACGCAGATGACTTCATAGGCCTGGTAGAGAGGTACCAGGTGGTTGAGAAATCCCTTGGGAAACCGGATACAGTCACTTCCCCGTACTGGGATACCCAAAATGGGGCGGGTTCACCACGGAAGGGGTCTAGAGCCACCACTGGGGGGCGTCCCACTTCCACTGAAGGTGCTGCAAGGACGATTGTTAAGGATATAGTCTGTTGGCGGTGTCACAACCAGGGCTGTGGAGTTTGTAAGCCAAACCTCCGACTCCTCAATTTCCACGACTCCGACTCCCTCATACTTGGGCTCATGTTTAAGTGATAAATTTACTGTAGCACAGATTCATCTCCGCTAAAAGTCTAGACCCTTAAATCAGGAATAGGACAGACATTTACAGGACATTTCATAACTTTCCCAATTTCTTATGAAAAAATATTCCCCACAAACTGCATTGAACTACTGTACCCAATTTATTATATATTTTAGGAGTCGGTCCATTTTATACCTACTCCACCAAAATGGGCTCCCACTCAGCCCTGGTCACAACCCTGGACATGTAGCTGCCTGGTGTCATATGTCCCCTGAGCCCATGGACTGCATGCGGCCTAGGCAGATGGGTCTCCTATTATGCTTATCCAGCCTGCAGTGTGGACTGTCGACCCGGCACACATGTTATCTGCGTGACAGCGTGGCTAATCAGGGATGTTCATAGACGGAGCCTATTTTTTAGTTATTTTTATTTTTTTTGGCGCGAACGAGCCAGAACCACGAACACGAACCCGAGTTTGAAATGCCGAACAAATTCGCTCAACACTAGTCTTTAGCCCAGACTGGGCTAGTCACCTACCTAAACTACAGGCCATTCTTGATGCGCTGAGGAAGGCGCGATTTACTATAAATCCGAGAAAATGTGCCGTTAGGAAAGAGGAGGCCAAGTACTTGGGCTATGTCGTCGGGAGAGGCGAAATAATAAAACTGCAAGTCAATAAAGTGGAGGCAATCCAGACCTGGCCGCAACCGCTCTCCAAGAAGAAAGTAAGAGAGTTTCTGGGAATGGTGGGATATTACCGGCGGTTTATCATGTATTTTGCCATGATGGCTGCACCGCTGACTGATCTCCTAAAAGGCACCAGATCAACCATGGTGAAGTAGAAGGAGGAAGCAGAGACCGTGTTTCAACAGTTGAAGCTACCACTGTGTAATCGCACCAGATTTAAGAGTTCGTGGTCCAGACAGACGCTTCAGAGGTTGGTCTAGGAGCCGTACTCTCTCAAGAAATAAGTGGAGAAGAACATCCCATTCTCTGTCTGAGTGGGGGGAAGCTTTCGTCCTGCGAGAAGAACTACGCAATAGTAGAAAAGGAGTGTTTAGCCATAAAGTGGGCCGTAGATACACTGATAAACTTCCGGCCTAGTAAGTAGTAAGTTGGTGTCAGACCATGTTCCTTTTGAGATGGTTCAGAGAAAAGAGAGGTAAAAATGCCATGGTAACTAAATGGTTCCTAGATCTTCAGGACTTTGACTTTCATGTGGAGCATAGGCCCGGGAAGTTACACGGGAACGCAGATGCCCTCTCTAGAATTCCCTGCCTGGTATCGGAAGGTGCCCAAACCTGCGGCTTTGGGCAGAGGGGGGGAATATGTGACAATCACTGGTGTGATATACGAGGAGAGGTATGTGTCACTCAGGTTGCTCTCCTGTGTGAACTGAAACCTACTAAATTTCTGCCAGCATGTTATATGCCCCTGACAAAGGTGACACCAAAACACACGTTAGGGCAGGCGCGCCGACACAGAGTCCACATACTCTTCTTTCTGCATATCAGGTATATTACTGTGATAGTTACTATTACGATCCTTATTTAAGGTTTCAGTCTTCATTTGCACACAATGCATATGGGATGTCGATATGTATTTTTATTGATTGACCTGCTGTTGCTGTATAATATAATAAATATTTAGTGTGGCTCTATCCCCATCTACCTGTGAATTATATTTTTATATATTTTTTCAATAAAGATTTATATAGTTTTTTTAAACTTTGTATGGCCTCTTTGTTTTATTCTGCTCTTTATCATTCTTCAATTCAGTTTGAAACCGATTTCATACTGGGGATGAATCTGTTACATACCTGATGCAAATGCCGCCTAATGGACCATATTACCTAAAGTGGATATTTGTGAGGCTTAAATGAGATACGTTTGCCCACCGATTTGTCAGAAGAAATTTCAGCATGTTCCACATGTAGAAATCCTGTAGAGTGGGTGGGTTAATGGCTTAGAATCAGCTGAAGGGGTCAAGCTTAACCAAGAGGGATGGGGACTCCTGCTGCAGCCAATAGTCTTGTATCTATGCATAGGACAGTGAGTAGGAGAGGTTTTTGTTTTTTTTGCATGTTATTTTTTCGGAAAATGAGTCACATGGGCAAAAATAAAACGTTCCTTAGAAGGTTGTGGAGGTAGCAGAGTACAGCACTCAGTTTTTTTCTGAAGAGTAGAAAATGACTAGTGTTGGGGTCCATGCCTAGCACTGCTCCACACAAGTGGAGGCTCTGCAGAGCCCCGTTCTTAAGAGTGGTGGGGTTCCTAGAAGTCTTACTGCCACCAATCACGGCTATAACCTATCCTATAACCTGTTTTTCATGTTTGTTTTTGTTTTGTTTTTTTTAATAGAGGAAAACACCATTATACACCATTTTTTCAGTGTCAGAACCGTTTATTTAATACCACAGTAAATTTATGAAGAGCCAACCTCATTTTACTACCTCAAACTGTATTCATTATTTTGTCAAAAGTGGGGTTGTTTTCCATTTGTGGAAAGTGTAACCAATTTACAATTTATGTTTCCTCTTCTCTTAATCAGACCTGATGCCAAAATTGTCTAACCTAACTGTAATATGCTAGTTACTAGTGCTTGAGGGCTCTGTCTTGTAATTTTCCCCAATTAGAAAAATCACAGCATGTTGCGAGTCGTTTTGGGTTTGTTGAAACACCCTGATCAAAACCAAAAGGACCTAATTATGTAGTCAGTGAGATCCATTGGGGGTGGTTTGTGTCAGTCATGTGATAGATCTGTTTTGTTTGTTTTTTTTAAAGGGAATTCTGTTTTCTTTTCCTACAATGAAGCAAAAAAAAAAATTCTGTCGCAGGTGTGAATAATGCTGTAATAGCCACACACTAGGCAGAACAAAATTAGTCTTCAAATATAATATATTATATCCAAACACTAGACTCAGTAACTTCAGAGGTCCATACCTCATCTGGCATTAACATCCGCACAAAAAACTGTGCACCAACAACTTCATAGCATGGGTTGTCAAGGTTGAGACTATTTATGCATACCTTACATCATCAAGCACAATTGCAAGTATCTGGTAGTGTGGGGTAAAGCTCTATAGAGCATGTTTATATGTACTGGGACACAATTGAGTTCAAGTTTTTCATTCAGACCTATTGCCATAAGTGAAATAAAGCAGATAGTCATACAGTCTGCCTTGGCAAACATTTGTGAAAGAATATGTTGTCCTAAACAGCTCATTTCAAATTTAAAAAAATGTTCACAACTTAATGAATAGAAATAATTAAAAAAATCACTTTTTTTTTTTTTTTTTGGATGCATGCATCATTAAAATAGCATAAAAATATACAATGCCAGACAGACACAAAAATCATCGCCTAGCTATGTATGTAAAGTAACACAAACTGAGTGACCAATAGGTACCATAAGTAGAGTCCTGGTAAAGTACAAACAGTTAACCTGATTGAATTGGATAATGCTCCAATTATTCTGTCTCTCTATGCAGAGATGGCTCAAAGATGTTCAAAAGCCCAAAGCTTACAATATATAGGAAGACCCATTGAGTGTAGTAGAATGAAATGTGATTTAGTGCATAAACCGGGGTAACAGTACATTCTCACCTAGAAAACCGCAACTGACACACGTTTCGCATCATTTTTTGCCAGGGGCTACCTGTAGGACTCATTTGTTTTAGTTGGTTCTTCTTATCTACTATGAAAATCTGATGTAGTTTTAGGTCAAATTAGTGCAGATATGTGGAAAATTCTGAAGGTTTCCCAAACTTACAAGCACCACTGCATCGTGGACGTGGTATTTGTCCACTGTTCATACTTTTCCTGAAAGCCTTCTGGGAAGCCTGTAGAGGATTGATCTGCCAGTGTTCTGGAATGCTGCTCCAGGGGTAAAAGCCATCACTGTCCTTGAGGCTACAGTTTGTAAGCATGGTGGAGGGGGCTGGACTTGATTTCCTCTCTGGACATTTTTCACTTTTACTGCAAAATTGTAATGTGCTGCCATTTTACATAATCCTTGCATATCTGGGCAGGCCATAATTTTGCGGTCTTGTTCTTCATGGTCTTAAGGAAGCCATATGTGTCCTTGTAGGGTTCAGGTAGCCCATTGGCTATTCTGAGTTTTTTTTGCCTCTAAACATTCATTCTCTTCTATCTCCTGCCTCTTTAGCACATTCTTTATGCCATCTATTGACCATCCTCCCTATTTTTCCTTCTGTGTCCACAGCACTTGCTTCATGTGGGTCACCCACTCTAGTATTCCTTAGTATTTAGTGAGCCCATGATCCCCTCCTATAAGGTAGCTAGTCGTATTCTGAGGAAGTATTTCATTAGGACCTCCTTGTCCCTTTTGAAGGATTAGGTTATTAAATACTGTCTGTATACCTTGATATTTCTGTGCTCTAATCCTTGAGCACACATAAAACAAATTCTCTGCTACCAGAAAGATGGCCAGTATTAATCTTACAACAGAGACTCTGTTGTATTTGTTCTCGAGGACTAGAGTCTGAGGATCTATTTTCTGCATTGGCTCCAGACCTCAGGACACCTGAGCGCAGATTACATGGTGTGTTCAGGGTCTGCATTTATCACATCCACTAACCATTAAGCAGCGGACACTATTTTACACACAAGCAAGTTTTCACTCCTGGCAGCATGTGTGTCACAAGACTATCCTGACAGGTGGGTGTGAAGGGTTACCTGTCACTCCTGCAAGGATCAACTTGTGATCTGATCTGATTCCAGGGGGCGCAGAGAGTAGGGGCAACAATTAACACCTTGGACTTGTCACTTACTGCTATAATAATCTTTATTCTTGCATTCCATGTCTCGGAATCACAACACAAGCACTCCTGGAAGTTACTCTCCTCTCACACATGAGTAGCCTAACAAGGTCCGCAAAGCACAAATATAAGTAATGGACAGGGAGAAACATCAAGTTCTTGGGGATTCCCCACTTCCCACCCAGACCTAAAATACAACTCGCCCTGCGAAGGAAAAAGGAAGACCAGCAAAACAGACTTACGCCATTTCTTATCTCTCCTTTCCTCTTGGAAGTTAACTGTTTTAGTTGATGCAGGCGTGATTGGGGGGGATCCCAGAAAGAACCCCCATTTAATGTTGGATTCATTTTTGTGCAAAAAGGAAGCAGTTGTTGAGGTTGCTGGAGTTCTCCGGGATGACAAAAAGTATGTAGACATGTGGAGCATATTACAGAATCGGAGGGAGGATCGGTCTTGTATTGTATATTTATACAATAATTAAGATACAGCATAGTATGTTGTGCTTCCAATCACTTGACCATGCCTGGGGTGTTGGTGTTGACCTCCATCGTAGCAAAGAAAAACATGTTACATGCACATATCATTACCTATAACAGGGATTGAGCTTATCAGCTTTCAATATTGGAATTTTAGCCTACACATTTATTTAAAAAAAAAATCTGACAATAACTGGTGGCTAAAAATCTTGAACCTTTCCACAGATAATTGCCTGGGAGCCAACTTCTGTAAAATACTAAAAATGAAACAAATTGAGCTTTTGGAATTTAACAATAGCACATTGAAACTCAAAGTTATGATATATCGTGATTAACCCATGAAGATTCTACAGATTTTACAATTATTTTTTTAACTGTGATTATGCTAGAGAGTCTCATGATTCACCACACCTTAACCTCATCCTGTTATGTTGTGCGAGAAGGTTCTCAAGCAGTTTGGAAATGTGTGTGTGCCAGGTTGGAACCTATTCATCTAATATATATCTATTCTATTATGATGTATGTATATGTATTGTGTATATGTATGTATGTATGTATGTGTATATATACTAGCTATTGAGCCTGTTCTACGCCCGGGTGGCAAGCATTTTTATTGGTATATGGTCTCCCATGCTGGTATGTGCTGCCCCCATCCTGGTATTTGTGCTCCCCAATCCTGTCCTCCATCCTGTTATGTGCTGCCCTCATCCCTATCCTGGTATGCATGGTACCCTGCATTCCTATCCTGGTATGCATGGCCCCTCTCATCCCCCCAATCCTGGTATGCATGGCCCCCCTCATTCCCCAATCCTGGTATGCATGGCCCCCCTCATTCCCCAATCCTGGTATGCATGGCCCCCCTCATTCCCCAATCCTGGTATGCATGGCCCCCCTCATTCCCCAATCCTGGTATGCATGGCCCCCCTCATTCCCCAATCCTGGTATGCATGGCCTCCCTCATTCCCCAATCCTGGTATGCATGGCCCCCCTCATTCCCCAATCCTGGTATGCATGGTACCCCTCATTCCCCAATCCTGGTGTGCATGGTACCCCTCATTCCCCAATCCTGGTGTGCATGGCCTCCCTCATTCCCCAATCCTGGTGTGCATGGCCTCCCTCATTCCCCAATCCTGGTGTGCATGGCCTCCCTCATTCCCCAATCCTGGTGTGCATGGCCTCCCTCATTCCCCAATCCTGGTGTGCATGGCCTCCCTCATTCCCCAATCCTGGTGTGCATGGCCTCCCTCATTCCCCAATCCTGGTGTGCATGGCCTCCCTCATTCCCCAATCCTGGTGTGCATGGACTCCCTCTTTCCCCAATCCTGGTGTTCATGGCCTCCCTCTTTCCCCAATCCTGGTGTGCATGGCCTCCCTCATTCCCCAATCCTGGTGTGCATGGTACCCCTCATTCCCCAATCCTGGTATGCATGGTACCCCTCATCCCTCAATCCTGGTATGCATGGCCCCCTCATCCCCTAATCCTGGTATGTATGGTACCCCTTATCCCTTTCACACTGCACACATACTAAAAAAAAAACCACATACTCCCCTTTCTTCCCTGTGCTCCAGCGCTGCTGTGTCCTGTTCTGCCGGAGGCCGGGGATGAGTGTGGCACCGGAGTACGCGCGTGCCCATACCGCGCTGTCCGGCGCCATTTTGCTGAAGAGACACTGCAAATGTATGTTCAGTAAAATGGCGCTGGATAGCGCTATGCGCATGTGCCGAATCCGACGCCTTCACTCCTGCCCCGGTCTCCGGCGAGAAGAGAGACGCCACGGCAACGCTCCTCCCGGTCACGTAAATATGTAAGTGTGGCGCCTGAGATCGCGGTATGCGTTCAGTGTCTACGTATACCGCGATCTCTGGCGCCATACACTCCTCTTACCTGTAACGGCTCCATGCGTTCTTCTGTCTGGAGCCAGACTGCGTGTCGTGCATGCGTAGTCTATAGAGGCTTCAGACAGAGGGACGCTTGCAGCGTTATATAGATCGCTATCTTATATTTTTTTTCATTTTGTCTCTGTACTCCATTGGGATTTTGACAACGGGAAAAGTGTTCAGCAATTTGCCATTAAAGGAAATCTCTCGACATGATGTCGCTCCCTCAAACTATTTTATATCTGCATGTATCTTTTTGAAAGACAAGTCTAGCAATATCTTTATATGGTCAGTCGGTTTCTCCGTTACTGAGAAATCAGGGTATGAATTGATATGTAATTAAGTATATTAGATCTCAAACCTCTCCCACTCCAGCTCTATTCCCCGCCCAGCGCGGCCGCCTCCTGCTTCACTGGTGACTCCTTTTGCCTAAAGTCACCCAGCATAAAGGTGGAGGAGACCATGCTGAACAGGCGGGGCTGTGGAGTCGGAGTTGGTGTCCATTTTGGTGGAGTCGGTATAAAATAGACAGATTCCGACTCCTAAAATATATAATAAATTGGGTACAGTAGTTCAATGCAGTTTGTGGAGAATATTTTTTCATATAATTTGGGAAAGTTCTGAAATGTCCTATAAATGTCTGTCCTATTCCTGATCTAAGGGTCTAGACTTTTAGCTGAGATGAATCTGTGATACAGTAAATTTACCACTTAAACACGAGCCATGTATGAGGGAGTCTGAGTCTGAGTTGGAGTCGGTGTCATGGAAATTGAGGAGTCGAAGGTTTGTGGACAGGGAATAGAGCTGGAATGACAGAGGCTTCAGATTTACCATATCTATTTGCTTATCAATTCGTACCATAATTTCTCACTAATGGAAGAGCAGACTGGCAATGTAAAGGCGTTGCTGGACTCGTCTGTGAAAGAGCTACATATTCATACAAATAATTTAGAGAGGGGTGAAATTCTTCTGACAGATTTTCTTTAAACCATGAAAACCTCAACAAACCATCACGTATCTCGCGATGAGTCATTGGGTTATTGACATCTTTTAGATTTTTCATGATTGGAAGCTGTTTGACTCTACTTGATATAGTGCATGTTCACACATTGAATATGTTTACCTTTGCATTAGTACGGGTCAAATTCACATGTAATGCATGCAGGTTTTATAATGGACTTAAAGCAGTGAAGTATCGGTATGTGGCTTAAAAGTTTCTGCCTGTGGTATTTTGGCGTTCGTTAGGTTAATTATACTGTCTATACCTTTATTTGATGCAAGGTGATCTAGGAACGTGTCCTGCTCATACATATCTTAAATTTACACATAGTTAGCTTGGATCTTAGTAAAATGCTTTGATTTTATGTATTTATTTTTTTTTATATATATATACTTTAAAACTAATTGGTAAAAACAATGTTGTTTTAAGGTTCCTGTACTCTGACGAAGTTCAGATTGGACCAGAGACCGTCATGACTACTCTGTATACAGCTAAGAAATACGCAGTGCCGGCCCTGGAGGCACACTGTGTAGAGTTTCTGAAGAAGAACCTTCGTGCTGACAATGCTTTCATGTTACTTACTCAGGTATGTGCAAAATACAGCAAATGTTTGCTACATGTGGTCTGTGTGCATAAGTGTCCTGAATTCTTCATGGACTTCTGTCAATTCTAGGACGTAACTTGGGCTTTTCTTAGTTTTTAATCCCCTCCTATTGTGTCATGTTTTTTTTTTTTTTTTTTCAGGCTCGCTTATTTGATGAACCACAGCTAGCAAGCCTCTGCTTGGAAAACATAGATAAAAATACTTCAGATGCCCTGAATGCAGAAGGTTTTACAGATATTGATCTAGGTATTGTGTTCATAGATTTTAAGCACATTTTTTATTTGACTGATGTCTTGAAGTTCCATACATATAAATAAACCTAATTAGTTGTCAGATTTCACTAAGGGCATGTGCACACAGTGTTTTTTAGATGCCGGCCGAGTTCTGCAAGAAGGACGTGTTTCAAGAAAATGCCAGTGCAGTTTTTCCTTAAGCGTCTTTTTTTTCTCTCTCCATATGATGTATACAACAGTAAGCGGTTTCCAAGCAAAAGCCTCGTGAAGAATGGTCGCTTGATTTAGCCAGATAACTGCTTCAGGCTTCAAAAGCTGTTAAGACCGAGCATATGCACAGTAAATCATTTTTACAATGCAGTGCATATCTTCATTCTTTTTAAGCTTTTTTTTTTCCCTGCACTTTTTAAGGTGGGTTTTGGCTGGCACCCTCCTGAAAATGACGTTGTGTGCACATACCCTTAATTGGTCTTCTCTTAAAAATCACATGATTTTGATGTAAAAAAAAAAAACGTGTTGGAAAAAACCTTAATCATGTTTACAAGCTTGTTGAAGGTGAGAATATAGCATATATTTTAAAACTAAAACTAGATTGGTTGGGAAGTGAGTACTTCTAATTGCATTTTCTTTAGTTTCAAAGTACAGTGTCTTTTTGATGGTAGAGGCCTCAAAGTTGTCAGAGATAGACTTACCCATTCACTCCAAAAAGTTGCTCTCATTTTCCTTTGCTTAATTCATTAGCATCACTATTCACTAAATTAGACTAATCAATTAATCTTTTCATTAATACCACAGAAAAGGAAAAAGCATTGTCCAGCTTCATCCATGGTTTAAATCAAAATTTTGTTAAAATCCATATTGGTGCGCCATAGTAAGCATCCATCGCGTTTCAAAAGCAACTTGCGAATTTAATATCCAGCTGTTACTAGTGTGTTTGTGTTGGCTACACTAAATAACATTTCCATTTCAGTACCGCTCCCAAATACACGTGTAGTATAAATAAATAGTAATGGTCATTTTAATTCTTATTTCATAAATCAATAGTCCACATGAAAATAAGCAACTTTGTAATATATCTGATCAGAGAAATCTGCTTCTTTCTCCTGAACTGATTTTTCATTCTCAAAATTCTCAATTCATAGGTGAAATCTGCCTTCAGAAAACACAGATTTTCCCATTACTGTAAAAAGAGATGACAGTTGGTGTTTATAAAATTCTATGGAGAACAGTAAGTGTTTCTGAAAAAATTGAAGCAAAATGTCTATCTTTCTTTCTTTAGCGCCTCCCATCCATAGAATTGTAAAAGCACCAATTGTCATCTCCTATCTTAGTAATGGGAAAATATGACTTCACTAAAAAAGATTTTTCAAATTTTACTCCTGAACTTAGAGTGAAACTTCAGTCCTGGAGGTGAAAGAAGCATATTTCTCTGGTAAAAAAATAAATTACAAAGTTTCTTATTGTCACGTGTACGTTTGATTTATGAAATAGAAATTAGAAGAACGGTTACTCAATAAGATGAATAAAACCTAGACTATAAACACCCAAAACATATAATGGATCCTTACGAAACTAAGCTTGAACATATAAATCACATTTTAATAGATGAAAATATAGCTAGTAATTACTTAGCTTAACTCATTCAATAGATTTAACAAAAAAAGTAGCAAAAATACAGACACATAGCTGAAAATGCAGCAGTACATTGAAAGTTACACAGTGAGGAGTATAAATAAATAACTTAATTTTCCAAAATTGGGCACTCATTAAATCGAACCTGTCATACCAAAAAACTCTATTTACCTGCAGATATAGAGTTATTCTGCGGGTAAATAGCCTTAAAATCTTACAAGGCTGCCCTACTAGAGCAGCAGCTACAGGGAGAAAATGAACTCATATCCTTGTAGCTACTCACTGCCATTCACTGGGGTTGTCTGGTGACTGGCTGAAATCGTTCTCCCCACCCGCTCATTGTCAACCATAGCTGCACACGTGCGCTGTGGTGCAGGCTGTCAATCAGTGTGCTGGGAAGTGATTTCAGCACACTCGCTGTTTAGTGAGCAGTGAATATTCACCACTCCAATGACTGGAAGTGAGCCGCTACTGTGAGAATATATTGCTGTTGCTCCAATAAGGCAGCCAGGTAGGGTGTTAACTCTATTTAACTGCAAATTGACCCTATATATGCAAGTATATAGCATTTTTGAACAGGACTATTTCCATTTAAAGAAGCACTCCCATCAAAGTTTTTATCCTCTTAATATATGTCATCATATTATATAGCACTATGTGCTTGCAATTGCTTATTTTGCCCTTCTCACCAGTTAGTTCTTCTCTCTTTAATTAGGTCTGCAACATCACATGATTAAAAACAGACTAACTGAATCCTTCTAAGCTCTATGTAGAAACAGGAAGTCTCTTTTCCCTGCATGAGTCATCCCCCCTCTTCTGCTCCTCCCCCCTGTCAGTGACTTTGCAGTGATGACTCATGAAGGAAAAGTAGACTTTGATTCTACATAGAGCTTAGAAGGATTCAGCTAGTCTGTTTTTATCACGTGATATCGTAGACCTAATTGAAGAGCGAATTATTACCTGGGTAGAAGGGCAAAACGAGCAATTGTAAGTACACAGTGCTCTAAAATCTGATGACTGCAATACATTAAGAGGATAAAAATTTTGATGGGAGTGCTTCTTTAAACAGATCAAAGGTACCTGCCACATCTCCGACACTTAAAATTAGGGGGCATGTAGAGAGGTGTCCTGGCTGAGCTCTCGCTATACTCATTCTGAAAGTACACTACTGTTATGGTTTCTGATGGTGGCTGTGGACAGTTGAGAGTTTTGTGATCCTGAGGAGCTAGAGGACTGGCGCTGCCATGACCTGCAGTAAGACGTCCAGCAAAGGAGACAAAGAGGAGCCCACAGTAGTTGCATACAAACCAATAGAAAAACCTATTTAGAACAAATTTACATAATGTGAGTTTGGAGCCTTGCCAGTGTGTGGCACTGCACCCCAATGCACGTTTCGCCTTGCTTTGTCAGGGGGCACGTCACTCTGGACTATACCCTAACAATGCACCTTTGTATGTTTAGATTTTCCTTTTACTTATACTTTATTATAATATGATTTTCAGGCCCCCAGTGTTTTTCTTTAGCCCGTCATTGAGCTACTGCTTTTTTTTTTTATTATTTTTTTTCTGTGTACTTTTTTATACATAAAAAGAAAAATGATTTAGAGACCATTTTGTACCACCTTTTTCTTTGGGTTTAATTGAATGGTATGTAGGTGCGTCTGTTAATTTTCCATTCACATAGGCGCTAGAACTTCAGCTGGTCTTAATTATTCCCTTTAAACGTATTGACTCGTTTAGAAATGATGAAGGCCACTTTGCTGGGGGTGCAGTGTACTTTAGTCCAAGAAAAGTTAGATGGCCTGATGTACCTTTAATCATTATGGGAGATTTTAATAATGTGGTAAATATAGTTTAATAAAAAAAATACTTCCCTAGGGGTGGAGGCGAGGAGGATTCACTGACATTTTTTGCTCGCCTTATTCGAGAGGTTGATCTCATTGTTTGGCAGGAAAGGTTTCCTAATACTAGAGCTTACAATTGTGCTTCAGCAACTTTTCAATCTCTATCAAGAATTGACTTATTGCTATGTAGTCTCTTCTTGGTACCGTTAATTATGAGGGTATAATACTGTCCCAGTGACCATTCTCCCCTTTTTTTCCATTTGCATTTACCCTAGATGTGGTTTGGGAAGCTATGATAGCCTTCTTAAGGAGGGAATTTATTGGGGAGATAAAGTTAAAGACAATTCTGAATATCTGGGTAAATTACTTAAAACTGTGTAAGATAGGAGAAGTTACATGCTAGGAAGAATAATCCGGAGACTCTTGGTCATTGGAGAGATGCTCAAAGGAAGTTAAGTTCACATCATCTAGCGCAACCTGACAATAAGCGCATGGTCCTAATACAGCCCTTCTATCAAGAGGCCTGAGACTACAGGTCTGTTATTAGCCAAGCTGCTCAAGTCTCAGCTTGGAAATTCCTCTTATATGAACTGAAAGATGCCTGGGGTAAAATATTCATTCAGACTTCACTTTTATTTGTATTTGCCATGTGCAGAATACAGTGGCTGAGTTTTTGTCCTTAACTGGTGGGAATAAGCATGCCGATCTTGCATAATGTGGACAGATAGGCACAAGAAATGCTCATTTTGGTTTAAAAAATGTAGGAATATGTTGGGAGGATGCCAATTTATAAAGGTCCATGGGTAGATTGCCTTCTTAAGGTTTGTAAAGTATTTGAAGGAGACCTAATATTGCATTATCTTGACATGTTTGAATATACAGTACAGACCAAACGTTTGGACACACCTTCTCATTTAAAGATTTTTCTGTATTTTCATGACTTTGAAAATTGTACATTCACACTGAAAGCATCAGAACTATGAATTAACACATGTGGAATTATATACTTATCAAAAAAGTGTGAAACAACTGAAAATATGTCTTATATTCTAGGTTCTTCAAAGTAGCCACCTTTTGCTTTGACTGCTTTGCACACTCTTGGCATTCTCTTGATGAGCTTCAAGAGGTAGTCACCGCAAATGGTTTTCACTTCACAGGTGTGCCCTGTCAGGTTTAATAAGTGGGATTTCTTGCCTTATAAATGGGGTTGGGACCATCAGTTGTGTTGTGCAGAAGTCAGGTGGATACACAGCTGATAGTCCTACTGAATAGACTGTTAGAATTTGTATTATGGCAAGAAAAAAGCAGCTAAGTAAAGAAAAACGAGTGGCCATCATTACTTTAAGGAATGAAGGTCAGTCAGTGCGAAAAATTGGGCAAACTTTGAAAGTGTCCCCAAGTGCAGTTGCAAAAACCATCAAGCGCTACAAAGAAACTGGCTCACATGAGAACAGCCCCAGGAAAGGAAGACCAAGAGTCACCTCTGCTTCTGAGGATAAGTTTATCCGAGTCACCAGCCTCAGAAATCGCAGGTTAACAGCAGCTCAGATTAGAGATCAGGTCAATGCCACACAGAGTTCTAGCAGCAGACACATCTCTACAACAACTGTTAAGAGGAGACTTTGTGCAGCAGGCCTTCATGGTAAAATAGCTGCTAGGAAACCACTGCTAAGGACAAGCAACAAGCAGAAGAGACTTGTTTGGGCTAAAGAACACAAGGAATGGACATTAGACCAGTGGAAATCTGTGCTTTGGTCTGATGAGTCCAAATTTGAGATCTTTGGTTCCAACCACCGTGTCTTTGTGCGACGCAGAAAAGGTGAACGGATGGACTCTACATGCCTGGTTCCCACCGCGAAGCATGGAGGAGGAGGTGTGATGGTGTGGGGGTGCTTTGCTGGTGACACTGTTGGGGATTTATTCAAAATTGAAGGCATACTGAACCAGCATGGCTACCACAACATCTTGCAGCGGCATGCTATTCCATCCGGTTTGTGTTTAGTTGGACCATCATTTATTTTTCAACAGGACAATGACCCCAAACACACCTCCAGGCTTTATTTTATCAAGATGGAGAGTGATGGGGTGCTACGCCAGATTACTTGGCCTCCACAGTCACCAGACCTGAACCCAATCGAGATGGTTTGGGGTGAGCTGGACCGCAGAGTGAAGGCAAAAGGGCCAAGAAGTGCTAAGCATCTCTGGGAACTCCTTCAAGATTGTTGGAAGACTATTTCCGGTGACTACCACTTGAAGCTCATCAAGAGAATGCCAAGAGTGTGCAAAGCAGTCATCAAAGCAAAAGGTGGCTACTTTGAAGAACCTAGAATATAAGACATATTTTCAGTTGTTTCACACTTTTTTGTTAAGTATATAATTCCACATGTGTTAATTCATAGTTTTGATGCCTTCAGTGTGAATGTACAATTTTCATAGTCATGAAAATACAGAAAAATCTTTAAATGAGAAGGTGTGTCCAAACTTTTGGTCTGTACTGTAGTTTTGAGAGGGGAGAATTGCCCATGTCCAATGAATATGGAATGGTCGTTTTGCCAAAGGAGTGAAAGTATAAAGATTTGCCTGACTTTTGTAGCCCAGATCTGATCTGATCTTGGATAAAAATCTTGGCGAAGATTCTGCATCCTGCTTGTCTAAAGTTATTACTTTGGTGATCTATTCGGATGAAGCCAGGTTTATGCCCACTAAATCGCCAGAAATTAATTTGCGCAGGCTGCTTTTTTTTTTTTTTTTTTTTTTTTTTTTTAAATTTACAGGCTTCCCATGAATCTATCACTGGATGCTCCGTGTTTGATAATGTGGAATGGGCATATCCCTGGGCTGCACTGGAGAAACTGGGCTCTGGCCCAAACTTCCTTCAATGGTTTAACTTGTGTATGTACACCAAGGGCAAGACTAAGCCAATGGCTTTTTTTCTGACAAGGCAAGGCTGCCCACTGTTGGCGTTGTTGTTCGCCCTGGCCGCTGGAGTTAAATTTAACCTGGGGGTGATAGGGTTTCAGTATGGGGAGGTAGAAGAGCTGGTTGCATTGTATGTCGACCACTTGCTATTATTCTTGGGAAACTTGAAGAGGTCCTAATCGACATTGATCAAAATAATTGTTTGTTTGCTTTAGGGGTTTTTTGGGCCTCACTATAAACTGCACTAAGTCTGTATTGCTACCACCTGGGTGACCGGGAGCTTAATACATTGGGTAGGGGTATAATTCTTCCTGTGGTGAATAAATGCTAATTAGGGTACTTATTATTATAGTACTTATAATCTCCAACAATTTTAGTGACATATCTCTGAGTCACTTAATGATCAAGTTAAGAAATAAGGTGGGGACTTGGGGAAAGGTCCCTTTATCGACATTGGGTAGGACAAATCTTATTAAGCTGTGTTTAATGCTTTGTATTTTATACGTAGTGTCTAATTCTTCTATATGGTTAGAGACGAAAAACAAAAAAATTTCTATCACTACCACACCTAATTCACAATAAGGATAGGATCAAACAAAACCTACCCAGGTTATAATTGCCATATCTTGCGGTGCACAGCTTAACATGTATAAAATCATGGTTTTCAGAGGAAAGCAAGAGAAGCCGCACTCTCCACCGGCTTTGTTTCATTCGCAGGGTTGCAGACATACACATCAATGAAATGAGCAACAGCTGCTCTTAGCTCACCCGAAAGAAGCCTGCACTCACACGAAACAGCTGTTGCCCATTTCATCGATGTCTCGGTCTGCAACCTTGCGACTAAAATAAAGTGCCTTTTCTTGAAATTGCCAGTGGAGAGTGCTGCTTCCTCTGAATTGCAACTTCTATGTGGTTCCCTGAGTATTGGTTCAAAAAGATGCACAACATCTTCAGGGATTTGGTGTGAAAAAAGGATATCCCCAGAATTAAGCTAGAAAAGATCCAACTTTCCAACGGACAATGGGATTTTGCTGTGCCACATACATGGTGATATTTTCTAGCCTCGCAATGCTAACATTTTAAGAAGTGGACATTAGAGGAGACTTGAAAGGCAGGGGCTGCATTGCTAAGATGCCTGGGTTTGGAAAGAAATCTTTTGGAACTAGTGAAAACACATACATTTAAGGTGAGGTCAGCATGATACCCCACTCTGCTGGAGTGTCAGATTATGTAGCCCCAGCAAGAAATGCTAAAGTATAGGTCTCTTTTAACAAAAGTTTTGGGATATCCTATGAAAATTGTGAAGTGCAGATGGGAGGAGGATGTGAGCCCCTTTTCTCCAGAGTAGTGAGGGGAAATTTTGGAGTCTTCGGCACTGGTCTTAATAAATTTTTCACAAAGAATGCAGTTCTTTCTTATACATAGAGTATATAGAGCGCCGAAGGCGCTCCATAGGATGATTTTACGTCCGGATGACTGCTGTCCCCGGTGTAGGGAAGAAGGTGCAGATCTGGGACATAGGTTTTGGTTGTGTCCACGCTTGGCTGAGTTATGGGCTGTTGTGAACAATGTAATTATTGAGGTATTTCTCATTGATACACTTGGAACCAAAATTATGTTTGATGGGATGTGTGAGAGCCCTTGAGGGCACAATATTAGAACCGTTCGCAATAGCCAAAATTCTTTACCAAGTTGATCTATTGCTGGATATTGGCTAATGTTCTCCTCATTGTAGGGGGACGTGCTTCAGCGTCTGAATACTACTATATTTTTGGAGAAAAAGGTGTATATTAAGAGTGGTGCTCTAGCTAAGTTTGATAGAGTGGGGCGTTTGGATCAGATGTCCAAGCGTGGTGTCAGAAGCTTTATTACGGGATGAGATGTATGGATTCTTGAGACTTATGTGCAGCTTGTTAATCCCTGGACTCATTTTACTTCTCTTTTGGAATAACCTAATTCTATAGTGAACTATACACCAAAAAAGAGTTGAGGGGGGGGGGGGGTAGCTGAAGTTGTGGGTTGTTTTTGTTTTTTGTTTTGCTTTATTTTATTGTTGATGGTACAATATTTCTTAAAAAAGCGTCATTGCATTGTCATTTGGCTGCTATGTTTGACTACAGAAATGTTCCTCATTATATTGTGCAGCAAAATCTTATTGATTAAAACATGGCCACTTTCTCTGGTTAGTGCAGCTTTCCTCACACACTGACCAGCGCGTCTGTCCATACAATGGCTGCTAGTGGAGGGGCAGTGACCAGTCCTGTCCATCAGCCTCCTCCAATAGAAAAGCAGCTTTCGTATGTGAGGTGTTTTATAATGGACAAGCCCGGTCACATGACTTTCCACAACAGCCATTTTATAGACAAGTGCTTGTCCGTTTGTGAGCCACTGGGGTTTTCTTTCACAAAGCCACTTCAGGAAAAAATACTGTGCCTTTTTATGTTTAGTGGCTCCAATGGCGGTATCAGTCATTTTCGTGGTAGCAGTGTCTCTTTGATATGTCTTATATTATAGAGAGCAGGTTGCTTCCAAAGAATTAACATGTTACATTTTGGTTAACCGCTTCATTGTTTCCACACCGTGGAGCGGTTAAAATAAGTAACGAGACTGAACATGTGCACAGCACATGTTTTCACATGTCCACCAAAAAGAAAAAAAAGCGCCGTGCACAGACCCTAGCGTAGTAGATAATTGTTATGTTCCCAAAGTGTTGAATAATTAACTCCTGAATAAATGGAATAGAGACATAGCGGTAATACCGCATGACTGTGGAACTGTGATATGGTAAATACTTTTAATTGGCTGAAATTAACCCTAGAACGCATACCTGGGGCCTCGCAGGCCCGCCCTGTTAATTGTTTTCTATTTTCTGCAAGATTTATTTAGTTAGACTTTTGAAACTCTAGGTATTCCTCAGGAATATAGTTGTTTGTCATTTTTGTTTGAGTTATTCCATGTTATTTGCACACGGGCCTAAAAGGCCCCAGGTATGTGAAAAAGTAGATTTTTATGGTCATGCGTTCTAGGGTTAAAGAGGTTGTCTACTACAATAAAAAATGCCCCCATCGATTAACACAGTGGAAAGTATATTTGTAAATACCTCTTGTTGCCATTCTTGCCTGTGAGCGGCGCTACCGCTGACCGCTCACAGGCATCACGTCACCCCGGCTGCAGCCTGCTCAGACTTCCGTGTTCTTACTGCCAATGAATGCAGAGGAGAGGGAAAGCGTGTGGTGGATGCTGGGCTGTGACATGCGGTAGAACCCCGTCCACAGCCCAGTCAATCATGGGGGTGCGTGCCACTGGGTCACGCCTGTGGGGTCCCAGAACTTGACGTGACGTTAGCGGATGTCAGAGCCGGCTGCAGCCGGGGTGACGTGATGCCCAGTGAGCGGTCAGCGATAGCGCCGCTCACAGGCACTTATAACAACTGAAGGTAATTACAAAAATACTTCTTTCCACTGTTTAAATCGATGGGGCTTTCTTGAAGAAAACCCTAAGAAAAATTAGGTTTGGCTCTTTCTTATCTAAAATTCTCTACACTGACCCAAAAGCGAGAGTTAGGGCTAACGGCCTTCTATCGTACACATTTTCTATTGAAAATGGGACGAGGCAAGGGTATCTTTCCTTATCACCTCTCCTATACACATTGGAGATGGAAAATTTAGCGGTAGCATTACATAAAAATCCAGGTGTTAGTGGAGTTACTGTAGGCTCACATCATTATAAACTAGCTCTATACTGATGACTTGTTGCTCTGTTTCAAACCCAATGAACTCATTACCCTCTATAATAAAGGAATTTGAAGAATTCAGCAATGTAAGCAATTTTAAAGTCAACTACTCTAAAACAGAAGCCATGAACCAAACTTTTAACGCTGAATTGACACAACAACTAATTTGTAAATTTCCCCTTAAATGACAGACCAACTCCATTAAGTACCTGAGGACACAAATTCCAGGGAATTTGGATGATCTGTAAACTCTTCAAAATCTAATGAATTAGAACTTGAAACCCTTGTCCTGGTTTGGTCATAATAATGTGACCAAAATGGACATATTGCCAAAACTCCTTTTATGTATTCCAGACCGTTCCTGTTCCTTAGACATTTTTCTTCCAACTCAACAAGACTATTATCAAGATTGTATGGGGAACTTCGAAGCCTAGGATACGTTTTAAAATATTATTGCATCAAAAAAAAGTCTGCCAGATCTAAAAAAAAAAACAAAAAACATCAGTCTGCAATTTTTATGAGAGCAGTTGACTGTTTCAGGTCTGTGGAACATAAGCAATGGGTGAAACTAGAAGGGGGTCTCTCTCGCTTGACACTCACATCCTTACCTTGGATCAACAAAATACATATACAAACTAAACAATTACCAGTACTCAGCAATTTTTGCGAACATGGGAGCAAGTCTTAATCTCATCATCAATATCACGTACCTTGGGGCCTTTAATACCCTTGTTTGACCACCCAGATTTCCCCACTGCTTCAGGTGCAGACTCATTTCTAATCTAGGGCAGATCCGCTGGGGTTAGATTGAGACATGTTCTCATGGAGTCAGGCTCTTTTCCTTCCTTTACAGAACTTGGTGGCTCTTGTCCAGGTAGGCTTTTATCCTGGCTGTCTTATTTCCAGCTCGGGTCATTTATAAATTTTCACATATATCTGAATAGTATAAAGGATGAACTTGCTCTGTTTGAAACCTTAATCACTCCAGTAGGTTCTTGTATTAAACTTCTATCTTGTATATACAAAGCAACACAAAGGGACACCTGCTATTACCCTCTATTCTTCACTGGAGCTTGGGAGAAGGAATTGGATAGTCAAATGTCAGAGGAGGATTGGCAAAAAAACATTCATACTCTCCCACAAATTACCTATTACTTGCCGTGCTCAGGAGAAAAAATATAAGATTCTATCTAGATGGTACAGTTGTCCCACTATGCTTCATAGGATCTTACTCTATAATGGGGTCACTGGTAGCAGAGTCACACCCTCCTCCCAAATTTGTTCAAAGATTTTTCCTGGTATAGAAGTAAGGCTCACTGGCCTGTAATTCCCTGGCTCCACCTTTCCTTTTTTTTTAAGATGGGGACAACATTTGCCCTTCTCCAATCTTCTGGGACTTCTCCTGTTCTCCAGAAATGTTCAAAGATTCTGGCTAGTGGTTCTGCAATTTCCCCTGCTATCTCTTTCAGTACCCTAGGATGTAATTCATATGGACCAGGAGATTTAAATTCATGTAAATTAGCTAAGTGTTCCCTCACCATCTGTTTATAGATAGTGTGAATTCTTTTATTCCTTCGATAGCAGTGAAGATCAGTTGATGTTACATTTGCTTTCTTAGAGAACACAGATGCAAAATAGAAATTTAAAAGTTCGGTCTTCTCCACATCATTTTTGACCACTTCACACTTTTCAACCTGTAAAAATCCTATAGCATCTTTGGCATTTCTTTTCCTTTTGACATACCACCAAAATCCTTTTACATTGCTTTTGGTCTCCATTGCAAGCCTTACTTCATTACTGGCTTTAGCTCTTCTAACGCTTTCTTTGCAGACAGCATTATATTCTTCTTTAGATATGCCCCCCTCTTTCCATTTGATATACATTTTTTTCCCTTTTTATCAAGTATTTAAGTTCTGTGATCATCCATCCTGGTCTCTTTTAATGCTTCCAATTCTTCCTTCTTTTTGGGATTGTTACTGATTGTGCAGTGAGCATTTCATGTAGCAAAATCTCCCATCCTTCTTGGACATTTCCATCCTTTAGAACATCCAGCCAATGAACCTTTCCTACGCTTTTTCTGAGTTCATTAAAATCTGCCTTTCTGAAGTCCAACTTTAACTTTCTGACGCCGGGTGTAATAATACGTATCTGCGCCCTGGGCCTATTGGAGCACATACGTATTATTACGTCCTGGCGATCGCGCCCACACAGAGGCTGTGCTGGCATGATCGCCACCGGGTGTGAGCTGATTCTATGTGCTAGGAGCGGTGCCGCACCACTCCCGGCACATTTACCCCGAAATGCTGTGTTCGACAAGCATCGGTAAGAGCGCGCCTCTAACCATGTATCCGGCTTCCCATTCTGTGTATGCCGGGTCCGGATAGTTGCCTTGGTGACCCGAGGTCATGACAACATCCGGTTCACCATGCATCAGCAAGATGGGTAGATCGTGCTCAGTGCACAATCTACCTAGCTTGTGTGTGCAGGGCTGACAGCAAAAAAATGAAAGTCCCATAGTGATAAAGTGTAAAAGTTTAAAAAAAAAAAGCGTAAGAAAGTGAAAAAAAAATGTAAAAAAAAATTGTATAAATATTTTTTTTTAAAAAAAAAGGAAAAAATAAAAATATACTGTACCCATAAATAAATATTATGACACTAAAAGTACACATATGGTATTGCCGCGTCCGTAACGACCTAACCTATAAAACTGTCCCACTAATTAACCCCTTTAGTGAACACGGTAAAAAAAAAAAAAAAAAAACGGAGCAAAAAACGATTCTTTATCATACCGCCAAACAAAAAATGGAATAAAACGTGATCAAAAAGACAAATGTAAATAAAAATGGTACCGCTGAAAACGTAATCTTGTCCCACAAAAAACAAGCCGCCATACAGCTCCATCAGCCGAAAAATAAAAGTTATAGCTCTCAGAATAAAGCGATGCCCAAAAAATTATTTTTTCTATAAAATAGTTTTTATTGTATAAAGGCGCCAAAACATTGAAAAAAGATATCAATGTAGTATCGCTGTAAACTTACTGACCTGGAGTGTAAAGCTACCTTATCAATTTTACCACACGCGGAACGGCATAAAAAAAAAAAAAAAAACAATTCCTGAATTGTTGGTTTTTGTTGATTCTGCCTCCCAAAAATCGGAGTAGAAAGCGATCAGAAAATGTCACATGCCCGAAAATGGTACCAAGAAAAACGTCTACTTGTCCTGCAAAAAACAAGCCGTCACATGACTCTGTCGGCCGAAATATGGAAAAATCATAGCTCTCAAAATATGGCGATGATAAAACTAATCTTTGAAAAAAAAAAAGGGGGGGGAGTTTAGTGTGTGACAGCTGTCAATCATAAAAACCCGATATAAATGTAATATCGCTGTAATCTCACTGACCGACGAATAAAGTCATCTAATCACTTATACCACACGAGGAACGGTATAAAAAATAAACACTAGGGTTAGGGTTGTGCTACGGTTAGGATTTTTTCAAAAGGAAAGAAAAAAACTGATTACTATGGCGACTAGTGTTGAGTTCAAGTTCCCACTACTTGAGTTTGCATCGGGTGCTCCGGTATGCACCGAGTATCACAGGTGCTCTAGTCTCCGCCCCATATGCTTCGTGGCTGTTATACAGCCAAAAAACACATGGGGATTGCCTGCCATGCACTGGCAATCCCCGCATGGTTTTTTTCTTGGGTGTCTAACAACCGTGAAGCATGTCACTCGAGCACCCGTGATACATGGTGCATACCCGAGTACCCGATGCAAACTCAAGTAGTGAGCACTTGCGCTTAAGGCTAATGACAACTTATTCAGTATGATGACCTAATTTTATCAAATTCTGTGTTGTACATCTGGGTTCAAAATGTTCTCTATACCCCTTGATATAATCCTTGAGAGGTCTAGTTTCCAAAAATGGAGTCACTTGTGGGTTTTTTTCACTGTTTAGGTGCATCAGGGGCTCGCCAAACGCAACATGGCGTCCGCTCTCCATTCCAGCCAATTTTGCGTTCAAAAAGTCACACAGTGCGCCTTCCCTTCTGAGCCCTGCCATGCGCCCAAACAGTGTTTTTTCCCGACATATGGGGTATCGACTTACTCAGGAGAAATTGCACAACAAATTGCATGGTGCAATTTCTCCTGTTACCCTTATGAAAATGTAAAATTGGGGGCTGATAAACATTTTTGTGGGAAAAATATGAAAATTGTATTTTTATGGCTGAATGTTATACATTTCTGTGAAGCAGCTGGGGGGGTTCAAGGTGCTCACTACACATCTAAATAAGTTCCCTGAGGGGTCTAGCTTAGAAAATGGTGTCACTTGTGGGGGGTTTCCACTATTTAGGCACATCAGGGGCTCCCCAAAAGCAACATGGCGTCCTCTAATTATTCAAGCAAATTTTACATTCAAAAAGTCAAATGACGCGCCTTCCCTGCCGTGCGCCCAAACAGTGGTTTTCCCCCTCATATGGGGTATCTGCCTGCTCAGGAGAAATTGCACAACAAATTTGGGGGTCCATTTTCTCCAGTTACCAATTTTGAAAATAAAAAAAGTTTGGGTCTATAGTAACATTTTTGTGAAAGTTAAATGTTCATTTTTTTCTTCCATGTTCCAAAAATTCCGGTGAAGCACCTGAAGGGTTAATAAAGTTCTTGAATGTGGTTTTGAGCACCTTGAGGGATGCAGTTTTTAGAATGGTGTCACTTTTGGGTATTTTCCTTTTACTTTTGATGGAGAGAGATTCCCAACAAATATCTGGATAGTATAAATCTCCCATGATCACTGTCTTAATTTTTGTTCTACAAAAAAAAGCCATCTGACGTAAAGAGTTCATCCAAGTCTTCAGTCTGTCCAGGTGGCCTATAGTAAACACGTACAATAGTGTCTTTTCTATTCTACTCTCCTTGTATTCTTATCAAAACGGTTTCTACAGAGCTACCATTCTACTAGAGTATTTCATGTCAGCACGTTTACTGCAATAACTAACTTGCATCCATTTTTTTTTCTCATTAAGTAATGAAAAAAAGTTTAGAATTTTATTAAAAAAGAAAAAAGTTCATCTTTGTGTCACTGTATCTGTGACCTTTGTTATTTTTCCATCCATGGAGCTGAGTGGGGGCATGTTTTTCATGTTGTGGTAAGCCAATGTTTTTATTGATCCCATTTTGGGTCACGTGACATTTTATCCTTTTTTTTTTTTTTCTGTGAAGTGGTGAGAAAAAAAATACTTTGAATTCTGTAATTTTGATCCCCCCCCTTTTACTGTGTTTTCTATTGCTATTCTTGTTAGTTAATTCTGTATTCTTTTATGGATGCGGTGATGCCAGATATGTTTTTTTAAAACTATTTTTTTTATAAGAAGTTTTCTGTTCCTTTAGTACTTTACTTGAACATTTGATTGCTTACAATATGTACTATGTACTGCAATACCATATTATTGAAGTATATTGTAAAAATGGAGGTCTGCTATGAAGCTCAGTCTTCGGTTGAGCTTCACAGGAGTAGCAAGATGGTGGGGATGGGGTCTTCAGGAGTCATGCCCATAACTCATCGGTCCCCCATGATCACGTAGCAGGGGGCCAATGAGAGCTGGTGCGCTCGTCCTTGTGACCATGTCATTTAAATGCTGCTTTCAGAAATTGACAGAACCATCTAAGTGGTTAACAGAATGGGTTAATAATGTAACATGAATTCAGTTTTCAAATTGAGACCTATTGGAGCTCTGGTGTTTTTAAATTAAAAATCTACCATTGTTCTCAATCGTAATAATTTCACTCTATCACCCTGAAGTGTAACTAGAACTTGCTCTATGGCATATGATAAACTCCAAATGTGGCAAGTAGTAACGTTTAGCTGCATTGGACACATTGTGTAATGAATTGTGAGTAGATCACTGCATTCAAAGTCAGTGGTGCTCCCTAGGGTTATACCCTTTGCCTAGTGCTTCATATCTACTATAAACGATAGTAAAACTGAGACATAGATATTAGCCCTGATTCGTCAAGACAAGTTATTTTTCACACCAGTGTTTGAGAGAGCATTTTGGATTAACCCCTTAAGCCCCGCGGGTGGTTTGCACGTTAATGACCGGGCCAATTTTTACAATTCTGACCACTGTCACTTTATGAGGTAATTACTCTCGAACGCTTCAACGGATCCCCCTGATTCTGAGATTGTTTTTTCGTGACATATTGTACTTCATGATTGTGGAAAAATTTCTTCGATATCACTTGCGTTTATTTGTGAAAAAAACGGAAATTTGGCGAAAATTTTGAAAATTTTGCAATTTTCAAAATTTGAATTTTTAAGCCCTGAAATCAGAGCGATATGTCACACAAAAGAGTTAATAAATAACATTTCCCACATGTCTACTTTACATCAGCACAATTTTGGAACCAAAATTTTTTTTTGTTAGGGAGCTATAAGGGTTAAAAGTTGACCAGCGATTTCTCATTTTTCCAACAAAATTTACAAAACCATTTTTTTAGGGACCACATCACATTTGAAGTCACTTTGAGAGGTCTTTATGACAGAAAATACCCAAAAGTGACACCATTCTAAAAACTGCACCCCTCAAGGTGCTCAAAACCACATTCAAGAACTTTATTAACCCTTAAGGTGCTTCACAGGAATTTTTTGAATGTGGAAGAAAAAAATTAACATTTAACTTTTTTCACAAAAATGTTAATTTAGACCCAATTTTTTTTATTTTCACAGGGGTAACAAGAAAAAATGGACCCCAAAATTTGTTGTGCAATTTCCCCTGGGCACGCAGATACCCAATATTTGGGGAAAAAATACTGTTTGGGCGCACGGCAGGGCTCGGAAGGGAAGGAGCGCTATTTGACTTTTTGATTGTAAAATTTGCTTGAATAATTAGCGGACGCCATGTTGTGTTTGGAGAGCCCATGTGTGCCCAAACTTTGGAGCTCCCCCACAAGTGACCCCATTTTGGAAACTAGACCCCCCAAGGCACCTTTCTAGATGCATAGTGAGCACTTGGAACCCCCAGGTGCTTCACAAATTGATTCGTAACAATGAAAAAGTGAAAAAAAAAAAACACTTTTTCATTTTTATGAATCAATTTGTGAAGCACCTGAGTGTTCCAAGTGCTCACAATGCATCTAGATAGGTGCCTTGGGGGGTCTAGTTTCCAAAATGGGGTCACTTGTGGGGGAGCTCCAATGTTTGGGCACACAGCGGCTCTCCAAACGCAACATGGTGTCGCTAACAATTTGAGCCGATTTTCCGTTAAATTTGTTAGAGGACACCATGTTGCATTTAGAGAGTCCCTGTGTGCCCAAACATTGGAGCTCCCCCACAAGTGACCCCATTTTGGAAACTAGACCCCCCAAGGCACCTATCTAGATGCATAGTGAGCACTTGGAACCCCCAGGTGCTTCACAAATTGATTCGTAACAATGAAAAAGTGAAAAAAAAAACACTTTTTCATTTGTATGAATCAATTTGTGAAGCACCTGAGGGTTCCAAGTGCTCACTATGCATCTAGATAGGTGCCTTGGGTGGTCTAGTTTCCAAAATGGGGTCACTTGTGGGGGAGCTCCAATATTTGGGCACACAGCGGCTCTCTAAATGCAACATGGTGTCCGCTAACAAATTTAACGCAAAATTGGCTCAAATTGTTAGCGACACCATGTTGCGTTTGGAGAGCTGCTGTGTGCCCAAACATTGGAGCTCCCCCACAAGTGACCCCATTTTGGAAACTAGACCCCCCAAGGCACCTATCTAGATGCATAGTGAGCACTTGGAACCCCCAGGTGCTTCACAAATTGATTCGTAACAATGAAAAAGTGAAAAAAAAAACACTTTTTCATTTTTATGAATCAATTTGTGAAGCACCTGGGGGTTCCAACTGCTCACTATGCATCTAGATAGGTGCCTTGGGGGGTCTAGTTTCCAAAATGGGGTCACTTGTGGGAGAGCTCCAATGTTTGGGCACACAGGGACTCTCTAAATGCAACATGGTATCCGCTAACAAATTGAATGGAAAATCGGCTCAAATTGTTAGCGGACACCACATTGCGTTTGGAGAGCTTCTCTGTGCCCAAACTTTGGAGCTCCCCCACAAGTGACCCCATTTTGGAAACTAGACCCCCCAAGGCACCTTTCTAGATGCATAGTGAGCACTTGGAACCCCCAGGTGCTTCACAAATTGATTCGTAATAATGAAAAAGTGAAAAAAAAAACACTTTTTCATTTTTACGAATTAATTTGTGAAGCACCTAGGGGTTCCAAGTGCTCACTATGCATCTAGATAGGTGCCTTGGGGGGTCTAGTTTCCAAAATGGGGTCACTTGTGGAGGAGCTCCAATGTTTGGGCACACAAGGACTCTCCAAATGCAACATGATATCCGCTAACAATTTGAGCCGACAATTTGTTAGCGGATATCATGTTGCATTTGGAGAGTCCCTGTGTGCTCAAACATTGGAGCTCCCCCACAAGTGACCCCATTTTGGAAACTAGACCCCCCAAGGCACCTATCTAGATTCATAGTGAGCACTTGGAACCCCAGGTGCTTCACAAATTGATTCATAAAAATGAAAAAGTGTTTTTTTTTTCACTTTTTCATTTTTACGAATCAATTTGTGAAGCACCTGGGGGTTCCAAGTGCTCACTATGCATCTAGAAAGGTGCCTTGGGGGGTCTAGTTTCCAAAATGGGGTCACTTGTGGGGGAGCTCCAAAGTTTGGGCACAGAGGGGCTCTCCAAACGCAATGTGGTGTCCGCTAACAATTTGAGCCGATTTTCCATTCAATTTGTTAGCGGATACCATGTTGCATTTAGAGAGTCCCTGTGTGCCCAAACATTGGAGCTCCCCCACAAGTGACCCCATTTTGGAAACTAGACCCCCCAAGGCACCTATCTAGATTCATAGTGAGCACTTGGAACCCCAGGTGCTTCACAAATTGATTCATAAAAATGAAAAAGTGTTTTATTTTCACTTTTTCATTTTTACGAATCAATTTGTGAAGCACCTGGGGGTTCTAAGTGCTCACTATGCATCTAGATAGGTGCCTTGGGGGGTCTAGTTTCCAAAATGGGGTCACTTGTGGGGGAGCTCCAATGTTTGGACACACAGGGGCTCTCCAAACGCAACATGGCGTCCGCTAACAATTTGAGCCGATTTTCCATTCAATTTGTTAGCGGACACCATGTCGCGTTTGGAGAGCCCGTGATGTGCCTAAACAGTGGAGCTCCCCCACAAGTGTCCCCATTTTGGAAACTATACCCCTCAAAGATTTTATTAAGGTGTATAGTGAACATTTTGAACCCAGAGGTACGGCACATTATTTGTTTACATTAGGTCATCATATTGAATAAGTTTTCATTATTCTTGAGCGCAAGTGCTCGCTACTTGAGTTTGCATCGGGTACTCAGGTATGCACCATGTACAGCGTGTGCTCGAGTGACATGCTCGAGTCCCTGCTCCGCATGTTTCACGGTTATTAGACATCCAAAAAAAAACATGCGGGGATCGCTCGTGCATGGCAGGCAATCCCCGTAAAGTTTTTTGGCCGCGAAGCATATGGGGCAGAGACTCGAGCATGTCACTCAAATACCCACGATACTAAATGCATACCAGAGCACCCGATGCAAACTCAAGTAGCGAGCACTTGCTCTCAACACTAGTCGCCATATCGTCATCTTTTTTTCTTACTTTTGAAAAAAATCCCAACCCCAGCCCTAACCCTAGCACAACCCTAGCCCCAGCACAACCCTAGCCCCAGCACAACCCTAGCCCCAGCACAACCCTAGCCCCAGCACAACCCTAGCCCCAAACCCAGCCCTAACCCTAGCCCAATCCTAACTCAAGAGTTTATTTTTGACGCCGTTCCTTGTGCGGTATAAGTGATTAGACGACTTTATTCTTCGGGTCGGTGTGATTACAGCAATGCCAGAATCATATGGGGTTTTTATGACTGACAGCTGTCACACACTAAAAGACGCATTTTTTGTAAAATCTAGTTTTTGCATCGCCATATTTTGAGAGCTATAATTTTTCCAAATTTTGGCAGACAGTCATGTGACGGCTCGTTTTTTGCGGGATGACTTGACGTTGTTATTGGTGCCATTTTCAGGCACGTGACATTTTTTGATCGCTTTCTATTCCGATTTTTGGGAGGCAGAATAAACAAAAACCAACAATTCAGGAATTGTTTTTTTTTTTTTTTTTTATTCTGTTCCGCGTGTGGTAAAATTGATGAGGCAGCTTTACTCTTCGGGTCAGTACGTTTACAGCGGTACCACATTTGTATAATTTTTCTATGTTTTGGCGCTTATACACAATAAAAGCTATTTTATAGAAAAAAATATTTTTTAGTATCGCTTTATTCTGAGAGCTATAACTTTTTTATTTTTCGGCTGATGGAGCTATATGGCGGCTTGTTTTTTGCGGGACGAGATGACGTTTTCAGCGGTATCATTTTTATTTATATGCGTCTTTTTGATCGCGTGTTATTCCACTTTTTGTTTGGCGGTATGGTGATAAAGCATTGTTTTTTGCTTGGTTTTTTTTTTTTTTTTTTTACCGTGTTCACTGAAGGGGTTAACTAGTGGGACAGTTTTATAGGTCAGGTTGTTCCGGACGCGGCGATACCAAATATGTGTACTTTTATTGTTTTTTTTTTATTTTTTTTATAATAATATTTATTGATGGGTACATTATATTTTTATTTTTGGTGTATTATTTTTTTTATTTTTTTATAATATTTTTGCACATTTTTTTTTTTTTTTTTTTTCCACTTTCACACAGTTTATACACTTTATTACTTTGTCCCACTCTGGGACTTTCACTTTTTTTTTTCTGATCGCCTGCATGGCACAGGAATGGAGCACCATCCCTATGCCATGAAGGCTGTCAGAAGTGCACAGTGTGAAGATTGCTTGGAGATGCACTGCGCATGTCCAAGCAATCTTCCTGCTCTCTGGTGACCCGGATGTTGTCATGACGACATCGGGTCGTCATGGCAACACCCGGGAAGCCTTTGCAGACTGCGCTGGAAGCCGGAAGAGGAGGTGAGTATCGGCGATCACCTCCCCTTGCCCCCGCAATGCCGCGATCGACTTCGATCGACTTCGATCGCAGCATCGCGGGGGTTAATGTGCTGGGAGCGGTGCGTGACCGCTCCCTGCACATAGTACCGGGTGTCAGCTGTGACAATCAGCTGACACCCGGCGGCGATCGCGCCCGCACAGCCTGTGTGCGCGCGCGATCGCCATGACGTACTAATACGGGTCTGGCTCTTAAGTCCCAGGGCACAGACGCGTATTAGTACGTCAGATGTTATTAAGGGGTTAAGACACTCTTGACTGATTAGGAGGTGTGCGCATTTTAATTAATCTGGAGCATCTGACAAGTGGTTTACGTTTTGACAAAAATCTGGCTTAAGGAGTGCTACATCTCGTCATGAATTAGATGAACTTTGGCTTCTCACTGCCCCATCCCTCCTTTTCTGTTCATGTTGGCAGAGCTGGGTAAAACCCAGGCGTCAAAATGGCAAGTCGCAAAATTTTTGTGACATTTCAAAGCTATTAAGGCCAGTTTACTGGCAGAAAAACTTTAATCTGGTTCACAGTCTGTGATAAATTATTGTCCAGCTTGGGGGCTTTTCTCACAACTATTGTTATACTCTCTTTCAAAAATAATTCCATGACAGTATCCTCATATAAAATAGGCAAATATTTGTAAAGGTTCTTTTTTTCTGTATATCTCTGAAACTGCAGTATATTGAAGTGCCATCTTTGGTTTGTAGCTCTGTTTGGTTATGTAATTTTTACTACCGGTGTGTGATCAGATGTCTATTAGGGTTGCTCTTGATTTCTTGTTGTTCACTGTTCTTTCAGCCATTTTGAAGGGAAACTGTCACTGGATTGATGCTGATAAAACCACAGATTCATGCTGACCAAGCAAGGCTGCACGATTGCAGCTAAGTATGTTTTTCTCTGAAATGTGTCGGCATTTCCAGGAAAACATAATTTGAATATCTGGCTGGGACTAATCATTTCTCTACTGTAGTCCCAACTGTCTCCAGCCTGGCTCCTCTCAGCTCCTCTCTAGGTGATTGACAGGTGTTTACTACGTACACAGATGGGAAAGACTTGTAAATTGTCTGGATTGGTGCGCGGGGAAGCTGGGTCTTCTGAAATACTCAGTAAAAGCGTTTTTAATGTGACAGCAGCCAAACATAAAAAACTATATAAATCTGGTATCTCGGTCATCGCACCGACTCGAAGAATAAAGTCGTCTAATCACTAATACCGCACGAGGAACGGCATAAAAACAATTCTTCAACTACTGTTGATTTGTTCATTCTGCCTCCCAAAGATCGCAGTAAGGATCGGCTCACATGTATCCTGTGCTCTACGCGAAGCGCTTACACCGGGGTTTCCTTGTGAATCTCTGAAATACATAATTCAGACTGAACTCCCGGTGGAAGATTCCCTATAATGAGGCAGATGGAAACACTGTGGACGCAGTCTGATCTGTGATCCTGGTGGTGTCCGTCTTTTTAGGCGTGCATAAAAGCGCGGTCGGCCACAATTTTGTGCTCCTCTAAAAAGGACACCGCTGAACAGAGGCCAGACAGAGTACAGAGTAACTCTGCTGCATCATTTTAGTGAATGGATCCCTCTGAGGTTTAATTTGAATCACGTCATTAGGCGATTTAGATGGAAACTCCAATGTACGTGCTCAGCATAGAGCACAGAATAAATGTAATCCCAAATATTATGTAAAATGCTGGCAATAAAAGCTTCAACTTAATCCACAAAAAAAGCAAGTCCCCACTCAGGTCTGTCATCTGTCAATGGAGGGTTTTCCACGTTGCTGGTAGTGCAAAAGCTCTGGAAAAGTGCTACGGCTCCTCACCCGCCAAAACAAATCTAGCGAATTCTGCATTCCCAAATCCAAATTCCCCTCTCCCTTCTGAGCCCCACACTGTGCCTAAACCACATTTAGCACCTCCATTGTTTGGTATTTCTGTAATGATAAGGGCACGCCTAATTTTTGTGTGCGAGTCTCCAGAAGCACGAGCAGGGCATAATGTACTGTGCACTAGAATAGCAAATTTCCAATTTTCACTCTGCAACATCCACACTGCTGCTTGTTTCTGGAAAACATCCATGGAGTCAAATCCTCAATAAACCTGTAGATAAATTCCCAAAGGAGTATAATTTCCAAAATGGGGTCACTTGAGGGGGGTATTCTACTCTTCTAGCACTTAAGCTTTGTGCGCACGATCAGGATTTGAAGCAAAAAATTTCCTGAGCGTTTCTGCATCTCCTTGGCAGGTAAAACGCGCAGAAAAAAAGCACGGTTTTGACGCGTTTTTGTACATCAATGAATGCTTTTTGGAAGCTAAATAAAGTTATTTGGTGGGATATTGCTTAAACCCTTGGATTACCTTCAGAACTGGGAGAGTATATTGGTTAATTTAAATGATTAAAGAATGTGTCTGTTGTATTTCAAATAAAGTGCTTGCTCTGTGTCTGTGTGTTTAACACTTTAATTAGGTTTGGTCAAGAAAAGATCTGATTGTCACCTTGTCATAACCAAACAAAATAGCTAGGTGTCAGCTGATCCCATACACCCAATCTTCATTAGCATTTCCATTCATGTAATTTATGTGGCAACTGAGCTGCTATTTTTAGCCTAGGAAGGGGCCATTTGCAAACATGGTCCCTGGCTATAATTAACAGCTCACAGCTGTTTCATTAGCCCTTACGTCCCCCCAATCAGCACTCAGCAGCACTTTGGACGCAGCATAATTTTGCTATGTTCAAAACGTGGTGTTCTAATGCCGCACTTTTGTTGTCAGTATATGTGAATCCACCGCATATAATGACACTTCAATCGGTCAAAATCTGCAGTGGAGACTAGTGTGTCCGCTACAGAAATTGACATGCTATGGGTGAGTTTGGGTACGTGGCCACAATCAGGAGCCGCTGCAGGTTTGACGCTGCTTGTTTATGCAGCGTCAAACCCGCAGCGTCCAGACTTTGCAGCATAGTGTATGAGAGCTCTAGAAATCCCATGTCCACTATGCGTGCATCTGAGGCTGCGGATCACCTGTGGACACTGACATGCTGCACGTCTTTCAGGACCGCAGCATGTCAAATTCTCTTGCGGAGTCGCTAGTCTCCACAACAGAAATTTGACCACTAGAATGTATTTAATGCAGTAAATCCGCATGGTTCAGTGAACACATGTGGATTTACCTGTGTTCAATAGAATGCCACATTTGGACCCAGCAAAGATATGCGTTCAAAGCACTTCTAAGTCCGGATCGTGGGCACAGAGCCTAAAATTTAAAAAAAATGGCGTGGGCTCCCGCGTCATTTTTATAGCCAGCAGAGGGAAAGCCGACCGCTGGGGGCTGATATTAGTAGCCGGGGAAGGGGCCTTTAGCGAAAAGTGTTCCCTGGCTATTAATATCAGCCCACAGCTGTTTGTTTAGCCTTTACTGGCTAAATTACAGGGGGACCCCAGAAAAAAATTTATGTAGTGTCCCCCTATAAAATCTAACCAGAAAAGGCTAAACAAACAGCTGCCGTCTGATATTAATAGCCAGGGAAGGGATCAATACTAGCCCCCTCACGGCTATTAATATCAGCAGTCCTAGAAATGACGTATCCATAAGATGTGCCAAATCTGGCGCTTAACCTCTGTTCTTCCCACTGCACTGTAGCGGTGGGGTAATGGGGTTGGGGTTCACGTCAGCCTTGTATTGGCGGCTGACGTGAAGCCCAGGTTAGTAATGGAGGGCATCTATAAGACGCCCCCATTACTAACTGCGTAGTAAAATGGTGGCCGCTTTTTCAATTAAACAGGGCCAGAATAAAGTATTTTAATGAAATAAAAAACACACGGTTCTACAATTTGTTTTATTACCCTCTGTCCGCGAAGGCATCGATCTTCTGAAAAAAATGTAAAATAACAAACAACCATATCTCTCACCTGTCTGCTGTCAACGACCGTCCACGTACCGCCAATTATTGTCCCACGGCGATCTGGGACACTTCTACAGCAGTGACATCCGCAATCACTGATGTCACTGCTGTAGAAGATAGCAATGTACACTGACAGGGTTGTGAAATCACCCCTGTCAGTATACATTGCAGCTGCAGGAGGTCACTGGGGTTCATCAGCTGATCAGCCCCAGTGAACTTGCCACCATGGGAACCTTAATTAGGCAATACTGTAAAACCACATATGGGGTATTTTCACGTTTAGCTGAAATTGAGTAACAAATTTTGGTGCCATTTTTACCCATTTTCCCGTGTGAAAATGTAAAATCTGGGCTAAAACAAAATTTTTGTGGTAAAAATGTAATCCTTTTTTCTTCACTGTCCAATGGTATAAGGTTTTGTGACACATCTGTGGTGTCCATTTGATCACTGTACCCTTATATTAATTCATTGAGAGGTGTAGTTTGTAAAATGGGGTCACTGTGAGGACCTGCCCACTTACTAAAGACTAAGATACTTTTCCAGCACGTAGCACCGGTTCCGTCGATATTATTGTGTTTTATTCAAGTTTTGCTGGCTGTGTTTTGTTAATACGCTGCTTGCTTGTCAGTTTATGTAAACTAATTTTACTTCTAACTTGTCCAGCATTACAGTAATTTGATCAGTATCTCGGGAGCCTTCAATTATTGTCCAAACAGGGACTAGGCCCGTTGTGTGAGTGTTGATTGTAGACACAGTGGAGCCATCACCACAGGGGATCTAACATGCAGTCCCAGGTGAAGGCTCCTGGAATATTCTTCATTGTTTCAGCTAAAAGTAAATGCTTAAGGGGGAAGGGTGTCATAATTTCCGACCTTTGAGGGGGCTGAGCCCATGGAGGGAGAAACGTCATGTTTTGGTGAAGAGTGAGTGGAAGGACGCCGGAGGGAGAGGATCTATGGCTGTGGACGTGGAGCCGATGGATGGAGATCAGGTACCGACTAAGCTGGATAAACGTGCTACAATTGTGGATGCCATTTGGATTTAAACCTTCTTAAAGGACTGTTGCTACTCGATACCTGTGCTTCCATCGTTTTATGACGTCTGCAGGATCGTGGACTGTGGCTACAGACTATACTGACTGGAGATACGAAATCTGTGGGCCAACCAAAAGTTGGGAGACAGTGAGTATGGCCTGATACAAAGTCAGTGGAACTACTGATCCCACATTGGGAACTTGAAGACTGAGAGAACTGTATTTTGACCAATTACTTGGAATTGCTGCATTACCATGGATGTGATTAATAACATATTGTTGCATCGTTAACCTGCCTAGGTAATTACTTACAACCCAGAGCCTCAGATCCTTACAGTCACTTATGTGGGTTTCTGCTGTTCTGGCACCCGCACACCATAACAGTAAAAATCTGCACTATAATATGGCGTACCTGCTCTTCTGAGCTTTGCACTGTGCCTCAACAGTAGTTCCCTATTTACATGTAGGGTATTGGCGCACTCGGGAGAAATTGCACAACAAACTGAGAGGTCCATTTTTTCCTTTTAGCCCTTATAAAAATTAAAAATTAGCAGTAAAAATGTAATTATTCTTTCTTCACCGCCCAATAGTATAAATTTGTGAGGCACATGTGGTGTCAACATGCTCATTACACCCCTAGATGAATTAATTTGAGAGGTGTAGATTGTAAAATGTCACTTATGGGGGATTTTCTGCTGTTCTGACACCTCAAAGGCTCTGCCAATGTAACATGGCATCCGCAAACCATTCCAACAAAATCTGAACTCCAATATGGCGCTTCTTCCCTTCTGAGCTTTGCTCTGTGCCTCAAAAGTAGTTTTCGACCACGTATGGGGTATCAGCAAACTCGGGGCTAAAAGAACGTTTTTGTGGGAAAATGTGATTATTTATTTTTTTCCACGGCTGTTATAAACTTTTGTGAAGTACCTGGAGGTTTAAGGTGCTCCGCACACATACCTCGAGGGGTTTAGGTTCCAAAATGGGGTGACTTGTGGGGGGTTTCCACTGTTTAGGCACTTCAGGGGTTCTCCAAACACGACATTGTGTCTGCTCTCGATTCCAGTCATTTTTGCGTTAAAGTCAAACTGTGCTTCTTCCCTTCCGAGCCCTCCCATGCGCCCAAACAGTAGTTTTTCCCCACATAAGGGGTATATGCTTACTGCATTTTCTCCTGTTACCCTTCTGAAAATGAAAAAAATTGGGGCAAAAGTAAATTTTCATGTGAAAAAAAGGTAAAATGTTAATTTTTTTCCTTCCACATTGCATTAATTCCTGTGAAGCACCTGAAAGGTTAATACATTTATTGAATGTGGTTTTGAGGGGTGCAGTTTTTAGAATGGAGTCACTTTTGGGTATTTTCTGTCATATAAGGCCCTCCAAAGTCACTTCAAAGGTGATGTGGTCCCTATGGTTTGTAAATTTTGTTGGAAAAATGAGAAAATCACTGATCAACTTTTAACTCTAACTTCCTAACAAAAAAAAAATTATATTTAAAAAATTGTGCTGATGTAAAGTAAACATGTGGGAAATGTTATTTATTAACCATTTTGTGTGACATAACTCTCTGGTATAAGGCCATAAGGATTAAAATTTGATAATTCTGAAATTTTCTAAAGTTTCGCCAAATTTCCGATATTTTCACAAATAAACACAAGTCATAACGAACAAACTTTATCACTCACATGAAGTCATGTGTCATGAAAAAACAGTCTCCGAATCAGTAGGATCCATTGAAGCGTTCAAGTTATTACCACATTAAGTGACACTGGTCAGATTTAAAAAGTGAGGCCTGGTCATTAATTTACAAAGTGGCTTGGTCCTTAAGGGGTTAAACAAGAAGCATTTGACAACACAAACCCCCATTTTTTACTTAAAGAAGTACTGGATCCCTGTCTTTTTATAGCAATTGACTCAAGAAGGCTTTTGACAAAGTTCATTGTTCTTTCCTGCTATCTGCTTGTGAAGATCTTTTCTTTATTCAGCTCCTGGTGAAACCTCCACAATTTCAAACTGTAGAAGACAGGGGTGCCTCCTGTCCTTTTTCCTATACATGATCCCTATGGAATACTTCGCAATTGTAATCCGCAAAGCCCTGAACATATCTGGAGTCCCCATGGGCTGGAACTGTCATAAATTTACCATTTATGTAGACTATTACTGTACATTACCTAGCCTTTACTTCCCTCTCTGTCCTGATCATAATTTAACCGATTCATACAGACTCTTTTACTGTACAGTACCAACTGGTAACTTCCCTCCTACTCTTGATCAGCGAGTTTGAAAAGTTTAGCACGGTAAGGAATTTTAAAGTAAACCATAACAAAACTAACTAATTTTTACCTCCGTTCGCCAACACACTTTTCAAGACTTCAAATTCTATAATCACTCCAATTTATCCTGGTTCGTGTGTTTTTAATCCTGTGAAAATAGATATTCTGCCCCGCTTTCTGTATTCATTCTAAACTATACCAATCCAACTCCCCAACACCTTTTTTTTTTTTTTAAAAGTCTCCAATCTGCAATTAAAGAGTTTGTCTGGGGCTAAACATGAATCAAGTGACCGTTTTCCTTTAAATAATGCCTCCGCAATACTCTGCTAACCCACCCTAAGTACACCAAGCATACAATGGGTCCTTATTTTACTGAAATCTTTTTCCTGCGTGCTTCCCATTGACTGACCACCAGCCCTTTCCTAATCCAACAACACTTTGGTCTTTGGGACAAGTTAATCTTTATATCATGGCCCTTCTTTTTTATTAACCTCCTTTTCTGCATGCAGTAGACAGATATACATTGCCAGGTTGTGTCTTCAGATCTCTCATTGCCTTCACGTTTGGCTGTTTGTTGGGCCTGCTCATAAAAATGTCTCTCTTGGCTTGAATAATGCATAGGTAAACAAAAATTTCTTCAATAAAACACTCTGGGAGGGATATTTTGTTTTACTCCTATGGATCTTGAATCTGTTCTTCTCCAGTTATTACCTACCCCTTGTATATACACTCTCTACTTTATGATCTTTTATTAAATTCTGGCCCTTTTATGAGATTCCCTCCACCCTGTTTGTTTATGTCAGCTGTGGATTGGCAGAAATCTTTCAAACTCACAAAATGCCAGGAGAAAAATGACAAGATTCTGACTGGATGCTTATGAATTGCCCTTTGTCCTCCTAAAGATCTGGCACTTTAACAATCAAAAGGGTATTATGCTTTATATTTGCTTATATTGTGCTGTTGTGAGGCCATTCTGACAGGACATCTTTGAGTTATACTACCTCGTTGTAAATGAGATCTTTGAGCTATACTACAGCTTGGTGAACACACCCCTCCTGCCCCCAGATCTTACTTCTCGCTCTCATCCAAGGCTCAGTAACTAAAGACCTTTCCTTACTGCCACTAGAATAATGAGTCCACGCCATTGTAAGTCGGCCAAACCTGCACAATTAGTGAATGAATTTTTGCAATGGATCTCCACAAATTGAAAACTCACTGCTGATAGAGATTAGGCTTATCAAGCTTAATGTCTCTGGTTACCCTGGGTCGACTTTAAAGCAAGGCCCATCATTTACTCACTGGCTGGCTAAATAATTTACGTAATGTTATATTTAAAAGGCAGGTATCGTGAGTGATAATTGTTTGGGGTACTTGCATACTGTGCTCCTCTAGCTTCCTTCATCATTCAACCATTCATTACCTCCTTCCTTTCCTGTTCCTCCTTCTCATCTCCTCCTTTTTTCCTATTATTTCCCCCTTTTATTCTTATCTTTCCTTTCAAAAGGTGCATTTACACTGCACGAATATTGTGAAAGAATATCCCTAGAAACTCTCGTATCACCATACTCATGCAGTCTAAATAGGATGCTGGTTACCCGACAAACAAGCAACACTCGTTTGTTGAGTGAAATTGTTTTGGTTTGACCAAAAGATCTTCTCTCTTGGCAGAATGTTGCACTGATAAGAACAGTGGCTGCCTATGTGCACTGACTGATCTATTACAGATTGTTGAGTGCGCATCTGAAGCGCCCATCTGCCGGTCTAAACAGGCTACTAAATGACTGCCGACTGGCAAACATGTTGGCGGTCGTTAATCGATGGGCATCGCACACTGTAAATGCACCCTTACTTTTTTACATAGCTTTTCTCCTTCCCTGGTTCCTAATTTTGGGTTATTGCGGTAGCAATAAGTTTTTATTATGAGCAATACTCCGTAAACCTCATTCATATCTATACCGCCATGCTTCTGTTATCATTGTTATGTCTTAAATGCACTTATGTTCTAATCTACATTCAATTTCTTCCTGTTTTAATTGCAAACTTGAATGAAAACTTCAATAAAAACAGACTTACCAAATGCAAAGATGACTGAATCGTCAGTACAGAGTAGTAAAATAGCATACCTCTGGGATGGACAACACAAATAGGCTACTGTATTCACATTGCATGTTTCTGCTTTTTTCCAGATACCCTTGTTGCAGTCTTAGAACGGGATACGTTAGGGATTCGCGAGATCAGACTCTTTAATGCAGTTGTACGCTGGTCTGAGGCAGAGTGCCAGAGGCAGCAGCAACCAATAACCTCAGAAAACAAACGGAAAGCGCTTGGCAAAGCATTATCACTTATCCGTTTTCCACTTATGACTATTGAAGAATTTGCAGCAGGTATCATGAAGTAAACATATATATTTTATTGCAATTTATTTAAACTATTGCTGGTGTATATACAAGTGCTTCTCACTAAATTAGAATATCATCAAAAATGTAATTTATTTCAGTTCTTCAATACAACAAGTGAACCTCATATTATATAGAGTCATTACCACAGAGTGATCTATTTCAAGTGTTTATTTCTGTTAATGTTGAGGATTATGGCTTACAGCCAATGAAAGCACAAAAGTCATTAGCTCAGTAAATTAGAATACTTAATAACAACAGCTTGAAAATGTTTTTAAAATCCGAAATGTTGGCCTACTGAAATGTATGTTCAGTAAATGCACTCAATACTTGGTCGGGGCTCCTTTTGCTTCAATTACTGCATGAATGCGGCGTGGCATGGAAGTGATAAGCCTGTGGCACTGCTGAGGTGTTATGGAAACCCAGGTTGCTTTGATATCAGCCTTCAGCTCGTCTGCATTGTTGGGTCTGGTGTCTCTCATCTTCCTCTTGACAATACCCCATACATTCTCTATGGGGTTAAGGTCAGGCGAGTTTGCTGGCCAATCAAGCACAGTGATACTGTTGTTTTTAAACCAGGTATTGGTACTTTTGGCAGTGTGGACAGGTGCCAAGTCCTGCTGGAGAATGAAATTTCCATCTCCAAAAGGCTTGTCGGCAGAAGGAAGCATGAAGTGCTCTAAAATTTCCTGGTAGACGGCGGCGCTGACTTTGGTCTTGATAAAACACAGTGGACCTACACCAGTGGATGACATGGCTCCAAGTCATCACTGATTGTGGAAACTTCACACTAGACCTCAAGCAGCTTGGAATGATTCTTCCTCCAGACTCTGGGACCTTGATTTCTAAATGAAATGCAAAATTTACTTTCATCTAAAAACAACACTTTGGACCACTGAGCAACAGTCCAGGTCTTTTTGCTCCTTGGCCCAGGTAAGACGCTTCTGGCGTTGTCTATTGGTCATGAATGGCTTGACACAAGGAATGCGACACTTGTAGCCCATGTCCTGGATACGTCTGTGTGTGGTGCCTCTTGAAGCAATGACTCCAGCAGCAGTCCACTCCTTGTGAATCTCCCCCAAATTTTTGAATGGCCTTTTCTTAACAATCCTTTCAAGGCTGCAGTTATCACCGTTGCTTGTGCACCTTTTTCTACCACACTTTTTCCTTCCATTCAACTTTCCATTAATATGCTTGGATACAGCACTCTGTGAACAGCCAGCTTCTTTAGCAATGACCTTTTGTGGCTTACCCTCCTTGTGCAGTGTGTCAATGACTGCCTTCTGGACAGCTGTCAAGTCAGCAGTCTTCCCCGTGATTGTGGAGCCAATTGAGACTACGGGACCTTTTTAAACGCAATGAAAGCCTTTGCAGGTGTTTTTTGTTAATTACTCTAATTTACTGAGATAATGACTTTTGTATTTTCTTTGGCTGTAAGCCATAATCATCAATATTAACAGAAATGAACACTTGAAATAGATCACTCTGTTTGCAGTGACTCTATATAATATATGAATTTCACTTTTTGTATTGAAGAACTGAAATTAACTTTTTGATTATCTAATTTAGTGAGAAGCACTTGTAGATGGGGGTGGTGGCTTGTTTTATTGATAAGGCATTTTTCTTGCTGTTCTCATTTTTGACAGTAAAGATTTTGAATGATTATTTCACTTTCACAAACCGTGGCCCCAGATGCTTTTAAACAAATAAAATAAACACCTGTAGTACTCGCCTACCCCAGGTCCAACACCAGCTCTCTACCGCTGCTAACGGTCCTTATGAACTGGCTGCAGCGATGACCTCACATCTATAACACACATCACCACTGGAGCCAATAACTGAGCTCAGCGCCTCTGTTAGAGTAGACAGCACGAGATGCTCAGAGTTGCTGAGCTTACTGATTGGCTGTAGCACTGTTGACATTACATCAGGGATGCAAACAATAACAGACATTGGGAGCAGCGATGGAGACTTGGCACTGGACCCAGTGAGGGTGAGCGGAGCTCCGTTTTTGCTTTGCTTTTTTAAACAAACTGCAGACGAGGTTTTCCGAAAACCCCAATAAATATATCTATATAATAGCGATTTGGGCTCTGATTCATCAAAATTTTTGTGCAGCACAAATTTGAGCAAGAAATGGCAACTTTTGGTGTTCACACACCACTTTTGACCAGTTTCGCCAAAGTAGGCAAAGCGGGGGAGGACCCGGGACAGGGCGTAACAATACCCACCTGACAAATTTATCAAAAGTTGCGGCAGTACATTACGCCAGAAATATTACACCAGTCTTTGACTGAAGGAATATCTCTGGCGAAGCGCACAGAGGCGTACACCAGTAATAAGGTGCTCCAAAGTCGTTAAGTGGTGTTCGCAGCTTATACCTGCACACCCCTTCATTAACATTGGCTTTCAAAACACCTGTCTCAAAGAATCAGCGCCTATGTGCCCTGTTGTAGAAACCAATGATTTCTTACAGTTTTAAAGTTTTATAAGTCCATCTGTAGATTTTTTTACATCGGTCGTTGTTAAAATCTCCAAAAAATTTTTAATTTTCCTGATCACCAGCTAGATTTAAGATTGACTGCTCTAAGTAAGAAGATATAACTTTTAATGGCTAACAAAAATAAAGTAATATTGCAAAGCAAACTTTTGAGATGATTCAGGTCTCTTAATTAGGCATTTTATGTATAACAATGTATCTGAAGAAATAAATCTTTAATTCCATTTCCAAAAAAGTTGTGGTGCTGTGTAAAATGTAAAGAAACTAAGAATGCAATGATATGGAAATCTTCTATAAACATATATTATTCACAACAGAACATAGAACACATGAGAGGTTGAAAGTCAAACGTTTTTCTTTTATGTTAAAAAAAATTAAAGAGGTTGTCCGGTCAAAAGTGAGAAGTCTGTGTAACTGCAGACTTATGAATCACCCAGCGCAGTCAGTGTGCGCTGCGGGGACTCGCCAGTATGAGACTCAAAGTTGGGATAGGGTTAATAAAAGGATGGAACAGTAAGTGGTACTAATAATAAAAAAAAAAAAACACAGCTTTTGGGTCAATTTTCAGCTAAGTCACATGACTGTATAAAAAAAAGGGCATGTTAGAGAGGCAGAGTCTCTCAGAAGCAAAGATGGTCAGACTTTCACCAACCGGTGAACAACTGCGTCGGAAATTGTAGAACAATTTCAGAAAAATGTTCCTCAATATAAAATTGCAAACACTGAGTATCCCACCATCTACAGTACATTGTTAGCAAAATATTCAGAGATTGTTGAGAAATCCATGTGCACAAGGGACAAGGCCGTCAGTTAATATTGGATGCTCATGATCTATTGTCCCTCGAGCGACCCTACATTAACTAGCATGATTCGTTCATGCAAATCACTGCACGGGCTCAGGAATAGTTCCAGAAATCATTGTTTCTGAACACAGTTTGCCGTGTAATCCAAAAATGCAAATTAAAGCTTTATCCTGCAAGAAGAAGCCATGTATCAACACATTCTAGAAACACTGCGGTCTTCTCTGGGCCGAAGTTTGTTTAAAATGAATTGAGACTGAATGGAAAACTGTTCTGTGGTCCGATAAATCAAAATGTGAGGTTCTTTGTGGAAGCTACAGACACTGTGACCTGCAGACTCAAGAGGAGTGGGACCATCCAGTTTATCACCGCACAGCTTAAAGTCTAAATCTCTGATGGTATGGGGTTGCATTAGTGCCTATGACAGGGGCAGCTTACCCAACACAAAAGGCACTATCAATGCTGAGTATTATATAGGGGTTGTAGAACAACATATGCTCCCATCCAGACATCATCTATTTCATAGAAGGCCTTACATATTTCAGCAATGCAATGCTAAACCACATACTGGGTCCATCACAACAGCATGGCTTCACAGAAGGAGAGGTCTGGTGATGAACAGGCTGCCTGCAGTTTAGACTTTTCTCCAATAGAAAACATTTGTAGTATTCTGAAAAGTAAAACCCAGCAAAGAGACCCAGTCCTGTTGAGCAGCCAGAAATCTACATCAGACAAGAATGGACAACATTCCTCTCCAGTAATTAGTCTCCTCATTTTCCAAACATTTATAGACTGTAGTAAAAAAGGTGATTATACCCAATCTACCATTGTCCTGTCCCAACTTTTCAGAGATTTGTTACTGCCATCCATTTCTAAATTGTGTTAATTCTTTCAAATTAAAATGGAGAAATATCTACCTTTTCATCTTCTCATGTTCTCTATGTTCTGTTGTGAATTAAATATGGTTATAAGAGATTTCTGAATAATTAATTCTCATTTTCTGCACATTTTACACAACACCCCAACTTTTTTGGAATTAGGGTTGTATATACAAAAAGCAGAGACATGGAAAAATAAATGGACATTTAAAAATCACAGAATGAGTTTGGATATTAAATCCTTAATTAGACTAGACATGCAATGTGAAAGATTTTTTTTTCTGTAAATCAGATTAGAGACCAGAGTCCCTTGTTATTTTGAAATCAGATTTTGTTTTGACAAATTTCCTTATGAGCGATTTGGTACTGTGTAAAGTGTGTCAAAGCCTGCTGTAGCTGTATTCCAAGACCTTTCTGTCTCTTTGTGATTTGAAATTGCCTTTTTAATATAACATTCATATGGCCATAAAAGAAACGTGCCACTCAATGCTTCACTTTGTATATAAAATGTTTTTATGTATTAAATATTCAATTGCACAAGTAAACACCTAAACAGATACATTCTATCTGGATTGCAATACACTGTGGGTGAATATGGTGAAAGTGTGATCTGGATTTCCATAGCATAGATCTTCACAAGTTAACCATGCTGAGACACAGCTAGGTGATTTAGAATTTTCGGTTTTTTAATATAACAGGTAGATCTTTTTGTCTGTGATTGTGTGGCAATGATACCTCATCCTTGCTTTTTTATGTTGTTTGGTTGCTCTGTAAAGCCTCGCCTGGCAGCTCTAAAATGGATCTATGGACTGGATTAGCACAATCCTCTCCATTTACCAGATCCCGGGAGTTACCCCGGCCATCACCCTTTAACCCTGTACAGGGATATGGACTTAAAGGGGTTGTCCGGGCTTTCTGTATAATCTGTTTGTGTACCTAGGCTGCAGAATGCTGACCGTTTGTAATATACTTCTTGTCAGCATTCTCCATGGTGTCCTAGGTATCACACGTAGTCATGTGAGCAGCTCTTTCCTGATTCTGGAGGATCTGCTCACTCCCCGACTACAGTTTTCCTGTCTGGTACAACAGATATCATGCCCCCAGTCTCTGCCAGATCCTCCCCTGCCTCCTGCTCCAGCCTCCCATGCACTACACAGTGCGAGGCAGCAGTGGAATGACTTAGCTGATTGGACTAACCAGGAAGGAAAAGGCTTCAACATAGGTGAGTATAATGTGCTGTGTGCATTCATCCCTCCCTCTACTCATTCATCCCTCCCTCTACTCATTCATCCCTCCCTCTACTCATTCATCCCTCCCTCTACTCATTCATCCCTCCCTCTACTCATTCATCCCTCCCTCTACTCATTCATCCCTCCCTCTACTCATTCATCCCTCCCTCTACTCATTCATCCCTCCCTCTACTCATTCATCCCTCCCTCTACTCATTCATCCCTCCCTCTACTCATTCATCCCTCCCTCTACTCATTCATCCCTCCCTCTACTCATTCATCCCTCCCTCTACTCATTCATCCCTCCCTCTACTCATTCATCCCTCCCTCTACTCATTCATCCCTCCCTCTACTCATTCATCCCTCCCTCTACTCACCCCTCCAACCACACGCACATCACTATAGACTGAGGTTTTGCTGCAGCTGAGGTGTATTATGTGGTATATATGTAGATATATACACACATACTTACACTCTTGCACGCGCACACACACACACACGTGTGAGGTTAGATAATAAAGCACAGGGAGCTGTCAAGTTTGGTAGAGCCGCAGTTAAACAAAGTGGGTGCAGGGATGAAGTGAAATTCAGGAGAAATGAAAGAGAAACAAAAAACTAAATTTATAGGGGTGTTATTTATTACAATATAGCACAGATTAGCTTTAAAAAAAACAACTTTGATTTCGAGGTCCAGGTTCGTGTGGATACGTCTTGGCGATCGCGCACACAGAGGTTGTGCGCACACGATCGCTGCCGGGTGTCATCTAATTCTGACAGCTGACACCTGTCACTTTAATCCCCTAAATGCTGCAATCGCAGCATTTAGCGAGCGAGCAGAGGGACAGAAGCCCCTCTGCTGTTGGATCAGAGACCCCGCAACGTCATCCTGGGGTCCCGATCGTTGCCATGATGACCCGGTGCCGTCATGACGACTTCCAGGTCACCAGGCACTAGCCAGGTAGTTAGTAAAAAAAATAAAAATAAATTGTAGAAATAATATATTTTTTAAAAAATATATTGTACCCATAAATATTATGAAGAGAAAAAAAAAATTAAACAGTAAAAGTAACACATTTGATATTGTCGGGTACGGAACAACCTGACCTATAAAACTGTCCCACTAGTTAACCCCTTTAGTGAACACGGTAGAAAAAATAAAAATAAACAAAGTAAAAAACGATGCTTTATCTTACCGCCAAACAAAAAGTGGAATAAATCGCGATCAAAAAGACAAATGTAAATAAAAATGATACAGCCGCACGAGGAACGGTGTAGAAAATAAATAAAAACCAATTCTTCACCTGCTGCTGATTTCTTCATTCTGCCTCCCAAAGGCAGCCGTCGCAGTATGGCTCGGCTCACATTTATCCTGCGCTCTGCGCTGAGCGCTTACATCGGGGTTTCCGTGTAAATCTCTGAAATACGTGATTCATACTTAACCCCCGGTGGAAGAGTTCCTATGAGTTCGATGGAGACACTGTGGACGCTGTCTGGCCTGTGATCCCACGGTGTCCATCTTTTTATTATTCGTGCATAAAAGTGCCGTCGGCCACAGTTTTGTGAACCTCTGAAAAAAAAAAAAGGATACTACTGAACAGAGAGCTGAACAGAGGCCAGACTGAGTCCAGAGTAACTCTGCTGCCTCATTATAGTGAATGGATCCCTCGGGGGTTTCATCTGCATTACGTCACTCGGAGATTTAAATGGAAACCTCGATATCAGTGCTCAGCGTAGAGCACAGGATAAATGGGAACATTTTACATAAAATTTTGGATCACAATAAAAGCTTCGACTCAATCCACTAAAAAGCGAATTCTCACTTGGGTTTGTCATCTGTCAATGCAAATATAACGGGCTTTAACGTTACTAGTAGCACAAAGGCTCTGGAAAAGTGAAATCGCCCTTGCCCCCCAAAATTAATTCAGCAAATTCTGTGCTCCCAAATACAAATGCCCACCTCCCTTTTGAGCCCCACCGTGTGCCTAAACTGCAGTTAGCATCCACATTTTTCCATTTCTGTAGCGATGAGAGCCCACCTAATTTACGGGTGCATGTCTCCAGAAGCATGAGCTGGGCACAACATACTGGTCACTACATCGTACTGATCAGTACAACTGCAGTTTGCAATTTTCACTCGGCAACATCCGCTGCTGCTTGTTTCTGGAAAAGACCCATGGAGTCAAAATCATCACTACACCTGTAGATAAATTCCCAAAGGGGTATAATTTCCAAAATGTGGTCATTTGAGGGGGGGGGGGTCTGCTATTTTAACACTTAGGGGCTCTGTATATGGAGTCCGCAAACTATTCTAGGAAAACCTGTACTCCAGGAGGCAAATAGCGCTCTGTCCCTCCCAAGTCTCGACGTATGTCTAAGCCATACCAAGCAGTACTGGTACATCTGTGCCTCCTGGAGCACAGATTTTCCTAGGATAGTTTGCGGACTCCATATACAGAGCCCCTAAGTGCTAGAATAGCAGACCCCCCCCCCCCTCAAACGACCCCATTTTGGAAATTATACCCCTTTGGGAATTTATCTACAGGTGTAGTGACAATTTTGACTCCATGGATCTTTTCCAGAAACAAGCCACAATATGGGGTATTTCTACATTCAGCAGAAATTGTGGGACGAATTTTGATGCCATTTTTACCTCATATTTCCCAGTGTGAAAATGTAAAATCTGGGGCTAAAACAAAATTTTGGTGGTAAAAATGTCATTATTTTTTTCTTCACTGCCCAATGGTATACAATTGTGATCCACCTGTGGTGTCAATATGCTCACTGCACCCCTAAATTAATTCATTGAGAGGTGTAGTTTGTAAAATGGGGTCTCTTATGGGGTGTATGCTGTTCTGACACCTCAGGGGCTCTGCCAATGTGACATGGCACCCTCAAACCAGTCCAGCAAAATCAGAACTCCAATATGGTGCTTTTTACTTTGCACTGTGCATCAAAAGTAGTTTTCAACCACATATGGGGTATCTGTGTACATAGGAAAAATTGCACAACAAATTTTGGGGTTCATTTTCTCCTATTTTTGTGAAAATGAAAAAATTGGGGCTAAACATTTTTGTGGGAAAAATATATATTTTTCATTTTTACAGATCCATGTTGTAAAATTCTGTGAAGCACCTGTGGGTTCAAGGTGCTCACCACGCATCAAAATAAATTCCTTGAGGGGTCTCGTTTCCAAAATGGTGTCACTTGTGGGGGTTTTCCACTGTTTAGGCACATCAGGGGCTCTCCAAACGAGTTATGACACCCGCAGACCATTCCATCAAAGTCTACATTCCAAAATGTCACTCCTTCCTTTCTGAGCCCTGCTGTGCGTCCAAACTATAGTTTTCCCCCACATATGGTGTATCGGTGTGCTAAGGAGAAATTGCACAACAAATTTTGAGGTCTATTTTCCCCTGTTACCCCTTTGAAAATAAAATATTTGGGATTTTTTATTTTTACGACTCCACGTTACAAACATCTGTGATTCTGTGAAGCACTTGGGGGTTCAAGGTGCTCACCACACATCTAGATAAGTTCCCTGAGGGGTCTAGTTTCCAAAATGGTATCACTTGTGGGGGGTTTCCACTGTTTAGGCACATTGGGGGCTCTCCAAACGCGACATGGCATCCGCTAATTATTCAAGCATTCAAAAAGTCAAATGGCACTCCTTCCCTTCTGAGCCCCGCTGTGCGCCCAAACAGTGGTTTTCCCCCACATATGGGGTATCTGTTTACTCAGGAGAAATTGCACAACACATTTTGGGGTCCATTTTTTCCTGTTATCCTTGCAAAAATAAAAGAATTTGGGTCTAAAATAAAATTTTTGTGAAAGAAATTAAATGTTCATTGTTTTCTGCCACATTCCAAAAATTCCTGTGAAGCACCTGAAGGGTTAATAAACTTCTTGAATGTGGTTTTGAGCACCTTGAGGGGTGCAGTTTTTAGACTGGTGTCACTTTTGGGTATTTTCTGTCATATAGATCCTCCAGAGTCACTTCAAATGTGATGTGGTCCCTAAAAAAAATGGTTTTGTAAATTTTGTTGGGAAAAATTAGAAATCGCTGGTCAACTTTTAACCCTTATAGCTTCCTAACAAAAAAAAATTTGGTTCCAAAATTGTGCTGATGTAAAGTAGACATGTGGGAAATGTTATTTATTAACCATTTTATGTGACATATCTCTCTGATTTAAGGGCATGAAAATTAAGTTTGAAAATTGCAAAATTTTTGCCAAATTTCTGATTTTTTTCACAAAAACGCCAGCCACATCAAATAAATGTTACCACTTTCATGAAGTACAATATGTCACGAAAATCAGAATCAGTGGGATCCGTTGAAGCGTTCCAGAGTAATTACCTCATAAAGTGACAGTGGTCAGAATTGTAAAAATGAGCCTGGTCATTAACATGCAAACAGCCTTCTGGGGTAAAGGGGTTAAACAATGGTCCTTGGGTTGTGGTCATGGAGTCAGCTGCTGTTACATAGCAGGCTCAGAACCAGGAGGACTGTCCAGGAACAAATTCACAAGGCAAAAGAATGGCCAAGAAATGGCAACAAGAATATAACAAGCAAGCAGGAGTGGAGATAGCGCAGCGACTGAACTAGAGTAAATTGACTATCTGGTAGCTCCCATCACTAGGCTAGGAGTAGCTCCCATCACTAGGCTAGGAGTATTTGTTGGTTGTGGTGCTGTTCAGTTGGCCAAGCTCACACACCCATACTGTCGTAGACTAGACTGCACTAAAGATTCCCGCCTCAATGGCTGGACAGAGTCTGTGCCGACCAGAGCTTCTGTTTGCGATCTCGACTCCATCACCAGAGCTGCCCACAGAATGAATATAGAGGCCTGGTGACAGAAGCAGACATCGCAGGTTCTGGAAGAGATTTGACAGTTTTAAAGAATAACTTTTTTATTTTTTAATTATTGATCATTATTTGCAAATTAATACATTTTTGTAATATACGCCATTACCTTATCTTGCTGCTTTTTCTCCCAAACTGAAGTCTAAAAGGGCTGTTTCAACTGCATTGTCCATGCACTTAAGTAGCTGTTAAACTGTAGGTCTACCAAGTATCCCTATTCTTGTGAACTTTTCTGCTCCCCTCGTGGCAGTTGAAACATCCATTTCAGCCTTCAGTTTGGAGAAAAGGAAGCAAGATGAGGTACATTACAAAAAGTCATAACTTTGCAAAGATGTATCATTAATTAAATTAAAAAATTGTTCTTAAGTTTGTCAATTTTATTCCAATAGGAGAATAGTAATTGTATAATAGTGTACACCTGCTGTTTTTTTGGGATTTAAGATTCCTGGTACATTTAACATGTTGTATGTCCAATGTGGTATCTAACTCTGCACACTAAATGTCCTACTGGAGGTCTTCATGTTGAAGAAGCAAAACAGAAACTTAAAGCACGGATGAGGTCTTATCGTCATACAGTTAGGCTAAGTGCCCACGATGCAGAAATGCTGCATATTTTTTCCGCTTCTCCCTGGCAGGAAAAAGGCATGTGGATTTTACATGCGTTTTTCCTGCCAGGTAGAATCGTTTGTGAAGCGTTTTTGCATGCATTTCTGCATGCGGGTTATCAAGCTCTTTTCCAAGCGATTTTAGCATCACTTGGAAAAGTGCTTGACAACTTGTTCACACTATAAATCCATGCAACCGGCATGGATTTATATAGTGTGACCAAGTAATAGTTAAAAAAAGAAAAGAATAAGAAAGGTAAAAAATTATACTCACCTTCTGATGGCCCCCGGTGTTTTCCCCGTTATGTCCGGTCTGTTGTATGGGTCGCGGTGGTGTGAAAGGACCTGCCATGACGTCATTTAGTCATGTGACAGGTCACGCGACCACTGACTTCGGCGGTTGCGTGACCTGTCACATGACTAAATGACGTCATGGCGGGTCCTTTCACACCACTGCAACCCATACAACAGACCGGACGCATTGGATAAGGAGACCTTGAGCCATCAGAAGGTAAGTATAATCTTTATTTTTTATTTTAAATTCTTTTTTTAACAGGTGGTATTGTACCTGGGTCTGGATGAGTCTCCTCTTCTCCAGCCCCGGGTACCCTCCGCACATTGAACCGTGTGATATCCGCATGTCCAAATTAATGGACATGCTGCGTATTTTTCCGCAATGATAATACGCAGCGGAAATTTCCGCAGCATGTGCACAGCACATGCGGATTATCGTTGGGGACCATGGGGCACGTATTACCAAGCGTTTTTTAAGCGTTTTCGCTGCGGAAATTCCGCGGCAAAAATGCTTGAAAAACGCATAGTGGGCACGCAGCCTAACAGACAAAAAGATTCATCTACCTTTCATTCCATAACCACATGAAGCTTATGAAAGTTGTGATATTAAAAGGCACTTTCAAATCTTAGATTCAGAAGGGTCTATGGATACAATTTCCTGACAATCATTGATGCACTTAAATCCTTTGACAGATTTAGTCTTGTGTTATGTCTTAGTACAACACAATAGAAACAGGTATCAGATCTTCAGGGGCCTAGCTATTGCAGATGGTCCACTGGGCCTGGAGTGGATGGCTATTTTTAGCTGGATGTGTGTTCTCAGATGCACATTCAGTGAAAACTATTTTGGAGCAGAGAGCCACAAGCTCTTTTTATTTATTTTTTTTAATTGCTATGTGGAAAGTGACAGAATGGGAGACATTATTACCTTGTGGTCAGAATGGTGAACATTATTAATCTCACTCCTTGTGGTTGCATAAAAAAGTTAATGTCCCATATTCTGGCTGCAATATAGAAAGTGTCCTCCCTTATGGCCCCATACATACATTAATAATTTCCCCAGTTGTGCTCCATACTTTAACTATGTGCCTCCCCTTGTGGGCCCATGCATTATTAATCTATGATGATGCCACAATTTTGGCCATTCCAACTGTATCCGGGCATAAAAGTTGAACGCTATTGCTGCTGTGGGTGTCACTTGGGAGAGTGTCATTACTGCTGTATTTAACCATTTAACCACAAAGACAGACATTTGTAGTGTATGGAAGCAGAAAGAGTAATTTTACTATTGTAGAGAGTCACAAAAGTACGAGGTATATAAGGTACATAAGCATTAGTGCTGCATGAGGTGCACAGGTGAGGACATTGCTACTGTGAGTGGGTCATAAATGGGTACATCAGTATAGTTTTATTTTTTGGGGATATTGTTACTGTGGAAGGAAGAAGAGGGAGGAATTTTTACGGTGTAGGGCACCAGAGTGGTTTTGTGACACTTTTCTTCATCATCTGGTACATTGTATAAGTGGAGGGGAAAGATCCTCTAGATATCATCAGCCACAGATGTCTGTGTGTTACATTCTGCAGAGATGAATCATAGCTAGATGAAAAGTGAAAATTTAATTACTTCAATTGGAGATGTCAATGGATTTACCTATATATTTACAGAGCTTGTATGTATGTCACTGGTGATCACTATATTACTTGTGCATTTACAGTATATACGATCTACAGAGCTCCTATGTATAACTGTGTTCATAATAATTATTGTTAGTACTGTGGTTTTTGTTGAGAAGTATGGTAGTAGTATTCAATTACCATGTTAATAATATGTGGTCTGGTCATGGTGTGGTGGTATTTATCCCTTGTATGAGGGTGGATAAATTCAGAGTCTATGAAGTTATAGTTTGTCATTTTTTTACCTTTTGTTTTGGTATAATGGACTTTGTTCAGTAACTGTATGGCGATACTTATCTGGTAACTGTATGGCTCTATTATTTTAGAAGTATTACTTAGAAAATTAGCTTATTGCTGCATTTTCTGTGAGATTTATAGTATATATTTTGTTTTCATGGGAGTTTTTTTTACGGCAGAAGTTGGGGGAATGCAGACATATCTTTATAGGATCTAGCCACGTTACAGGGGGCCCTTGCATCTGCTCTACATGCTGGTGGTGGGTCGCAGGTCCAAATTTTGCTTTGGTGATCATTGAACTGCTCTATTCATATTGGACTCTTCAGAGCCCTGGTTCTCTGGAGGTGGAGGTCCCAGTAGTCGGAACCCCCAGCAATTGGAAAGTTAACTCCTTTCCTGTGGATAGTGGATAACTTTCAAACTTGAGAATACCTCTTTAAGCCTTAACTAATCTTCCATCAATTTAGGGGCAATAAAACTTTTACTCCGATTATCTAAACTAATCCAAATAAGGATTTGCTCTCCAAACTCATTCGGTGTCCATTTATTATACCATGTCTGCTCTTTTTACACATACATATATTCACGCACCATATACACTGCTCAAAAAAAATAAAGGGAACACTAAAATACCACATCATAAAAACGGAAGAGAAAATTTCCATCGTACTCACATTTTATGAAAAACCTGTCTTTATTTTCCAGAGAGCCATTCCAATGCTGCTGACAGACTCGAAATATCCAATGCAAAGAAAAGGTGGACAGGCACATCCAATAATAAAAAAATCTTCACGCTTTATTCCAAATACATATCTTTAAAAACCTAAACAAGGATGATGTGGTACAGGAAACGCTCTGACGCATTTCTGACGCCTACTGCGCCCATACCACATCCTAGATATCACTGAATGAAATATTTCAGTTGCATATCTTTATTCATTACATAGTGGAATGCGTAGAGAACAATAAAACATAAAAATGATCAATATACATCAAAATGAATATCCCATGGAGGTCTGAATTTAGAATGATACTCAAAAGCAAAGTGGAAAATCAAATTACAGGCTCATCCAACTGCAGTGGAAATACCTCAAGACAAGGAAATGCTGCTCAGTAGGGTGTGTGACCTCCCTACAACACCTGAGCATGCTCCTGATGAGGTGGCAGATGTTCACCTGAGGGATCTCCTCCCAGATCTGAATTAAAGCATCAGTCAACTCCTGGACAGTCTGTGTTGCAACGTTGCATTGATTGGATTCAGGTCTGGCGAACGGGCAGGCCAGTCCAAAGCATCAATGCCTTCATCATGCAGGAACTGCTGACACACTTCAGCCACATGAGGACTAGCATTGTCAGGTATCAGAAGGAGCCCAGGGCCCACTGCACCAAGGTCTACCAATGGGGCTGAGAATCTCATCCCGGTACCTCTGGCCAGCAAATGTGTCGGCCTTCAAAGAAATGCCTTCACACACCATTGCTGACCCACTGCCAAACCAGTCATGCTGGAGGATGTTGCAGCCAGCAGAAGGTTCTCCACGGCGTCTCCGGACTCACATGTGCTCAGTGTGAACCTGCTCTCATCTGTGAAGAGCACCAATGTCAAATCTGCCAAACTTTGTGTTATCTGGCGAATGCCAATCGCCCTCCATGGTGTTGGGCTGTAAGCACAACTCCCACTTGTGGACGTTAGGCCCTCATTGAGTCTGTTTGACACTTTGAGCAGACATATGGATGTTAGTGGCCTGTTGGAGGTCATTTTGCAGGGCTCTGGCTCTGCTCCTCCTGTTCCTTCTTTCACAAATGAAGAGGTAGCGGTCCTGCTTCTGGGTTTTTGCCCTCCTACTCCCCCCTCCACTTCACCTGGTATCTGCTCCATGCTCTGGACACTGTGCTGACACACACAGCTACCCTTCTTGCCACAGCTCGCATTGATGTGACATCCTGGATGAGCTGCACTACCGAGCAACTTCTATGACATGTACTGTAGACACCACCTCATGCTACTGTACCTCTAGGGGTGAGAGCAATGACCAAATGTAAAAGTGACCTAAACAGCCAAAAAGGATGAGCACAGAGAAATGGTCTGTGGTCACCACCTGCCGAACCACTCATTTTATAAGGCTTGTCTTGCTAATTGCCTATCATTTCTACCTGTTGTCTGTTCCATTTGCATAACCGCATGAGAAATTGATTCACAATCAGTGTTGCTTCCTAACTGGACAGGTTGATTTCCCAGAAGTGCGAGTGACTTGGAGTTGCATTGTTTTGTTTAAATGTTCCCTTTATTTTTGAGCAGTGTATATGCACATGTACACACACATGTTTCTTAAGATAATTTGTTATACCATGCCTGCTGAAGAGACCTAAGTAGTCTTGAAAGCTTACTCGTAACATAATTTATTTTATTTTTGTTAGCCATAAAATGATATCTTTTTTTTTTTTTTTTTTTTTTCCCCTACTGCGAGAAATAAAATATTTTTCAACTGGCTAACACAGTACAAAACTTTTATTTTCTTTTGACTAGATTTAAAAAAATAATCCTGAAATCTTGTAGTGTTCATTCTAACCACTTACCGTTATTTAGAGAGCATTTCTTAGCCGTCACTTTTTATTGTAAGCTTGGCCATAATGAGAAAGAGCTAACACCTCTATTACAATTCTGGAGACAACTCATGATCTACGATTGGCAATGTGTAGTTGACGCAGCTTGCCTCCCTGCCCAGTGGTCGTCTTGTAGAGCTTGCCTCGACCATTTCCTAGTAGCAGTGAGTTGTCTCCAGACACTAGTTTCATATGTTTATGAGGCTGCATAAAGAAATATTTATCTGTTAAATTTTCTGGTGCTCCTCACTAATCTTTAACTGTGCAATGTTGACACACATGACCACTGCATGTAATCGCTAGCCTCAGCACTTACACATGTACAGTCCTGCTCACCGTTATTGGCACCCATGAAGTTTAAGTCCATAATGTGGAATATCTCCTGAAAATAATGAATCAAGTGAAAGTTTTTTTGTATAGAGCACTCGTGTTAAATAAAGAGTGAATGAAAAACAATTTAAAAAATGGGAGGGAAAAATAGAAAAATCTAAAGCTTGCTGTGTCACTGGTATTGGCACCCTTTACATTAATTTAGTATGATAACACATTTTGACTTGTCTGTGGTAAATCACAAAACAGATTCACCTGTGATTGTCGGTGCCTATGTGACATGAATTAGCCAATGAATGATGACAGTGTTTTAAAAAGCTACATGGTAGGCCCTATTTCTTTGTCACAATGGTGAAGACAAAGGAGCTGTCTGAGAACATCAGAACTGCTGTTAGCAAACACAAGACTTCCAAAGGGTATAAGGCCATCTCCAAAGACCTTGGTATCCCAGTTTCGACAGTGCGCAATGTTATTAAGAAGTTTGCCAAGCATGGAACCATCAAGAACTTCCCTGGATATGGGGGAATAAGGAAAATTGACAAGAGATGTCTTCGAAAGTTGGTGCAAATGGTGGAAAAAGCACCACGTCAAACATCCAAAGACCTGAAGGCCAACCTGTAACAGTCTGGGGTCATGGTTTCAACAAGTACCATACGCTTCACACTAAACTAAGCAAAGCTTTATTGGCGAAGGTCAAGGAAGAAGCCATCTCTGAAGAAAAGACATAAAAAGGAACTACTGATCTTTGCCAAAGTACCTTGACAAACCACAATCCTTCTGGGAAAATGTTCTGTGGACAGATGAAACAAAAATAGAGCTTTTTGGCAATGCAAAGCAACAGTTTGTTTACAAACGGCGCAATTAAGCTCATAAGGAAAAGAACACCTTACCAACAGTTAAGCATAGTGGAGGATTCAAAATGCTGTGGGGTTGCTTTGCGGTGTCAGGTAGTGGAGGCCTTTACCATACCACAGGAATCATGAAATCAGAGAGTTATCAAGACATTTTAGATTGATATGTTGTACCCAGTGTAAGAAAACTTTGTTTTAGTCTAAGTTCATGGGTCTTCCAGCAAGACAATAACCCAAAGCACACATCCAAAGTTACACAGAAATGGTTGAAAAATAAAAAATGGACTGTTTTAAAATGGCCAGCAATGAGTCCCGACCTCAATCCCATTGAAAATCTTTGGGTGAGCTGAAATCTGCCATCGGGAAAAAGAATCCTGCAAACATTCAAGAGCTTGAACAAACTGCAAAGAGTGGGAGAAAATTCCAGCTGAGAAGTGGAAGAAGTTTATAGATGGCTACAAGAAATGTTTGGAGGCTGTCAGCAATGCTGAAGGGTGTGCAACCAAGTATGTATTAGGTGTGCCTTTTATTGCTGCACATGCTGTTTATTCTGTTTTTTCTTTGTCTTTCAACTTCCATGTTTCAATTTCAATGTTTTACTGTTGTATTACTTTGGACCACTAATTAAAAAATTGAGGCTATAACTTTGGTACATTTCCACTTATTTCTGAAGATACTGTACAGTCTGTGAAAAAAAATGAAGGGGTGCCAATAATGGTGAGCAGCACTGTAGATGGGATATTTTCGCTGCAGCCTTCTAGGCCTATATTTCTGGATCCTGGACGATCCCGTTTAGTCTGGTAATATTACGTTTTTGTTCTTTCTTCCTACAATTTGCTTTCTAAATGTAACTTTTCTCTCCCTTGATTTTGTTTTCTCTAGGCCCAGCTCAGTCGGGCATACTCACTGATCGGGAAGTGGTCAGTCTTTTCCTGCACTTTACAGTAAACCCCAAACCTCGAGTAGAGTTTATAGACAGGCCAAGGTGTTGTCTTCGTGGCAAAGAATGTAATATTAACCGTTTCCAGCAGGTAGAAAGTCGATGGGGTTACAGTGGTACCAGTGATCGAATAAGGTATTGTACTATATCTGGAAGACACTAATCTATATATGGTGAAACAATAAATGCTGCATATTCTTTAGCTTCTCCATGATCCGAGTATAAGCCTGAAAAAAACAAAATCTCAGTTCTACATCTGTAATATGTTGTGCAGCCACTCTTCTAAACCGAGCCACACAGGAAAAGATGTAGTTCATGTTGGATGCATTTTTTCCTACAATGAGAGCTCATTGGTGATGCTTACAGAATGCCCATTTTATTAAAGAAACTTGCCCTGTCACTATTGGATTTTCCATGTCTGAAAATTAAACTCTTCACCCAGAATTGCAGCATAAAATCAAGTGATCAAGTTTTCCTTGGTCATTTTCAGTGTGAATCCACATAAGAATTCTAAAATAGAGCAGTCTGAATAGCTTCGAACATGTGATGGTCATTAGTACCAGATTAGTCAACACCAGTATTTCTAGAGCTTCCGACCTTGTGGGTTTTTTGTCATGCAACAATGTAAAGAGTATACGGAGAATGGTATGATCTTGGAAAAACAGTCTGAAAGAGGATCATGTTTGTATGTAAAAACTTGTCAAAGGAGTCCTAAGAGAATGAAGAGTCGTTCTGACAAACAGGCAGCGCACAATAAGCTAATTGTAGCTGAATGAAACATTGATGGTCCAATGAGCATGTCTGGAGTACTACTCCTTTGCTCAGATGGGCTAGAACAGCTGATGACCAGTTTGAGTGTCATTGCCCTCTAAGGAAATAGAAGGGCAAGCCTTTAGTAGGGAAAAAGAGTGCAAAATTTGGGTCACTGAGGAGTGGAAAAACAAGGTTTAGTTTGATTCTATTGCACCATGCTGATAGGAAACTCAGAATTTGTCAGAAGCAGCAAGAATATAAGATCCATTCCTATCAACTGTCAAAAACGCAGGCTGGTGGAGATTGAATAATGGTATGTGGAATGTATACCTGTGGATGGACAGTAGGACTTGCTTAAGCATTGTGGTGGCCCTTCATGCCAGTGGTTTACCCTAATGTAGAAGGACACTTTCTGCAGGATAGTGCGCTATGCCATAAGGTTTTTATGGTCATGAATTTCTTCCAGGAACATGACTGCGAGTTTTCCTTGTTGCCTCGACCTTTAAAATCACAGATCATAACCACTTATATCAGTACCTCCCATCTTGTTTGTTGAAACTGCGAGAAGCTGTCCTGTCTTCATGGGCCAATATTCCTGGTGAGAATTTCAACATCTATTGAAATCCATGTCAGTGAGGTTTTAAAGGCCAAAGAGGGTACGTCATGTGACTAGATCGGTGTCTAGTGGCCATTCAGAATATGTCACTATACGCATATATAATGGTATATTTTTAAAGACTTTTGTCAAAGAAACACTCTTGATGTACTTTGTAGATCTGTGCTGGAAGTATAAAAGTGTGTGAACAGTGCATTACATTGCCGAAAGCATGCAGGCAAGGAGAAGAGCACTGCAAGAGGTTGCCAACTGTAGTTGCATGTCGAACAGATTTATGTAAATGGAATAACAGTAGTTACATTTTTATTACTGCTACTTCTCAACTTTTTACAGGTTTTTTTTTATATATATATATATATTTTTTAAACATTTCAGGTTTTCAGTTAATCGAAGAATATTTGTTGTGGGCTTTGCACTTTATGGTTCAATACATGGTCCAACAGACTATCAAGTTAATATACAGGTATGAGTATTGTATTTATTGTCATAATGTAACCTATAGGGTTATTATATACCTAGACATAATCCAGTTTCAAGGTAACTAAACAACCTGTTCTAGCTAACCTCTTGCTCTTCAGACATTTTATGACTAAATGCTACCAATTTGTGCCAGATGTATGTTGCTTGATCCGGTCAGTGTCATATTAGGTGTTAGCCAAACCCTCTGGTGTCTCCCATCTCCTAGTCTCAGCTGAAGCCACTTGATGCAGTGTGTATGCTGCCCGAACCCTCAGGTGTCTCCCCATCTTCTAGTCTCAGCTGAAGCCACTTGAAGCAGTGTGTATGCTGCCCGAACCCTCTGGTGTCTCCCTATCTCCTAGTCTCAGCTGAAGCCACTTGAAGCAGTGTGTATGCTGCCCGAACCCTCTGGTGTCTCCCCATCTCGTAGTCTCAGCTGAAGCCACTTGAAGCCGTGTGTATGCTGCCCGAACCCTCTGGTGTCTCCCCATCTCCTAGTCTCAGCTGAAGCCACTTGAAGCAGTGTGTATGCTGCCCGAACCCTCAGGTGTCTCCCCATCTCCTAGTCTCAGCTGAAGCCACTTGATGCAGTGTGTATGCTGCCCGAACCCTCTGGTGTCTCCCCATCTCCTAGTCTCAGCTGAAGCCACTTGAAGCAGTGTGTATGCTGCCCGAACCCTCTGGTGTCTCCCCATCTCCTAGTCTCAGCTGAAGCCACTTGATGCAGTGTGTATGCTGCCCGAACCCTCTGGTGTCTCCCCATCTCCTAGTCTCAGCTGAAGCCACTTGAAGCAGTGTGTATGCTGCCCGAACCCTCAGGTGTCTCCCCATCTCCTAGTCTCAGCTGAAGCCACTTGAAGCAGTGTGTATGCTGCCCGAACCCTCAGGTGTCTCCCCATCTCCTAGTCTCAGCTGAAGCCACTTGATGCAGTGTGTATGCTGCCCGAACCCTCTGGTGTCTCCCCATCTCCTAGTCTCAGCTGAAGCCACTTGAAGCAGTGTGTATGCTGCCCGAACCCTCTGGTGTCTCCCCATCTCCTAGTCTCAGCTGAAGCCACTTGAAGCCGTGTGTATGCTGCCCGAACCCTCAGGTGTCTCCCCATCTCCTAGTCTCAGCTGAAGCCACTTGAAGCAGTGTGTATGCTGCCCGAACCCTCAGGTGTCTCCCCATCTCCTAGTCTCAGCTGAAGCCACTTGATGCAGTGTGTATGCTGCCCGAACCCTCTGGTGTCTCCCCATCTCCTAGTCTCAGCTGAAGCCACTTGAAGCAGTGTGTATGCTGCCCGAACCCTCTGGTGTCTCCCCATCTCCTAGTCTTAGCTGAAGCCACTTGAAGCAGTGTGTATGCTGCCCGAACCCTCTGGTGTCTCCCCATCTCCTAGTCTCAGCTGAAGCCACTTGATGGAGTGTGTATGCTGCCTGAGCCCTCAGGTGTCTCCCCATCTCCTAGTCTCAGCTGAAGCCACTTGAAGCAGTGTGTATGCTGCCCGAACCCTCAGGTGTCTCCCCATCTCCTAGTCTCAGCTGAAGCCACTTGAAGCAGTGTGTATGCTGCCCGAACCCTCTGGTGTCTCCCCATCTCCTAGTCTCAGCTGAAGCCACTTGAAGCAGTGTGTATGCTGCCCGAACCCTCAGGTGTCTCCCCATCTCCTAGTCTCAGCTGAAGCCACTTGAGCAGTGTGTATGCTGCCCGAACCCTCTGGTGTCTCCCCATCTCCTAGTCTCAGCTGAAGCCACTTGAAGCAGTGTGTATGCTGCCCGAACCCTCTGGTGTCTCCCCATCTCCTAGTCTCAGCTGAAGCCACTCGAAGCAGTGTGTATGCTGCCCGAACCCTCTGGTGTCTCCCCATCTCCTAGTCTCAGCTGAAGCCACTTGAGCAGTGTGTATGCTGCCCGAACCCTCTGGTGTCTCCCCATCTCCTAGTCTCAGCTGAAGCCACTTGAAGCAGTGTGTATGCAAACACGCTTGCACTGTAAGCACCCCGCTCCTCCGGTTACATAGTTCTTACATTTGTTGATAAGGCTTGTATTACAATGTGTTATAATCAATGGTCTTAGCTTTGGTAATACCCATCTAAGGAAAATTTCCTCACAAATTGTTCCATCATGGCATATTTTATATTAAAAGTATCCATCTTTAGGGTGGGTTTCCGCCCTCCTATTCTTTAGGAGTTAACAAATTTCATATTTTTCTGGGGATAAATTAGATCATGATTAAAACATTTTAGTTTCTGAGCTTCATGGTGTCATAAAATCTTTGGGAATGTAGAAGAAAAAATAACTTTCTGCATCCTCTTTGTACTTAATGTGAAATTTAGCTAGCTATGCTTCAAACGTAAAGGAGTTGTCAACTGCTTTTATATTGATGGCCTTTTCTTAATTTTGTGCCCCAACGTTCCTCAAAAGATGCATATTATGGATAGGAATCTGCCCTGTGATCGGGTGTGTTTACGTGCAGAGCTGTACAGTAGTCACATCGCAATGTACTGTAAATCCACTCCAATTTGTTTGAATAGGGGTGGATGTGCAGTTCCAGCTAATTCGTCAGGTTGCCAAGAGTCGCACTCCCACTCATTTTATAGTAATGACACATTCTAAGGATAGGTCATCAATATAAAGATAGTGTACCACCATTTAAGGGTTGAAAACCCTTCTATTCTCTGTCCAATTTGGTAGATTTTTAACAAACTTAAGATGTATCAGTAAAGAAGTCTATTAGGTCAGTTGAGGTGTAGAAGTAATCCCAAGTATAACTTCTGGTGGGGGGAATCTAATTCTCCCAGAGAATCTGCAAGATTTTTCTAACGCTTCCTGCAAGGTTTCAAAGTTCTTTATAATATGATGCTAATTAGCATTTAAAGGGTATCTGTGAGCAGGTTTTTGCTTCTAATCTGAGAACAGCATGATGTAGGGACAGAGACCCTGATTCCAGTTATGTATCCTCTACTGGACTGTGTAGTGTGGTTTGGATAGAATCCCTGTTTTTTTCTGTTGTAGATGTAGAATTAGTCAGAATGTTTGAGGAATCCCACCCACACCACTGATTAGCTGCTTGAAACTACATCAAGCTGCTGAGCAAGTGTCAAATACCAGGAATCGGGCTTTCTGCCGCTACCTCATGCTGCTCTCGGATTAAATAGCAAAAACCTGCTAACAGATTCCCTTTAAAGCAGGAAGAGAAAATATGAGTATTTGAATTAAGAGGTCCATCTTGAGCCCTTAGCAGGTAATCGTCCTACTCTGTATCATGTAGGGTGGATCCTAAGCATGGCATTGAGGCATTAGGTGGTGGAGATACAGTTTGCCATAGCTGTCTGTTGGTGAATAACCTTGAAACTTCTAAAAAGTGCAAATTCTAATTGCATGGTTTCATATAATGCAGTCTCAGTAATTCTATTACTCTACAAATTATCTTAAATTCTAGCACATGCTACTATACAATCCTGAATTCATGTGGAGCAAAGTTAAACAGCAGATAAAAGCAAACATTTTCTGCAATGTTTAAATCCTAATTTATAGAAGTATCTCTTTTTTTTTTTTTCTTGTTAGATTATTCACACAGATAGCAATACCGTGCTTGGGCAGAATGACACAGGATTCAGTTGTGATGGTTCTTCAAGTACATTTAGGGTGATGTTTAAAGAACCAGTGGAAATCCTACCTAACGTCAACTACACTGCATGTGCAACACTAAAGGTACTGCATAACCAAATGATTGTGTTTTTTTTCTAAATGATACACAGGGTTATATCTTTAGGGGGGTTTATTTGTTTTGTCTAAATTAAATCTAACTTTTTTTTAATATATTCTGTTAAATGGGCCATAGAAGCTAAGGAAAAGCCGTTATAACCACATAAGTCTTAGACCCCAATTCATCAAGACTGTCATTATGTATATACAGTACAGACCAAAAGTTTGGACACACCTTCTCATTTAAAGATTTTTCTGTATTTTCATGACTATGAAAATTGTATATTCACACTGAAGGCATCAAAACTATGAATTAACACATGTGGAATTATATACTTAACAAAAAAGTGTGAAACAACTGAAAATATGTCTTATATTCTAGATTCTTCAAAGTAGCCACCTTTTGCTTTGATGACTGCTTTGCACACTCTTGGCATTCTCTGGATTCTCCCTCCAGAGAAGCCCCCTCCCCAACAGATAACAGATGTTTACTGGGGGTCCCATCACAAGTACACATTGATGGCTCACGCCAGCATTTTTTTTTATTGCCCCTTTCTGTTAGTAGTCAGTAATGTGTGTGTAGTGAGTGCATTAAAATAGTCACCCATTGCAGTTTTCTTCTGTTTCCAGCGCTGCTTCGGTGCTCTGCTGCATCATGTGACTGCAATTTTGACCTGCTAATTTAACTGGGTCTCTGTGGACTGGATGTTACTTTTATCAATGCAACTCTGAGACTCTGAATGAGGTGCTCATAGAGTTGCATTAATAAATTAATGAACTGTCTGTTGTGGTAGTCGGCCAATGAGAGCTTTGGTCACATGATGCAGGAGAGGCTCGGATCAGAGTTGGGTAAATGCAGAAGACCGCAAGGTATGAGTATTTTAATACTTACTACACAAATGTTGCTGTTTTGCTAAAAAAAAGGGCAACATAAAATGAAAATTCTGCAGTTCTAAGGCTTCCAAACACTTCAAATAGCTGTCAGCTGGAGGATCAAACCTATTGACATGCAGGTCATTCCATTTCAAGTGTACCAATGCAATTATCCTCTATATTTTTAATTCTTTTGAGATTTTGTTCTTTGGTAAAAGTGTGTTGGAGAATGCAAAATGTGAAGAAAATAAATTCTATATACTTTAGTGTTTTTGTTTTTTATTAATTTTCAAAGTTTTGAAAAAAATGTGAATTTTTGTTCTGCATTTTCATTTCTCCTCTTAACACAGGCCCAGAACCAAGTTAGAGAAATGGAAAAAAACGCATTACACTCAAAACTGTACAGGCTTCCACATGATATGACATAAGAGAATCTTTGTTAATATTTTACCCATGCTGACTCAAACGCAAAATTCCGAAAAGTATTTCCAAAAATCAATTATATAACATTTAAAAAAAATAAACATGTGCCTCCTATGCTCCTAGCCACATCTGTACCTAAATTCAAGTTGTGATCTCAAAGGGATCATACTTCAAAAAAGAACTATATGAACAATATCAATTTGAAAATTTCGTATTCAGAGCTGTTCGGCCTGTGGTCTGGAACTTCTTTTTTTTTTTTTTTTTTTTTTTGAAAATATAGACCCTGTATATTCCAAATAAAATAAAGTTTTGTGACTTGTCCTGATCTTAAAACAGGCAAATAATTAGATAAATCTGTAGTGGATACAGTGAAGGGTTTTTACAGTAGTGATGAAGTGAACCGAATTATACCTGGCAAGAAAGACTGTGTGTCTATGAAAGTGAACGGTAAGAAAACTCATGTCCAAAAGAGGCTGGTTCTTGCCAAAATAGGATCTTCAAAATGTGCTGCCCTGTGACCTAAGAATTGTGTCCTGGCTGGTGGTAGTGGTGAACACTCTGTATACATATGTACACCACACCAGAACACTATGCTTATGATTGAAGGAGGTAAGCTGAAAGATATTCAGATTGGTGAGTCCAACCTTGGTGAATACAAAGTATGTCTGTCTGAAATAGTGTGTCCAGAAAAGAGTTCAAACAGTTACCTAAATATATGCAAAAAATGTCCCCCAGTAACGTCTCTCCAAGAAAAGAGGGAAAAGAGGCTATGGTGCATAGAATAACTTATAAACAGTGGATATCTGGTGACAGATGTACTTTTGACACTGTTTCTAAAAGTGCAGAAGACTTTGTAGAACATTTTTGTGACCAGCTGATAGTCCGTAAGAAACACTCATTTATAGCCAGACTACTACAATCACTTCAAAGAAAACCTCAAACTGAGTGAGGCAGTAATAAACTTGGACTTTTCAGAGAACTATTCCTTTGTTGTTCAGGATGAAGCAATCATTTCATTGGAACAAGGAACAAGCAACTGTACACCCTTTTGTGGTCTATTACAACGAGAATGGAGAAATAAAGTACAAAAGTGTAGTTATATCTGAGTGCTTACTTCATGATTCAATAGCTGTTCATTTGTTCCCAAAAAAATGTAACTCAGTGATAAAAACTGACATCCTACCAAGTTTGAGCAAGGTACTTCTAGGATGGCTCTTCTGCACAGTAAGTATAAAAACAGGAGAAACTTCATAAATGTATGCCATCACAAGGAAGATTTTGCAGTGGAAGCTCAATGGCATTTTAGGTTGAGGAAGCACCATGAAACACCTTGCAACTCGAACTAGCCTCCAGAGGCCGTATTCACACCAAATCTTAAAACCCATGCAACTTTTCAACTGGAGTGAGAAAAATATTCCTAACATCCAGTTCATGTACTGTACAAACCAGGACCATGAAGAAGAGGAGAGTTTTGTTTAAAACATCAGCTGCAGGAAGCTGAACCCATCAAAGGGACTCAGCAATTTTTTCATTCAGCAACGACAGTGAAGTCCATGAAGTTATTGAAGATGGCACAAGGTTGTCAATGGATGACTAAACTGGTTATGTGACCTGTGAATATGATCGGCACTGCTGGCTAAGGGACTCACCAAAGATCATTCTAATGAAGAAGTAGAAGTGACTTCTTTGCACCTTCTGGTCCATCATTGTCCTTTGTGTATCCAAGAAAACCAGACATTTTAAAAGTAAACAAAAATCAGATATAATGCAGCTGGACCCAAACCCCGTAACAGCCGTACATACTGACACAAAAGGAAACTTCCATTGTTGATAAGAGATTGTGGACAAGATTACAATTCACCCAGTAGAAGGGACAATTGATGATAAAAGGTCTATTAATTAAGACTAGTTCATATTGTTTTGATAGCTTGATGATTTAACTACTGTACTATGCTTTTTAAAAACTTGAAAAAAAGGACATGTCTAGTAATATAAAAATTGTTACATGTATATTTAAAAAGGTTTTAAAAATCTTGATTCTTTTAATTTAGTATTAAACATATGATTAGGTTAAGACTTCATTTAGAAAATCACGCTTCAAAATATGATCTTACACAGATCCCAACTTGAATCCCTGAACAAATGTAACCAAGAACACAAGTAACACAAGCTTTTTTTTTTTTTAATAAGTTTTCCCGAAATCGTCCATCAAAATTTAGAATTTGACTCCTCAAAAATAAAATATCAACAAACAGTCTTGTGACATATCAAATTACAGCCAGTACAATTCTAAACAAAATAAGCCCTCTCCCATCTCTTCATCCTATTTCTAGCCTGAGATGTGATAAAAACAAATGTAAAGTCCTACAAGCCCAAAATTCAGGCTTTCAAAAATCTACAAAAAATTAACTAATGAAGATAAAAGTTCAAAACGTATTTTTAATTCACTAAAGTAGCACTTCAAAAAACACCGAATTGTTTCTGAAAAAATATTCAGATTTGAATCACCTGAAATGGATTGACCCATAAGTAAATTACAAATACACATGGTATTTTCATAACACTCACTCATGAATTGAAAAAACTGCACCTGGATTTGTGTTAATGGTAACCTTTTTACACATCTTTTTTTTTTTTTTTTTCAGGGTCCGGACTCTCACTATGGTACAAAAGGCCTACGCAAAGTTATCCATGAATCTCCAACTACTGGTGCAAAGACGTGCTTTACATTTTGTTATGCAGCTGGTAATAACAATGGGACTTCAGTTGAAGATGGACAGATCCCTGAGATTATTTTCTACACATAAGCCACTTCTACTCAGATGATATAAGACCGTGGCTATGTCACATTTTATATCCAAAGGTTTCATTTCAAAGACTTTATTGTGTGCCTAGCATAGGACAATGTTTTCAGTTGGCATAGTGTGGACGACATTATCGGACCTATGTAGACTGCGCCTACTGCCATTTTTCCCTCATTTAGCAAGTCTTCAGCACTTGGCATGGCTACTTAACATCACCATTCACCCATATCTCCTTTCAGAGACATGGTAAATGCCAAAATATGAACTTTGTCTTTCTGTGCCACTTAAATAAATTATTGTCTATGTAAGTAGTAATGCTGCAGCCTTTGTGTGAATGGTATCTTTTAGACTTTAAGTACTTTGAGGCAGTGTAAAAGAATTATTGTGGAGCTATTTAGACTAAAAGAAACCATGTTAGAAAAAAAAATCTATGTTTGATCATAAATCATACAATCACTGATCAGCTTTTCTGCTCAATTTTTGGCAAATAACTTTTTTTTTTTTTCCTTTACACAAAATGTGTGTGCGCGTTTTCCAGTCGCTGAGTACTGGTTTGTGACATGCCTCGCTGATCAGTAACTGGGCTCTTTTTGGTGCAGGATTTTTGTTTTGTGTTTAAACATTTCTTGAAATTTTATTTGAACCAGGTGTGTGTGACGTGCACAAATTTCTATTCCAAAGCTATATTTAATCATTCACTAATTGGACCCCTCATAGATGCAGTGGAAATAGTGAAGTTCTGTGCTTTAAATGGGGATACTGAGGAAGCCACAAATTATGCAATATTGGAAGTTTAGATATTTTAGATAGCACTCAATGTGTGGCTATGACTCGACACACTTTGGGCCATTCTCAAGTTTTTGCATTCTAATGATAATGCAGTGTCCATCCAGAGATGACTCCAAAGTTAGGCCAATCATTGATCACTTCAAGTCTACATGCCCCACAGGGACATCTGCGTAGAGCAGTCCCTAGGCCACTTCAAGGGGAGACTTAATTTCCAACAACACCTGCTTATTAAGAAGGCACAATATGGAATCAAAATGTATAAACTGAGCGAGAACACCTCAGGGAATACTTATAGATTTAGGATTTACAAAAGGAGAGTGACTACAATTGAACGGCCTAAATGTCCTCCAGGTTTACCACCTCTACATGGATAACTTCAATACCAGTATCCCACTCTTCAAGTCCCTCTCGGTCAGAGCTACGGTAACATGCATTACTGTACGCAAAAAGCAAAGAGGACTCGGGTTGCTAATTGGACAGCTGTTCAGAAAGGACAAAAGCGGGGCCCAATGTAACAGCAACATGCTGGTCGTCAAGTATAAGGACAAGACCTGTGTGGAAAAAAAAAAAAAAAAAAATCTATGAAAGGCCTGTGGGTTCAGAATGGGGTCACTTATGGAAGGGGGTGAGGGTTTCCGCTTCAGAGGCACCTCTTGGACTCTGCAAATGCAACATGGTTTTCTGCAGTTTATTCCAGCAAAATTTGCTCTTCAAAAGTAAAATAGCACTCCTTCCCTTCTGTGCCATCTGTGCCAAAACTCCCAAATAACTTTAAAATGCAAATCTAGTAAAATAAAGTTTCTTTATTTTTTGTTTGTTTCCATTCTGTTAATTATTGGAATTTTTCTTAAAATTCTCAGACACATACCAGGAAAATGATGATGACTTTGTATTTCAAACCATTACTGGTGCTATGTACCTCCATTGTTTGGGTTATTTTCTGTGTAAGTCATTTATTCTTCAGGTGAGTTTAGAGAGAGCCTTTCCTTAGTACTTTACCGTAATAACAATTCGGGCAACCGAAATGTACAACCCCAGTTAAAAAAAAAAAAAAATGTTGGGACACTTTGTAAACTGTAAAGAAAAAAAGAATACAATTATTCGGAAATCTTATATCCATGTTTTATTCACAACACAACATAGAACACTGATCAGAAGATAAAAGTTAGATATTTTTCTACTTCATATGAAAAAAATTACATATTTAAAAATTGATGGCAGCAATGCATGTCAAAGTTGGAACAGGGCCATGTCTACCATTGTGTTGCATCTCCTCTTCTTATCACAACAGTCTGTAAACATCTGGGAAGTGAAAAGACCTATTGCTGGGATTTTGGAAGAGGAGTGTTGTCCCATCCTTGTCTGATGTAGGAACCTAGATGCAGAGCAGTCTTGTGTGGTCTTTGCCTTTTCATTTCATAATGCAGTAAATGTTTTCTATTGGTGAAACATCAGGACTACAGGAGGCCTGTTCATCACGCAAATTCTACTTCTCCAAAGCCATGCTGTAGTGATGTACAGTGAAGGAAATAATTATTTGATCCCTTGCTGTTTTTGTAAGTTTGCCCACTGACAAAGACATGAACAGTCTATAATTTTAAGGGCAGGTTAATTTTAACATTGAGAGATAGAATATCCAAAAGAAAATCACATTGTATAAATTAGATACATTTATTTCCATTTTGCAGTGCGAAATAAGTATTTGATTCCTCTGGCAAACACTTACTACTTGGTTGCAAAACCCTTATTGGCAAGCACAGCAGTCAGACGTTTTTTGTAGTTGATGATGAGGGTTGCGCACATGTCAGGAGGAATTTTGCTCCACTCCTCTTTGCAGATCATCTCAAAATCATTCAGATTTTGAGGCTGTCGCTTGGCAACTCGAAACTTCAACACCCTCCATAAGTTTTCTATGGGATTAAGGTCTGGAGACTGGCTAGGCCAATCCATGACCTTAATGTGCTGCTTTTTGAGCCACTCCTTTGTTGCCTTGGCTGTATGTTTTGGGTCATTGTCTTGCTGGAAGACCCAGCCACGACCCATTTTTAATGTCCTGGCGGAGGGAAGGAGGTTGTCACTCAAGATTTTACGGTACATGGCTCCATCCATTCTCCCATTGATGCGGTGAAGTAGTCCTGTGCCCTTAGCAGAGAAACACCCCCAAAACATAATGTTTCCACCTCCATGCTTGACAGTGGGGACGGTGTTCTTTGGGTCATAGGCAGCATTTCTCTTCCTCCAAACACGGCAAGTTAATGCCAAAGAGCTCAATTTTTGTCTCATCTGACCACAGCACCTTCTCCCAATAACTCACAGAATCATCCAGGTGTTCATTGGCAAACTTCAGAAGGGCCTGCACATGTGCCTTCTTGAACAGGGGGACCTTGCAGGCACTGCAGGACTTTAAACCTTTTAAGGCGTAATGTGTTACCAATGGTTTTCTTTGTGACTGTGGTCCCAGCTGCCTTGAGATCATTAACAAGTTCCCTCCGTGTAGTTTTAGGCTGATCTCTCCCCTTCCTCATGATCAAGGATACCCCTCGAGGTAAGATTTTGCATGGTGCCCCAGATCGATGTTGATTGACAGTCATTTTGTATTTGTTCCATTAACTATTGCACCAACACTTGTCTCCTTCTCACCCAGTGTCTTGCTTATGGTTTTGTAGCCCATTCCAGCTTTGTGCAGGTCTATGATCTTGTCCCTGACATCCTTAGAAAGCCCTTTGGTCTTGCCCATGGTGTAGAGGTTAGAGTCTGACTGATTGAGTCTGTGGACAGGAGTCTTTTATACAGGTGACTATGTAAGACAGCTGTCTTTAATACAGGTAACAAGTTGATTAGGAGCATCTAACTGGTCTGTAGGAGCCAGAACTCATAATGGTTTGTATGGGATCAAAAACTTATTTCTCACTGCAAAATGCAAATAAATTTATCTAATTTATACAATGTGATTTTCTTGGGGGGAATATTCTATCTCTCAATGTTAAAATTAACCAACCTACCCTTAAAATTATAGACTGTTCATGTCTTTGTCAGTGGGCAAACTTGCAAAAACAGTAAGGGGATCAAATAATTATTTCCTGACATATGTAAGGCCTTCTCTGCAAATAAACATCTGTATGGGAGCATACGTTGTTCTAAAACCCCTATGTAATGCTCGGCATTGGTTCCTTTCACATTCTGTAAGCTGCACATGCCATAGGCCCTAATGCAATCCAGTACCATCAGATATACAGGCTTTTTAACTGTTTGCTGATGAATCCACAGGATACAGCATCCGTGGTTTCCATAAAGAATTTCAATTTTGATTCATCTGACCAAATAACAGTTTTCCATTTTGTCTTGGTCCATTTTAAACAGACCTTTGGACCAGAGAAGACAGCAGTGTTTCTCGATTGTGTTGATATATGGCTTCTAGAGCTTTAACTTGCATTTGTGGATTGCAAACGGAGTTCACAGACAATGATTCCTGTTCATATTCCTGAGCCCATGTAGGGATTTGCACAATCGCATCATGCCTGGTTTTAATGCAGTGCCACCTGAAGGCTCATGAGTATACAATATTGACCGTGTACATTGTCCCTTGCATTCATGGATTTCTCCAGAATCTCTGAATCTTTACGTGATCTTTATTATTGGTAGTGGGATATTCAAAGTCTTTTTTCAGTTTTACATGGTTACATTTTTCTGAGATTGTTTCAAAATTTTTAGATGCAGTTCACTAATTGGTGAACCTCTGACCATCTTTGCTTCTGAGAGACTCTGCCTCTCTAATGTGCTGTTTTTATACAAAGGCATGTGTCTGTTGAAAATTGACCCTCCAGCTGTTTTTCATCAATATAACTTTTACAGCCTTTTTGTTAACCCTGTTCCAAATATTTTGAGATGTGTTGCTGCCATCAATTTCTAAATGAGTGAATTTTTTCATACGAAATGGAAAAATGTCTAACTTTCAACTTCTGATCTGTGTTCTATGATCTGCTGTGAATAAAATATGGTTATAAGATAATACCAAATCATTGCATTGCAAGAAAACAAGAGTTTTCTTTAAATATTACATAACGTCCCAACTTTTTGGGAAATGGGATTGTATACAAATTGATCTGATCTTTAGTAGTGGATAATGAATAATAACACTTATACCCATGTTTTATAACTGAGACATTAACTAATATTACGTAATTTTTCAATTGCTAAACATGAAAATGACACCGAACAAGTGAGATTTGTTCTTGTTTGGAAGTTACCGAGGAAAAAAGGAAAGAACGCTGACTTTAATAAAAAATTTCTTATGTTAGAAAGAAAATGCATGTACGTGATTCACATGCAGCATCTTTTTGTTTGTAGCTTGTATTCCTATTCTAGAACAACTCTTCTGACAACACAGCAAGACATCATTTACCTTTGTAACACTTCTTAACTGCAATTTCCAGATGAGAACGCCCCCATGTTTGTCACTGAGTGCACCGCAATTAAATGGGAAGATCTCTAAATGGGAATAGAGGATGTTTCGGGACATTCTGGACCCCATCTTAACACATGCCGTTGAAAGAACATACATAAGCTAATGGAAATTTTTGGCTATGCCATTTGCTAACAAGCAATTTTGAAAGCCTTGCATGTTTCTTTTTCACTCTTCTTCAACCAACTCCCAAATTAGTTATCCATTTTGAAGTTACATGATCTGGTGACTAATAAATATTCCATTCTTGATTTTTCTCTGTGGCTGACAAATTAGTAAATGCATCACCATTCCATCTAAGAACCAATCTCACATTTTCAGTGTCTTTTTTTTTTTTTGTGTGTTAAAGGGGGCATTCCCATCTGCAAGATCCTATCCCAATATGTAGTAGGTGTAAATTTTTAATAATAATATTAGCAAATACCTCCAATTAGAAATGTAGTGTACACCGCGTGCAGAATTATTAGGCAAATTAGTATTTTGATCACATGATACTTTTTATACATGTTGTCCTACTCCAAGCTGCATAGGCTTGAGAGCCAACTACCAATTAAGTAAATCTGGTGATGTGCATCTCTGTAATGAATAGGGGTGTTGACTAATGACATCAACACCCTATATAAGGTGTGCTTAATTATTAGGTAACTTCCTTTCCTTTGGCGAAATGGGTTAGAAGAGAGATTTGACGGGCTCTGAAAAGTCCAAAATTGTGAGATGTCTTGCAGAGGGATACACCAGTCTTGAAATTTCCAAACTTTTGAAGCGTGATCACCGAACAATCAAGCGTTTCATGGCAAATAGCCAACAGGGTCGCAAGAAGCGTGTTGGCCAAAAGCGCAAAATAACTGCCCATGAATTGAGGAAAATCAAGCGTGAAGCTGCCAAGATGCCATTCGCCACCAGTTTTGCCATATTTCAGAGCTGCAACGTTACTGGAGTATCAAAAAGCACAAGGTGTGCGATACTCAGGGACATGGCCAAGGTAAGGAAGGCTGAAAAACGACCACCTTTGAACAAGAAATATAAGATAAAATGTCAAGAATGGGCCAAGAAATATCTTAAGACTGATTTTTCAAAGGTTTTATGGACTGATGAAATGAGTGACTCTTGATGGGCCAGAGGCTGGATCAGTAAAGGGCAGAGAGCTCCACTCCGACTCAGACGCCAGCAAGGTGGAGGTGGGGTACTGGTATGGGCTGGTATCCTCAAAGATGAACTTGTGGGACCTTTTCGGGTTGAGGCTGGAGTGAAGCTCAACTCCCAGACCTACTGCCAGTATCTGGAAGACAACTTCTTCAAGCAGTGGTGCAGGAAGAGGTCGGTATCGTTCAAGAAAAACATGATTTTCGTGCAGGACAATGCTCCATCACATGCATCCAACTACTCCACAGCGTGGCTAGCCAGTAAAGGTCTAAAAGAAGAAAAAATAATGACATGGCCCCCTTGTTCACCTGATCTGAACCCCATAGAGAACCTGTGGTCCATCATAAAATGTGAGATCTACAGGGAGGGAAAACAGTACACCTCTCGGAACAGTGTCTGGAAGGCTGTGGTGGCTGCTGCATGCAATGTTGATCGAAAACAGTTCAAGCAACTGACAGAATCTATGGATGGAAGGCTGAGTATCTTCATAAAGAAAGGTGGCTATATTGATCACTAATTTTTTTGTTTTTGCATGTCAGAAATGTTGATTTCTAAATTTTTTGCACTGATATTTGTTTACCTGAAAATAAACGAGTGAGATGGGATTATATTTGGTTTTTATTAAGTTGCCTAATAATTCTGCACAGTAATAGTTACCTGCACAAACAGATATCCTCCTAAGATAGCCAAATCTAAAAAAAACCCGCTCCAACTTCCAAAAATATTAAGCTTGGATATTTGAGTCTTTTGGGTTGATTGAGAACATAGTTGTTGATCAATAATAAAAATAATCCTCTAAAATACAACTTGCCTAATAATTCTGCACACAGTGTAGTTCTTCTGATTTGATAGGTCTCCTTCCTCATGTGCAGGCATTCCAGGGCCTTAGGTATCCATGGTTAAGTTCACTGATATAGTGACCGTTATCTAGCTGCCAGTGGTCGTAACCGTGGATGCCTAAGGTCCCGCAATACCTGCACATGAAGTAATAGACAAAGTGAATCAAAAATACTATACTACATTTCTAATTGAAGGTATTTGCTAATATTATTATTACACCTACTACATATTTGGATGGGATCTTTGAGATAGGAATACCCCTTTAAGCACTAAAAAATAATTTAAAGTTGCTTAAAGTCAACCTGTCACCAGAAAAAAACTATATTAACATGCAGATATGGGGTTAATCTGCAGGTTAATAGCATTTATTATGCTGGCCGGCGCCTGAAAGTAGCCTAACACTGAGAGGAGAAAATTAACTTTATTCTTCCCAGCAGCGTTCCCATTTAAGTCATGGGGGTGACGCCGGAGCTAGTTCAGTCACCGCTCTGAATACAGAGCATTAGCTGTAACCACGCCCTCGGCCCTGACTGACAGCTGGACCTAATGCCGGGGCGTGGTTACAGCCGCTGCTCTGTACTCTGAGCCCTGGCTGAACTAGCTCCAGCGGTGCTCCTGTGACTGAACCCACACCCCCTGCGTTGACTGACACTTGCTCTGCCGGGGCACGGATTCAGTCGCCGCTCTAAGTATACAGGGCGGCAGCTGTAACCGCTCCCCCAGCCTGACTGACAGCTGGCTCCAATGCAGAGCCAGTGTCAGTCAGGGGCACGGTTACAACAGCCGCTCTGTATACTCAGAGCGATAACTGAACCAGCATCGGTGCTGCTCCGTGACAGAAACTGTAACGCTGCATGGGAGAATAAAGTTAATTTTCTCCCTGCAGCTCTGGGCTACGTGCAGGCGCCAGCCAGCATTCTAATGCTGTTAACCTGCAGATTTACCCTATATCTGCAGGTTTATAGAGGTTTTTTTATGGTGACAGTTTCCCTATAAACATGTCTCTGGTACAAAAAACTTCATAATTTTTGTAGAACACTAAAATAAAACCATTACATAAAATTGGGAGAATTGTAGAAAGGGAGCCACTAAATGTTCTGCAGGCTAATTAATGCATGTACCTAAGATTAAATTACATTGCAAGCTACTCCTGATTATTCAGATTATAAAATGTGCATACGAGATGTAAGTGGCTGAAAACTAGTAGGGTAAAACTTAAATATAAAAAACTGGCCTAATGCTCTATGAAGTAAGTAATAATTCCACTCGATCAGATACCAAATAGTGTACACATTTCGCCGAGCATTGGAGATGGAGTAATGCTAGCAAAATAATCAGAAATACAAAATAACTAACAGAATATCTATACAGACATTAAAAAGTGAAACATCCCAAAGCAGGTTTCACCTACGTTCCCCCCTCTTCCCATGATCCAGCTTGGTGAAACGTGTTTCAAGGTGTCCTAATACCCTGTGAGCAAGCTAGGCGAAACATGTTGGGTTGTATCTCCTCTGCAGGATCTGTATGGTACTATTTTGTATTCCTGATTGTTTTGCTAGCATTATCATGGTTGTCTCCAGTGCTAGAGGACTTCTTTACACTAATATTGTCTGTAAAGCACTGCAGAGTATGATGGCGCTATATAAACAAGCATAACAAACACTACTTGGTATTTGATATAGGGGGCTTTTTGCTTATGTATGTATGTATATATACACATGTATAGTACAGACCAAAAGTTTGGACACACCTCATTTAAAGATTTTTCTGTATTTTCATGAATATGAAAATTGTACATTCACACTGAAGGCATCAAAACTATGATTTAACACATGTGGAATTATATACTTAAAAAAGTGTGAAACAACTGAAAATATGTCTTATATTCTAGATTCTTCAAAGTAGCCAAGAGGAGCTTCAAGAGGTAGTCACCGGAAATGGTCTTCCAACAATCTTGAAGGAGTTCCCAGAGATGCTTAGCACTTGTTGGACCTTTTGCCTTCACTCTGCGGTCCAGCTCACCCCAAACCATCTCGATTGGGTCTGGTGACTGTGGAGGCCAGGTCATCTGGCGTAGCACCCCGTCACTCTCCTACTTGGTCAAATAGCCCTTACACAGCCCGGAGGTGTGTTTGGGGTCATTGTCCTTTTGAAAAATAAATGATGGTCCAACTAAACGCAAACCAGATGGAATAGCATGCCGCTGCAAGATGCTGTGGTAGCCATGCTGGTTCAGTATGCCTTCAATTTTGAATAAATCCCTAACAGTGTCACCAGCAAAGCACCATCACACCTCCTCCTCCTCCATGGTTCACGGTGGGAACCAGGCATGTAGAGTCCATCCGTTCACCTTTTCTGCGTCGCACAAAGACACTGGTTGGAACCAAAGATCTCAAATTTGGACTCATCAGACCAAAGCACAGATTTCCACTGGTCTAATGTCCATTCCTTGTTTGGGCTAAAGAAAACAAGTCTCTTCTGCTTGTTGCCTGTCCTTAGCAGTGGTTTCCTAGCAGCTATTTTACCATGAAGGCCTGCTGCACAATGTCTCCTCTTAACAGTTGTAGAGATGTGTCTGCTGCTAGAACTCTGTGTGGCATTGACCTGGTCTCTAATCTGAGCTGCTGTTAACCTGCGATTTTTGAGGCTGGTGTCTCGGATAAACTTATCCTCAGAAGCAGAGGTGACTCTTGGTCATCCTTTCCTGGGTCGGTCCTCATGTGAGCCAGTTTCTTTGTAGCGCTTGATGGTTTTTGCAACTGCACTTGGGGACACTTTCAAAGTTTTCCCAATTTTTCGGACTGACTGACCTTCATTTCTTAAAGTAATGATAGCCACTCATTTTCCTTTACTTAGCTGCTTTTTTCTTGCCATAATACAAATTCTAACAGTCTATTCAGTAGGACTATCAGCTGTGTATCCACCAGACTTCTGCACAACACAACTGATGGTCCCAACCCCATTTATAAGGCAAGAAATCCCACTTATTAAACCTGACAGGGCACACCTGTGAAGTGAAAACCATTTTCGGTGACTACCTCTTGAAGCTCATCAAGAGAATGCCAAGAGTGTGCAAAGCAGTCATCAAAGCAAAAGGTGGCTACTTTGAAGAACCTAGAATATAAGACATATTTTCTGTTGTTTCACACTTTTTTGTTAAGTATATAATTCCACATGTGTTAATTCATAGTTTTGATGCCTTCAGTGTGAATGTACAATTTTCAAAGTCCTGAAAATACAGAAAAATCTTTAAATGAGAAGGTGTGTTCAAACTTTTGGTCTGTACTGTATATGATATATGTAAACACAAGATGAAGATGAAATGATCTTGAAGAGGCCTAAAGTTAAACATGACAAATTTCCTTTGTATTTTAGGCAACAAAAAAAAATTATTTTCATTTTAAAAATTACAAAAAGGAAAGCGTTTGTGTACCCTTGGAGATTTGTACGCAAATAACTTTGAACAAGGTTTCAGATCTTAATTAGTCTATTAGGGTTTTGGCTTGTTCATTATCATTGTTAGGAAAGGCCTGGTGATGCAAATTTGCCAGCTTTTTAAAAACCCAGCCTCCTCTAACCTTGTGCCAAAAAACAGCTGCCAAGGTGGTTCTAAGCAGCTGCCTAGCATTCTGAAAAGGAAAATAGTGGAAGCCCACAAAGCAGGAGAAGGCTATAAGAAGATAGCAAAGTGTTTTCAAGTTGCCCTTTCTTCAGTTCGAAATGTAATTAAGAAATGGCAACAGATAACAGGAACAGTGGAGGTCAAGATAAGGTCTGGAAGACCAATCAAAGTTTCAGTGAGAGCTGCTCATAGAATTGCTAGTGAGGCAAATCAGAACCCCCACTTGGCTGCAAAAGACCTTCTGAAAGATTTACCAGGCTCTGAACAGTAGAACAATGTACTACAACTCCAGAGACAGCATAAATATGGCCTTCATGTAAGAGTCATCAGAAGAAAACTTCTCCTGCGTCCTCACCATAAAATTCAGCATCAGAAATATGCAAAAGAACATCTAAACAAGCCTGATGCATTTTGGAAACAAGTCCTGTGGACTGATAAGGTTAAATAGAACTCTTTGGTCACAATGATCAAAGGTACTGTATGTGTGGAGAAAAAGGGAACAGAATTTCAAGAAAAGAATATCTCGCCAACCATTAAGCATGGGGGTGGATCAATCATGCTTTGGGGTTGTGTCGCCGCCAATGGCACAGGGAACATTTCACAAGTAGAAGGAAGAATGCATTCAATGAAATTTGAACAAATTCTTGATGCGAACAAGACACCATCTGTAAAAAAAAAAAAAGCTGAAGTTGAAAAGAGGATGGCTTCTACAAATGGATAATGATCCTAAAAACACATCAAAATCCACAATAGGCTACCTCAAAAGGCGCAAGCTGAAAGTTTAACAATGGCCCTTAGTCACCTGATCTGAAGAACATCATTGAAAATCTGTGGCCAGACCTCAAAATAGCAGTGCATGCAAGATAACCCTGGAATCTCACAATCTCACAGAACTGCAAAGGGGGTGCTACTAGGCACTAACCATAGAAAAACCAAAAACAAGCAAAATACCCAAATAACTGGAAGTAAATGGGTAAATCGCACAGTTCAAAAATAATGATAAATAATAAAGGGTATTTAGTTAACATAATTTTGATCAAAATAATGTAAAAGCCATCCCACCACTTCACGGTAACCCTTATGGGACAGTCCTAACTCTAATATTAAAACTTTACCATTTGTCAAGTGACATACATATGGACAACGGCAGAGAGACTGAACCCGTATTTTGATCAAAATTGTTAACTAAATACCCTTTATTATTTATCATTATTTTTGCACTGTGCGATTTACCCATTTACTTCCAGTTATTTGGGTATTTTGCTTGTTTTTTGTTTTTCTCTGTCTAATGGCCTTATGTGAACATGCATGTACATTTTGCATGCACATCAATTTACGTTTCAGCTCAAGACTCCCAGGTTTTTTCTTTGCAGTATAGTGTGCTTTAGTGCATTTAAGGGTGTGGCCGCCCTTTGTCTGAGCTGAAAGGTTCATTCTGCCTCTCAGGTCTATGTCTCTACTATGGGTTCAGTCTCTCTGCCCTTGTCCATATGTATGCCACTTGACTTTTTGTGTCGCGCGCCCGCACGTGTGCACTTGCTCCTGACGGCCTGGTCGCACGTCTGGGGGCAGGGAGTGGCAGCTCATGCGCCGCTAATAGGCACCCGCCCACTTACATCTGCATATCAGGTGATCGACACCATGGGGTATATATACTTCCGTCCTCTTCCTTTGTATCACTCCCCTTGAGGAAGCGGCCCCTGGTGGCCGCGAAACGCGCGTCTGGGTCCGCCATTGCGCATTATTAGGCACTGGTCTCTGGCCCCTTACGTGCTAAGATACTGACTTTTTACTTTTTTCACCTTTGCATATGGTGTCACTGGAAGGCAGTAATGTCATCTAGATAGATCTTTGATTTTGTACTGTGACTTTAATTATTTATAAAATATTTATCAATATATGTTTACTATATATTCACTGTATACTTTCTGGACTATCCATACTACCTATATCTTACCGTAACCCAATGCATTTATGTTCTTACCAAGCTGGATATGCTAAATTGTTTGTCATTTAGGCCTTTTTCACCAGTGTCTCATGCTACCCTCATAATGTCACTTTGTCCCAATTTTTTATACCTTCTGCATGTTTTTAGCTTGATATAAATAAAAAAAATTGAATTTTTTAATGCCTAAAAACTCTTCATCCTCCTATTTATTCACTTGACAAATGGTAAGGTTTTAATATTAGAGTTAGGACTGTCCCATAAGGGTTACCCTGAAGTGGTGGGATGGCTTTTACATTATTTTGATCAAAATTATGTTAACTAAATACTAGTGTTGAGCGAGCATGCTCGACACTGCTCGGTACTCGCCCGAGCATCACGCTACTCAGGATGTTCGGCAAGCACCGAGCATTTCCGGGTTACTCGGGCGGGAGCTCGGGTCTCCGCCCTGCATATTTGGCGCTCTTTACAGAGCTAATGAACATGCAGGGATTGCCAGCCAGTCACTGTAATGCCGCAGCCATGTTGTTTGTGGGCATTACAGTGATTGTCTGGCCGCACAGCGTCACCTCGAGTATTTAAAACCGGGAGCCGCCATGTTGGACACAGTCGCTCCGGATCAGACAGTGTAGGGACAGCTCTGCTGATTTAGGGAGAGATATATCCTGCGAAAGTTAGTGTAGGGTCTGCAAAGGCTGCCAGATCAAACAAACAGTCCTTCTCCATCCCAGATATCAGGCAGGCAGGCTGTATAGGAGACGCAGTGGTTATACCAGCAAATGCTGCATTACAGTCCTGTGTGCTCCTGTTGCTGAAACTGCTGGACTTAGCTCCAGGTCTCGGGGGCCAGGAAAAATCCTTTTTTTCATCTAAATCCTCTTTTTTTTTTTCCTCCTTCACACTGTACAAATACCCGTCTTATTAACCTTCCGGTGTTCCCCCCCCCCCCCCAAAAAAAAAAAAAGTGTGTCTCTGATTTTTCACACACAAATATATCTGTTGAAAATTGTGTGGTGTAGGTCAGAGAAATAGAAGTGTGGTTTTGCAGTTCCATGGGCCATTTGTATCTAAAAAAAAACCGTTTGAGTGTGTCGCTCACTGTTCAGCCGCAAATGTATATATTTAAAAAGGTCTGGTATACACCATTAAATTATAACTGTGGTTTTGCTGTTCCACGGTAAGAAATCTCTATTATTCAGCTTTTGGTATTTTTTCCATAAAGAAAAGCAGTAATAGTTTCTCCCTGATTGTTCAGATTGTTTAAAAGAGTCTGGTGTAGGCCAGAGAAATAGAACTGTGGTTTTCCTCTTCCACGGTTCTAATCTACTTTTTATTACCCTTTTTCCATTGATAGTGCGAGTGTAAGCTATTTTACTTCCTTTACAATGGGCAAGGGACGTGGAAGTGGACGTTCTGGTGATGGTGCGTGCAGAGGACGGGGCCGTGGCCAAGTTGAAAATGTGCCACAACCAACAGCCACATCTTCTCGCTCCCACTTCTTGACCGAATTACTAGGGAAGCACAGAACAACACCAGTATTGCGAACTGATCAGTGTGAACAGGTTATTAATTGGATAGCAGATAATACTTCCAGTTACCTGGGCACCACCACATCCGGCCTGTCTTCCACACGATCGACTCTTAGTAGCCGTGAGTCTCGAACGCATACTCCTCCTCACCCTGATGCTCCTTCCTCCCACCATGCCGAGTGTCGTCAGACAGCAACTGATCCCACACTTGGACACTGAAGAGCTGTTCACTGGTCCATTTCCAGATTTGTGCCCCTCGCCTGCTCTGCTTGAAGTGGTGGAAGAGGAGATCCCATGTAGCGATGCCCAAATATTTGTACAGCCACAGGAAGTCGATGCTGGCAATTTGTCACAAGAGGTGGACGATGACGAGACACAATTGCCATGAAGTGAGGAGGAGGATCGTGGTGCGCAAGTGGAAGAGGAGGAGGTGGTGGATGAACTAGTAACTGACCCAACGTGGCAGGAGGATATGCAGAGTGAGGCCAGCAGCACACAGGGGGAGGGAGGCAGAGTACCCCAACAGGCAGGAAGAAGCAGTGTGGTGGCCGCAGACAGAAGGCGGGCAACCGTTCCCCGTAACACAAACACGAGGGATGTTGCCAGTACAACCGGTAGGTCTTCCAGAGTCTGGAATTTTTTTAAAGACTCTGCTGATAACCCCAAAAAGGCCATTTGTACCACCTGCCATGCCAGCATCAGCAGGGGTGACAAAACTACCAGCCTGACCACCACCAGCATGATCAGGCACATGGCAGCAAAGCACCCGACTTTGTGGGGCAAACCCCAGAGTCCACGACCAGTGTCAGCGGGTGTCACCACTGCTTCTTCCGCTGTTGTGCGTGCAATAGCACCCCCTGTTGTGTGTGCAAGGAAATCCCCTGTCCATACTGCATGCAAAGATGCCCCCTCCTCTGTCTTCACTTGCTATGGCAGTTTCTCAAGAAACAGCATCAACGTCCACGTCCCACCGCTGCGTTCAATTGTCCATATCCCAGACCTTTGAACGAAAGTGGAAATTCGCAGCTAACGCCCCACAGGCCACAGTCCTAAATTCGCACATTTCACGACTGCTTGCGTTGGAAATGCTGCCTTTTAGGCTGGCAGAGACGGAATCCTTCCGCAACCTTATGGCGGTGGCCGTCCCTCGGTACTCGGTCCCCAGCCGACACTATTTTGCCCGGTGTGCCATCCCCGCACTACACAAGCACGTGTCCCAAAACATCGGCCGTTCCCTCAACAACGCAGTTACTGGGAGTGTCCACCTGACAACGGACACGTGGACAAGTGCTTGTTGCCAGGGACGGTACATCTCCCTGACCGCACACTGGGTAAACATAGTGGAAGCCGGGACCCAGTCGGACCTTGGGACGGAACACATCCTCCCCACACCGAGGATTGCGGGCCCTATGTCAGTCAGAGTTGCCCCCACAGTGTACAGCTCCTGCGCATCATCATCCTCCTCCTCCTCATGTTCAGCCTCCATCTCAGATATCAACACATCAGTTACAAGTTGGAAGCACTGCAGTACTGCCTCTGCCAAGCGGCAACAGGCTGTGCTGAAACTCACAAGCTTAGGTGAGAAACCTCACACTGCTTGTGAGTTGTGGACAGCTGTGAAAGAGCAGGCAGATCTGTGGCTGAGACCGCTGAACCTACATCCAGGCTTGGTCGTGTGTGACAATGGCTGTAACCTGGTGGCGGCTCTGAGGCGAGGCGAGATCACACACGTACCATGCCTGGCTCATGTGCTTAACCTCGTGGTTCAGCGGTTTCTTAAATCGTACCCCGAGTTGCCAGATCTGCTCGTCAAAGTACGCCGCCTGTCAGATCATTTTCGCAAGTCGGCTACAGCTTCCGCCGCCCTTGCTGTGTTGCAGCAGCGTTTGCAGCTTCCGTCACACTGACTGGTGTGTGATGTCCCCACACGTTTGAACTCTGCCCTCCACATGTTGCAAGGGATTTGTGAGCAGAAGAGAGCAGTCGTGGAGTACCAGCTGCAACAAGGCCGTCGATATTCAGGTCAGACTCCACACATAAGACCTCAGGAGTGGACCTGGATGTCTGACATCTGTACCATCTTGACAAACTTTGAGGAGTCCACCCAGGTGGTGAGTGGCGATGACGCCATCATTAGCTTCAGCATTCCACTTGTCTGTCTTTTGCAACGCTCTCTGCAGAGAATTAAAGAGGAGGCATTGCAGCCAGAGTATGATGAGATGGATCAAGAAGCCATAGCGGTCGATTACACACAGCCCAGCCTCATCTCATCCCAACGTGCATTGGGGGACAATGAGGGAGAGGAGGAGGAGGAAGAACAGGAGCTTGTATCATGCGCTGTAGACGGTAGTACCTGTACAACTGTCATACCATCGGTTCAGCGTGGGTGGCCTGAAGACAGGGGGGAGGAGGAGGAGAGTTTGGTCAGTCGTCATCTTGGTGAGGACACGGAAGTCTTGCCTGTTACCAGTCTGGCACGCATGGCTGACTTTGTTACGCTGCCTTAACCGTGACCCTCGCGTTGTCAAAATGTTGGGTGACAGTCATTACTGGTTGGTGACACTTTTAGACCCCCGCTACAAGGAGAACTTTCACTCTCTTATTCCTGAGGTGGAGAGGTCTACAAAAATGGGGCAGTACCAGAAGGCCCTTGCTGCAGAACTGTTAAAAAAGTTCCCATCTGAACACGCTAGCGGCAGAGGTCACAGTTCGTTGACCAACCAAGGCGTACAAGCGAGAGAGAGGCAACTCCAATCCAGGAGAGGCAGGGGAACACTGTCAACGTTCTGGGACAGTTTTCTGAGACCCGCCCAGCTTACAGGCCCTGAGGTGCGGGGTACTCTCACAAGGAGTGGAAAGTTTCAAAAGATTGTGGGGGAGTACCTTGCCGACCGTACCAGCGTCCTCAGTGATTCCTCTGTGCCTTTTAATTATTGGGTATCCAAGCTGGACACTTGGAATGAACTCGCTATGTACGCCTTGGAGGTCCTGGCCTGCCCTGCCGCTAGCGTGTTATCAGAGCGTGTTTTTAGTGCCGCTGGGGGAATTATAACTGATAAGCGCACTCGCCTGTCAACTGACAATGCTGACAAGCTGACCCTTATCAAAATGAACAAGGGCTGGATTGGGCCAGACTTCTCATCACCACCAAATGACAGCAGAGTAACAAAGTCAAATCCACTGTGTTATTTCGGGAGGTGTATTCACATGCACCGCTTCACACCTCATAATTTTTGGAAAGCCTTCCATTTACTGCTTAGGCCAACAGTGAACAGGAGACCCAGTTGCTATAAATGGAAAAAACGGTTTAGTTAAGGCCCTCTGACCTCCATGTCACTTCCAAGGGGCATTGGAGTGCCTCAAAATTTTTAGTAGGCATTGCATTCACTGTATGCTCTATAACTGTGTAGCCGAACTGCTCATTTTGTTACAGAAACATATCCTACAAGACATACAGTGCCTACAAGTAGTATTCAACCCCCTGCAGATTTAGCTGGTTTGATAAGATGCAAATAAGTTAGAGCCTTCAAACTGCAAACGAGAGTAGGTTTTATGAACAGAAGCAAATCTTACAAACCAAAAAGTTATGTTGCTCAGTTGAATTTTATTAAATTTTAAACATAAAAGTGTGGGTCAATTATTATACAACCCCTATGTTTAATATTTTGTGGAATAACCCTTGTTTGCAATTACAGCTAATAATCGTCTTTTATAAGACCTGATCAGGCCGGCACAGGTCTGTGGAGTTATCTTGGCCCACTCCTCCATGCAGATCTTCTCCAAGTTATCTAGGTTCTTTGGGTGTCTCATGTGGACTTTATTCTTGAGCTCCTTCCACAAGTTTTCAATTGGGTTAAGGTCAGGAGACTGACTAGGCCACTCCAACACCTTGACTTTTTCCCTCTTGAACCAGGCCTTGGTTTTCTTGGCTGTGTGCTTTGGGTCGTTGTCTTGTTGGAAGATCAAATTACGACCCATCTTAAGATCCTTGATGGAGGAGCGGAGGTTCTTGGCCAAAATCTCCAGGTAGGCCGTGCTATCCATCTTCCCATGGATGCGGACCAGATGGCCAGGCCCCTTGGCTGAGAAACAGCCCCACAGCATGATGCTGCCACCACCATCTTGACTGTAGGGATGGTATTCTTGGGGTCGTATGCAGTGCCATCCAGTCTCCAAACGTCACGTGTGTGGTTGGCACCAAAGATCTCGATCTTGGTCTCATCAGACCATAGAACCTTGAACCAGTCTGTCTCAGAGTCCTCCAAGTGATCATGAGCAAACTGTAGACGAGCCTTGACATGACGCTTTGAAAGTAAAGGTACCTTACGGGCTCGTCTGGAACGGAGACCATTACGGTGGAGTACGTTACTTATGGTATTGACTGAAACCAATGTCCCCACTGCCATGAGATCTTCCCGGAGCTCCTTCCTTGTTGTCCTTGGGTTAGCCTTGACTCTTCGGATAAGCCTGGCCTCGGCACGGGAGGACACTCTCAAAGGCTGTCCTGGCCGTGGAAGGCTAACAGTAGTTCCAAAAGCCTTACACTTACGGATGATGCTCCCAACAGTGGAGACAGGTAGGCCCAACTCCTTGGAAAGGGTTTTGTACCCCTTGCCAGCCTTGTGACCCTCCACGATCTTGTCTCTGATGGCCTTGGAATGCTCCTTTGTCTTTCCCATGTTGACCATGTCTGAGTGCTGTTCACAAGTTTGGGGAGGGTCTTAAATAGTCAGAAAAGGCTGGCAAAAGAGATCTTTAATCCACACATGTGAAGCTCATTATTCTTGGTGCCTGAACTACTTCTTAATACTTTAGGGGGACCAAACAGAATTCTTGTGGTTTGAGGGGTTGAATAATAAATGACACTCTGAATTAACTTTTAACGTTTTAAAAAAAAGAAAAAAAAAATTAGCTGCAGTGCATTTCCCACTTCCAGGCTGATCTACAGTACAAATGTCACAATGCCAAGTTAATTCCGCATGTGTCAACCAGCTAAATCTGCAGGGGGTTGAATACTACTTGTAGGCACTGTATGTGGTTGACTGGCCTGATATTGATGTGAATGGTCCCTGTTCCTCCTGCTCTTTCTCCTTTGCCACTACCTCATCCATCATTTATCACCTGAAGCTTTGTTTTAACGGGAGTCCTAGAACTGGGATAGTAGCAAGAAAACATCCAGCAATCCTCGGAGGAGGTAGGATATACGCCAAAACGCTGACCACCTCAGGCCTAGCCGCTACTACATACATGCGCTTGCATTCCAAGAAAACAAAGCAGATGCTAACTTCTATCATCATCATCATCATGGTCCTCACCTTGGCACTCTCAACTCCCCTGATGGAGAAGCCAGGGCCCACTGGAGGAGTCTGGTTCTCTGGTGGGCTCGTCCATTGCTGCCCTAAAGCAAGCTGGGCTAAGAAAAGTGTGTGGCGGGATGTTCCAAGGAGAAATAGGGGCGGCTAGGGACCGTTTATGGACACCCGGTTGCCCCCAGGCGGCTGGGGACCGTGTGTGGACACCCCACCGCCTGGCGGCTGGGGACCGAGTATGGACACCCGGCCGCCCCCTGGCAGCTGGGGACCGAGTGTGGACACCCAGCCGCCGGGCGGCTGGGGACTGAGTATGGATACCAGGCTGCCAACGCAGCCATGACGTGGTGGCCAGATTCCGCCTCCACATGCCTAAAAGGCCCAATTTCAAGTGCAAGCAAGCAAGCAGTATGGTATTGCAGCCTGGGGGTGGGTGGGTGGCAGTCTGCATACTTGCGCTTGCATTGCAAGGAATGGGGGAGGTACAATTGAACACTGCCCTGGGACAAGAACTTGCTCGGGGATAGTTGGAAGTCTGCATCTTCTGATGCGGCAAGGATGACTTCTGATGGGCACACTTTTAGGCAGTGACCTGGGTGTCAGAGATGCTTCAAGGGGTCTTCCCCATGCTGTTCCCATGTCTTTTCAGCACTGTATGCATGTGTCACACAGCACATGGCCAGATAAGGTTGTAAAATGTTAAAATGACATTTCCCGGTGAATGCATTTGTCACGGTTGAAAGCAATACAAAAGTGCAAAAATGCATAAAAGATGCTACTTGTGAACATAGCCCAAGGTGTGGGGGAGTATTTTTTTGGGGGGTTATTTATTTTACCTTATACACAAGTCTTTACCCTGGAAAGGAACTTCCTTAACATATTTCACAGGAAAGCAGTTTCAGTTTCATTTTTTAATTGTTTTATTGTGAGCCCTTAAAAGTGGCTTAATACCTCTGACCACGTTGTTGACAGCAGTGACCTGGGGGTCAGAAATGCTTCCTGGGGCGATCCCCATGCTGTCCCCATCTCATTTGAGCACTGTCACTATCGTTTTGGGCACTTGTTAGGCTTTTAAAAGACTGCCGGGGGTGCCGCCGTAAAAATGCTCGGGTCTCCCATAGACTAACATAGGGCTCGTTGCTCGGGTCGAGCACCCGAGTATCACGGCGAGCTCGGCCCGAGCTTCGAGCACCCGAGCATTTTAGTGCTTGCTCAACACTACTAAATACCCTTTATTATTTATCATTATTTTTGCACTGTGCAATTTACCCATTTACTTCCAGTTATTTGGGCATTTTGCTTGTTTTTGGTTTTTCTCTGTCTAATGGCCTTATGTGAACATGAATTTATATTTTGCATGCACATCAATTTACGTTTCAGCTCAGACTCCCAGGTTTTTTCCAGGCACTAACCATGCAAGGGGCCCAAAGTTTTGCATCGGCCCATTTAACTTTTTTAAATTTTTCTAATGTAAAAGATGACAATAGATTTGTGTTTGCCTAAAATACAAAGGAAATGTCACATCTTTTTAACTTTAGTCCTTTTGAAGATCATTTCATCTTCAACTTGCTTAAAGGGGTTGTGTGGTACTTTAGATTACCCCCTGCCCCATGTATCACCCCCAGGTACCAAAGACTTTTTCTAAATACCTTCTGATGTTGATAATGCCTGTGAGCGGCGCTATCGGTGGCCACTCACAGGCATCATGTGACCCCCGGCTGCAGCCGGCTCTGACATCCGCTGATGCCACGACAAGTGCTGGCAGCAGCCGGGGGTCACGATCTTCCTGGTTACAGGTGGATTCCAGGCTGTGGGCGGGGTTACCCCCCACGTGACACCCGGCATCCACCGCGCTCTGCCTCTCCCCATTCATTGTGAAAACGGGCGGTGGATGCCAGGTGTGACGCGGGGGGTAACCCCGCCGACAACCCAGCAGCCATCGTGGGGACCCCAGCGCTGAGTCACGCCTCACTTGTTGTGACGTCGGCACTGGGGTCACGTGATGCCTGTGAGCGGCCACTGATAGCGCCGCTCACAGGCATTATCAACATCAGAAGGTATTTACAAAAAGTCTTAGGGACCTGGGGGGTAATCTAAAGTACCGCACAACCCCTTTAACTGTTAACAAAAACAGACCAGTGGTGCCCAAACTTTCACATGCCACTGTATGTACAGTACAGACCAAAAGTTTGGACACACCACCTCATTTAAAGATTTTTCTGTATTTTCATGACTATGAAAATTGTACATTCACACTGAAGACATCAAAACTAACACATGTGGAATTATATACAGTACAGACCAAAAGTTTGGACACACCTTCTCATTTAAAGATTTTTCTGCATTTTCATTGACGCGCCCCTGGGCCTGCTGTGTCGCGCAGCGTCTCGCGCACGGGGCTTACCCGGAACCGGATCAGATGAGGGTTGTAGTCTCCGAGTGGCGGGGACCCGGTCCGTGCCCAGGGAGTCAAACTCAGTGTGTGGCAGTCTTGATAGATGTTATTTGAGTGTCGACTACGCCACCCGTTGATTTGCAGCTATGGAGCTGCCGCTGCAGGGCAGACCGCTGAGGCCGGTGTAGAATTGTGCAGCGTGATAGTATAACCCCCAACGGGAGGGGTATGGCCTCAGGGCAGCCGACGTGGAAAATGGGGGTAGCAGGAACCACTCAGAGACGGTGCGGTGTAATTCAGGGTCTTTACTGGTAACAACGATAGACCCTCCCGGAGTACTTGCTAGCGAACGGGGCCTGGTCAGTCCTTGAGCAGATGGGATCTCCCCTGGCCAGGCGGAGTTGTAGGCCTCCCAAACTGACTGTACTCTTCTGGCTACCTTGCTAGAAGCGGATATAAGTAGCCCACGTCCCTGAGTGTACCGTGTGGTGCTCACCCGTATGGCCGGTGACTCGGGGCCTTCTAATGGCTTCCGCTCCACGATGGCGGTGCTGGTCCCACGCGTGTGACCGTGCCTTCGGGTTTCTGGGCCTGAGGACCTGAAATCCCCTGCCGGTCGGCTTCTGCTGCTGGGTAAGAGTTAGTCCCCACAGCCTCGGACGCCGGGTCCGGTAAGAAAGCTTCTCAGTCAGGGCGAGCTCTGCAGCTGCCAGCCCCTGACTCGTATTAGTATTGCTCCCACTGAGCTTCTGCTGTTTCTTCATATGACTGTTTCTTGTCTCTACTCTCCTTGACTGACTAACCCTGCTTCAGCCCCGGGTTTTTATAGGGGAAGTTCTTCCCCTCCCAAGACTGGGCAGGAGGTGTGGCATGCACAGGATCCCTGACCAAAGGACCTCCCACCTGCTCTCAGACATAACATTACATTACTGTGGAAACCAGACCCCTGGGGTGCCACATTCCCCCCTAGTAAAATTTAGTACTCCGGGACTAAACACATTTTTGTAAACATAACAGAGTACAACCAAAACATTATAATAAAGAGACACATAACAATGGTCACGGCGTGTCCGCAACCGGGTGCAGTCTTTGAGGGAAAGCAAGGTGTCCATTTCACCAAAACAGGGAGACGTAACCAGGTAGGGGTCTGTCCTACCCCGAGTCCTTAACAGTCTCTAGTCCATCCTGGGTTACGCTCCAACTATGTACAAGGGATTCCCGGTAAATCCACCAAGGACTCCTACAAATAACTAGAAACACAAAATTATACACAAGCAACAATACACAGGTAAACATAAATAAAACAATTTATACACTTCAAATCCTCCAACGTGCGGGTAACTGGCCTCTAGTGGACCTACAGAGCTGACTGTCTAGCCCTGAACTACAGGGTGTAGGAGCTGTCAAGGGTAAACTGGGCAGCTGTCTACCGGCTCTTTGGCTCACTAGGGATATGGCAGGCTCACTGCAAGCAGAGGGTTGATCCTCCTGGTCTGCTGGTGTGGGGTCTTCTGCCTCCTGGACCGGCTGTTCTTCCAGCTCTACCTGTTGCTCCGTAGGTGCTTGGGATGCTGGTTGGAGGAAGGTGAGTACGGGTACCACAACTGCACCATTGACTTGAGTCCAAGACCGAGGGAAGTCCCCGAGCACAGTACTAACCATATCTTCCCTTTCCTCTACGGGTCGATGGTCTTCTTGTTCCTCTTCAGGGTTCCTCAGTTGTTCGGGACACTTTTTCAGGTGGTCCCGGGATACAATGGCTGTGGTTTCCCCTCCGTCTTTACTGATGGTACAAACCTTCGGGTTCTCGTGGCTTGAGGGCAGTACAGTGTACGGGTCCTTCTCCCACTGGTCGTCCAACTTGTGGAGCCGTCTCTTCCTCTTCAAGACCTGCTCTCCGGGTACCAGGGGAACAGCGGGAGCATACTGGTTGTAAGTTTTCTCTTGTCTTTCCCTAGCCTGACAGAGACTTCGCTCCACGCTCTCCTGTACTCTCCGGTACTGCTGCTGCCTCTCTGTGTCCCAGTCTGCTTCTGGTGAAGTGTCCTCGGGTGTCAGGACTCCCATTTCCAGGTCAACAGGTAACTTACCAGGTCTTGCCCTCATTAGGTAAGCCGGGGTACAGTTGGTGGAACCTACCGGGATGTGGTTGTATAGGTCCACTAGATCGGGCAGCTTCTCAGGCCACAGACTACGTTCTTCCAGGGGCAACGTTTTCAGGAGATCCATTACCACCTGGTTCATTTTCTCACAAAGTCCATTAGTTTGCGGATGATAGGGTGTCGTCCTTATCTTCCGGCAGCCATACAGAGTGCAGAATTCTTGGAAGACCTCCGCTTCAAAGGCAGGTCCCTGGTCTGTCAACACTTGGTCCGGGTACCCGTGTGGACGGCAGAAATGCTGCTGGAAGGCTCTCGCTGCTGTTCGAGCTGTTAAGTCCTTGACGGGGACGACAACCAAGAACCGGGAGTAGTGATCCACGATGGTTAGTGCGTAGACGTAGCCACTTCTGCTTGGGGTCAGTTTTACATGATCCAAGGCTACCAGTTCCAACGGCTGCCGGGTGACGATGGACTGCAGGGGAGTCTTCTGGCTGGCACGGTCCTTCCTTCTTAGGTTGCACGGACCACAGTCTCTGCACCACTTCTCAATGGTTCCCCTCATGCCTACCCAGTGGAATCGCTCGCGCAGCAGGAACTCCAGCTTCTTCCACCCGAAGTGTCCAGCTCCGTCGTGGTATGCCTCCATCACCATGGCTGTGTCTCTTCGTGGCACCACTACTTGCCAGAGTAGTTCATGCGTCCGGGAGTTAACCATTCTGCGGCACAACTTCCCCTTGTAAAGGAACAGTCGACTCCTCTCTGCCCATAGTTGTTTGGCTTCCTCCGGAGCGTCTGGTTCAAGGCAAGCCTCCGGGCGAGTCAGCATCTCCTTCACCAGTCGGACGGCAGGGTCGCTGTCTTGCGTTTCCGCCCAGTTGTAGTGAGTAAGGGGTTCAACGTAGCAGCCTGCTTACTCCTTACCCGGTGGGAATACTGGATAGTCCCATGACGGTGGAACGCAGGGAGTTCAACTTCTTCCAGTCCCTCCGGATCTTCTCCTTCGTCCGGCAGGTTGGGCATCCTGGACAGGGCGTCCGCGTTGGTATTGGAGCGTCCGGCCCGGTATTTGATTGTGAACTCGTAGTTGGACAGACGGGCCATCCACCTCTGCTCCAGGGCACCGAGTCTTGCCGTGTCCAGGTGTGTCAACGGGTTGTTATCCGTGTACACGGTGAACCGGGAAGAAGCGAGGTAATGCTTAAAGCGCTCGGTGACTGCCCATACTACGGCCAGGAACTCTAGCTTAAATGAGCTGTAATTCTCGGGGTTCCTTTCGGTGGGTCGCAGCTTTCGGCTGGCGTAGGCGATTACTCGTTCCTTCCCCTGCTGGATCTGGGACAGTACGGCTCCTAGCCCGATGTTACTGGCGTCGGTGTAGAGGATAAAGGGCTGGCTATAATCCGGGTACGCCAGGATTTCGTCCCCCGTGAGGGCCATCTTCAGCTGGCGGAAGGACTCTTCTTCCAGCTCCTCCCATTTGAAGGGCGGCTTCTGGTTCTTGGCCTTCCGGGACTGGCCTATCAGGAGGTCCTGCATAGGTGCTGCCTTTTTGGTGAAACCGGGAATAAACCTTCGGTAGTAGCCTACCAACCCGAGGAACTGCCGCACTTCTTTTACGCTGGAGGGGCTTGGCCATTCCTTAATTGCGGTGATCTTATCAGGGTCGGGAGCCACTCCGTCAGCGCTCACCACGTGTCCCAGGTACTGCACCTTTGGTTTCAGGAGGTGACACTTGGAGGGTTTCACCTTTAGGCCGTAACTCGCCAGAGCTTCGAACACTTCCGCCAGGTGTTTCAGGTGGTCCTCATATGTCTTGGAATATACGATGACATCGTCCAGGTACAACAGGACCGTCTCGAAGTTTCTGTGGCCCAGACAACACTCCATTAGTCGTTGGAAGGTTCCTGGTGCGTTGCAGAGTCCGAACGGCATGCAGGTGAACTCGCTAAGTCCCATCGGGGTGGTGAATGCGGTCTTCTCCCGGTCCGCCTCTGCTACAGGAACCTGCCAGTACCCGCTAGTGAGATCCAAGGTAGAGAAGAAGTTAGCAGATCTTAAAGCAGCCAATGACTCCTCTATCCTTGGTAAGGGGTACGCATCCTTGTGTGTGATACGGTTGATTTTCCGGTAATCTACACACATCCTCATGGTATTGTCTTTTTTTCTGACTAAGACTAGTGGAGCTGCCCAGGGGCTACAGCTATCCCTGATCACCCCAGCCTCCTTCATGTCTCTAAGCATCCCCTTGGCGTGTTGGTAGTGTGCAGGGGGTACGGGTCGATACCTCTCTTTTATGGGAGGATGGTCTCCCGTGGGGATGTGGTGTTCTACCCCCTTGACTCGCCCGAAGTCTAACGGGTGTTTACTAAACACTCTCTCGTACTCTTGAACCACCCGATAGACTCCCTGTTTCTGATGTGAGGGAGTGGAGTCAGTACCCAAATGTAGTTGCTGACACCAGTCCTCCATTGTTTTCTTAGAGCCGTTACCTTCCTCCGGGTGAGATGGAGGCAAGGGTTCCACAGATTGTATAGCATTTTGGTTAATGGTATATAATTTGGCTAGCGTGGCATACCGGGGCAGGTACACTTCCCTCTTCCCGATATTGATTATGCGAACGGGCACCCTCCCATGGCGTACATTAACCACCCCCCGTGCTGTCAAGATGGTGGGCCTACTGTCTGAGTAAACTGGTTCTACCATTGCCTGGTAATCTCTACCTCTCAGACCAATAGCTGCCCGGCACCAAATCATCATTTCACTTTTTGGGGGCATGGCAATAGGAAAAGGGTCACACATTCTTACGCTACCAATCTCACCGCCGGAGAGTTCCACCTGTTGCCGTCGCATCAGTGCCCGGATCTCTTTCTGGAGCACCCGCTGCTCGCCGGAGCTGGCGTTCTTGGCAACCTGCTGTAAAAGGAAAATCACCTCTGCAAGACAATTTTCAATTACATTAGTTCCTAGCATTATCTTTGGGTGACTCTCGTGTTTGTCAATGTCTACAATAATCAGTCCCTGTGCTGCTAGTTCGACTCTACCAATTTTAATGGTCGCCTCTTTAAATCCGATCTGTGGCACGGGCTGACCATTGCTGGCGATGATACTCAAGTCGTCGTCAGGGTAGCGGGTTATATCCGAGTCATTCCAGTACTGCTTGAAGAGCACGTACGGGATGGTGGTGACCTGTGACCCGGTGTCCAGTAGGGCACTCATAGGGATGCCATCCAGTACCACAGGCAAGACTGGACGTCCTCCGACATATTTGTCGCGCCAGTTCGATGGGCCTGGTGATCTTTTTCCTGGGGGTTGGCCCTCTACCCCCAGGTTGTGCCAGTTTAAAGGACAGTACCTTGCCATATGTCCGGGTTGATTGCAGCGGCGGCAGATGGGTCGTCCGTCCTCGTTGTACCGGTCACTGGGTCTTCCTCTGGCCGGTGGGGTCCTCCTTGGTCGACGCCACGGGATGTTCTCCGGTCCGGATGCCAGCTGGATCTTCCCTGGAGTGGAAGCCTGTAAAGACTGCACAGTTCGGGTTAACGCAGCAACGCTTTTAGCTAGCTCTTGGACCTGATGGTGCAGGTCTGGAGCCGGGTCATTGTTCAAAGCCTGCGCATCAGCCCCTACAGGCCCTGCCGACAAGGGCGCCGCCTCCTGGTGGTAAGTGATAGCTGGGCGCCTGTGGGTCACAACGCCATCCGGTGCCGGTTCTCGGAGCACCCGGATGGCTCTGTCCTTGAACTGTGCAAATCCCAGATGAGGGTCCTGTAGGGCCATTGTCCGCAACTGGGTTCGGTGGGCATTGCAATATAAACCCTCTATAAATTGTTCAGTCAACAGCCTGTCCTCGTCTCCCACGCCGTCAGGGTCGGTCTGCTTAACGGCTCTCAGGGCCTCTTGTAGGTTCAGGGCATAGTCCCTTATACTCTCATGGGCCCGCTGTTTGCACCCGTAGAATCTAAGCTTGATCTCGGCTGAGGTGCGGGTATCAAAGGTGTCCCTCAGCTGGGTTAGTATCCCTGCGACAGTCCTCCCCCCAGGTGGCCAGGACTTTACCTCCCTTCGGGCTGCTCCGGTTAATTGGGCCACCAGGATGCTCACTTTTTGCTCCTCTGTGAGGGGGTACACCTGGAAGAGGCTATCCAGCCTTTCTCTAAAGTCCTGCAGGGTATGTGACTCCCCTGAGTACTGGGGTAGCCAGGCTGCCCCCGGGATATAGGGCATGGTGAAAGGCATGACCGCGACAGCGGTGGCGCTGGCGGGGGTTGAAGCGGTGAAGCTCTCCTCCGTATCCGACATCCTTCTCCCCCCTAGTGGACCGTGGCCTACCTTGCGATGATCCTCTTCCGTAGGCCGCGGCTCCGCAGTGGATCGTCAGGGTTGAGGACCTTCCGTCGCGCTCCGGTGACGTCGGCGTCTGCTGGGCTCCTTCCAGGACCTTACGCAACGTCCGGACGTGAGGCGGGGCTTCAGTTCTCGCGGGCTTTTCGGAGTCCACGCCCCTCTTCTTCCCGCGCGGCGTCCTCAAGATGGCGTCCAACGGCGGGAAAACTCCACGGATGGCGGGAAGAAGGCTGAAGATGGCGCCGGATGGCGGGAATCTTCACAGATGGCGGGAAAACTTCACGGATGGTAAGTTTTAAAAGTCTCTTTTTCAGGCACGCAGTACCCGGTGGTTGCGGGCACGAAATCCTGCCGACTACGCCAAAGTTGACGCGCCCCTGGGCCTGCTGTGTCGCGCAGCGTCTCGCGCACGGGGCTTACCCGGAACCGGATCAGATGAGGGTTGTAGTCTCCGAGTGGCGGGGACCCGGTCCGTGCCCAGGGAGTCAAACTCAGTGTGTGGCAGTCTTGATAGATGTTATTTGAGTGTCGACTACGCCACCCGTTGATTTGCAGCTATGGAGCTGCCGCTGCAGGGCAGACCGCTGAGGCCGGTGTAGAATTGTGCAGCGTGATAGTATAACCCCCAACGGGAGGGGTATGGCCTCAGGGCAGCCGACGTGGAAAATGGGGGTAGCAGGAACCACTCAGAGACGGTGCGGTGTAATTCAGGGTCTTTACTGGTAACAACGATAGACCCTCCCGGAGTACTTTCTAGCGAACGGGGCCTGGTCAGTCCTTGAGCAGATGGGATCTCCCCTGGCCAGGCGGAGTTGTAGGCCTCCCAAACTGACTGTACTCTTCTGGCTACCTTGCTAGAAGCGGATATAAGTAGCCCACGTCCCTGAGTGTACCGTGTGGTGCTCACCCGTATGGCCGGTGACTCGGGGCCTTCTAATGGCTTCCGCTCCACGATGGCGGTGCTGGTCCCACGCGTGTGACCGTGCCTTCGTGTTTCTGGGCCTGAGGACCTGAAATCCCCTGCCGGTCGGCTTCTGCTGCTGGGTAAGAGTTAGTCCCCACAGCCTCGGACGCCGGGTCCGGTAAGAAAGCTTCTCAGTCAGGGCGAGCTCTGCAGCTGCCAGCCCCTGACTCGTATTAGTATTGCTCCCACTGAGCTTCTGCTGTTTCTTCATATGACTGTTTCTTGTCTCTACTCTCCTTGACTGACTTACCCTGCTTCAGCCCCGGGTTTTTATAGGGGAAGTTCTTCCCCTTCCAAGACTGGGCAGGAGGTGTGGCATGCACAGGATCCCTGACCAAAGGACCTCCCACCTGCTCTCAGACATAACATTACATTACTGTGGAAACCAGACCCCTGGGGTGCCACATCATGACTATGAAAATTGTACATTCACACTGAAGGCATCAAAACTATGAATTAACACATGTGGAATTATATACTTAACAAAAAAGTGTGAAACAACTGAAAATATGTCTTATATTCTAGGTTCTTCAAAGTAGCCACCTTTTGCTTTGATGACTGCTTTGCACACTCTTGGCATTCTCTTGATGAGCTTCAAGAGGTAGTCACTGGAAATGGTCTTCCAACAATCTTGAAGGAGTTCCCAGAGATGCTTAGCACTTGTTGGCCCTTTTGCCTTCACTCTGCAGTCCAGCTCACCCCAAACCATCTCGTTTGGGTTCAGGTCTGGTGACTGTGGAGGCCAGGTCATCTGGCGTAGCACCCCATCACTCTCCCTCTTGTTCAAATAGCCATTACACAGCCTGGAGGTCCTTGTCCTGTTGAAAAATAAATGATGGTCCAACTAAACGCAATGCCGCTGCAAGATGCTGCGGTAGCCATGCTGGTTCAGTATGCCTTCAATTTTGAATAAATCCCCAACAGTGTCACCAGAAAAGCACCCTCACACCATCACACCTCCTTCTCCAGGCTTCACTGTGGGAACCAGGCACGTAAAGTCCATCCGTTCACCTTTTCTGCGTCGCACAAACACACAGTGGTTGGAACCAAAGATCTCAAATTTGGACTCATCAGACCAAAGCACAGATTTCCACTGGTCTAATGTCCATTACTTGTGTTCTTTAGCCCAAACAAGTCTCTTCTGCTTGTTGCCTGTCCTTAGCAGTGGTTTCCTAGCAGCTGTTTTAACATGAAGGCCTGCTACACAAAGTCTCCTCTTAACAGTTGTTGTAGAGATATGTCTGCTGCTAGAACTCTGTGTGGCATTGACCTGGTCTCTAATCTGAGCTGCTGTTAACCTGCGATTTCTGAGGCTGGTGACTTGGATAAACTTATCCTCAGAAGCAGAGGTGACTCTTGGTCTTCCTTTTCTGGTGCGGTCCTCATGTGAGCCAGTTTCTTTGTAGCGCTTGATGGTTTTTGCAACTGCACTTGGGGACACTTTCAAAGTTTTCCCAATTTTTTGCACTGACTGACCTTCATTTCTTAAAGTAATGATGGCCACTCGTTTTTTCTTTACTTAGAATTTCTATTATGGCAAGAAAAAAGCAGCTAACAGTCTATTCAGTAGGACTATCAGCTGTGTACCCACCAGACTTCTGCACAACACAACTGATGGTCCCAACCCCATTTATAAGGCAAGAAATCCCACTTATTAAACCTGACAGGACACACCTGTGAAGTGAAAACCATTTCCGGTGACTACCTCTTGAAGCTCATCAAGAGAATGCCAAGAGTGTGCAAAGCAGTCATCAAAGCAAAAGGTGGCTAGTTTGAAGAACCTAGAATATAAGACCTATTTTCAGTTGTTTCACACTTTTTTGTTAAGTATATAATTCCACATGTGTTAATTCATAGTTTTGATGCCTTCAGTGTGAATGTAGAATTTTCATAGTCATGAAAATACAGAAAAATCTTTAAATGAGAAGGTGTGTCCAAACTTTTGGTCTGTACTGTACTTAACAAAAAAGTGTGAAACAACTGAAAATATGTCTTATATTCTAGGTTCTTCAATGTAGGCACAACTTTTGCTTTGATGACTGCTTTGCACACTCTTGGCATTCTCTTGATGAGCTTCAAGAGGTAGTCACGGGAAATGGTCTTCCAACAATCTTAAAGGAGTTCCCAGAGATGCTTAGCACTAGTGTTGAGCGAGTATGTTCTATTAACCCTTTCGCCGAGTATGCTCGGGCCGAGCTCCGAGTATTTACAGCTGCTCGGTGATAAGGTTAAATCGCTCTCATGTGCATGATTTTCAACTGTTTGACAGCTTTATTACATTTGAGGAATGTCTATTTCTTACACATTCCTCACATGTAATAAAGTTGTCAAACAGTTGCAAATCATGCACACGGAGCGATTTAACCTTATCACCGAGCAGCTGTAAATACTCGGAGCTCGGCCCGAGCATACTCTAACAGAACATACTCGCTCAACCCTACTTAGCACTTGTTGGCCCTTTTGCCTTCACTCTGCGGTCCAGCTCACCCCAAACCATCTCGATTGGGTTCAGGTCTGGTCACTGTGGAGGCCAGGTCATCTGGTGTAGCACCCCATCACTCTCCTTCTTGGTCAAATAGCCCTTACACAGCCTGGAGGTGTGTTTGGGGTCATTGTCCTGTTGAAAAATAAATGATGGTCCAACTAAACGCAAACTGGATGGAATAGCATGCCGCTGCAAGATGCTGTGGTAGCCATGCTGGGTCAGTATGACTTAAATTTTGAATAAATCCCCAATAGTGTCACCAGCAAAGCACCCTCACACCATCACACCTCCTCCTCCATGGTTCACGGTGGGAACCAGGCATGTAGAGTCCATCCGTTCACCTTTTCTGCGTCGCACAAAGACACGGTGGTTGGAACCAAAGATCTCAAATTTGGACTCATCAGACCAAAGCACACATTTCCACTGGTCTAATGTCCGTTCCTTGTGTTCTTTAGCTCAAACAAGTCTCTTCTGCTTGTTGCCTGTCCTTAGCAGTGGTTTCCTAGCAGCTATTTTACCATGAAGGCCTGCTGCACAAAGTCTCCTCTTAACAGTTGTTGTAGAGATGTGTCTGCTGCTAGAACTCTGTGTGGCATTGACCTGGTCTCTAATATGAGCTGCTGTTAACCTGCGATTTTTGAGGCTGGTGACTCGGATAAACTTATCCTCAGAAGCAGAGGTGACTCTTGGTCTTCCTTTCCTGGGTCGGTCCTCATGTGAGCCAGTTTCTTTGTAGCGCTTGATGGTTTTTGCAACTGCACTTGGGGACACTTTCAAAGTTTGCCCAATTTTTCGGACTGACTGACCTTCATTTCTTAAAGTAATGATGGCTACTCGTTTTTCTTTACTTAGCTGCTTTTTTCTTGCCATAATACAAATTCTAACAGTCTATTCAGTAGGACTATCAGCTGTGTATCCACCTGACTTCTGCACAACACAACTGATGGTCCCAACCCCATTTATAAAGCAAGAAATCCCACTTATTAAACCTGACAGGGCACACCTGTAAAGTGAAAAACATTTCCGGTGACTACCTCTTGAAGAGAATGCCAAGAGTGTGCAAAGCAGTCATCAAAGCAAAAGGTGGCTACTTTGAAGAACCTAGAATATAAGACATATTTTCAGTTGTTTCACACTTTTTTGCTAAGTATATAATTCCACATGTGTTAATTCACAGCTTTGATGCCTTCAGTGTGAATGTACAAGTTTCATAGTCATGAAAATACAGAAAAATCTTTAAATGAGAAGGTGTGTCCAAACTTTTGGTCTGTACTGTATATGTGTGTATGTGTGTGTGTATATATATATATATATATATATATATATACTGTATTTTTTGGACTATGAGACGCACTTTTTTCCAAAATTTTGGAGGAAAGTGGGGGGTGCGTGTTATAGTCCGAATATTATATATAATACTATATGTATGGCTGCATGGTGGTGGGTGTGGGGGAGCAGCGGGGCACAGGAGGCAGCAGTCGCCTGCTGCAGTCTACGCTGTGCCCGCTACTAAGGAAAATGAATATTCCCTGCTCCCCACGCTCGTGGGCATGGAGAGCAATGAATATTCACTTTCCTTAATAGCCGGCACACTGGAGCCACAGCGCGGCTCCTGCTGCCGTTCTGCGGTCTGTGTGCCCACTATTAAAGCTCATGAATATTCCCTACAACCCACTCCAATCGGGTAAATCAAAGCACACCAGCAATGTCCTTCCGGTATTTCACAATGCTGCAGTTTATTGCACTTCATAAACCACAGTTCACCGGGTCCAACTCAGTGGCACGCCGACACACATATACATATAATGTTCACGAGCCAAGTGGCAGACCGGCCCACTTGCTCCAGGTTCAGCCTTCAGCAAGGTAATCAGATAGCAATGTCCATAGCAATGTCCATATAACACAGGGTATTACCTTTGCCGGGTTTAGCTGTCTCAGTCCATTACTCCGCCACCACTGTGGCTTTGCGGCTTCCCAGGTAGGGGTCTCCAGCTGTTGTTCCTCGAAGGCTACTGGTATGTCTTCACTCACATCCAGCCTGCTCCTTTCAGGACTCCTCCGCAAACCTCTGCCTTCCAAGGCCACTAGCATCCACACAGGATCCAGGCTTTGCCTTTCAGGCACCAGGCTTCACTCGGCCTCACTAGGCCTCTCACAAACGGTGTCCCACACACACGGGGCACAGGCCTCGTGCCTCACACCGAACACACCTGTCTCAAATTACCAGGGTTTATATATCCTGTGCACACACACACAAACTGACAGGACCTTGCTGATGTCACAGTCATGTGATCAGTCAGCTTTGTGTATAGGTCCTGTGTGCTGTCCCAGTCATGTGTACAGACCTTTACTGTGCATACAGGACCTGTGTGATGTCACAGTCATGTGACCAGTCACCTGAGGGGAAAGGTATATGGTCAGGTAAAACACATCCTAGACCATTACCGTAATGCAAGCACGTCGCTGCATTACACAACCTATAAAATGGAGGCCATTTGTTTGGCACATGGTCTGTGTGTTTGGAGGGAGAAGGCCTCCTGTGTGTTGTTGTCTCCAGACCGAGCCTGGATACTGGACGCTACCAGCCTGTGAGCCGACAGGACTGGCTAAGCAGAGACTTGCTTAACCCCTTTACGACCATGTCCGTAATACGTAGCTGCACCCTGGGCCTTATGGACCAGCTATATACTATTACGCGCGATCTTTAATGCAGTCCCGCGACCGAAGTCACGGTGATCGCATTATATTTCCGGTGCCATCCTACCTTAGGGTTGTTGGTGTCACCATCCCGGGGGGTGTCGCCACCCCCACTGAAACCACAATCGCTGTGATTGGCTGTTTAACTCTGAACAGCCAATCACAGCATTTCTCACTGTTTCTGGCAATCAGATTGCCAGAAACAGTGATGTGCAGCCTAGGATCGGTGCTCCTAAGAGCACCGATCCTAGGCTGTTGCCTAGTAACCCCAGCCCTCTCCCCAACCCGCTCTGGTTGGTGCAATCTCCGATTACATTGATCGCACCAATCAGCGAGACCGCGCGGTGCCCGGGTGGTCACGGGACGGTCACCGCCCCATGACCCCCTGTACTTTTGGCACAGGCCCCAGCCACCTCTGATTGGAGCGATTGATGACGTTGATCGCTCCAATCAGAGTTGCCTGTCACCGATCCATGACCCCCTGTACTGTCAGCCAAGGCCCCATCCGGTTCTGATTGGTGCTATTGATGTAATCATTGATTGCACCAATCAGAGTACCTGACCCAGAGGTGACCGGCCTGTGACCTGGCTGTCACCACCCTATCACCCCCCTGTGACCGCCCTGCAACTCCTCACACTTCTGTGACACTATAAGACCTTTCTCCTACCTGCTTCGGTCTTTGATCTTCTGGATCTCCTGCTCCGATGTCCTGCTGCTGTTCCATTGTCCTGCTCCAGTCTCCTGCTGTGGTGTCCTGGATCTCCTCCTCCGGTCTGCTCGGGTCTTCAGTCTCCTGCTGCTGCTGGGCTCCTGCTGCTGATCCTACTGCTGAGCCTGCTCCTGATCCTGCTGAAAAAAGAACAGAGAAGACTTTGGTAAGTCTATCTCTGATCTCCCCTCATCCACCGCAACCCCACTCCCCACCTCTTTTTACCCCTCATCCCCCCTCTCTTTTTACCATTCTCCCCATGCCCTTTTTCTGCCACAGAGCGCTGATCAGTACTTGATCGTGTGTTTTTTGGCACTTTTTTTTCCGTGAGTCCTGCAGCGGCCGAGCATTGACCAGTGACTACGTCACTGATCAACGTCCGTGCTCGCTGTTTTCCAGGCCTTTTTTTGTCCCTGTCTATTTCCCCCCCCCCTCCCACTTTGCACCACCTCCATGCATGCATCTAGCAGCCGCTGAACGTTGATCGGCGAGACAAAACACCGATCAGCACTCGCGCTCGCTACTTTACACTTTTTTTTGCCACTAACCTTTTTTTCTTTTGTAGAGGGCGGTCACGCTGTCCTTTTGTGAACCCTGTGACACCACAATCGCCACTCCTGCTGCTGCTGCTGCTACAGAAGACATCTAACAGAATACAACTGTAAGTAGGATTTTTTGATCCGTCTTCAATCACCCCAATTCCCCTCTCCCCCTTCCCCCCTTCCCATCCGCCTTTCTGCCACCAAGTGCTGATCATTGTTTGATCGCTCGACTTTTGTCAATTTTTTTTTTCGGGCTTTCTGCAGCAGCTGAGCGCTGATTAGTGACCATAGATCACTGATCCGCACTTGTGCTCGCTGTTTTGCACTCCCCCTCCTTTGCACCACATCCGTGCGCACATCCAGCAGCCGCTGAGCGTTGATTGGTGACATAGGAGTCTACCCGGGAAAGAGGATTTCCTCGTCTTGCTCCTGTTCTCCAGAGACCGGGTTCCCAATCAGCAATTTCCGGGGCACGCTCGCCCGAACCTATGCAGATCGACCAGACCAAGATGGTCAAATCTCGCCAAGAGACACGCCGAGCCGAGGGGAGCTGTTTCTACTGTGGTAGTAAGGAGCACCTGATCCGTTCCTGCCCGGTGAAGCCGGGAAACTCCAGAGTCTAGGACCGCTCGGAGAGGTCATCCTAGGCAAAAGTAAATCCTCTCAGTCTTTGACTTTATCCGTCTCTATCTCCTGGGGAGAGAACCGCTACTTTGAAATTGCACACCTGGATTCCGGAGCTGCTGGGAACCTCATTTCCCAGTCCCTGGTAGAGAAATATCACATTCCCACCAAACCACTGGCTGAACCATTGGCAGTCGCCTCCGTGGATGGAAGGCTCCTTCCGGTGACCATCCTGCTCGTCACAGAACCTATAACCCTGCAGGTGGGAATGCTGCACTCTGAGAGGATCTCCTTCCATGTGCTTTCCGGTCTCTCTCACTCCCTATTGCTAGGTCTACCCTAGCTTCAGAGACATGAACCCGTGCTGAATTGGCAATCCGGTGAAGTTCTCCGTTGGGGGCAGGATTGTCATAAGACCTGCCTGGCCCCGGTCCACCCGGTTCGTCCTCCACCCACCCCGGCTAATCTACCCGGTTTACTGGCACCTTACTGGTCCTATGCAGATGTCTTCGTCAAAAAGGAAGCAGAGACACTGCCACCTCATAGGCCATATGATTGTCCTATCAACCTGGTACCTGGTGCCACTCCACCCCGTGGGCGTATTTACCCGTTGTCGTCGGTCGAAACCCGGGCCATGTCGGAGTACATTAAGGAGAATCTGGCTAGGGGATTCATCCGGAAATCTACCTCCCTGGCTGGAGCCGGATTCTTCTTCATCAAGAAGAAGGATGGTTCACTACGTCCCTGTATTGACTATAGAGGACTCAACCAAATCACGTTCAAAAACAAATACCCCCTGCCGCTCATCTCCGAGTTGTTTGACCGCCTTAAGGGCGCTAGGATCTTTTCCAAGCTGGATCTATGTGGGGCGTATAACCTGGTCCGGATCCGTCAAGGAGACGAGTGGAAGACGGCATTCAATACCCGGGAAGGTCACTATGAATACCGTGTGATGCCCTTCGGTCTCTGTAATGCTCCTGCTGTCTTCCAAGAATTAGTCAATGACATCTTCCGTGACCTTCTATATTCCTGCATAGTGGTGTACCTGGACGACATCTTGGTCTTCTCTCCGGACCTTCCCACACACCGGAGGGATGTTCGTCAGGTCCTGCTTAGGCTCAGGCAGAATCACCTCTATGCCAAATTTGAGAAGTGCCTTTTCAAGCAGACCTCCCTTCCGTTCCTGGGCTATATTGTCTCCCAGACAGGTCTACGAATGGACCCCGAGAAGCTCTCTGCTGTCTTAACGTTGCCCCATCCGGAGGGGTTGAAGGCGATTCAGCAATTCCTGGGCTTCTCCAACTACTGCCGTCTCTTCATCCCGCACTTCTCTTCCCGGACTGCTCCCATCTCTGCGCTCACCCTAAGGGAGCAAATCCCAAGGAATGGCCACCTGAAGCTGAGGAGGCCTTCCTTTCCTTAAAGCAAGTCTTCTCCTCTGCCCCAGTGCTGCACCGTCCGGACTGCGACAAACAGTTCTTCCTGGAGGTTGATGCTTCCTCCTCCGGAGCCGGAGCGGTGCTCACCCAAAAATCTTCATCCGGGAGAATGGTAACCTACGGCTTCTTCTCCAAACTCTTCTCCTCGTCTGAGCGCAACTACTCCATAGGAGACCGAGAACTGCTAGCCATCAAATTGGCACTGGAGGAGTGGCGTTACCTGCTTGAAGGGGCTCTATACCCGGTGATCATCTATACTGATCACAAGAGCCTAGCATATCTTCAGAATGCCCAAAGACTCAATCCGCGTCAGGCCCGGTGGTCTCTGTTCTTCGCTCGCTTCGACTGTATCCTACATTACCGCCCGGCGGACAAGAATGTTAAAGCTGACGCCTTGTCCCGATCCTTCCTGTCCTCCGATCTAGAGGAGGAGCCTATGCACATCATCGACCCCTCCAAAGTGATGAGTATGGCCCCCTTGGATCTGACTCATCTCCCACCCGGTAAGACGTTTGTAGCGGTTTCAGATCGGGAGAAGATTCTTCACTGGGGTCATTCTTCTAAACTAGCCGGCCACGCTGGTCAGAAGAAGACCTTCCTGCTCATTACCCGGCATTACTGGTGGCCTACCCTGTGCAAGGATGTGGTAGACTTCGTCTCGGCCTGTTCGTCTTGTGCCCGCAACAAAGTTCCCAGACATCTTCCAGCCAGTCACCTCCTGCCTCTTCCCGTACTTGCTGCACATTGCTATGGACTTTATTACAGATCTCCCTGTTTCTGCCGGCTGTACAGTCATTTGGGTGGTCGCCGACCGCTTTTCTAAAATGGCCCACTTCATCCCTCTGCCTGGTCTTCCGTCTGCATCAGAGCAGGCTAAGGACTTCTTCCTTCACATTTTCCGTCTCCATAGCTTACCCCTCCACATTGTGTCGGATCGAGGGGTTCAGTTCACCTCACGCTTCTGGAGAGCTGCGTGTAAGCTGCATGGATTTCTCCTCCACTTACCATCCACAGTCCAATGGCCAAGTGGAGCGTATCAACCAGATCCTTACCAGCTACCTGCTGCACTTTGTTAATGCTCACCATACCAATTGGGTGGACCTCCTACCATGGGCCGAATTCTCCTACAACAACCATGAGAGCGAATCGACTTCCAAGTCCCCGTTCTTCGTAGTCTGTGGTCAACATCCCCAGATTCCGTTTCCCGTCTCCGCTTCTGTGGACAACCCTGCCACGGAGTCTCTGGTCAGCGAATTTTCCACCATTTGGGAAAATACTAGGTCCGCACTTCTTCAGTCCTCCGAGCGGATGAAGAGATATGCTAACAAGAGACGTCTGGATCCGCCTCAATTCCGTCCGGGAGACGAGGTTTGGCTCTCCTCCAAACCATCCAAAATACCCTCCTACAAGTTGGGTCCTCGGTTCATCGGTCCATTTGAAGTCCTCAAACAAATCAACCCAGTGGTCTACAAGTTAAAACTCCCGGCCACCTTACGGATTCCCAACTCCTTCCACGTATCTCTCCTCAAACCAGTTGTGTTTAATTCTTTTTCCAACAATCCAGGTACTCCCCCTGCTCCGGTTTCCGCTGACGACGTTTTTGAGGTAGAGAACATTCTGGCCACCAAGAAAGTAAGAGGAAAAACCTTTTTTCTGGTGGATTGGAAGGGGTTTGGCCCAGAGGAGAGAACTTGGGAACCCAGGGAGAACATTCATGCCCTGCTTCTCCTTGAAAAATTTCTTTCTGGCTTAAAAAAGAGGGGGCGTAAAGGGTCCTTCTCACCGCCGCGCTCCCTGCCCGGCGTCCTCCAGTGCTCCTCTTCCTGCTTCTGCTGGCGCGCGCAGCTTCACGGCACTGTGCTTAGAGCGCGCTCCCTCCCTCTTAAAGGGGCCGCGTGTGCAGCCCTAAGGAGTCCCCGGCCAATTGCCGGAGGTCCTCCCATATTTAAAGCACCTCCTCCAATATGGAGGTGCCCGAGCAGTAGTTGATGCACAGTGTATTTACCTCTGCTTCAGCCCTCAGGTCCCGCTGCTAGCCTGACTACTAGTCCTGCCTGCCAGCCTGACTATCAGTCCAGTCCGCCAGCCTGACTACTCTCCAGCCCGACAGTCTGTCTTCTGTTCAGTCCGCCAGTCTGTCTATGGGCTTTGCCCGCCTGCTTACCTGGAAGCACCTGCTTGTTACCTGCCGTGCCTACCTGGAGGCTCCTGCTGTCACTTGCCGTGACCACCTGTCAGCCTACCTGGAGGCTCCTGTCCGTCAATTGCCGTGACCACCTGACAGCCTACCTAGAGGCCCCCACCTGTTGCCTGCTGTGCCCATCTGCTGTATCGGTCAGTCCCAGCCATCTGACCCGTGGGAGTCACCTGCTCTCTTTCAAGGTCGTCCCCAAAGTAGCACCTGGTCCCTCTGCTCGGTCCCTCCCTGGTCACGGAGTCGTTAGCCGCCATACGACCTAGGTCGGTCCTAGTTGATACTTAGTTACGCCCCTCTGGGTCCCTCCTTGCACCGCAGCACAGAGGTTCCACCATCCGGATCCGTAACAGCGTGCCGTACCGCAGCCTGCGGTACTGTCCGCAAAAATCAGAGAGGCCTCCCGAAGACACTAATTGGGTAGCTGCTCAGAAGGGGTGAGAGCAGAGCCCAATGTAGCGACCACATGCTGGTGATCAAGGACAAGAGGGACGTCCTTTTCTTGACCACCATACATGGTGATGGCAGCACTCTCAGCACTGTACGAGGTTCCACTGCACAGGTTGTCAAACCAGACTGTAGTGGGGTACAACAAGCACATGGGGGAGTTGATCTCTCTGATCAAGTCCTCCAGCCGTACAGTGCTGTGAGAAAGGCCAAGGTGTGGTACAAGAAGCTGGCCGTGCACATCATTCAGATGGCAATGCACAACGCTTTCCTTCTGTCACAATGTGCAAGCCAGACTTCTACGTCGTACCTTCAGTTCCAGGAGGTAGTTATCAAGGCCCTGATATTTGGCAGTGGTGACGGAGCGGGCACCAGTACTTCCGGAATTAAAGGACCTCGAATTGTACCAGGCCAGCATTTTCCGGGGGAGGTCCCTCAAAGCAGAAAAAAAGGTAAGTCACAAAAGAGGTGCCGAGTGTGTTCCAAAAGGGGAATACGCAAGGAGAGCACCTATCAATGCGACATCTGCCTGAACAAACCTGGCCTGTGCATGAAAGAATGCTTCAGAAGGTACCATACTTCCATGCACTACTAAATTAATTTCTGACGTATCACAACCTGACGAACACTACACATCTAACATAGTATTCGTCAGGTTGTCCTACTTCAGTTTTGTAGTGTTAGTCAGGTTGTCCTACACAACTGACATATGACACATTATAAAATTTACAAATCAGGTATCAGTTCCAAAAAGGGGGCACTTGTTGGGCATTTCCACTGTTTAGGCACATCAGGGGCACTGAAA